>NC_141365.1:41822247-43022247 GCF_057382095.1 Aulonocara sp. 'chitande type north' Nkhata Bay | reverse complement strand
ACGATTCACATATTCATATCTACCCTTCATATAATTCCTTATATCAAGATAAAATTGAGTAGCTTTCCCCCCCTGATGTATTTCACCTTAAATTCATTAGGTGGCAGAAATGTCCAAAATCTGCTTCTGTTTGCTGATCTGCAAAACTTCAAACCGAGTTTTACTGAGTTTTTTTAATCACAGATTTCATATCCGGAAACAACAACAACAACAACAACAACAAAGACTCAGTTTTACAGATAATAATAATAATGAAGCAAACATTCATACAGGAACAAATTAACTTGGATTAAAGCACCATCTAACATGACAGGTCAAAGGACTTTGAGAAGTGTAAACAAACAAATTATAAAACACAAGACCGACAATATAAAAACTTAAAGCTGCAGCATTTGTTTTCAAAATGTTAAAAGCTGCAAAGAATTCATGCTCAAAATGTTGAATATGAAATAAATGAATCATTAAAAAATTAACAATTAAATGAAATGTAAGAAAAAAATAGTAAAAGAAACAACTTTTAAACTGTTTAAAGAGTTTTTAATCATTGCTAATATCCTTATTTTTACTTACATTTATAAAATGCGTATAGCATTTCAAAATTTGTTTATGTTTGTTATTTTGCCTCCAAAAGTTCCATAAAGTCATCAAATTTATTCACATGGCTGGCCATGTTCATTTACTAAATCTTGCTCCTCTGCAGCTTTAAGAAATTTCACACAGATTTGAAAGCTGTTTCTCAAATTGGACAAGCTTTGGATATTAAATATTAAAAACACAGATAAAACTGCAGACTGTGTTGGGGCTGTATGTCTGCACTGCAGATGACCCTTAGGCCCCCTCAAGTCAAAGTCAGCCCCTCTCAGCTGAATTCTACAAGTCAAATTCATTATTCATTGATTAGCTGACTAACTGCAGCTTTGATGAGTACACAAACTATTGATTAGAAATAAAATATATTTTTTAACATGTAATATTTATGTATAATTATTGTTGTTAATATTCTGGAATAGTTTCAGCTTCTCGTAAATGTTATATTTGACATGAAATACAGAAATCTTACTCATGTTATCATTGATATTTAAAGCCCTAAATCTACTTACAGATACATTCAATTATAAAGTATAAGATGACAGACGTGATTGGGAGAGGATAATTTAATATGTTATAGTAGGATCAATAAAGAATTTATCTATGAATCTATATGAATTAGGGTTACAGTCACTCCAATACTAACCTGTGGCTTCCGCGCTGAAAACAGATGTTGCATTATAGGGATCCTTTATGATAGTTCTGTTAATATGGTTTCTTATTGTGTAATCGTCTGAGGGGCTTAAAATAAAAATCAGTTCTGTGTTTTTTTGTTTCTCTTTCAACCTTTGATAAACTGAGAGCTCCTTCAATTCTTCATCACAATCTTAACTAATCCACAGAGTTAATGTCTTTGACACAAAGACCCAAGGAACCAAAAAACCTTAAGAGAACCTGAAAACTGGTAAAAGTCGTCTTAATAATATGCTGCTGCAGGATGGTAAATCACAATAAAGTCGGTACTGAAACATAAAGCTCACTTCTTTGGAATAAAACAAAAAACAGAGCAACAAAGACACATAATTAAGAATTTTGTTGTGACATTTCATCCTGTTACTTCAATACTTCAATCACATTAGCTTGTACAAGAACAGCAAACCTACTCTTCTTCCTTTGTCTCATGGTCTTGTCTGCAGGGAGAAATTACCAGTATCCAGACCTTCCAGTTCCTGAACACAAGAACACATTTCAGTCTACACCATTATCCTCATTAACAGTTACTTACAGATTAGCTGTAGAGTACACATATTTACTCCAAAGACCTGTGAGCACAGGCAGTAACAAACAAGCTACAGCAAACACACAGATTACTGCTTGGGTTTCATTGTGACTTACACTGTTGACGTCCTGGTTTGTCTTTACTTTGGTGCTGAAGAACTACAGAAAAATGTGAAATACGTTTCGTCAAAAACAGTCTGCTGTTTACTGGAGTGTTACTGTGACCAACAACATCTCTCTGTCAATGCAAGTTTCAAGTCAAGTCAGCTCATAGGATTAAAAATAAAACCACACTGAACAAGTCAAAGCTAAAAGTCCCGATTCAGAGACAACTCAACGCTAAAAACAAGCAAAACCTGAATCAACCATTAAAAATATTGGGGTGGCACACCAACAGAATTTACAGCTTTAATATGCTGTCAGATACAGGTTGCTAGAAAAATATGGCAAAAGAGAGAAAAATAACATAAATAACAAGTTCATGCTTCGACTCATTGTAGGGAGTCTTCCTCTTTATTGTGCTCAAGTTTATTAGATTTATTACCAACGTAGTCTTGTCAGACTAATGGGGGACAACAAATTATGGGGGCTGCCCCCCCGGCCCCCATTGGTGCTGCATGACATTTATGATAAGAGAAAGTTAAATAAATATGTGGTAAAATGTTGCGTAGGTTTGGAAGTGATCAATAACACCCAGTCTGACTGTCTTTCCTCTAAATACCAGAATTCACTCAGAATCCTTTCAGCACTAAAGGAGAAACAGGACCCACCTCCTCTCTGATGAACATACTGGTGATGATGAGACAATAAAGGCTGAGGAAGCTGCTCACGATGTAACACGGCGTGGAGTTGTGTAAAATTACAGGCTCTGTGGAGGTCAGAGTCAATGGTTAAACAAAGCGCAAGCATGAGCAAAATCTGAAGAAATGTTAAAACATACTTAAAAAGTGCTTATGAAAAATTGATCAGGCAGTTAGACATAAATATAGATGTAGATGTTTCTTTTTCCTGCTGTATTTACTGCTGAAATACATTAATTGGGTCTGGGGCATGACTGACCTTGTGACCATCTCAAATTGCAGGGAAAAGAAACAATAAACACAACAAAAATGCAAAATTCCAGGTCCAAGTGTCATATAAAAAATAAAGACTGAAGTGTTTCGAAACACTTTTTTAAATCTTTTTTTTTTGTTTACCTGAAAAAATACTCGAGCTAGGTCCTTCGAACTTGTTAAGATTATGCTAAAGAGCCTCTGAAGCCAGTAATGACAAAAAACAAAGCAAAACATGGAAGTAGGAGATAAATATCTGTGTGTGGTTTGTGCTTTGCTTTGCTCTGCAGGAGCTGATTGACGTGATAGACTGCATGAGCAACACTTGGGCCCAGTGAGCTATGAAAGCTCCGCCCCTGCAGCCTTAAAGTACGCATTTCAAGGCCGATTACGTCACAGCGGCGCGCCGAAGGCTGTCCCAATTCAAAGGCTGCTCAATGCGGCCCTGAAATGCGTCCTTCATTTCCCTGAATTTTAAGGACGTGGCAGTGTAGACTTCGTGGCCCAACATATCCCAGAATGCATAGCGCGGCGATGGGTGTGGATAAATTTGCAGAAAAAAACGGCGGATGAGGGGCGGCTGAAGAGTAAACTTTAAGTACTGAATATTATGTCACTTATTTATGTGCAAATGTTTAATAACGAAGAGCATTAAACATTACTGTTGGCCACATGTCGGCAAAGTTATGTGACATTAGTGACGTTTGTACTAACTTGCTTTTAAAGCCTTTACTTTCAAATATACTCCGTTCAATAGCTGAGCTCAATCTTACAGAGAATGATCAAAGCTCATGTAGAAAGAAAGAAAGAAATGAACAGAAGATTTTCTCCTTCATTTCTGTCAAACAAAGCTATGACACGTTTCCAGTGGTTAGTATCATGGTTGCTAGGCAACCTGGGCAGCGCAACAGAGGCTTTTTTTTTTTTTTCACTTTATTGACAAACAACAGTATCAGCGCAACGGAGGCTAGACCGTCCCATTACACAAGCCGCTGTTGTGTTGCTTTGAAAGTTTATTTTTGGGAGGTTAAGAAAATGTGGTTTATTTGTTTAATAAATAATTTTGACCAGTAAACTCTCCTCATAACTCAGATGCCCTCTACAGGAAAGGGCAGAGCAGGCTGTACCTGCTGCGGAGACTCAGGTCGTTTGAGTGGAGGGCCCACTCCTGAAGACCTTCTATGACTCTGTTGTGGCTTCTGCTATCTTTTATGGCGTGGTCTGCTGGGGCGGCAGCATCTCTGCTGGGGACAGGAAGAGACTGAACAGGGTGATCCGAAGGGCCAGCTCTGTTCTAGGATGCCCTCTGGACCCAGTGGAGGTGGTGAGTGACAGGAGAACGGCGGCTAAGCTGTCATCCCTGATGGACAACGTCTCCCACCCCATGCAGCAGACTGTGACAGCACTGAGCAGCTCCTTCAGTGGGAGACTGCGGCACCCACGGTGTGGGACGGAGAGATTTCGCAGGTCTTTCCTCCCCACTGCTGTCAGACTCCATAATAAAGACTTTAACTGATCAAGCACACACATCCATACATATGCAATAATACTAAGTGCAATAATCCTTTCTGTCATCGTTGTATTTTTACTCAGTTGTATATAGTATTTGTATTCTATTTTTATCTTATTGTATATTTATTTTATTTTATTCTACTGTATATAGTATTTTATTTTATTCTATTCTGTACAGCTGTGTACTGTATTTATTCTTATTGTATTCTAATTTTTGCCTCATAACTTTTGCACTGTCCACTTCCTGCTGTGACAAAACAAATTTCCCACGTGTGGGACTAATAAAGGTTATCTTATCTTATCTTGTTTAAACATGCGCCATGGTTTGGTCTTTCTTTGCTTGTGACTCCTTGATCTTGGTAAATACAATAATTGAAAAATACCACGTTACATATAATATACATATGATAATGTACAACACATTATGGAGTATGTTTCTGCTGTGAGCATATATATAATATTATATATTAGGGAAATTTTCCTAGACATATTTTTGACCTGGGGTAGAATTGATTGTGAAATGGAAAGGGAAAATGCTTATGAACAAAAACATGATGCATTTAAAGTAGCTCTTTCTCATTTTTATTTAAGAAGAGAATTTTTTCCACTGTGCGATGGCCGAACCTGTTCCTTTCGTGGAGATCATTTCTCCTGCCTTAAGGCAAATCCCTTCACATGGCACAGAGGAGGCTGGAGTGCAGAGACACTGGTAGAGATGCAGTTATACAGTCTACCTGAGCCCCACAAAATATCAGCTAAAGAGAATAAATAGATTAAATTGCTGCACATTTGGCAGACTAACATTTTCAGATTAATTAAACAATAAAATATATATTTTTATAACATTACATGTAAAGAGTCAAGTGGAAGTTTTTCTAAAGTTATTTAATGATATTTATACTATAAAATGTCAAAAAATCTGCTTTCAAGTTTTTTTCCCATTATAAGATAAAATAAACACGCACAAAACAAAAGCAAACGGCCAGAACACAAAGCTGGAAAACCCACCCAACTGACCAAAATCAACTCAAAATTCTCCCACACAACAGAACCTCCTCTATTCCTCGCTGGCTCCAAATCTCTCAGTGGAATGATCAGTGGTTCGCTATCTGTCACCATCAAAACGCTCCACAAATCCCGCGAATGATTCGCTTCCTTATAAACCAGGGAATCAGACACCGAAGCAGTTACGTTCTAAATGAAGCTTCGGACGTCACCGATCACGTGACTCTGGCCAAACGAATCAAGCTTTGGCACAGTGCTTCTGAAGCAGTGTGTTGATTTTTTTGACACACGCACCGGAGCTTCAGCTTCAAGCGGACCATCACTAGTATTTGCTGTTATATTCACATAGATCATCGCGATTATGTTGTTTATTCTATTGCTCTCTTTTTCTTTGCTTGTTTTCTCTTTTTTCTTTCTCAACAAGTGATCCAGGTGATTGATATATGTATGTTTTGTCTGTTTGTTTTGTTGCTTTTTGGTTTTTGCCCCTTGTCACCGTCCCTCTTCCCCGCTTTTTTTTTTTTTTTTTGCCTGTCCCGTTTGGCTCTTTTGCCATCAGAATTGTTGTCTAAAGGCAAACAAAGATGCCCAACGGATTTACTTTACCAAATTGAACACCCCGCTCCTTTTCTTTACCTCTTTCTTTCTCCCGTTTCTTTTCCCCAGTCAAGTCTGTCCCATGTTCAGCAACTGAAAATAAAATAAACAATAAAAGCAAAGGTGAATCAAATAGACCAATACAGCAAGGCTGGGATGGTCCATTTGGTAAAGTAAATCCGTTGGGCAACTTTCTTTGCCTTTAGACAATAATTCTGATGGCAAAAGAACCAAACGGGACAGGCGAAAAAAAAAACCCCAAAACATTATCATAATTCATTCAAGCAGGTCATGTATAATTGTGATGAAGCTTATTTCCAATATATAGTAATTGTAATATTACCAGTATTCATATAATTTGGTAGAATTGGTCTGAAAAATGTAATTCAAACAGAAAAGCAGCAATGGTGCCTTTAATGGTGTAACCAGTGCTTCATACACGTGTCCTCTTACTTGTAGGAGTAACTGCAACGGTTCCCATCTCTTTGGTACTCTCCATGATTTTTATCCAATTTCTTCCTCTTTCATATGTCCACTCCATCCCTTTGCATTCATAATTTCCTTCATCGGACATTGTCATTTTTGAAATCACCAGTTCAAACACTCCATTCCTGCCAGGGACCAATCGGATGCCTCCTTCTGCATAACGCTGGGCAAACCTGGACCCCGTGACCACATCCCCCTCAGGACCAAACGTCAAAATCTCCTCTGACGTCGTCCCCTTCTTCACCGACCAGGTGACAGACAGGTAGGTGGGGTGGATGAGCTCCCGGGTGACGTTGCAGGAGAGAGTTAGGTCACTTCCCTCAACGATGACAGGGGGCGGGGTCTTAGGGGACACCTTGAGCGTGTTAGGAATGACTGACGGGAAAACAAAACAAAAAAAATTTTCACACACAAACAATCTTATAAAAAGAAAAAAAAACTAGTAGTAAAAATGTTGACTTTATAAAGTAGCACGTGCCAAGCTAGCCTCTACAGCAGGGTTGGGCAATCAATTTTCCCAAGGGGCCTTGTGAAGGACCCTCTGAAGTCTAACATCCACAACTTTAGGATATCATTTTTTAATTTTGTGTTTCAAAAAAGCCTTCCTGGAGGCGTTCCAGGCAATGGTGGAGGCATCCTGGTGGCTGGCTGAGGAATAGGTTTTCTGGCTGCTCCCGACGCCTGACGCACGCCAGATTGGCCCGGGTTCAGTAAATGGTAAATGGCCTGCATTTGTATAGCGCTTTTCTAGTCCCTAAGGACCCCAAAGCGCTTCACACTACATTCAGTCATTCACCCATTCACACACTGCCAAGCTACATTAGATTAATAGTAGATTAATAGGGCAGTGTGTCCGGGTGCATTGACGGCCGATAGGGACATGCGGGGTCTGCCCTGCGCTAAGCGGTGATATGGGGTCATCCGACATCGGCTCTGGGAAGGAGAAGGAGAAAGCCCTGGAATTCACTCCACAGAAGATTTTCTACTGGAGCTGTCTTGTGTTGACACCCTACACTCAGCCTTCAACCAGGTGAGAAGAATTGATGGTCAGATGGTGCACCCTGAAGCAGCGCTGACATTTCTGCATTTTGTATTGATTAGACACTCGCACAGAGGAGGAACACATCCAGTTGTCGGTGCCTTGAAGTCGCCGGGAAATGATTTTCCAGGTGGTTCATTACAACCCAGTGGCCAATCACATTGGGTATGACAAAACTCTAGATTGAATAATGGCTCAATTTTATTGGCCGGGCAGATGTGCACCAATAGCGCTTGCCCTGCCCAGAGTGTCAGCTGGTTAACCAGCCAGTCATACAAAAAGGGCCTTTGTGCCCTTTACCATTAATGGATGTCCCATTTGAGCACATGGGCCTGGACCTTATCGGGCCATTTCACTGGAGTGCACGTGGATATTGCTTTGTATTAGTTCTGGTGGATTATGGTGAGGGGAAACCCCCTTTGTGAGCATTAAGTCAGTTTCTATAGGGACAGCTCAAACGCTTGACAATGCTTTGATACTGTGTATAAACTGGAAGCTATCTCCTCAGTTTTAACTTGATTTTACAAGGTTTGAGTGTTACAAGGTAAAGTACATCATTGCACAGCAGAGCTTTGTACTATGGCTCAAAGAAACCCGTCAGTTCTTCAAATAATATTGGTATATGACACTTTACAGTAACATTTTTTGTTTTTTATTATTATGTGCAAATAGAAATAATTTATGGCTTCCAAAGAAAGCTAGTATGCTTAGATATGTACTGTATGAGTGCCTGGATTTAAAGGTTTTTATTTTTTTGATCAGACATTTGTTAAATTTAACATTTGTTCAGGATTTAAACCTCTGTATTAATAGGTCAGAATGGTTAAATATACACACACTTTCATACCAGTGAGTTGGACCTGAGCCATATAATTTCCACTGATGACGTAGTCGGTGCTCGGTGTTTGACACTCGTAGAAGCCAGCATCCGTCAACTTCACCTCAGCAATCTTCAGCTCCACCTCATTGTCTTGGAAACGCACCACCGATATGTCGCCAGACGCCACGCGCTTGCTGTAAGACTGGTCGGAGTAGCGAGAGTCGAAAGAGGAGATTATCTTTGTCTTCTGCCCTTTCGCATCCTTTAACATATTCCATTCAAAATCCTGCAGGAAAAGAGAGGAACAAAGACGATGTGAATGTTATATTACGGCAAACTTTTAACAACATTCAGACTTGAAGAAGAGGAGCATATGTTTTCTAAAAAAACCCAAAACAATAATAATAATAAAAATAATAAAAATTTATGTGAGGGACCAAAGTCTCACATAGGGCTGCTCGATTCTGGCAAAAATGATAATCACGATTATTTTCACTGAAATTGAGATCTTGATTATTTGACGATATTTATTTAACCCTTTAAGACCTACCATAGAACCAAGTCCGCCAGAGCTTTTTTTTTTTTTTTTTTTTTTTTTTTAATACATGCTGTAGTGCCATTTTTGGGAGGATTTCAAGTTGCTATACATCAATACAACTGTTATAGCCCATATTTTAATAATATGTATGCATTAAGTGACCGAGGACAAGCTGATGACTTAAGCTTGTCACTGGCTTGCCATCACCAGTGTGTGAATGGGTGGATGACTGGATATGTCCTTAGGGACTAGTAAAGCGCTATATAAATACAGGCCATTTACATAAGATGTAAGTACAACTCCTCCGGTTTCTTATGCAAAACAAATTATTGCGCTAGCTTACACGGTTCCGGTTCTACAGGGATTTAAAGGGTTAACAATAACAATGTATTGAATAATGACTTTAAAAAAATAATATAAAATAGTGTGCAAATACTGATAACAGTGCAAATGTTTGCAATATAAAAAATAAATGAAAAATGTAAACATCTATGTTTAGTGAACTTTGCAGTGTTGCTCTGTGGTGCAGCTACTACACCGTGGCAACGTTTACACACTATCAGTGTTGGTCAAGTTACTTGAAAAAGTAATCAGTAACTAATTACTGATTACTTCCCCCCAAAAGTAATCCCGTTACTTTACTGATTACTTATTTTCAAAAGTAATTACTTAGTTACTTAGTTACTTTTTAAAAACACGATTTACAACCTGAAAAGGTGATAAAGCGATAGATCTTTCAGCCCAATTCTACTTTTTCTGCATAATCCATCATACAAAATGTAATCAAATGGAAAAGTCTCTTTTTTTTTTAACTTGTTTTATCAGTTTTAATCTTTTAACTTTATGCATCAAGCAAAAATTAAATTATATGCAACATTCTCTGAGTTGAATAAATTAGTTTAACATTTAAAGCTATTTTCTGCACATTCCAGCACATAAAATAAAATATTTTTTGTGTTTACACTCACTCTTTCAAATAGATGCAAGTAAAACACAGCAGAACATAAATAAAGTCAAAGACTCAGCGGTCCTGTTGCTCTATTTTCACCTGTAAAGCAGGACTACGGTAGGCGGAGGTTTACCCTGGTGCAGGTGTGCCGCGGTCAGTTGAAGAATCCGCGAGCTTCTTTGTGAGTTTCCCATTACATCGTTGCACACTCGTGCTTGCTTGGAAGTTTAGGGGGTTTTTTTTCCCGCTGTAAAAAGAAGTTTTCTTCCCACGCACAACGGACACTAATGTTTTTGTCACTTTTTATGGAATCAAACTCAAAGTAAGGTCAGTACTTCCACACTTTAAACACTGCACTCTCATACTCTCTCCACACTCGATATATGATCCATTGTTGATCTGCACACAGCTGTTGTCACTAACGGCGCACTCGCTTACGTCACTGTCATGAGACATTCTTGCAAAAAAAAAAAAAAAAAAAAAATCAGGGTTTTAGTAACGCAGTAACGCAGCGTTCCTACGGGAAAGTACCGGTAATCTAATTACCGTTTTTGCAATAGTAATCCCTTACTTTACTCGTTACTCGAAAAAAGTAATCAGATTACAGTAACGCGTCACAAGTAACGCGTTACTGCCCATCTCTGCACACTATGTCTACTTGATGTCTGACTCTGCGATCCCATAATGTTTACACACCACTGAAGGTTTTTTTTACCTCTCTTTTCAACCAACGGCAGTCACTCTCCTCTCCAAATAACTTCTGCTTAGCTTTCCGAGCTTCCCTTGGGTTCTCTTAATTGTTGTGACGGGTGTTCGAAATGCAGAGAGGTGCGCTCGATTTGCCACACGGAGCAGCGCGAGAGTAAAGCACGAGGGAGGGGCTAATAATCGGCTCAGTCATTTTTAATGATCGTTGAAAGCCCAGATCGTAATCGTGATTAAAATTCGATTAATTGAGCAGCCCTAGTCTCACACATGACATTCTTGACTTCTATAACTGAAAATAAGCTCACAACAAATCCACTATTAGTTCATTTTTGAGGCACGTTCGACAATGTAGACGATGTTCAACAGTTTGAGGAAGAAACTAAAATAATAATAATTCACTAACTATATTTGTGACAGTAGAAACCACTGCACAGGGTGGCCATTTGCATCATTTCAAAGTGTAACCCATCTGTCAGACAGAACTTCAAGACTGATCTGTGTGTGTGTGTGTGCGTGTGTGTGTGTGTGTTGGGAAAATGACCTGCTCCCTAGGCCCTGTGTATTCTTTGACATCACATCTGATGGAGACTGGCTGGCCCTCCACCCGGATTAATGGACCAGGAGGCACCGTCACCACACGGGCCGAGCACCCACCTTGAAGGACAGAGAAAACATTTTAAAAGATTAAAAGTCTATAACAGAAAAAATTATGTGTGGAGGCTGAGTTGGACTCTGAAACCTCTAAGATGAAAGAAAATCCTTCTATATATGAAGCAAAATAGAATTTACATGAAGAATACGCTGTATTTCTATACATTTGCCCCTCAGTACAACAGACCATTGAGGTCATATTGAAGTTTGCTGGGCCTGTAGCAGCTTGAATAAGGTAATGACATGTTTGACAATGACACTGATGTTCAATGTTTTAATCATGGACAGTCAGGTGAAAGCCACACTGGCTGACTTGCAACAAATCCTGGCTGAAGAACAGGAAGCCAAGCTTGGTCAGTGTGTGACCACACCTGGCATCCAGACCAGCATGAGGAGGAGCAGCCAGGCTGTTGTGGCTGTGTGTGGTTCTTCCACATGTTTCCACAACAAAAGAGACACCAAACAAGGCTCAATAGCAGAAATAGCTGTTTTGGCACTGGCACTTTCCTTAGAAATGCGACATCACCGAAGGTGAAATAAACAGGCCTTTGTCTCATGTGCCACCTTGCTGAGGTAACACTTGAAACAGGTGAGGTGCTGGGTGAAATGCGTCCTCCAGGCTTTACTGTGGCAGTCAGACCTGTAGAGCTCCTCTAAGAAGAGGAGAGCACTGTGCTGATGACTTTCTGGGGTCATCCTGTGCAGGCAAATCTCCTCATCAGCCCAGGTTTTTAGTTTGGCAGATCCCCAGATGCATTTGTCGGTGGCGACGGTGTTCATGGAGTGCTTGATGTAGGAGACCTCAGATGGAGTGTACTCATCCAGGTTTCCCCAGAATAAAAAATACTCTTACATCTACAGACTTTATGTAACAGGTTTCAGAAATTGCAAACTTACTTTAATACAGATTTTACTTGCTGTCAAATCTTGTTATTGTTGTTGTTTTTTTTTTCAAAATTATTTGTTGTTTGTGGTTGTATTTTGCTGTTTCTTATATTTTCATTTATTAGAATCTATTTTAATCGGATGTTTTAGTGACGTCTTTTTCTCTTTGTGTGTGACCTTGGGTTTTAGAAAGGTGCCCTCAAATAAAACGTATTATTATTATTAATGTTAGAAATTATTAAGCTTCAGCAGTCAGCAGAGGTCTACAAATGAGGAAGCATTTTTACAGAGCAAGAAGAAATCTTCTATTTTTAAACGTAAAACAGAAATCTGGCCACAACGTCAAGAAAAAGCACGATGTGCATGTATGAGTCAGCCTGCTGAGTGTTTTCTGTTTCATAAGTGACAAAACTTCATAAAAGCCACATTATGTTTCCCTTCACCGTCTGTCAGCAGTAGTCTACAGTTTAAGCTGTCTTTATCTTCACATTAGGGATGGATAGTTGACATGTTGGTCTCAAGAAAGCTAATATGCAACTAATGCAAGTTACTATCATGTGACCAACCACCAACATCTTTCCGATTTAATTCAAAGTATTTTAAAACAAAATTTGAAAGTGAAAAAAATTCACACATTTGTAATACCAGGTCAAAGAACTCAGATGCAGCTCCAACAGTCCACTCAGGGTTTCTGAACTTCACCTACAAAAGATGTTTTAAGTGTCCACTTGTTTGTAATTGATGGATTTGCAACAACGAACAAACACAAATCCCAAAATTGCAGCACCTTTTTTTTTTTTAAAGAAATAAAACCACTAAAACATTTTGGAGGTGCACTCAAAAATATCAAAACAGAAACCGTTAAAAAGGGAAAAAATGCAGACGCTTTATGGCTCGTTACAGGATAGGAAAATGAAAGTCTGGTGGTCACAGTAAAAGGGGAAGTACATTAAAGAGGCTTCCTCCTCTCCCAGAGTACTAATGTGATGTGTAATGGGACAGTTCCTATAGGGCATATATTCAGGTATGCCAGTGAACAGGTCCTGGTTTGTCCCTGTGGAGAAAACCAGGGAAACCAGGGAACTGGCCGAGCCTGATCATAATAATACAGCTCATCTTTATGGCCGGGCCATCACTTCTCAGCAGGTTAATGGGACCATGTCAACTCATGTTGGCTAACTGGTCTTAGTGGGAGTACAGTTCGCTCGGACTAATGAGAAGCTGAACTGGACAGAGACTGAGAGACATTTATTTTCAATCTCTTTGATTGACTTTTCAATTCGGCTTAGTCCAACATACCAACCAAAACCTCTGTTTCACTCAAAAAGTTACAAATCAATTGGATGTTAAATGCACTATTTTTTGTTTAAATAATTATTTTTTTTTTAAAAAAGATAGTCCACCCTCAGACAAAAATGAAATATTAAATTGGCAGACTTCAAAACGGGGATTAATATTTGGCTTCGTGTCAAACGATCGCCTGCCCAACACTGTTGCAGTGATTTACCAAAAATGCCTGCGAGTACTTAAACTGTTTAGCACTTGTTTAGCTACAATGGCAAAATGAACTGATAAAGATGTATAAGACAGAGCAGGTAAATAATGCACAGTGATAACGATAGTTGCAAAAGTTTTTTTTTTATAAAACACACTTTTTCTTTTCTTCCTTTTTTTAAATAAAAGGGCACCAGCAGAGTTAATTAGCCACCAAGCAAAGAAGTGTCTCTTACTGAGCATGAAAATCCCAAAAGTGAGTGCAGTGACATAGTTTTCCATTTTCCTTCCACTTTTTTCCTTGTCCCTCGATTTCCACGTGTTTTCTCTGGAGGTAAGACCGGTCCTCTCTCGCCACTGACACTTACCACTGTATGTGAGTGCAGGAAATGCGTGACAGCATGACAGAGGAGAGAGAGTCTGTGAGTGTGAGAGAGACAGTGGATTGTGGTCAACCACCAGACAGTTGCTTGGGGCCCAGACTAGTGCCAGCAGGTCTCTGACAGCAGAGACCTGGCCTCCCTGAAAGGACCCCACTCGTGCCTCTTACAGTTCAAGTGGCATTCATAGTTCTGTTTAAGTGAATGGCAGCTAGGAACAAGAATGAAAATTGAAAAGCAGAAAGAATGAAGAAAGAAGAGGAAGAGGAGAAAAACCTAAATGCTGCCAGTTTATTTTTAACTTTAGGTGGCAGACATTTCAGTGAGGAACCTTCCACCAGTTTAACACGAGCTAGTTTAACATTAAATAACTCAGAGCGGCCAGCTCTGTGTCCAGCTCTGGTGGCTGTAACATGAGCGAGTGGCGTGCACAGCTTCCTTGGTGGTGTCAGAATACTTATAAAATAACTGACCAATTCTCCCAGTCAACTGTTGCACAGGGTAGGTTTTTGGGGTGTGTATAGGAAGGGGTGAGGGGGTAATATGGTGAAATCCTGTCCTGGTACAATACCACCATACACCCACAGCTCGCCATGCGTGCCTGATACACAGGGGCGGATCTAGAAGGGTGGCATGGGGTGGCAAGTGCCACCCTAAAATGATCTCTTGCCACCCCAAGTGCCACCATAGTTTTGCATATGACAGTGTTGTTTGTTAAAATAACATAGCATTAGCACTTTGAGCGTAGTTACAGTTAACAGTGAATATAAATGCTAAAACTGAATATATCGCATAGTGTTCCCCCCCCCTCCTCCATTAACAAATGGTTCAGCCCATATCACAGACAGTCTTCTTTTCTAGTTTTCAGTAGCCAGATGCTTATGATTGTGCCAGAGCACATTTTGAACAACACCATGGGAATTTCAGATTTCACACAGGTGGTTGGTCGTTGCACTGTGGAAATGGAATGAAGGTGAGTGCTATTAACCCTCTGGGGTCCACGGACTCGCTGCACCTCCAAATCACATGACTGATTTAAGCTGACATAGCAACAAGCTGCAGCCACGCTAAGTCTTTCAGCCCTTGTTGAAAGATTGGACTTCAACACAGATCTTTGTTCATGACAGTGCAGATTTCTGACATTTTGTGTAATTTAAGCATGTAACAATTTGATTTTTTTTCTAACAAAAAACAGTGTGAAACTTAAATTAGATTTGTGTTTGTAAATGAACCGCCCCATGTTGTGTAGCTTTCTGGATTTTATACTTATTGGGCTACATATCTATTTATTATACAAGCCATACAGTACATAAAATCACATGTTTTATGTAACTAAAGTGTTTAATTATGTGGGCTACAGAAAATAATTAAGTTATGGATGAAATTTATATGAAAAACATGTATACTTATTGCATTTGAATGTGTGTTTGTGAAAAAAAAGGGGGGATTCCCATGATGCATTCAGTATTTCCTTTTCAGCCACCTTTCTCACCCAACATGTGTTAATAGACCTCTCTGCACTGAATTACACTTTTTATTAATCTCTGGCTCTCTTCCACAGGGATGATCTGATATCCTCGTGTTGGTGTTGTTCCCAGACCATCATGAAAATGTTGTTCCAGGTTCAACATTGCAAGTGACCAATCACATTGTTGTGACGTTATTCTTTTGCGCGCCAAGCCATTCGTGCATTTATGAAATTCCAATGTTGCAAGGACAATATCAATTCTGCTTACTGTTTATTAAAGGGTTACGGTTAGGGTTAGGGTCCGTTGATCGGCGGACAGAGGCGGTTTCTCGCAGCTTAAGAACAGTTTTTTGTTTTACGCCGGTTTTTCCTGAAGTCGCAAAAGTATGACGTCACAACATTCTGATTGGTCACTTGCAATGTTGATCCTGGAACAACATTTAGTATGATGATCTGGGAACGACACCAACATGAGGATATCAGATCGTGCCTTCCACAGAATGTCTTTCATCCTGTCTTCTTTCTCTCACCCCAACTGGTCGCAGCAGATGGCTCCGCCCCTCCCTGAACCTGGTTCTGCCGGAGGTTTCTTCCTGTTAAAAGGGACTTTTTCCTTCCCACTGTCGCCAAAGTGCTTGCTCATAGGGGGTCATATGATTGTTGGGTTTTTCTCAACAATTGAATCTTTCAAAATCTTTCAAAAATGTTTGATAATTTGCATCTCTGTTTGGGACAACGTACTACTTTGAACAGTTCTCTTCAAAACTGACTCTTGTAAAGAGCCGCTTCTGCTCAAGACTAACTGACCCAAACTTGGAAAAGCAGCTTCGAGCAGGATCATCATCATCACAGCCAGCTGACATCAGACACCTCGCCAAAAAGAAACTGTTCCCGCCATCTCATTAGGTGAGTCTGACTAGTGTCACAATCAGCAGGGCTGACTGTGTGTAGAGTGAAGGGTGGACCCAAATGCAGACGGAAACAAAATGTGAAACATGACTTGAATAACAGAAAACGAGCCATTTATTGAGGCTGGCAAAATAACTGTAAACAAAAGGCAAAATGCAAGGCTAACAATAAACTAAATTGGGTGAGCTAAATTAACTTAAAAACCTACAACAGGAACATGGACTTAACATGAGGAGACTTGACATGAGGAAACTTGACGCAACTTCTTGGCTTGCAAACAAAGCAGACGATCTGACAATGACACACTGAAAACACAGGACTTAAATACACAGGAGGTGATTAGGGGAAGTGGGAACACATGGAGGAACAGCTGACTGACATGAACCTAATGACAGGACAGGGGAAGTGAAACTAAATACAATGAACAAAGAGCACACGACTCCTTCAAAATAAAACAGGAAACACTGAAACTAGACATGACAACACAAGCTTAACAGACCTAACACGTAGAGCTGGGCAATATGAGATTTTTTCATATCACGATATGTTTTTTTCATTTCAGGCGATAACGATATCTATCACGATATAAGCCAAATAACTATATTTGTAAGATTTAAATGTGCCGTTGCTCACAAGTAAAATGTGAAATAATCAGCAGCTTGTTTTTAAATATTTATTTCCCATAATAAGTTCAACAGGGTAGATGTACTTAAGGAACATGAGACTTTTTCAGATAAATAAAGGCAAATATTGCAAACTACACAAAAGGCAGCCGCTAAAGCGTTTAAGTTTCAAAATAGAACAAACGAAACAGACTAAATTGTCAGTTCCACTTAGAAACAAAATATTAATTCTAAAAATAAATCTTAGTTTGTTTTACAGAAGAACAGACAAAACTGACTAACTTTTGTCAATATCAAATAAACTGAGAACTAAAAGGAAATTCTCAATCTCTCCTTGTTGTATAGCTGAGCTTTTCAAACAGTTTTAACAGTTACTTTAGTCTGACAAAAGCCGAATGACGAATTAGCGCTTCCAGTCAGAGACTGAGGCTACGTCCACACGTACACGGGTATTTTTGTTTTGTACACGGTTTTTGTACACGGTTTTAAAAAATAATCCCGTCCACACATAAAGGCAGAAATGAAGGAAAACGCTGCTATGAACATGCCAAAGCAGCAGGTGGCGCTAGATTCCTAGCCGTGCAGAAATGTTGGCCAATCAGAAGTCTAGAAGCCTCGGTGGGAAAAAGTAAACAAAGCTGGGGCATAGAAGCAGAACCGAGTCGTATGTGTGGAGGGACAGTAACTGTGTGTATATGTAAGCATTTAAACACTGCAGAGAGTAGAATTAACAGTATTGTAGAAATTCATTTCACCGAAACAATAACGTGGCGCACAGTGTGACGCATGCACCAGTTTATTGTATTTCCAGACTTGCTTTCGGCACAATTTACAGTGCACGCTACTCTGTTTTTTGTCAGACTTGAAATAGCCGAAATACCTTCACACTACGGAACTTCTATGGCTCTTCCGTTCGACAATCTCTTCGGCATTGGAACCATCATCTGTTTTCTCTTCGGTCACGCTCGGTTGATTTTTCTAGTCGGCACACTCATTTCCTCCATTATGCGCTGGCTGCTTCCCAAACAAACACACGTGCGGCTTGGCACTTGTGCTGTACGTAACAAGTCACGCGACGTGACGCTGCGGCTGTGATTGGTTCGGCTCTGCGCTACTGAATTTGGATTGGCTGACCTTTTTTATTTTTTTATTTTTTTTATTTTTTAGAGGACAAGAGCGGCGAGGTCTATCGCGATAGCTTAATTTCTCTATCGAGTAAAAGTTATATCGCGATACATATCGTTATCGTTCTATCGCCCAGCTCTACTAACACGTGATGAACGATACAAGAACTCAAACATAGAAACCAAGGAAACAATAAATAATAACTGCCTTTCCTTAACTAAAGCTAAATAGGAATGACACAAACTAATCACATATCTAAAATGAGACAAATACAAAATGAACTCAGAGCGCTGGGTCAGAGACCCAGCCTGTGACAACTAGCAGAAATGTAGCAGTCATGAGGCTTAGTAACACAGTAGTTACAGACTTTTCTTTTTTTTGTACAGGTAACCCGGGATTGCCGATAAAACTGGGGGCAGGGGTTTGTTGGGTCTGTGTTTCCACATGCCCCGCTAGTTTAGAGACTTATTCCTTATGAAGAACGCAAGACATAACAGAACATCTTCAACCGGTTATTTAACTCGCTAACGAGGGAGAGGCTTTGGTCAAGAATCAGCTCTTGAAGCCTAAATCCCTCAAAAAGCAGCTGTCCTCGTAGCCTTTTTATTGACATGACAGTTACAGTACACATCACAGCACAAGCACCTCCCTCCGTAAAACCCCCCAATGGTTCTAAGACAAGGCACTATGTATGTGTATGTGTATGTGTAAGCACCTGTATGCATGAGCAAGAACGTGTGTGTGTGTTTGAGTGAGTGTGTGAGAATGTGTGTCTCTCTGTGTGCGTGACTTCCAACTGTTTCTAACAACATCCTTAGTCATAAAATGGTAATCTCCCCCGCACCAGTTCATGGTGTTGGTTCACCATGAACAACACAGTGAAGCCACAAAAGGGCCGGAAGCTTACCACACAAGAATCAGATCTTCCAGATAAAATGTATCTGCAATAAAACCTCCCCCAGCACAAAGTGGCTGGAGAGGTGGTCAGAGACAAAGGAATGTCTTGATCCTATAGATTGAACTAAGACCTTACAAATTTAAGAAACACAATGACAACATTCAACAATTAGACTTAACAGGTTGCTGCCCACTAGCTCCAAATGACACAATATTATGGACCACAGGCTGGAGGTCCAGTAGTGTCTGGCAATCATACCTCAGCAGAGACTTTGTTTCATGGATGACACAAGTTAGAAATAATATAAACAGGAACAAACTTGGCAATGACAGACGAGCAGCCTCACACACCGGCACCATCTTGTCTCAATCTTTTCTCTAATTGGGAAAAAGTGACATGAACCTGTCGTGTCAAACTGCTCCACCTAGCAAATTGTTAACCAGGACATAAAGAGCGTAAGCACGTGTTGTCTTATTAATATCACTAGATGTGTCGATGTGCAGAATATTGGCAGGTTGAATGTATTCATGAGGCATGAGGATGTCGAGTGAATGGATAGTGTGTTAACCAGAGTTCTTTAGAGCACGGACAGCCTGCAGAGTGCAGCCGCACTGAACTCTTACGCCTGTGTTTGTGTGTTTGTAGCGCTAAGGAGCAACTAAAGTAAGTTATTTCAAACTTATGCACAACTCAACGTGCCTTTGTGTCCAAGTGAAATGTTGGTGGCATTTCTGAGGTGATTCATGTAGTGGGAAACATGGCTAAAACAGAGAAGTGTTAACTTTGATGGACATACAGGGGAGCACGCGGCTCGGGGGCATGACCACAGCGTGTACAATAGACCAATCTCAAAGCTTGTGGAGTTTCTATGGACACCGACTCAGAGGTGTTGAAGCCAAAATTCCAGGTGGAATTGTCACAGCATGCCAATCATTAACCAAACAAATTACAGAATCCATGGAAAATTTTGCTAATGATAAAGTCCATTATTTAAGGAAAATGTTCAACTGTGGACCCAACAATAGGTAGCACTGATGAGGCTGCTGGGGTGCAGGGTGAAATTAGCAGGGTGTGTCAAAGAGTGAACAGAACATTGCTAAGTCAGCTGACAGTTCCATAAAATGTGTTTCCTACAGCAGCAAACAGGCTTCAAGAAGTGACAGTAAGGAGAGGTTTCAAGATCTGTGGGCCAGTCGGCCTCTTGTGTAAGGACACAGTGGTGCTGAAGTCATAGAGGCTGTGGTCAGTACAGTCAGCCCAGATTTCAGTATTCGTGACATGCCTGAGATAAAATGTGACCTCACTCCCCCTTAGTTAAAGGAAATAATGAAAACGCATCAAAAATCTCCTGACTTAACTCTTTGTGCTTGCATTGAGATGGCTCTCAGGAAGGGATCAGTGCAGCACTGTACCAGTGACAGTGAGGAAAGCTGCTCATCACTGGTTATGGGTCAAAATCTGCTCCAAAATCTAATTACCACCCCCGTTCCTTAAAAGTAGGCAAGGCAAAGTGGAACAAATTTCAAGGAAGAGAAAATATCTTGTGACCCTCCAGGTAACTGCACACAGATAGACTGAGACATATGTGAAGCATACAGTGGGTCTGTGTAATGTTTATTGGGTAGAAACTAGAGCTGGGCGATAGAACGATAACTTTTAAAATAACTTTTTCTCGATAGAAAAATTAAACTATTGCGATAGGCCTCACCGCTCTTGTCCTCTTAAAAAAAAAAGAACAGCCAATCCAAATTAAGTAGTGCAGAGCCGAACCAATCACAGCCGCAGCGTCACGTCACGTGACTTGTTACTTACAGCACAAGTGCCAAGCCGCACGTGTGTTTGTTTGGGAAGCAGCCAGCCGCCGTGCCGCCTGGGTTATGGAGGAAATGAGTGCGCCGACTAGAGAAAAATCAACCGAGAGCGTGACCGAAGGTTACCGAAGAGAAAACAGATGATGGTTCCAATGCCGGAGAGATTGTCGAACGGAAGAGCCATAGAAGTTCCGTAGTGTGAAGGTATTTCGGCTATTTCAAGTCTGACAAAAAACAGAGTAGCGTGCACTGTAAATTGTGCCGAAAGCAAGTCTGGAAATACAATAAACTGGTGCATGCTCAGTCTCTGACTGGAAGCGCTAATTCGTCATTCGGCTTTTGTCAGACTAAAGTAACTGTTAAAACTGTTTGAAAAGATAAGCTATACAACAAGGAGAGATTGAGAATTTCCTTTTAGTTCTCAGTTTATTTGATATTGACAAAAGTTAGTCAGTTTTGTCTGTTCTTCTGTAAAACAAACTAAGATTTATTTTTAGAATTAATATTTTGTTTCTAAGTGGAATTGACAATTTAGTCTGTTTCATTTGTTCTATTTTGAAACTTAAACGCTTTAGCGGCTGCCTTTTGTGTAGTTTGCAATATTTGCCTTTATTTATCTGAAAAAGTCTCATGTTCCTTAAGTACATCTGCCCTGTTGAACTTATTATGGGAAATAAATATTTAAATAAAAACAAGCTGCTGATTATTTCACATTTTACTTGTGAGCAACGGCACATTTAAATCTTACAAATAGTTATTTGGCTTATATCGTGATAGATATCGTTATCGCCTGAAACGAAAAAAATCTTATATCGCCCAGCTCTAGTAGAAACAGGCTCTAAACCAGGGCTGTTTTATACAATTATATTTGACCCTCGAGATAATTTCATATATCAATTATTAATGGTTCGTGGTATGTGGGAGCCAAATCCTCAGCCCTGCTGAGAATCTGCGCAGTGTTGGAGTTTATTTCGATGGGCACACCATGCAGCCAATCACATGCAAAGACAGATAGGGACTATATCATGCAGAGGGACGGGGGAGCTGGATTTAAAAGCTAGTGTGTTGGGAAAAAGTGACGAAGCAAGCGAAAACGTAAAGTGAGCAGCATCTGACTTCATTTCAATGATAGATGGCAAAGCTGAGTGCAGAACTAATCAAAGGAGCTGGATAAAGTGTTACCCGTTTGTATTTTCTGCCATTTTCCATTTTCAGACCTCATGTGTTCTCCCTAGTCGTAGTTAATGCATAAAAATAATGCTTTTAAGAAAACACTGAATAAAATATTGCTTTGTTGAAAAAGAAAATGTACATTTGAAATTGACATAAAATTGACATAAAATGCTCAATACAAATACACCGCCAGTAAGGATCTCAGTCACAAAGAGAAAACCTCAACACATAATATACGCAAATCCCAGCTGTCATAATGTGCACCAAATTAATCCTGTTTTTTCTCAGTCCTTACAGCGCTTTCTGTCACCTAGAGCCAGTTAATGTCTCCAGACCAGCCCTAAAGAAGTGCTCCCTGATCTTTGAAAATGAATCCACTGTGAGTGTGTGAACAACTGTCATTGTTTTAAGCCCCACAGATACAATCATAGTCTAACTGTACAATGCAATGTAGTCCAAATAATCCAGCACATATACAGCAGAAAAGAGACAGAGGGGTCCGTGAGCAGGGACCTTTCAAAATGCTACATTTTAGTTTTTATCTTTCGCCAGAATCACACTCTTACTTTTCTGTGTTCATGTATTTTAAGTGAAATTAAAGCTAATTATAGCTTAATGGCAAGAAAGCGAAAGTGGAAACTACTAAAAAAAAAGAGAATTATCCTTTTAAGTGAATCTAAATATTTCCCTTCCTCTGTCTAAAAAAAGCATCATCTCCTCTCTCTGTTTATACCAACTCTATTGTCTGACTGGCTTTTGGAGACTCAGATTTGAAGTTTGCCGAACAGAAAAATCGATATTGTTCACTGAATGTTTTCTAACAGTAAATATTTTTCAAACATTTGTTCCCAGTTTCTGTCTTTCCATGTGTTGTCCCTTAATCTGAACTGGAACACAATGAAGCAGAGTGTAATCACCTCCTACGAGCCATCCTGTCACAGTGAGTGGAAGCTACAGTATCATATACTGGCTCATTGTGATTTACAATGTGAGCTATTCATGGTGGCCTAAAACAAACTGTGTGCATGCTCTTGTTGTTAAAGGGAATCACCCTGCGAAGCCACAAGTCAGCGTCACCTCTGTTTCCTGCTTGTCCGAAGTGAACAGTCATGAAAAGATCAATTCATACAGAAGTGAATTGTAGTGGAAGCAGCAGGATCAGTCATGGACGCACAAGTTTTTTTGCAGTCCGTTTTGTGGCACCACAAAGGAGCCTGTAGTGACTGGAGCCCCACTAGATCATCACCAGTAGGAAAAAAAAATCGTTGCAAATTTTCCAACACACACTGGATGTGATCTGGGAATGTAGTTTCTTGCAACATGTACTCATATATTTATGCAATACTTATGCTGTTTGTTTACTTCAGCTCAGCATTCAGTACAGTTATTCCCTCCAAGCTGATCACCAAACTTGTGGCTTTTAGACTCAGCAACTCCATCTGTATCTGGATCATGGACTTTCTGACCAACAGACCCCAGCATGTTAGGTCAGGCCATAACTGCTCTACCACCATCACACTCAACACTGGCACTTCACAGGGCTGTGTGCTGAGCCCGTTCCTCTATGACTGCAGACCTGAGTATGGATCCAACTCCATCATCAAGTCTGCAGATGACACCACGGTGACCGTCTCATCAGTGACAACGATGAGACTGGCTACAGGGAAGAGGTAAAGCACCTCGCTGTGTGGTCTGACAATAACCTGCTCCTGAGTACCAGCAAAACCAAAGAGCTCATTGTGGACTTCAGGAGGGAGAAGACAGACACCCATGTCCCCATCTACATAAATGGCACAGCTGTTGAACGGGTCTCCAGCTTCAAGTTCTAGGGGACCCACATCTCTGAGAATCTGTCCTGGTCAACTAACACCTCCAGCCTGGTCAAGAAGGCCCATCAGCGCCTTTTTTTCTTTACGATACTGAAGAAGAACCACCTGTCTACTGACATACTGGTTAACTTCTACCGTTGTGTGATAGAGAGCATCCTGACCAACTGTGTCACGGTGTGGTATGGGAACTGTTCTGTTGCTGACCGCAAGGCACTGCAGCGGGTGGTGAAAGCCGCCCAACGCATCACAGGGACTCCACTTCCTGCCATTGAGGATGTCCACAAGAAGAGATGTCTATGCCAAGCACGCATCATTCTCGGGGACTCCTCTCATCCTGCCTCCAGCTCCTCCCCTCCAGAAGGCGCTACAGGAGCCTTCAGACTAAAATCAGCAGGTTTAGGAACAGCTTCTTCCCCACAGCTGTCACCCTACACTGTTCACTATTGTAGTCTGTTCAGAGAGCTACGCTTCCACTGCTGCAGATATATTCATAGCACTCTGTAGATCTGTTTATCTCACACCGATACATCTGTATGTAGTACATCTGTATATTTGCTCTTATTGCACTTACTGATAAGATGCAAACTGTATTTTGTTACCCTGTATTTAGACATGTGTAATGACAGTAAAGTTGAATTCTAAATGCTATCCTAAACATTTAAACAAAAGCAGCTACACAGCTACAGGAGAAGTTTTTAGAAGTGATTTTTAGAAGGCCAGTAAAGAGAGCATGGAGACAGATGGAGGATGCCAAATCCACTGAATCTACACGCTTCCTGTTTCCACCTCATCCTTCCAGTGCTCTACTATACTCCCTGCTCTCCCTACCACAACTGTCTTAGAACTTGCCTGGGCCAGGTCTGAGTCCAGGTCTGAGTCCAGCTTTGCAACTCCAGCCAGGTCACATGACACAGGGGTTTGCTCTGATGTCAGCAGGCAGGTCAGTGGAGCCCTCTGGTGATGGATTTATGTCAGTGAAACAGGAGGAGGCCTGAAAACAGACAGAAGGCTTAACTAGCAGGACAAAGTAGCATGTAGTACTTGAAGGAGTCATCACAGCCAATCAGTTCTCAGGAAAATGGAACATCACATACATTTTCTCTTCTTTGATTTTCATCAATGTATTTCCTTTGAAATTTAAAAAATTATTATTTTTTTCATTTTGAAATATTTCCTTCTGTCAATATTTCTGCCTGATTAGAAGCTCATAGGCAGTTCCTGTCACTCTACAATAAAATAATGTAAAGGCTGCCCTCTCTGCCATCCCACTAGCTGACCTAACTGACACAAGTAAACTGTGTTAAGGTACCCTACATGGACTAAGGTTCTTGGCCACATACATATAGATTTGTGTGGTTGTAGAAATCATGCCATGAAGCTCCCAGCGCACATTTTTGATGCTTCTGTCTGTGGCAGAGGTGGTTTGGAGCTCGGCAGAGCCTTGGTGGCTTTTACTGACTATACACCCCTACCCATTTATTATGAACAAACAGCACAACTATTTGTGTTTTTTTTTTCTATGTTACACTTGCATGATTTAGATTTATACTTATGTGGCAGCTATTCACTGGCCTGACAAAGCTATTTTAAATGATATCATGTCATGAATAACACAAGTTATTTTCCATGAAATCAAAAAGTGGTGAAATTCTCAAAAAATGAATGAGACGTGCATGTAATTTGACATATTTTGTTGTTTTGTGTGTGTGTTTGTCTGTATGAAATTTTGACGTGTATCTGACAAACACAATTTTGAAAACACTGGAAAGACCTCAAGACATTTTTTCTTTTGCTTACTATGTAAACAAAAATTCCCACCAATGCTTTTCAGTGTGAAATTTAGTGTGTAGAGAAAATACCTGTGCCAAGTTGTCTCCATCTAGTGGTGAATAACGCATTACCACTACATCAGGTGAGTTTTTCTCTGTGCACAGTGACACAAAACTCATTTAACAACATAAACTATTTAAAAAATGATGTAGGCAGATCAAGGCAATGTTACAGATTCAGTAAGAACAGAAGTTTATTGCAATCCTTCAAATATGCAGGGCGTCACACTAACACAGTTGCTTATGTCCAGCATAGCTCTGTTATTATCAATTTGATTCGAAACGTGTCCAGTTTATTGTCTTAAACTTGCATTAAAGTTTCAATGAACTAAAGTGGTCCCTCTGAGTCAGCACCCAGAAAGCTCGTCTCTTTTAAAAATGTGGCCATAAATACGAGCGCTGCTAGGATCTTAAAACACTGGGGCTAAATCCAGACCTGAAATCTTTGGAAGTTTCACTCAGTAACAGCACCTTTTTAATATTATTGACTATATTTTATAGTCACATTTATATAAAATGTCAAACATTATACGTTAGCTAAAGGTTGAAGTCACAGAGCTATACTGAACAACAATGCAATTTGAGTTTTTCTTGTTTGTACTATATATTTGATTTATTGTAAGCAGCGGGAGTAAAACCTAAAGAAAAAAACAGTAAAAACATGAATGAATCTCTCCTCTTACAGCTTGTGCTTTTATTGTGCCGTGATGTCTCCTTTGAAACTGTCCTCTTGCTCGTGTTTTGGATGCTCACCTCTTCTTCACCTTTCCTGTTCCTTTCACTAAACTGCTGCTCTCTTGTTCTCTGCTCTCGCCTCCTGTTCTGGTTACAATTAGAATGCAGTCAGCATGTGCCAAATAAACTTGCTCCAAATCGATCATGTTTGATATGATGATGAAGTTTTTAACATCTTATTTATCAACTTATTTGATGCACTGTATCAATCAGTTATTAAACAAATATCAGACTGTAGAAAAGCCAATAATAATGCACGGAGCAAGTTCATGCCATAAGAGCTAAATGGCCATAAAAGAAAATCCTGAATGCCTAATACAGGACAGGCCAACATTGAATGCAGCCACAGATCGACATCAGTCAGCTTTCTGTACTTTCCACCTGATCACATCTGTCCTCAAAGTCATGTCATTTCCTCTGTGGTTCATTTATGTTTACTTTTACATTTGCAGTGACAATAAATTTAGTGACATAGTGCACACATTATTTCCTATGGACTGCTGGGTTATCTTGTTTTATTTAAGTTAGTATTTTTAAAGGTGCAGTCAGTCATTTTTTAGGTTATTTGATAGAAAAAAAAAAGGATCTTGTACTCATAAATAAACATAGAATAGTGGATAAATATGACACACTGTTAAATGTGTCATTGCTCACTGCTTAATTTCCTCATTGTTTAAGCATTACTCATCCTTAGTATGTCATTTATAAATACAGATATACGTTCTTAGAAAGAACCACTTCTGAACCTGATCTCCTTACTCCAAGGAGCTTTTGTGAGTTATCATTGTGCCAGAGGAGGAGGGCATCCAATACTTCTTTCATTTCACCTGAGTTCGCCTGTGGGAAAGCACAGCGCCGAATACCCTGACTATTTCTTTGAATTCAGGAGTACTAGTGAACTAATCTTGAGTGATTACTGAATTATCTGAATAAAGCTAATGAACCAGAGAAATTCTAAACTCTTAAACATCCCAGAGATATCTGAATTTATGTCTGCACCTTCACACTCCAGATATGATGGATCATACCTGTTTTACCTCCGGTGTTGTGCCAAAAAGTGATCGTCTGACGAAAAACTGATTTCCAATGTCTGTATCCAACACAAAAACTGCAGTCGTGGTGCTTTCGATTGTACTCAGAACTCGGAAATTCTGCCTTCTGAATAGGAAGATGTAGGTAACACCAGACTGCAGATGAGCTGCATACAGGGCTGGACTGAGACAGAAAATTGGCCCGGACATTTTGACTAGAGACCGGCCCACCATTATAGGAAAAATCATAAAGCCTTTGAATGAAAATAAACACTGTTGTGACAGTGATGTTCACTGTTTTGATGGTATATATGCATCAATCTATCAATCGTTTGTTGTAAGATTCAGATAATTACAGTATTTTTTAAAAGCGAGACATTTTAAATGAGAATAAGAAAGAAAAGTATTTCCTTGTGCCCACCTTTCCCTGTTAAAGCCCTACCTGGCCCCCTGGCAAAACTTTGCTAGATCCGCACCTGCACAGTTACCAGCTGTCAGCTACATAAAAAAGGATCCTGGTGTTTTTTGTCTCTCAGAAACAGTTCATAACTTCCCTTCAACTCATTCATGTCACCTAAAAGGTAAACCTGTTTCTCCATCACAGCTCTGATGATCCAGTAAGGACATCTCCTGGTTTCATCTTCATGTTTCCCTCTCACCAGATATACCAACCGATATCATGACCAGCAGCTTTTTTACAGCTGTGGCTCCAGCAAACATCAGCTGATAGTAGAAAGTAATATTAAATAAATTCTAACAGCTGATCAAGCTTAAACGTACTGCTGTTGTTAGCGCGACATCCGCTGGTTTCCTGTTTCGGCGCAAAGTGAGCAATAAACAAACAAGAGAGCCGATCAGCTGATCATTGATCAGTTTCATGATTGAAGTAGAAACAGGAGAGGGAGGGGGAGAGAATGAGAGAAGAAGAGGCAGCTGTGCAGCAAAGACACAGAATAACTCCAGCTTTGTGCCTTTTTCATTGTAGCTGAATTACGGGACTAACTGTTCCCTTTCACCTAAATAAGAAACGCATAATATTTTCTCTGAATACCAGACGGGACAGTTGACAACTCTAATAACTTATGAACAAAATAAAGTTCAACATCATTAACTTCATAGCACCACCCAGCTGTATAGAAACTCCATCATGCTAGCTAGTACGCAGTACGGAAAAAGTCAGAAAAACGAAAATAAACTCCAACTAAACTTGGTTCATATCTGACCCAGAGAGACTGCAGGTCATAACTTCTTACCTGAAGTTCAGTTCACACTTGGACCGGCGGCCGCCTCGGGTCTCTTTTCCTTCTGCGTCCCCTTTCCTTCATCCACCTGCTGGCCTCCACCACTTGCTAATGTTACTGAATCTGTGGAAGCTCCGCGATAGCCACCACACGAAGTAACGACCCTATCTAAATCCCAGTAACGACTAACGCTCGTTACCACAATAATAACGTAGTTACTGTAACGCGTTACCTAATAACGCATTAGTCCCAACACTGCTTAGGATGTAACTACAGCCCAGCCCATGCAGCAGTGTATGAATGACTAACCGTATTGTGGATGGATTATCTCAGTTGTTCTCCTGGCTGAAGTTTGGTCCTTTTACAGCATCCTGCCATGCGATTACATTTGTTCCTGACCACCGAGAACACTCACGTTAACTTTTATCGAGTGGAAAAAAAGTTAGCTTGTTTATATTATGCTAACATAGCTGTGTCGCTAGCGGTCACGTAGCACATCATTATATACCAGCTAGCCCAACTTCAGTAACCCTACAAACGTCACTGCTGTTTACTTTTCTGTCTTCATTTATGTTGGAAGTGATAGCAGAGCTGTACGTTTGAATTTGTTTCCAAAACCCCGCAGTCAGGACATGCTATATTGTATTTAGATAGAAGCTAGCGAGCTAACTCCCTGCTAACTTCTAACTCCGTTAAATGTCATAAATTCCGTTTTCATGGATGCCTGGATGTTAAACTCAATTGTTACACCTGGTAGAGCAGAACGCTGATCATTTTATTAAAGATGAAAGACTTTAGACAGTTTTTCAACTCTCAGTAATGCCATAGTGATCGTTTGATATATGGGCCTGCAGCGGAGTTTATGCCCAGACACGGCTAGTGACGTCAGACTGAACAACCGGATAGCAACTCTTTGGTGGCAGAACTACAAAACAACCTGTTTGTTAAAATCAAGATAAGGAAGACACAGAGAGACGCAGACGCTGAAGCAGACACATATAAAATGGCAGAAGCACAGATGGAAGTGGTCGTGAGCCCAAATATAACAGTTTTGCAAAGATCGGAAAATGACCTCAAAAAACCCCAAACACCAAATCCTGAAACACGTCCTCTGGCACAAGTTCAAACCGAAGTGGTCGTGAAAGGCAAGAAAAAAAGGGGGCAAAAACAGAAAAGAGTGGCTGAAGAACCCAGACGACCGATTACTCGGGCGTATGCTCGGGCTCTTCTAGAAGCCCAAAACAACGTGGCTGATGGAAGCAACCCGAGAAATGAAGAAGTGTCAGGAAACCCTGAAGGAACCTCTGAAAGGGAAAACCCTGGATCCCTCCCTATGTCAGAACCAAAGGACGACGTGAATATGGAGACAGAGGCAAACACGAATAACGCCAGTGGACAAAACCCTGGGCCAAATGGAGGGACGTGGCAACATCAGCCAAATCCCAGATTTATACCCCATGATGGCAGAGTCCAGTATGATTCATGTTGTGAGATTGCTGCTCTCAGGCATCAACTACAAGCTTCCCAAAACCACCAGAATGAGCTTTACTGGAAACTGGTAGCTGCTAATAAGAGGGCTTCTTATTACCAGTCTAAGGTGACCAAACTTCATGCACAGATGATCGCCGACAAAAAACAGCACGAAGAAACAATTAAAGAGCTCATAGAGCAACTGGAGGAGGCTAATGATAATAATAAGCCTGATACGAGAAAAACAGAGGTTCAAGCAAAGGACAACCAAGCAGTTGTCATGCTGGATGACATGATTCGTGTCCTGCACGAAGACGTCAGCGACCCTACCACAGAGCAGTGTGTGGATTCTTCTACACAAACCACAGAGGCTTCACACACGGACTGTGTAGGTCTGAAGGAGGCTCAATTTGAAGCCCAATACAAGACTCAACAAGAGCAAATAGGAACACTCCAACAACAGCTCCTAGAAGCTCAACACCAACTCAAGGAACAGGAAGATAAACATAGGCAGGACCAGGAGACACTGAACATGGAAATCAGTGAGCTTAAATCCCAGCTCTGCTCCAACAAGGAGCTTCATGACATGAAAGCAGAGACTCTTTATCAAGAGTTGAAAGAAGTCAAAGCGTCCTACATTAACATCACACAGGAGCAAAATGAACAAAATTCCAACACAGCAAATGGAAAATCTGAGCTTCTGGTGGAAAAAGACACCAAAGAACAGGACAAGGAAGAAGAAGGAGAAGACTCCCTGACATCAACTGAGATGTCTCTGCATGACTCTCTACAACAAACAGATGACAGAGAGAAAACGATAACTACCAATCCAGCTGAACTCGAAACTGAAGCTAAGACTGTGCCAGAGAAAAAACCCAAGAAGAAGACGAAGAGGAACTGGCTGCGTCGGCTTTTCAGCTGTACCAGTCCACAGACAGACTGATTTACACAACTGTGGAAAAACTAAATAAATACACAAAAAAAATAATAATTGGAAAACATAGATGTGTCATTATTTCATATAGATTTCAAATAACATACCATTTGATGTCAACATGTTTTAGTTGCATTTGCAGTGCTCGTGCTGTTATATTCTTATGATTCTGTTCATTTTATGAGTGTATCCTTCAGCCTTGCTTCACATATTTACTGCTGCTTGATCAGCTTTAGTCCTGCTAGCATCAGCACAGGTAGAAACAGATCACACATCAGAGAATCGGCCGTGCATCTAAATGCAAATGGAAACTAAAAATGAAAACATAGATAACTTAGCTGAACTTCATACATCTGAAAGTTGACCAATGCATACATAGTGCTAAAAATCAGGTATCGGGAAAACACATTATTTTATATTATGCTGAAATCAATTGTTATCCTTTTTTAAAACTATATCATATAATAAAGTCTGTTTTGAAGTTTACTATGGTAAAAAAAATATTTTAAGGCTTTTCAGATATACTGTAACTTCATAGGTATGAACCATCAAAGCATTTTCATCATAAATATAAAACTTCATTAGGTAGATCTGTTCAAATACTCATTAATGCAAATATCTGATCAGCCAATCACATGGCAGCAACTCAATGCAGGTGTAAAAGGTGAGGTCTAAAAAGAATAGGGATGGGTACCGGCATCCAGTGCCATGATGGCACCGGTTCTGACATAAACGGTAGTAACCAGACCGAAAAGCAGCGCACATTTCGGTGTTTTATTTCGGTGCTTTTTTTTCCTGAGCTGTGATACACTTTAGATTCTAGCCAATCATTTTACGTTTCCGAGGATAGTAGGCGGGTCCTGGTACGTACGTTCTTTTAGAGCAGAGCTACAGATTAAAAATGCCCAAGGCGAAGCGGTCAAAAGGTGAGGTCTAAAAAAAACCTTCAAGAAAATATGAATCCATCTTAATCAGTCTTTAATTATGAAGCAATCTCCTAACTCCCTCTGACAAACAGACCTGTGGAAAAATTTATAAACCACTTTTAACTTTTTCCAAGGTGAATATTGTCTGGCAGCAGGTGCCCTTCCCCTCCCAGATCACGTCAAGGACAATTACAGCAGCTATTACAAACATAAGCAGAATAAACCATGAAACTAAACATTTCTCCTCCTTGATATTCTTCATCCAAATCCGTGCCTCCCTGGTCCTCATTTGACATAAGCCAAGTACTCCCACCTGACATCTGCTCCCCACGCGTGTCTATGCAAAAACCAAATTATACGCCAGTGATTGTCTGAAACCAGCAGGGGTGTTCATGTGCAAGAGGACACATCCATGGTCAGCAGAGCATTGGTAAGTTGTGGGGGATAGCTGTTAAATGGACCAGCATAACCAAATAGCCTCAAACACAAAGTAAAAACACAGCTACTCTGCATCAGAAGCTTTTTAATAATCTACTGGCCACAAGTAATACACTAAATACTCATACTCTCCAGAGGATCAACTCTTTCAATTCTAGTGTGTGTGTGTGTGTGTTGGGGAAATGACCTGCTCACTAGGCCCTGTGTATTCTTTGACATCACATCTGATGGAGACTGGCTGGCCCTCCACCCGGATTAATGGACCAGGAGGCACCGTCACCACACGGGCCGAGCACCCACCTTGAAGAACACAGAAGACATTTTAAAAGATTAAAAGTCTATAACAGAAAAAATTATGTGTGGAGGCTGAGTTGGACTCTGAAACCTCTAAGATGAAAGAAAATCCTTCTATATATGAAGCAAAAATAGAATTTACATGAAGAATACGCTGTATTTATATACATTTGCCCCTCAGTACAACAGACCATTGAGGTCATATTGAAGTTTGCTGGGCCTGTAGCAGCTTGAATAAGGTAATGACATGTTTGACAATGACACTGATGTTCAATGTTTTAATCATGGACAGTCAGGTGAAAGCCACACTGGCTGACTTGCAACAAATCCTGGCTGAAGAACAGGAAGCCAAGCTTGGTCAGTGTGTGACCACACCTGGCATCCAGACCAGCATGAGGAGGAGCAGCCAGGCTGTTGTGGCTGTGTGTGGTTCTTCCACATTTTTCCACAACAACAGGACAGAGACTGAGAGACATTTATTTTCAATCTCTTTGATTGACTTTTCAATTCGGCTTAGTCCAACATACCAACCAAAACCTCTGTTTCACTCAAAAAGTTACAAATCAATTGGATGTTAAATGCACTATTTTTTGTTTAAATAATAATTTTTAAAAAAAAAGATAGTCCACCCACAGACAAAAATGAAATATTAAATTGGCAGACTTCAAAACGGGGATTAATATTTGGCTTCGTGTCAAACGACCGCCTGCCCAACACTGTTGCAGTGATTTACCAAAAATGCCTGCGAGTACTTAAACTGTTTAGCACTTGTTTAGCTACAATGGCAAAATGAACTGATAAAGATGTATAAGACAGAGCAGGTAAATAATGCACAGTGATAACGATAGTTGCAAAAGTTTTTTTTTTATAAAACATCTTCCTAAATCCTGTTGACTATAAACATAACATAAAAAATATTTTAAAAATACATCACTTTTTCTTTTCTTCCTTTTTTTAAATAAAAGGGCACCAGCAGAGTTAATTAGCCACCAAGCAAAGAAGTGTCTCTTACTGAGCATGAAAATCCCAAAAGTGAGTGCAGTGACATAGTTTTCCATTTTCCTTCCACTTTTTTCCTTGTCCCTCGATTTCCACGTGTTTTCTCTGGAGGTAAGACCGGTCCTCTCTCGCCACTGACACTTACCACTATATGTGAGTGCAGGAAATGCGTGACAGCATGACAGAGGAGAGAGAGTCTGTGAGTGTGAGAGAGACAGAGACTGAGCCTAAGATTGTGGTCAACCACCAGACAGATGCTTGGGGCCCAGACTAGTGCCAGCAGGTCTCTGACAGCAGAGACCTGGCCTCCCTGAAAGGACCCCACTCGTGCCTCTTACAGTTCAAGTGGCATTCATAGTTCTGTTTAAGTGAATGGCAGCTAGGAACAAGAATGAAAATTGAAAAGCAGAAAGAAAGAAGAAAAAAGAGGAAGAGGAGAAAAATCTAAATGCTGCCAGTTTATTTTTAACTTTAGGTTGCAGACATTTCAGTGAGGAACCTTCCACCAGTTTAACACGAGCTAGTTTAACATTAAATAACTCAGAGCGGCCAGCTCTGTGTCCAGCTCTGGTGGCTGTAACATGAGCGAGAGGCGTGCACAGCTTCCTTGGTGGTGTCAGAATACTTATAAAATAACTGACCAATTCTCCCAGTCAACTGTTGCACAGGGTAGGTTTTTGGGGTGTGTATAGGAAGGGGTGAGGGGGTAATATGGTGAAATCCTGTCCTGGTACAATACCACCATACACCCACAGCTCGCCATGCGTGCCTGATACACAGGGGTGGATCTAGAAGGGTGGCATGGGGTGGCAAGTGCCACCCTAAAATGATCTCTTGCCACAGTGCCACCATAGTTTTGCATATGACAGTGTTGTTTGTTAAAATAACATAGCATTAGCACTTTGAGCGTAGTTACAGTTAACAGTGAATATAAATGCTAAAACTGAATATATCGCATAGTGTTCCCCCCCCCCCCCCCTCCATTAACAAATGGTTCAGCCCATATCACAGAGAGTCTTCTTTTCTAGTTTTCAGTAGCAAGATGCTTATGATTGTGCCAGAGCACATTTTGAACAACACCATGGGAATTTCAGATTTCACACAGGTGGTTGGTCGTTGCACTGTGGAAATGGAATGAAGGTGAGTGCTATTAACCCTCTGGGGTCCACGGACTCGCTGCACCTCCAAATCACATGACTGATTTAAGCTGACATAGCAACAAGCTGCAGCCACGCTGAGTCTTTCAGCCCTTGTTGAAAGATTGGACTTCAACACAGATCTTTGTTCATGACAGTGCAGATTTCTGACATTTTGTGTAATTTAAGCATGTAACAATTTGATTTTTTTTTCTAACAAAAAACAGTGAAACTTAAATTAGATTTGTGTTTGTAAATGAACCGCCCCATGTTGTGTAGCTTTCTGGATTTTATACTTATTGGGCTACATATCTATTTATTATACAAGCCATACAGTACATAAAATCACATGTTTTATGTAACTAAAGTGTTTAATTATGTGGGCTTCAGAAAATAATTAAGTTATAGATGATATTTACATGACAAACGTGTATACTTATTGCATTTGAATGTGTGTTTGTGAAAAAAAAGGCTTTGATTTTGCCACCCCATGTGATTTCTTTGCCACCCTAAGAAAATTTCTCTAGATCCACCGCTGCTGATACACCAGCTTAGCCCTGTCATGATTGCAAGCCCTTCATGCATACAGGGCAGCACATCCAGACACTGTCCCCTGGCACAAAGACCGGTCTTGGTACCTACTGGCTACTTTATTCTTTCATTACCCTACTTCATATTCATCACCTGCGGGCTCTGGTGAAAGTTGCAAAACTACAATGTTTAAAATAATTATGAAATCTGTACTGAGATGTTGCCACACAGTTAAATAATCTATGCCTAATAAGCACCTCACCTGGACAGCGCACAGCATTGTCTGGTTGTTGTAGATTGCCTCGATCGGTGGTGTCTTGTTGTTTAGCCCACAATACTTTGGCAGCCTGGGTGGTGTTTTGGACGTTGCTGCAGGCTGTCCTGAACTGGGGATGTGGGCCAGTAGAGGTGGGTTTGTTTTATTTTTTTATTTTGGAAGGTGACGATACACTATGGATTTGTTGTATTCAGCAAAATTATCCTCCTCTCCACAAGTGAGCCATAGAGCCAGGGTGGGCTGACAATCTTGAACCATCACTGGCTGCTTCATCTGCTTCAGTTTTCCAGACGACAAACGTTCTGCTCAGTGGCTCTTTCTAGTTCTTGGGTCTCGCAATTTCCAGGCTAATCTTAAATCCCACTTTTGACACTAGAGTAGCAAGCTCACATCAAAGTGTTAAAATTTGCAATTCTTCTGATCAAAGACCGCTCAGCCTCAGAAATGCAGCTTTATTAGTGTTAACACACGCACACAAACAGGAAATAGTGGCCCCGGCGGTCAGCAATTGTCACGGCTGTCTCAGACATTATGCATTTTAGAGCTCACATACCCATAAATATGGAGCTAGATTGCCATCTTGTGGCCAATAAGAGGAACGATGATATAAATGCCCAAAACACAGGGTAGAATAACAGAAGGGAAACACAGAGGAGACTAAAAATAACCAAAAAACACCAAACTGGAGGTTGGCATATAACTAACACCAAACAGGAACCAACAACTTAGATGCTGAAGCAGTCGCTGCACCCGTGGCAGTCCTCTTAATCTGAAAAAAGTAGTGCAGCTCAAATTTGTAATAATCTCAGAAAAGCTCAATCTAGTTTCAAAAAACTAGACTCAGCTTTTCTAGTAGTAATTTCTGCTGTTACAGGGTGAGAGGTGGGACTTTCAATAAATACGTGATTAAATCATATTGCATATGAGACTAAAACTTCATAATGAGCAAGTTATATTTTTGTGTGCAGCGGGTTGACATTGTGTGACATCGCTTTCCTGTAATCTGTTCATGGTGCAGGTGTGAAAGTTGCAATTGCACTATTGGAGCATGCAACACTAAAAAAGAGGAGTCAGTGTAAATGGAGTTAGTTTTTATAAGTGGCAGATAAATTTAGATACAACTTCTCAGCTCAGCAGTGCGGTTTGTCACACATTGTGTTTAGGATGCTAGATGCAGGCTTGCTGTAGTTTCTGGAGTGAGAGACAAAAACATTAACATTAGACTGAACGTTAGACTATAACCAGATCAACAATGCAGTCAAATATGTTATATTTCAATGAAACCTTTCCAACTCTCACTAAGTAAACAGAATAAATCGCCTGTGGTCTCATGCAACAGTCTTTATATACTCTGTTATTTCTGCTGGTGTTCTGTCTGGTACCAGTCTTTGAGTTTCAGCATCCTTTTTTGACCTATAGCAGACCTTTTAGCCATTTTTTAGCAAATTATGACACACATACTGTGTCACTTCACACCACATTTTCTCCCGTTTCCATCACATTCACCAAAATTTACAGTGTAACTTTGACTCTGTGCCTTTTTGGTATCTTGTGACTTTCACTGTACATAGCATTGGACACAGCCATAGCCAGTCAAAATGTGGGACATTGTCTCAAGATGTGGGACAGAAAAAATCCTGTGTAGTCCTACTTAAAGAGGGACATCTGATCTCCAGCTGCAGGGTTAACATACAGAGCCAGACAACCATCCACACTCACATTCACAACTATGGCCAATTTAGAATTGTAAGTTAACTTAATGCATGCGTCTGGAGAAGATCGGTGTACACACACAGGCACAGGTCACATGGTAACTTCACAAACTGAGGAAAGGGCCTAGCCAACCCACAGGTTCAAACCCACAGCCCTCTTGCTGTGAGGGGAGAGGGCTAACCGCTCAGGAGATCCAGTTCAAGTTCAGCAGATCATGAACAACGTCTGCGAAATTAGTTCCATGTATTTCCTCAAAAACATCAGAGAGCAGAATGTTTTTGATCCAGTGTTGTTTACACTCATTTACACAAGCTGACCGACCCACACAAATGTGGGTCCGTCTCCATGTCCACGTTCATACATGTTAAAGTCTCCATCCTGTGACCTTCACTTATTTTTATCCAAGGTGTGAATTGTTGAGCTTGCATGTTGCACCTGGTGGTTTTCACTTGAAGAATGACAAACTATTTGTGGGAATGAGTCACATGCAAGAAGTCACTTGTTTACCTTTGTTTACAAAAAGTGTAACTAGGGGAACTCCATAGGTATTATTTTACACAACATTGAGATATCAGGCCATCGGGTCCTACACATTGCTTGTGAATGAAACTGCAACCCTCTACATAAGAGGTAGGGAACGTTAGTCCTGGAGAGCCGGTGTCCTGCAGGTTTTAGATCTCACCCTGGGTCACCACACCTGAATCAAATGGTTAGTTCATTACCAGGAATCTGGAGAACTTCAAGACATGTTGAGGAGCTAATTTAGCCATTTAAATCAGCTGTTGGATCAAGGACATCTAAAACCTGCAGGACACCAGCTCTCGAGGCCTGGAGTTGCCCACCCCTGCTCTATATGATTTCTTCTACACAGCTTTTTTTTTTTTTAAACTGCATACATGAACATGACAACACCCAGAAAGAAAGCAAAAGCAAGTGCTTAATCTTAAACATCTTATTCCTCTCACACGACTAGAAAGCTTAAAGAGCTCAGTGAAACAGGCGTAGGCTAAGAAGGAAAGAGCAAACTGATATTTCCATCCAGAACTGCTAGCTCATTTAAAAGTGAGGAACAATCCTCTGAACATTTCGGTTAAACGATGGGCGGCGAAGACAGAACGCAAGATGCCAAAGATGAAGAAGGCGATGAAAGGAAGTGAGAAAAAGGAAGAGGGGTGGGTTAAGAAAGGAAACCAAAATAGTGAATTGCAATTGTGTAATCTGTCAAAGTGCTGCTTGTTATGTTAACTTCACAATCTTTCTGCTGTGTAAATGCAAGACACACACATGACACACACTCTCACACACCGTGCTCTGGGTTTCATGTTTATTACTTTTCAATGTACAATGTAAATTTCCCAGGCATTGCTCCAGCAGCGTGCCAGCTGCTCACAATATTGCTCCTCTTTGGTCCCGACACCTCTCCAGCTTCTCCTGGTGCTGCCCCTTCAACCATCCACGTCACCTCTCCCTCTGCAGCTGAGCCACAACACACACTTCCCTGACACACTGCCAAACCTCGACAGTGACTCCAAAAGTGGCACGAAGGGATGAACAACCACTCTTCTATAAAATATTCAATCATTTGGTGTTTTGGAGACGATGACGTACAGTGCTGGGTAAGATCTGAGATCCATGAAAGCCAGACAACACAACACATCAGTAAATCCTGCAGTAATGTCCTATAGTCTGTCATCTTGAGTGAGACCAGTCCCAGAACCTTACCAAACTTGTAGCAGATGGCTGCCCCTCCCTCAGGTTTCATCCTGTTAAAAGGGAGTTTTTCCTTCCCACTCTAGTGGGGATCGTCTGGTTCTCTTTACCTTGCAATATAAAGCACCTGCAGGCAACTGTTGTTTTTATTTGAGAATATATAAATAAAACGGAAATGAATCAAAGATGATCAGTTATCACTGTATTTAAACCATGCGAGTAAAACAAAGCTCACAAAAAATAGACGATCTCCTTCACTGTTGGGTTCAGTTTTTATTGTGTTACTGATCTATTCATTTTCATCACCATCATAACCCAGTCAGTCCATGCTGCTGATGCTTTTCAGTCAGAGAAACACAAACAATATCACCACACCATAGATTAATAACAGCGATGCATATCTTACTAATATAGCCACTGTGATATCAGTTTGCTGCAAACTAATGTGGTTTTGACAACACCGGGCCAGAGCTGCACGGAGCCACTCTGGCATCAACAAGGAATTTTCATCCTTATGAATTGCAGCTCACTGTATATTTTCTCCTTTTCAGTCTTTTCTGTGTAAACCTTAGAGATGGCTGTGTGGAAAAATCTCAGCAGATCAGCAGATTCTGAAATAGTCAGACCAGCTCATCTGCCGCCAACAACCATGGCATGTTCAAAGTCACTTAAATGTCCTTTTTTGCCCTTTCTGATGCTCAGTTTGAACCTCAGCAGGTTTGTCTCATTGAGCTGGTGCCATATGATTAACAGACTGGATATCGGTGTTAATGAGCAGCTGAAGGGATGTGTCTAGGAATTTGGCCTGTTTGCGTTAACAAATAATACTGAACTAAAACTTGGATCTTTTGAACATAGACTGTATAATTATTATCAAAATGCAAAGCTATCAAAATGGTTCCTCTTTTCAGTTTTGCACCACATAGATCACACCACAGTGCAGCAGGCCCTGCATTTTTCACAGCAGCTCTAGATGTCTCTAGATATGACACGAGGAAAATATGTAAAGATGCACTGGAAGGTGTGAAAATAAGCGAACAGCAGCACTGTGTGGGCGTGCCCATCATTCAGTCATTGTTGTTCACACACAATGAAGCCTGATAAGGCAGACAATAAACTAAAACATTTACAGTAACATAATATCACTTTAGTGAAGAAAGAACAGAATCTGACACTAAATGTGGCAATTTTCTGTTGCTATAAACCGACAAGTACAGGAAATCATCCACACACACACACACACACACACACACACACACACACACACACACACACACACACACACACACACACACTAAGCCTGCATGTAGAAAGCCACAAACACATTTTCAGCAAAAAGACAGGATATATGAATCACACACAACAACCGTCTGCTTGCATCGCTCTGTGCACTCAGAAAAGTGCAGAGGTGAAAATGACGCAGTTTGAAACATTCACTCCCAAACTTATACTGCAAATCATAACGACACCATTTATTTAAAAAGACCACTGTGCACAGTTTACACTGACACATACACAAATACATACAAATACAAACGCACATGTCAATCCAAACAATGCGGATAGTTAACTTTCTAGTAAAATTTAGTTAACTACAGCAGACAGCAGTCATAAGAAGGTGAGCAAAATTACAAAATAAAAAACGTAAATGACAAATCCTTAGCTTTTTGCAACATGTACACCAAAGGCTGTTCGCACAATGAAATAATCTGCAGTGACATTCTTTTTGTAGTTTGTCCAGAAAGAAGGAGCCTTCTAGATTGAAAATTGAATACTATGTTGTGTGAAAAGGTTTCTGCAGTGGCAGTGAAGCCACTCTTACATAATGTATACGTGATGGTAAAATTCACAATGTGCAAGTTTTCTTGTAGTATGCAAAACATTTTTGAGGTTTAAAAAATGTTAAAGTTTGATATTATATAGTTTGATATTTTATAGTTTGATATTTTAAAGGCACTTCTGCACTGCGGAGCCAATGCAGAGGTGCTTTGAGCCTGCAGTTTGACCTAATTGCCAACAGGGGGCGACTCTTTTGATTTAAAAAAGAAGTTTGGTTCTACAGCGATGTAAAAGAAAACGACCCTTTCTCTCCCTTGTCCTCAGAAGAAACTTTTTTTCTGATAAAACGTATCACAAGACACATGACCATAACATGATGCTTAGTTTGTAAAACATGGACCCCATTTGATTCAAACAGGGTGATAAAGCAGGGTATGCTTTAGGGCGTGGCTCTCGGTTTCTCAGTATGATCCACACCTTGCACATGATGCCTGGTTTCAAAAAGCTACACTCAAAAAATCCCATTCAAGCCCAAAACGATTAAGATACTTTAATTTTTGTGAGTTTTTGAGACCGCCATCATCAGTTTCTTTTTTATACAAAAATGCCAAATGTAATATGCAAACTGATATATATTGTTTTGCAGTTACCACTGTAGTTTGAAAAAAATGAGAATTTTCTGGCAATTATTTCATCGTTCAGGCTTTACTGGGCTGTGAGGGCCAAGAATATTTGTTTTGAGTATATAGTCTGTAGAAACTTTAGAAACCAGTTGGTTACATCATCTTTTATATGCAGTCTGACAGATTTTGCTTAACCTGCTTAACCTGGCAAAACATTTGTAGAAAGCCTCAAATGTTAAGAGGCAAAAAAAAAATCTACCATTCTCATATGAGCCACTTTATTTGAATCTAAGCTATTCTAAGCCAAGCTAAACTGAGCTAACCAGCTGCTGGTCTCAGCTCTGTATTCAACATACAAATGCCAACAGCAGTGAAGCTAAAAAACGGTAAACGTGAAAATAAGAGTATTTCCCAAAATGTAAAACTGTTTCTAGGATGTAAATATGGAATAAGTAGCAAAGAGTAACAACTACTAGCAATATTCTATATAATGTTGCATTAAACAGAAATGTCAATGTGTACACTTTGACAATTACTTTGTATTTAACATATAATTTACTCAAGTATAATGAAAAATTAAGAAAATAAAAAAATTATAGTCTGATTGTTCATTTAAAACATCTCACATCTTTCAGAAGTCTGTTTCCTCATGTAGACTCACTTTCTGATCTAAGAGGATCTGAAATCTACGCAATATTTGTTATATACATACAAATATTACAATATCTATATATATAATTCTTTGGCAGGTCAAGTTTCAGCGTCACATTATCAGATAGATTTATAGTTTGAGACGAGCTTTTAAAAAGATGAAGAAAAAGATTAAAAATTATTTCCATATACTAAGCTCAAGTTTTTTCATTCTTTTGGTGCTTTTGGAGTTTTCTTCCTGGGCTGAGGAAGAGGAGGAGGCTGCTCTTCGCCGCCGTTACCACCTGGAGCGGAAACCTGAAGGAGAGTGAAAAAAGGTGTATCAGACCTAAATTATGTATTTCCACATGACTCACTGTTACTGTTTTCAATTTTCATTCTAAGCAGTCAGAATAATAGCAAAAATAAATCATTTTTGGTCTATAAAACTTCTGTGTCATCTGCTTCTGTGTCCTACCTGCGTAGCCCGTCTGGGGCTGGGCTGAGGTTGGCCGTTGGCGGGCTCAGGGGCTCTGGGACGCTGCTGGGTGCGTGGCTGTTTAGAGCGATGTTGTCGGGGGCCGGTGTTGCCTGCCGGCTGCTGCTGATGGTGGTGGGGGTGATGATGCTGATCAGAATTATTTTGATTTGGATGTTGATGATGCTGATGATGATGCTGATGATGATGATGTTGTTGTTCCTGATTGCCCCACTGCAAGCGAAGCTCCCTCTCATCTGTTAAAGCAAATATAGGTGACAGGTCAGACCTGCAGAATCATAAGGAGGTGATGTCCATGATGGACGTTAGGTTAGACCAGCGGTCCCCAACCTTTTTTGCGCCACGGACCGGTTGATGCCTGACAATATTTTCACGGCCTTTAAGGTGTCGCGGAAAAATACAACAAAATAAAACTATTACCCGTACTGGAAAAAAAAGAAGAGTTATTCATAACACACGTGAAAAGACCCAGGAAAACAGAGTTAACGATAAAAACGATAACAAAATAACGCTGAAAACCGATAAAAACCCTGAAAACCATACATTTCACACCTGAGCCTCAACTCTCGCGGCCCGGTACCAAACGACTCACGGACCGGTACCGGTCCGAGGCCCGGGGGTTGGGGACCGCTGGGTTAGACAACATCCTCTCCTCCCCAACCTGCTCGATGGACTTCAGCGGACAGTCCAGGACAGAGCTGGCACTCCTGACCAGTTTGTTAAGTTTTTCTCTGTTCCTCTCTGCCACCACTCCTGCACACCACTGCATAGAAAATAGCAGATGCCACCACAGTGTCATAAAATGTCCCAAGGAGAGTCCTGTTCACCCCAAAATATCTCAGCCGCCGTAGCAGGTGGAGACAACATAGACCTTTTTTTTAGAGTGCATTTGTGTTTGTGGACTAGTCCAGTTTGTTATTGAGGTGAACACCCAGGTATTTGTACTCCTTGTTTGTATGTCCAAACCCTAATCTATGAGGACAGCTGTTGGTCCACTCCCACTCCCTGCATCTTCTCCCTTAGCACTGAGGGTTTGATTGTATTGAAGGCACTGGAGAAATCAAAACACATGACTCTCACAGTGCACCTGGCGCTCTCCAGATGAGAGAAGGCCCGATGCAACAGGTAGGTGACAGCATCATCCACCCTAATGTTCGGCTGGTAACCAAATTTCAGCGGATCTATATCTCTGCCGACTAGTGGGCGAAGGTGAAGTATGATCCTCTCCATGGTCTTGCAACAGGTCTGAAGCAACATCAGTCAGGAAGAGCCACCAATAGCCTCTGAATCCCAGAACTTCCAGGTGTATTTAGTGTCAGTTGATTTAATGCTAATGTCTTGGAAGGCATTAGCATTAATGTCCCATTATTGGATCATCTTGTTTAAAGACCCAGCCCATAAGAGCTGGTTTAGAGTCTGACACATGGAGCACATTGTAAATGAAAGAGTGGAAAGTCAGCCACCACAGAAAACCATGGCAATAACAGGATGTATTATATGAGTGTTTCTCTAGAACGACATGTCACAAACTGAATGCATCGCTGTATTCAGTTTGTGACATGATAAGTGGCACAAAGTGTTTTGGAACAGCAACAAAAAAAGAGAACTGAGAGTTTTAACTATATATTTACTCACTTCTGAATAGTTCAACAGATAGTGAGCTCTGTGAGACACATGTCACATAAAAACCTGACTCAAACTCCACCTAGTGTTATAAAAAAGAATATGCTTTCTGACGATGCACAGACTTAACCAGCTTAAGCTGCAGGTGACTCTTGTTTGGAGTCAGAATTTATTGGATTGGATGATTGAAGTCTGAAGAAACAAGACATATTTGCAATTTATTCAGTTGTTCATTTAACAAACACTGGCCTCATTAGCCTCAGTAGCATGTAGAAGAAGCATACAGAGCCACAACAGCCTGGCACCTGCTCCTCATACTGGTCACCAGCTCGCTCATACACTGCTGTGGCATTCTATCCTATTCCTCAACCAAATGTGGATGTGTTAGTCACTTGAGCACAGGACTAGAGGCAAGCCATTTCATCCTCTCCACTCCCAAACACTGGAGTTATTCTCTGATAAACTGCGCTCTGTGCGGGTGAGCACTGTCATCTTGGAGGAAAGAGTCTGGTCCCAGACAGCAGAAACAAAAGATTGCCACTACTGAAGAATCGTATCTCAATATCTCTCTGCACTGAAGCTGAGGCCGTCACACAACAGTCACTGAGGCAGTCACACAACATCACGGAAACTGTTACCCTATTGGTGCAGCAATCAGCGTACCATTCTCTGTGTCTTCTCCACACCTTAACCCTGCGATTCAAGTGCTGTCGGAAAACTTTCAACTCACATACATAATGTCCCTGCACATGTTTAGGCTCTACTGCACATATGCTCAGACACCATGGCCTTTGTAGCAGTGTCCACAGGTGCTGACAGTCAAGTGCCTGAGTACCGGCATCAGCACTTGTAGCAGCAAAAAGACAAAAGGTCAAAACAAGTCAGTAGCAGAACAAGCTGTTTGGCACAGACATGGAAGTTATGTAAATGAATAAGTAAATGAAAAAAATTGGAGATTTGTTTGGCCCAGTAAAAATATAAGTCATTTAAATGTAAATAATATATCAATAATATATATTATGTATTATGATATTTTGTGAGCACAGCAGCTTATATTTTAAATATGAATGCACAAACTAAATAAGCACATTCTTACCCTTTAGTCTCAAACGCCTCTTCCGTTTGGTCTTGATGCAACAAATGATGACAATTAGGATCAGCACCAGAACAATACCTGATGGTGAGTAATAACAGCAAATTGCATTAGATGTAAGAGTGAAAAAACAGAAGCTTTCTTATGCATTTTCACACCATAGCCCCAAATATGATGTCAAGATTTTAAGCAGAAGACAAACCTTACCTGCTCCACCACCCACAAAAACCCAGATGCTAATTCCAAATAGTGTGTCAGGAAAAGGAAAAGCTTTAAAATAAAAGGAGAAGAAAAGTATCTTGTTAACATATGAGCTCAATAAAATGACCACTTCAGTTCACGAACATGGAAAAAGGCACATTTGAACATTTGTACCCTTGATAACACATAATACGTACAGGACTTGCAGTCTTGTTGAACAGGCTGACTGATCTCAGAGCTGACGGGGTTAGAAACATTGCAAAAGAAATGAGCATTCAGCACGTCTTTGACTGGTCTTGTCAGCTCCTTGCCAGCCTCTTTTTCTACGGGTTTATTATCCATAAACCATTTGATCTGAGAAATTTTTTCACTCTGTAGACAAACAGACGATTAGTTAGTGGATTAGTGGAAAGTTCAGATTTTAAGTCTAACAAGTCCAACCTGACCAAAATGAGAAATATAATAATCTTTTCATACAGTAATTTCCAAGCCTATATAATTAAATAATACATACATAGAAACCCTACTTCCTGAAACAACATCTGAGTAAATGCTTGTAGACAGCACACTTCAAATCATGCTTGGTTTCAGTGGAGGAGAAATGAAGCTTATGCCCACATATTCTTCAACAACTTAATTATCAGTCAGTTATTTGTAGAGTACAACAATAAACAATGTCCTCACCTTACCAACATTGCAAGTAAAAGTGACTTTTGTCTTATCAGGTGTACATGTCCTCGTCACTGTGGGCTTCTGCACAGGATCTGAGTACAGAAAATGTGATTATATCAACATTATATAAACTACTACTTTTCTACAATAACAAGTGCTGTTGATTGATAAAACTGAACAGTGACTTTATAATAAAACCAAAGACTTTACTCTTAATTATAGTATCTGACTAAAACAGCTTCTGATGGATCAGCACACTTGCTTGTTGTGATATAAGTAGTACAAACACAATGAATATATGTATAATGTGTTGTTACTTACCTAATACACACAAATGCACACTTGGTAAATCTCCCCCCACATTTATTCCCTCTGCGCTGTAAACCTCTGGTCTGTATCGTCCTGACTTGTCTTTGGTGAGTTGTGTCAGCTTTAGTGATCCAGTTGAATCAACATCATCATTTTTCCCCATGATCACCTGTTTCTGTCTGCGATTAAAGATTACGCTTGTGTCCTTGATCCATTTCAGCTGATCTGATTCCTTATATCCAAGTGGCACAGTAAAGCTTGATCCTGTTGCAGCGTACACACAATCACCCTGAGAGCCTTTGAAACAGAAAGGAAAGTGAAGAAAGACAAAAAAATAGATGAAAAAAATTAACTAGTCATGTTACAAAAGCTCTGAAGAATTATATATCAGAGCTGAGGTAAATTATGATTCTGTTAACATAAGGGCAAGTTTATGATTTTACTAGTTTTAAACTAGCAAAAGTCAAAAATTCATTGCATCTACAGATCTATCAAAACTAGTTGTCATGACATCATGACTGTGACTAATTGAAGTATTAAGCATTAACGGTGTGGTTAGTAGTTCATTTCGAACTAACACCATTTCCTGTGCATTTGTCAGGAACTACGATGGACCGCTCTTAAATTAATGATGGGTTTTGATCAAGTTTCAATAGTTTTTTTCCACCACTCTCTCAACCAGTTTACAGCAAAGACTTCTGTACTGTTAATGCTCAATTCCCCTGGAACTTGAATGTAGTTGCTTCTCTGCAAACATGTCTACAATGCCTTGCTTGAGTTGGTACAGAGCTTGTTAACACATTTTCTGACTTCCTGTATGTCCCAGTTTTTCTGAGTGACTTCTTTTTGTGAGACTCTACTCATGAACGTACAAAATCAGTCAAATGTCATTCAGATACAATGTATAAGTTGACAAGTCACCAGAATACAGCTGGTATTTCAGTATAAAGTTAGCAGTTGTAGTTTAGTCACATAATGTCAGTAAGAAGTTGCGTATTGTTGGTTTCGACTGATTGAGCTGACAAACGTCTGTAACATTATATTCTGTGGGCGTCCTGCACACATCACTTTACTCCATCACTGAGGCTGGATGATGGTTACATTTCATCCTGTTGTCTCTCTTCAGACCACAGTGTGCAGCGATGGCATCCTCATCTAAACATGCGCTAAAGGTGAAAGGTTTGCCATCAATATATTTTATTTGTAAATGTTTAAAGAGGTGACAGGAATCTATCAGAGATCACGAGGTGCTGAGCAGACAAAATACACGAATATGTAAAAACAGTTCTCAGTAAAATAGGTTTTGCAATCAGTGAACAACTTTGACACAGTTTCAATTTCTGTGAAGGGAACCACAGGAAATGAGTGGTTATATAAGTCATGTTCTCATGAAGCACAACATTAATATTTTCCAGGATGATTATAAAAAATTAGCTTCTAGCCAAACCTCGTTTTGAGTCACTAGTCGTGGCTGCGTGAGTCTTTTCTCAGAGGAGGACACAAAGTGGCTCATTAGTAATTACCCTAAACCTTTGTTATTGCAAATGGAAAAAAATAATAATATTTCAGCAGAACCACCGTTTTCTTTAACTTCAAACGAAAGTGTTTTTCTGCTCTAAATCAGAAAACCACAAGTTAGACTCAGTAATGTGAACCTTTGAATACCTTCCACTTCCTGTCAACTACAAGAGCTCATCACCAGAAATGTAGTTTTTTCTTTTATGTGTACTTAAAAAAACATTTAAAAAAGGACATAAGGACTAACAACAGACAGCACTACACTGTATTAAGATCAGACATAGCTGTTAACATGCTGAAATCATCAAAACCTCTCACAGTGAACCAAGAAGAAGTGAAATGATGTAACTCATGACATATGAATCCTGCAGAAGAGCAGAGGAGCAACAGCTTCCACCTACGAGAATACATGTTAACTGAAATAAACTGTGATATAAAGCATTGGATTCAAATTTGACAATGAACTGCAATCACAAGCATTTTTATGGCAGTAACATGAGTAGAATGAGTCACTTGGTCTCTAAAGAAGCTGTTTCCTCTACAAAAATTCACAGAATTGTTCCGTATTGACGGGTGAAGTCGCTTTTGCAGTTCATAACCCCGTTTCAAACTGTCATGCTGACAAACAATAGAGGAATGTGTGAAGGCTGCATATACCAGACACCAACGCCATCATTACGCCTCAGCAGAAGGTGACATTTAAAAACCAGCAACGATAAGATGCACAGTGTGTTCAACAGAAATGACTTTTTTTGTAATTCGCCTCCTGTTGAGCATTTATCAGATCTATTCACATAAACATGAAATGATTTAAACGTAAACGGCTCAAAGGAAAGAGGGGGAACAGAAGGGAATCTTTATGATTTAATTACATCAGAAACAACTTTCATTAGTTTGTTTTGTGACCATAAATTAAGAATTACAATATTTGATGGACGTAAACTAAATTTTAAAATTCTATGTTTTTAACGTTCTTATAACCCATTAGTTCATATATATTGATATAAAAATTCATAAATGCAATTTCATATAATTCAGTTTATTAAAACATTTTTGAGTGTAATTTTTTTTTGCTCTTTTTATGACTTTAATTCTTCATCCTTTCCATTCCACAGCTCCTTTTCTGCACTGAGCGCTCGCTGCTTCTATGGGTCACCTCTACTTTTGCACCTTTGCATCGCTTCCTGTTCATCCCCATCTCAGACCAAAGTTACCACATCAGCAGCGATGGGTTTCGTCTGCAGAACGTTCTGGACTGTTTCTTTTGTCTAACATTGATGTATTTATGGCCGAGGTTTTCAGTTCACCCCCAAAAATCAAAGACATGCCTCTTTTTTTGAATGTGCATGAAAGCACAACCAAAAAGGAAAGTAAGCTTGAAGCAAATATAGAAAAAGAAAAGCAGAGTCAAGTTTTTAAAAAATAATAATAATGACAATAAAACAAACCCTGCACACCCAAAACCTCAGCAGGAACTAAACCTTCACCCTCGCTCATGTCAGCAGCCCTACCCAACAGTATTACTACAGGTCATTTGTTAGTTCCTCTTTAGTTTTATTGAGTTTTTCCTCAATAAAATAATCATATTTAAAGGACTGGTAAAATATTTTGGATTGTTTAGTTTACTACAAATAAAAAAAGTAGTTTTAATGGTTTTTCTATATTATTTACAGTCACAAAATAGATTTCCACTGAGAGACTCAAACAGAAACACAGAAATATAGACTTTTACTGCATTCTGTGGGTATTTTTAAAGGATAAGTATCTTTGTAGCGCCCATGGCTGAGAGGTTCAATTGAGTATTTCCTTGACAAAAAAAAAAAAAAATGGTATAAATGTAAACCAATAAGTTTGGATTTTAACAATAAAAACCTTAACCTGACAGAATAAACAGATTAATTGAAACATACCTGTGGAGGAAACGAAGCAGCAGCAGAGCAGAAACGCAGCGATGCTGACAGCAGAAGCCATCTTCTTCACTGTTCTCATCACATTCAGCTAAAAAGAACAGCCTCTTTCCATTATCGAGGTTATTTCCTGTCAGAGCGCAGTAACTTCACATATTTTATGTGTGTGTGTGCCACCGTACACGCACGTGTGTGCGCATATATGGTTTTGAAAGGAAGTGATCCAAGAGGCCTCATCTGCTGTCACAGATAAAGAACAAAGCAAGCCAAGCAAATGTCACACTTAGAAGACAGAGTGCATCTTTTTTTAGTTTGAGTTCAGCAGTATAAATATATCTGTGATCTCCTATTAGAGATGTTCAAAAGGTGACCAGAAGTTCAAACACCAAACTGCTAAAATCTGGGTAGCAGGTGAAATTGTAAAACTTAAAACAAAAGCAAGTGAGAAATATAAAAGCTCATAAAACCATGAGCGAGTATGTAATATGACAGTTAAAGTTATGTAAGAACACATTATATCTGCATTTGTTTCCAGTTAAACACCTGCAGTTAAAAGGTTGAAACTGTAATCATGTGGAGGTTTAAAGCTCTTACCTCTGAGGGTTTGCCATGGTCAAAGGTCAGACAGCCGCCGTCACTGCACACGTTTTACCTGCAGATACTCCTGCACGTACACGTAAAGGAGAGCTGTGCATTTGTGTTTGCACAAGTCCATGTTGCCTTTGCACCACTGCTCTGTCCCCGGGAAAAGTTCAAGATGCTGAATTGATTAATCTTTGTAGAGGTGAGACACTTTCCCCCTCATAATGTTAAGTCCCTGTTGGATTTTAATAAGACTTTAAAATGTAAATCTTTTTGTTGTCCACTTTTTGGAAGCTAACATCAAATTTGAGGGTTTTTTTAATGAAAGGAAAAAACAACCATCCACCATCATACCAATATATGTTTATTTTTACTCCAGACTGTGGGTAAGGCTTCAAAAATACTTCTTCCTACGTTTCCCATGATGCCATGGAACTCAATGACCGCTTTTGTTTTACCATCTCTGCTATTCCTATAAGAGATGAAGGTAGCAGCTAAAATCTTATTATTATTTATTATTAATCTTATTTGCATGTGCAGTCCCTTTGCAGGTTACATGCAAAAGATCACAAAAGTGCCACGTAAAAAGTAAATCACAAACCCCCTGCACGTCCGTTTAGCTATTCTGTCATAAAAACACAAAATGCTAATGTGTTAAAGAAAGTATAGATTTTAGTAGACTTATGTTCTTAAATATACTGTTCTTCTTAAACACCATGCCCAAGTTCCAGTCTCCCATCACACTAGAACTCTACTGGGTGCGAAGCAACATCTCCGTCTCACTCGGACTTTTACATTTGAAGCTGCTGAGTAAAGAACATATCGCACATGCAGGTATCTATGGGCGAAGATGTGTGCATGAATTTGACAGGAGAGAAAATACATGAGGCTTTATGTGCCAGTTTAAAGATGGTCATTTTGTCATTTCCAGCCTCTTTTTTTGGACAATTACATTATTAAATCTTTTATGGATTTAAGACACAAAAAAGCTCTTTCAGACCACTAACTGTGTGTAACGTGTGAGTCCTACCTGTAGATGTCTGATTAAAAAAGTAAGTCTAAGAGTGCAACTAAAGCTCACTTCTCACATGTGGTTTGACACCTCAGTGCAGGTCCTGGTCGTAAATGAAACAGGAGGAAACTCTTTGTATCATTTTCTGTAAAACACTCTGGTCCAGACTAAACTCTTCTGTTGGGTGTCATATCATTCAGCAATGCTAAACTTCTTTTGGTTTTGGTTTTAGTACCTCAATCTTGTTCCTTTTTCTGTCTCTGTTTGCATACAGATACACAAAAATAAAACATTCTGGTTTGTACACATTATGAAGGAAAAGGTTTATAATCTTTTAACTTCACACACATCACACGACCTGTCAAAGCCATCGTTTCCAGTGGTTCGTTCCACTCAAGCTCGTTGAAGCCAACAATGTGTCGAAACAGCTTAGATTGCTTAGATTTCACAGACTTTGGTGTGATGAGGAAAAAGAGAGCTTTCATACAAAAAAGCGGAGACCAAAACTCTTCAAGGATATTTTTATTTTTTCCGTGACGATCAAACTACAGCGGTCAACTGATGACTTCTGGTGTAGCTATTATTGCAAGTGAGTCACTGACACCAAGGAAATGACACCAACATTAGTGCCTGACACCCAGCAGGGACTTATTTTATTTGATCTATCCGCTTGATTATTTACCAAACTAACACACATTCACATAATGTGATTCCAGCATGGTGGGCCACCGACCATAAACACCTACACGAATGGAAATGTCGTTAAAAACCAAAAAAAAACCAAAACCCACAAATGAGGAGGTAACAGCACGTCATGGAAAAAATGGGCATTTACTTAATTTATGTCAGATCTCAAACTTTTTCTGGCGTGGAAAGCATTACTTTCCCTGTTTTCAGTATCACACATCAGAAAAGCCCTCAGAATTTCTTACTCGCTGATCTAATAGAAAAGGTGCCAACTGACCGTGCTGAGGTCACTGCGACTGTTTCAATCTTGTTTAATTAAATTTCTTTTTTAAAAAACAACAGCACACTTGCCCACACCTGCTCCACTGTGTTACTGTTAATGTATGTAAAAAATATGAGTTCAGCTTTGACGATGAAAGGAAAACACTCACAGAACAGCATTTGTTTCCTGCTCATACAGTAGCTGCAGACTCAACACTTCATTTAATAGATATAAAAACAAACATATTTGCTTGTTGTCCACAGGGTGGCACCATTATATTACAGATGCATGTAGTACAAAAGCTGCTACAAACAGGAAGAACCTTTATGATATTATATTAGTAATAGTGGATAACATCTGATTTTACAAATTAGATTAGAAATCACGATGAGAAGTGAGCAGGTCCACATTATATTAATCAGACTCATAAGCTTTTCTCATGTTGTCACTTTGTGCCAGTTTGTGGTTGTTTTAGTCAAATCTTTGGAGCAAATGACATTTCCTTTTTCCTTTATATAAAGATTATTCTTTTGAATGGTCAAAAACTTTTGAACAGCTCTCTGCCACAGGCTCACCTCCAGTTACAACCACCATGAGCTAATAGTTACAGTTACAACTACTTGGGTAATCTGTGCCTTATTATTTGTCCATGTGTTTATTATCAGAAACTTTTAAATAATTAACTTTATTTATTCATCTTTATCTTAAGCTTTAAATCAAGGGAGGTAGCAAGGGAGTGTGAACCTCAAGGTGTGAAACAGCTGTGTACTGCCTTATTTAACTGAGGGCCATGCTAGGCTCAGTGAGATCATGCAGGCTCCACCAAGCTGGGTTTTTCTGTTCTTTGTTTTGATTAAAGGATGTTAGCTACTGCTCACCGCTCGTCTGCAGGCTTTATTTAATGGAAAACTTCCACAACACGTTTTATTAAATTAATGTAGGTATATGGTTACAAATTCACCCACAGGAAGTGTGATGTGGACTGGTCAACAATGAGAGACCCTGGTTTGAACCCCAGTTGACTAGAAAGGTTTTATACACCGAACATCACCCAGCAGGGCTGGTCCAGGATACCCACTATGATCTGTCTCTCTCTCTCTTTATCCACACACACACACATATATGTCTATATATGTGTGTGTGTGTGTATATATATTGTTACGAAATCAGTTTCACCCCGGTTCTTTTTATTCCTCGGGCATCCACAGACGGCACCGGACTCAGTAGTCATTTCACAAAACCTCCACTCAACATTAACTTCTCTTTGTCTTACTTTCACAGTTCAAAGTGGGGGATGGTCTCTTAGAAATCTACTCCTAAATTCATGACACACTCAGGCCTTTATTGCATAGATAGATAGATGCTTTATTGCATCCAGGGCAGTGTCAGTGTCTCTACAATAATTCTACATTCTACCTAACACAATTTTAAACTCTCAAATAAGCTATGCATATCTTCAATATATACAGGGAGTGCAGAATTATTAGGCAAATGAGTATTTTGTCCACATCATCCTCTTCATGCATGTTGTCTTACTCCAAGCTGTATAGGCTCGAAAGCCTACTACCAATTAAGCATATTAGGTGATGTGCATCTCTGTAATGAGAAGGGGTGTGGTCTAATGACATCAACACCCTATATCAGGTGTGCAGAATTATTAGGCAACATCCTTTCCTTTGGCAAAATGGGTCAAAAGAAGGACTTGACAGGCTCAGAAAAGTCAAAAATAGTGAGATATCTTGCAGAGGGATGCAGCAGTCTCAAAATTGCAAAGCTTCTGAAGCGTGATCATCGAACAATCAAGCGTTTCATTCAAAATAGTCAACAGGGTCGCAAGAAGCGTGTGGAAAAACCAAGGTGCAAAATAACTGCCCATGAACTGAGAAAAGTCAAGCGTGCAGCTCCCAAGATGCCACTTGCCACCAGTTTGGCCATATTGAGCTGCAACATCACTGGAGTGCCCAAAAGCACAAGGTGTGCAATACTCAGAGACATGGCCAAGGTAAGAAAGGCTGAAAGACGACCACCACTGAACAAGACACACAAGCTGAAACGTCAAGACTGGGCCAAGAAATATCTCAAGACTGGTTTTTCTAAGGTTTTATGGACTGATGAAATGAGAGTGAGTCTTGATGGGCCAGATGGATGGGCCCGTGGCTGGATTGGTAAAGGGCAGAGAGCTCCAGTCCGACTCAGACGCAGCAAGGTGGAGGTGGAGTACTGGTTTGGGCTGGTATCATCAAAGATGAGCTTGTGGGGCCTTTTCGGGTTGAGGATGGAGTCAAGCTCAACTCCCAGTCCCACTGCCAGTTTCTGGAAGACACCTTCTTCAAGCAGTGGTACAGGAAGAAGTCTGCATCCTTCAAGAAAAACATGATTTTCATGCAGGACAATGCTCCATCACACGCGTCCAAGTACTCCACAGCGTGGCTGGCAGGAAAGAGTATAAAAGAAGAAAAACTAATGACATGGCCTCCTTGTTCACCTGATCTGAACCCCATTGAGAACCTGTGGTCCATCATCAAATGTGAGATTTACAAGGAGGGAAAACAGTACACCTCTCTGAACAGTGTCTGGGAGGCTGTGGTTGCTGCTGCACGCAATGTTGATGGTGAACAGATCAAAACACTGACAGAATCCATGGATGGCAGGCTTTTGAGTGTCCTTGCAAAGAAAGGTGGCTATATTGGTCGCTGATTTGTTTTTGTTTTGTTTTTAAATGTCAGAAATGTATATTTGTGAATGTGGAGATGTTATATTGGTTTCACTGGTAAAAATAAATAATTGAAATGGGTATATATTTGCTTTTTGTTAAGTTGCCTAATAATTATGCACAGTAATAGTCACCTGCACACACAGATGTCCCCCTAAAATAGCTAAAACTAAAAACAAACTAAAAACTACTTCCACAAACATTCAGCTTTGATATTAATGAGTTTTTTGGGTTCATTGAGAACATGGTTGTTGTTCAATAATAAAATTATTCCTCAAAAATACAACTTGCCTAATAATTCTGCACTCCCTGTATATATATATCTATATATATATATATATATATATTAGGGGTGCAACGATATTCGTATCGATATTGAACCGTTCGATACAGTGCTTTCGGTTCGGTACGCATATGTATCGAACAATACAACATTTGTAATTTATTTTATCAATTTTCCTTCTGACGATGCTGTCTGTGTGGAGCGCTCAGTGAATCTGTGTTCGACTACTCCGCCTAGGCTGCACTGTCGAGCGCAGATCCACTGAGTGTTCAACACAGACAGCATAGTCAGAAGGAAGAGCACAGGGCAAGCTAGCGAGACAGAAGTTAAGCTCTCCTTGCAACAGGCAAATTGACCCTCATTCAGATCTGGCGTTTGGAATTATTTTGGTTTTCATATGGCGTATGACCCTGAAGGTAAGCGAGTCATGGACTAAAGTAAAACAGTATGTTGGATGTGCCATGCAATGCTCAATTACATTGGTGTGAACTAGTGTGTTAGCGCAGTTAGCTCGTTAACGTGTTGGCCGTCTAGCCCCATGCACGGAGCGATCGGCGGTAGCTCGTTAACGGAGATTTGCCGTGTTGTGGCGTTAAGGTCATTTCAACGAGATTAACCTGAAAGCACTAGTGGGAACACAACGAATATGACTGCACATTTACGCCGACATCATCCTAGTGCAAAGACAAAAACAACAAGCATGCTACTAACTTTAGCCGAGTCATTTAGACAGCTGTTAGCACATGATTCTCCTTATGCTGCTGAGAATATAGCCCAGAAGAAGCGGATAGTATAGCTTTTATTTTGGAAAGAGACATTTCTCTGTAATAAACTCTCTTTTCCAAAGATGAGTGATTCCTCAATCAGATACAGGGCTTGCAATATCGCTAGCCCGACGTCCCGGAGCTAGCGATTTTTTCAGTCGGGCTACCAAAATCTATCTCTGCCCTGCCCGTCGGGCTATTGTAGGAAAAATATATGTCAATGCTTTTGCATTCTTTCAGAAATGTAGCTGGGTAATTATGTCATTGGCATCGGTGAGCCACTGTCAATATGTGACATATTGAAGTCGCGTTTGAATTTGCGCTTGTTTTTTTGCTTTCACTTTGCAATCGTGCGAACTGTGTATAGAGAGCGACAGCACTGATCTGTGAGTGATGATAATTTGTGCACCAATTCCTCTGACATCGTCTTATTAATCGTTAGCTTACTATGCAAACATGACAAGTGAAATCTCCCGCAGCTTAAACATGTGAGAGGTTGATCGCGCAGAGAATCGCTGAGCTTATGTGAGTGCGTGTGTAAAAGCATTTCAGTTCTGCTGAGCCAAATAAGACAGGTCAGGGTGAAGAAGTGACAGCCAAATAAAAGCTTACCACAAAACGGAGAAGTTATGACAAATCAGACTATAAGGCAAAAAGAAAGTGCAGCTTTATGGTTTCATGGACAAAATAATTTCTGTGGCTGCAATATGACGAGCTATATAACCAGGGCTGCACATAAGTGGTCCGCAGGTGCGCATTCGCTGTCAAAATAAAAAAACGCGCACAAGGGTTAGGGTTAAATTTAAAAACTGTACTTTTGAGTTAAAATATATATTTATAATTTTAATAAATGACAAATTAAAAATGCATGAACATTTTTTTTGTATCGAAAAAATATCGAACCGTGACACCAAAGTATCGAACCGAACCGAACCGTGAATTTTGTGTATCGTTGCACCCCTAATATATATATATATATATATATATATATATATATATATATATATATATATATATATATATATCTATATCTATATTTAAATATATATTTATTTAAATATATATATTTATATATATATTTATTTAAATATATATTTATTTAAATATATATATTTAAATATATATTTATTTAAATATATATATATTTAAATATATATTTATATATATATACATACATACATACATACGTCTATCTATCTATCTATCTAGATAGATAGATAGATAGATAGATAGATAGATGTATGCCAACACTTTAGAACATTTTATATATGTAATCTGCTGGTCCACCCTCTTGAATTGTATGGGGTCTGTGATAGACAGTCTGTCTTAAAACTAAAGAACATTTAAACTGCATGATGTAGGCCTTTAGTTAGGCCCTTTTAGTGGTTTCAATCATAACATTTTACAATTCACATAACACCTCGAGTGTGAGGTTTAACAGTGCATGGAGTCATGACTTTTGATCTGCCTAAACACTTCTTTGACACTTGGGACTCGAATATATGAGCATATACATTTGGTCTGACTGATTACACGGGGACTTGTGATGCATCAGCACACTTTATTTTTGTAAATATATTAAGAACATTATAAAAATTGATGAAAAACATGGTCATATACATATCAGTATAACATATTTAAAACATTCAGCTGATAAGTTAATATGGTGAAAAGTTTCCAAGTGAATAGACTTATTACTTTTATTTTTGGTGAGGCATAAAGACGAATACTAAGAGAAATATTCATATTCACATGACCACAATAAATCTATTCTGCTCTTAGTTTAACCAAAACACACACTTCTGTTCTTAATTTTTAATCCTTAATTCTTTTCTACAGCATTGTATTCACTGAAAACCACAATGATGTAGTTTAGTCAAGTAATTTTTCCTCAGACTTGTTATCTTTAAAGATCCTTTTAGACGCACCATGCCATCATCCCAGGGAGGGAATCGTGTTTTTTCTTTGAGAAAAAAATATTTTTATCATTTTGCTTTAATTTCAAGGTTAATTTCTTGTCCAGCATGTGGTTCAAACATGAAAATCTCCAAATCAGAACAAAGAAAAATGCACAACAGATACTAATAAAATCCTGAATTGTCGCTCTCATTAACAATATACAGCACGAACCTGCCTAGCAAAAAAGACTGAAGCTTATTTCCTCCAAAATGAAAGACCTAAACAAAAGCATTAACACATATAGCATAAACAATATTTCTTTGTGAAGGTCTGCTTACAAAACTACACATCAGGAGATGTTGTAATAAAATACATTAGTTTTACATATCACTGACAATCATAATAAGGTTTGCATTTCTGATCTAATCACTGAATGATCGTTAAATGACCCACTTATTTAGGGTTAAATTCCTGTAATCTATAATTTTCTTTGTACATTCACAATGAACCTGACAAACATCAAAATGAAACTCTGTAGGCGTCCTGCAAACACCACGTCACCTCAGCACTCAGATTGAATGGTGTTTATATCGTATCCTGTTTCCTGTTGTCTGTCTTCAGACCACAGGCTGCATAGAAGTATGGCTCTGGGACTCTGCTGAACATATTGTTTATTGTGGTTTTGTCAAGTGGTTCTGCTGAAGGTGATGCTGTTGCTGTTCTTGATTCGTCCACTGCAAACAAAGGTCTCTGACCTGCCATCTGTTGAAATAAACATAGGCGGCAGGTCAGACCTGCAGAATCATCTTTCAGTGTTTTTAACAAGAAAAGAGCAAAACCTGCCACTGCTAAGAATATGTAAGAATATGGATTTGATGGGCCTGTGTCAGCTTAGAAAAAAGAATAAATATAAAGAATCTGATTTCCTTTGCAGCCATACTACAAAGAATGAACAATGTTGTGCCGTGCTGGAGAATTTAGCTCATCAATCAGAGCTGGCAATGGCCCCTGGATCCCAGAACTGAAGAATCGCAAAGCTCCAAGTGTATTTAATGTTAACTAATGTAATGCTAATGTAATTAAAAATGACTCTGGTGCACTATTATTTGTTAATCTTGTTTTAAGACCATCATTATTTCAGCATGTTGCCAGTAAGCATTGTTTGTCAGATCTGGTTTAAGAACCATGCAGTCCAGCTACAGCAGGAATGAGACAGCAGCTAAGAGACGAGATGTCATTTAAATGTAGGGATAACAGCATAGTTTTACAGAAGAAGCAGTCGCACTCGCAGTGATGTTGTTCAAATGAGTGTCACAGCTTCCCCATATTTAAACAAAGTAACAAATGTAAGCAAATGGCATAAAATTAGAAACCCAACTTTGTTGTTTGTTTATTTAATGATGTAACATTATTATTATTATTATTATTATTATAGTTTAATGTCAAAGTGAATAATACACCCAAAAATGAATCAAGCTGGCTTACTAATAAGAAAGTATACCAACTCATTCTGCCAGAACAATCCAGCAACTTCTCAATTAAAAAATGAAGCTATGATTACCTTACATCTTATGATCAGCTGCAATTGTTTAGAGTAGCTACACAGCATTTACTTTATGTGTTAAGAAACACACCTCTCAGCTACTGTTTACATTTCTGTGCCAATGGACTGCACAGGTCCTGGTACTTCCATGTTCATTTAAACAATGTCCCGCAACATGAATAGTGAACATGAAGCTTATGCATAAGTTCAGTAAGTAACATCTGTAATCAGTTTCTCTGGGTGTTCAGTCTCTTCTGTCAATTTCAATACTGTCCTCTTTACTCTAGTCTAATCTACTTCCTGCTCGCCTTCTTTGGGCCAATCAGCCTCCAGTCTGTGTGGTTTAAATCTCTGCTCACTGTTATTCTACCTTTCAGACTGTAATTTGTGCAACCGACCTCCTCTCTATCTCCATCTCACAGACACTTCAGTCAGAGCTCCATCAAAGGTTCAGTCTTTATCTTCACCACCCCCAGCATCTAGACACTGGGGGGTCCTGTCCTAAATCCAGTCACTGCTGGGGCTCCGTTCTGTCATCAGAGTCTAATCGCCAAATTCATTCATTTCTTCATTTCAGTAAATCATGTTCAATTCTTTCAAGTGATCTCTCCTTATTGAAATCCTGCACTGTGCAACTTGAAGTTTGAAGTCCCTTGAAGTGAATCATTATCTGCTGTATGTAAATATTTTGAACTGAATGCAAGTAATCTTAACCATAACCCCTAAAAAAATCAAAGTACAAATAATATAAATCTAATGGACCTAAGACTGAGCCTTGGGGAGCTCCTCAAGTAACCTACATGCACAATGAATGGTGAATGGATGGGCTGTACATGGGTGAACTAAGTCATTTACGTAAGTAAAATAGTTTTTAAGATGTTCTGCCTTAGCGCAGTGGCTTATTTTTTTAACATGAACTAAAATAATAATGATAACAGTATATAAGTAAATACCGTTTATCATATGCGTCTCTTTCGTCTGGCCCGGACACAACAAACTGTGGCAGTGACGATCACCAAAATAAGAAGACCTGATGGAGAATAACATCAATTGTATTACACATGGAAAAAATAGAGAATTCATTGGTTTTGTATGTGAAGCTTGATTTCAATGATTTTCAGAGTATAATCTGACGACTGCACAGAACATGACACGTACCTGCTCCGCCTCCTATGAAAACCCAGATGCTAATTCCAAATAATTCATTAGGAAAAGCTTCAGGAATAAAACAAGAGAATAAGAAATAGATTTTATCATGACATGAGTGTAAAATGGTCAGTGTCATAACTATTTGAATGGACAGTTGATAGAAATAATACTTACAGGGTTTTGAGCACTTTTGTGCAGCAGGGTCACTGATCTCAGAGCTGATGGAGTTTGAAACATTGCAAAAGAAGCGAGTGTTTACCACATCGTCGGTTTTCCTTGTAAGTGTCTCTCCTGATCCCTGCAGCTTGTTTTCCTCGTTAAACCATTTAAATTCCAGATTATTGTATTTCTGTTGAAGAAAAGACGATTAATGGATTTGCTAAAGTTTTAAACCTCCAAGTATAAGAGCAAGCATACTAAATATATTTTGACAGCAAATATATTTTTTTAAATTTTATTTAGTTATCCAGTGTGTGTGTGTGTGTGTGTGTGTGTGTGTGTGTGTGTGTGTGTGTGTGTGTTTCAGTGTCAGGATCAGAAAAAGGCTTGTAACAATCTTTCTTTTGAACTTGCAAAATTACAGCTTTACTTTAAAACTGTAGTTTATAATGTCATTTTCTTGCCTGTGTCTGTAATTAATTGAGAAAAATAAAACAAAAAGATGACTGAGAACAGTCACTACTATAGAGCTGGTTGTTTGGCAGAGAAATTCTTAACCACATCTAAGTATATTTTGCTGTAAGCAGAGTCTTCATGACGAAAGAAAATCTGTGGGAAAAGAGACTTCAGGGACTTTGAGTGTGCCATGATTAGCTCTACAATAACCTCATAGTCAAGTCAAAACATGACTGAAAGACAATTGTTGCCCACAGGTTAGAAAATAGAGATCAGTTTTGCTTTCCCTGCACTCTGCCTTTATTATCATATATTGACATAATAAAAACATGCAAATATGAGCCTAATTCATACATGCATTAAAAAAGCTGGTTCCTGAAGTTAGCACTTAGTTCAATTCATAAAATGAGTTTGTCGACAGATAAACACATAATTATGCTCAGACGTATATATATGTATATACGTCTGAGCATAATATACACATATATATATAGATGTATATATATACATCTATATATATATAGATGTATATATATACATCTATATATATATACATCTATATATACATCTATATATAGATGTATATATATACACAAATATGTATATATATACATCTATATATGTATATACACAAATATGTATATATATACATCTATATATATATGTATATATAGATGTATATATATATAGATGTATATATATACATCTATATATATATATATATATATATAGATGTATATATATACATATTTGTGTATATATATACATCTACATATATATGTATATATAGATGTATATATATATAGATGTATATATATACATCTATATATATATATATATATATAGATGTATATATATACATATTTGTGTATATACATATATAGATGTATATATATATACATCTATATATATATAGATGTATATATATACATATATATACATCTATATATATATGTATATATATATAGATGTATATATATACATACATATACTGAAATCAAATGAAATGTATTCAACATTGTTCTCACCTGACTAACAGAGCACGTAAATGTAACTTCGGACTCGCCCGTACAGTTCACTGTCACGTGGGGTTTCTGCACTGAGCATAGAAGATTTGGTTGCATCAATATTAAATACACATTGATTACACAACAAAGTTATCATCTATTGGACCAAACAGGCCACAAACATCGTTTGAATCTTTGAATAGAAAAGAAGAAATGGCAAGAGAGTAACATGAAAAACTGTGCTTCAAAAGTCCTGAACTGTCACTTTCACAGTCAATCAAACATCTAAACTAAGGCAGCAGAAAAGTATATTTCTGTCAACACAAGACAGCAAACAATTCAGAAATAAATCGATTAATCAATAAATAAATCAGTAAAATTAATTTTAACCTGAAACGTTTCTTTTTTCTTGTCTTTTCTATTTCACACTCTCTACAGCAGACAGACCACACTGGACACCACAGCATAAACAACACTTCCGTGCAAAAGTGTCTACGTTGCATTGTTTGAATGACTACCGAGCGCGTAAACTGTCTGACTTCCTGCATGTCCCAGGTACTTTCAGTGACCTTTTGTGACAATATACTTGCAAAACTACAAAATCTGTGAGGAAATGTGCTTCTCTTCATATACAGATACAGTGAATTAGATACAACTCAGTGACTATCAGCTGATATTTCATAATAAATTTTGCCCTTCCTGGTCTGTAGTCACATCAGATCAGACAGTGATTTTTAATTGTTCAGGTTGATTTTTAAATAGATTTTCTTTACTTGTTTACATTTTTGTGAGCACTGAACCCAGTTTGGACGTTCAGTCTGAAGCTGATAAACGTCTATAAAATGAAACTGTAGGTGTCCTGCACACAGCGCTTCACCTCCTCACTGATGCTGCATGATTATATTATATCCTGTTTTCTTTCTTCAGACCACAGTCTGCAGAGAAGTCATGCACATCTGCACATGCACAAGTGATGCAAAGTTTTTCATCAATTATGAGCAAAACATCTTTTGTTGTGAATATAAATTTGTATCACTTATACTTACTGGGCTTATAGCAGTTTTGTTGAACAGGCAGACTGATCTCAGAGCTCACCAGGTTGGAAACTTTGCAAGAGAAATTAGCATTTAGCACATCTTTGGCTACTCTGGTCAGCGTCTTCCCTTTTTCTTCCAACATTTCACCATCCATTAACCATGTGATATTCTCATTCTGTGGAAGACAATGTTATTTTCAAGGAGTGTGTGTTTATTGAACTCAGGAAAAAAAAAGAAAATATTACTGATCACGGGGCTGATAGTTTATCAGAGTCTCAGCAAGTGAACTTGAATTTAAAGAGGATCAGGAAATCTCTAGAAAAGCTATTTAGTGGATTTTGAGCCTCTTAACTAAAGTTGTGACCTGAGAAAAAGAGAACGGTCATCCACAGCAGCCTGCCATCATGATTTAACTTAACCTACCTACACTCTGGCAATCGGTAAATGGGCTGGTTCTTATTCTGATTCTCCCTTGTTGACATGTTTGACTTGTTTGAAGAATAAGAATAAGGATAAGTAAAGAAAAAAAAGAACATTTTACTTACCTGACCAACACTGCAAGTAAAATTAACATGTCCATTATCTGTACACGTCTCTGTCGTCACAGTGGGCTTCTGCACACGGTCTGAGTAAAGCAAATTAGATTATATCAACAGTATATTAGGCAAGGCTGATAACACATTAATCAAAAAAAGAACAAGAAATATTGCTGCATGAAAAATCTGAGGAGTGGCTTCAGAATATTAACATTAATATCTTAATGTGTTTGTACATACATTTGTTTTGGTTAAACAATGTATTTTTACCTACCTAATACACACAAATGCACACTCTGTAAGTTTCCCACCACATTTATTCCATCTTCATTTATAACCTCTGGTCTGTATCGTCCTGACATGTCTTTGGTCAGTTGTGTCAGCTTTAGTGATCCAGTTGAATCAACATCATAATTTTCCCCTGTGATCACCAGTTTCTGTCTGCGATAAAAGATTACTCTTGTGTCCTTGATCCATTTCAGGTTATCTGATTCCTTCAACTCATGCTTTGGGGGCACAGTAAAGGTTGATCCTGTTGCAGCGTACACACAATCATCCTGAGAGCCTGAAAGATAAAGAAACAGAGAGGAATCTTGTGAAAAAATAAGAATAGTCATGCTAGAAAAGTCTAGTTTTCATCAACAATCATATCTCAAGTTATCATATTTGAAGGAAATTATTATCTTCTTTTGGCTTATGAGCTAGAAAACCTTTTTAGTGAGTAAAAAGACAAAATATGATAATAAGAGGAAAGAGCAGCACATCATAACAATGATATTGGCAAAAATTGAAACAGGCTATGTTCACATAGATATATTTAAGATATATATATATTGACAAATAAACAAAACAGAAACATGGAAATCTAAAATAGTATGTGATGCTTTGGGTATTTTACAGGTGTCACGGACAACAGATCAAGTATTTGTGGAGTCTTGAAGAATTATTGTTGGAAACTGACATGTTAAAGATACTTTGAACTTAAAAAAAAACATAACCAGTAAGTTTAGAAAGAAAAGCTAAAAATATAAACACGAACACAATAATTTGTACCGTACCTGCGGAGACGATGGAGAAGCAGGAGAGCAAAAACACAACGATGGTGGCAGCAGAAGGCATCTTCTTCATTACATTCAGCTACAAAGAACAGCCGCTTTCCAGTATTGAGGTTATTTCCTGTCAGTGCACAGTAACATCACATAGTTTATGTGTGTGTGCCACCGTACATGTTTGTGTGTGCGCATGTACAGCTTTGAAAGGAAGTGATCCAAGAGGTCTCACAGTCTCACAGATAAAGAGCAAAGCAAGCAAAGCAAATGTCACACTTAGAAAACAGAGAGTGCGTCAAGTTTAAGTTTGGTTGCTCCTGCAAATATACACAAACATACTGTGTGATCTGCAGTTAGAGATATTCAACAAATAACCAACAATTCAAACGCTGAAATATTAAAAATGATGTGGTGACAAATATGTTAGAGCATAAAATGTTTTTTTTGTAATTACTTTCAAGCAAAAGTACACAAATGAGACTGAAAATGAAAATTAAGACTCCATCATGAGCTCATAAGTTTAAACATATGTTTTTGTATTCTTTAGACTTTAGACATTAAGAATGAACTACTGTGAATCTAATAGGAGAAATAACACCATATGATTTGAATTTGAGATTTCCAGTTGAACACCTGCAGCTAAAAAGGTCAAAACTCTAATCATGTTGAGGTTTAAGCATCGTAACGCTGAAGGTTTGACATGATGAAAGGTCACCGCACGCGTTTTAGCTCTCAGTCTAACATACACATGAACATACACATGAATGAGAGCTCTGCTTTTGCTTGAGTGCATGTTGTTTTTGTGCTGCCGTGCTGCCTCAGGGGCAAGTGACCCTCGTTTGTAGTTCATGGCTCATGGTTCCCTGACACCAACCTGAGCTAGCTGTAACTCTGTAGAGCTAAGACTTTTTGGTGATCTGCATTTTATCAAAAATGATTTGTCAGGTTCTCTGGAAGTGAGTGAGCATCATCAAAGTTTTTTTTTTTAAATGTCTAAATGTTAATTAATTAAAATTAGGGCAATCGCTGTCCTGGATTTTAGACCCTGAATATTCTGTTTTCAGACAGGAATTGCTTTTGTTGTTCAACAGTCACTATTCTGACTGTAGTTTGTTTTTTGATAGTAACAGTTCTCAGGTTTTAGGTTTCCATGTTTTCTCTTTGTTTTTGATCTTATGCTTCTATGTGTTTAGTCTTATGGTCATTTGTATATTCCTATTTCTGTCAGTGGTTAGAGTTATATTTTCCAAATTCCCTTCAGTTGTCAAGTTTTCTTCTTTGTCATGTGATTTTTCTCATTAGTTACTTCCAGTTTGATCATGGTAGTTCTTTCTCTCTCATGTAGTGTGTTTAACTTTGCTCCTCTTGTCTCGTTACCCTGATTTAGTTTAGATGTGTTTAGTTCCAGCTGTGTCTCAGCCCCCACTGGCCCACAGTGTGTTTGTGTGTATTTAAAGCCTCTGATTGCTTTTTACTGTTGATTGTTTTCCACGTTTGTCTTCTCTGGTGTCTCCTGGTTTAAATTTATGACTTTATCAGTCTTGGACTTCTCTGCAAAGCCTGAATAGAGTTTTGTTTTTTTGTTCATGAACTCTGTCCACAGGGTCATTGTTCACACATCACATGACACAAGAGAAAAGATTAATAATGCTTAATAACAGATTAATAACAGAATATTAGTAGTCTTTCTTTTCTTCTCCTCTCAGAAAAAAGGTGCAAGTTTCCGTCGCCACAGATGAAGTACACTTTATAACTCTGCTGAATGCTATACAGTACAGTGTATACAGTATTGCAAACTCATTATTCAAACAATCACTCAATCACTCAATCAATCAATCAATCAATCAATCAATCAATCAATCAATCAATCAATCAATCAATCAATCAATCAATTCAAAGGTTACTCTAAATTTTTAAAATCAGTATAAAGAAGGAGTCTTTTCACTTCCTGTTTCTCAGATGTTTTACAATAAAAGCCTTGAAGCTCCGTACGTCTCCAGTCCCCATCAGCAGTCTCTGTTTTTTTGTCGGGTCCCACTGCTAAATCCCTCACCCTGCTACACTGCAAAGCAAAACTTCAGTTTCAGTCTGACTTTGAATTCAAAATGAAGGTTTCTGTGCACAAATGCAAGAAGACACAACTGTGATTTAAACAGACGGTAAATATTTGTATGCTAATTATGTCGTAAACAAACTGCAGATCTGTGAGTTGAAATATGTTTACTCTCCAAGGCTATAGGAGTTTATCTACCTGTAGATGTTTAACAATAAGATACAAATACACAAATGGGCAATGAAGTACCACTTGTGTCGTGTGGTTTAACACCTCTCTGCAGATACTGATCACACAGGAAGAAGCAGGAAGCACACTGAAGTAGTGTGTCCTTTAAAAAAGGGGGGTTTCATATCATATAGCAGCTCCGGTCTTCTTATGGCCTTGGTTTTAGTACCTTAAACTTGTTCCTCCATCTGTCTGTGTTTGCATGCCCATTACACAGGATGTGACAGCCTCACTATGGTGCTCTGAAACATTTCCAGTGACTTGCACCACACAACTCTGGTCTTTCCAAGTTGCAGCACTATGATTGTCCATGAAAACAGGTCTCCATCCACTGAGGGATGGCAAAATGGAGACACCATTCATATCTGAGTTTGTGCAGATATACAACCAAAGACTTAATTTGTGTCGCAGCCTCAGGAGGAAAGGCCTTTTCTCTCAATAGCTTCAAGTCAAGTTGTTCAAGCTGACATCCTTCACAAAGTTATAAAAACTCTGTAGTTCATCAAACGATCTGCTGTACCCAGTGTGGAGCAACGTCCTGTAAGCCTGGCTTCTAAATAACATAACTTTGCAGTTCTTTAAAATATTGTTTTCCATCTTTTCTATATGGTAAACTGTATTATGTACATCAGTACACTATTGCCATACTGTTTATTCAAATTCATCTTCAAAGAGGTCACCTGACAACATTTAGTGTAGCTATTATTGTAAATGAGTCACAGTTAATAACAGGTTTAGTGATTACCATGACATGGACACTCTGCTACTGAACTGTTTTGGGGTAACAAATTGTGTTTCTGATGTATTTCTATTTCTTTTTATCTATTCAATTATTCTCCAACATGTTGAGTCACTGTCCACAAGCACCTACGCTGATGACGGCAGAAGCTGCAGAAGCCAGCAGCACGTTATCTGATGTCAGAAAAGCAAAAAGTTCACGCCCCTTAGTTTTTAAAGTAATCAGGATTTTTTTTACTTACTTGTCTATTTGAAACGGTGCCAACTGAAAATCCTTGTGTCCTCTCTGCTGAGTGATTCTGACCCACAGTTTCAGTCTTTTTCAAACCCCCCTCTTCCCCTTTTTTGTTTGCCTTGACAGCAAGACTCTCTCTCTTTTGTGTGGTAGAGTTTCCAAATGTGGTCTAGTGTAACACTATTAATGGACACGTATGAAGCTTCCAGAATGAAAAAGAAACGGGTTCCCAGAACCCAGTAGTTGGAGCAAATAGTTGGTTAATGCGGATGTTTTGCAAAATAATAACTTAATTTGCTTCTTCAAAAGCTCAAAATTACATTCAGTAAAACTACAAAATGATATAAAAAAGGTACCTTACACTACTCACACTTGTTCACAGGGTGGCGCCATTGCATTACATATGTGTGAAACTGGAAGAACCCTTATTGTATTATAACTGTAATACTCCATGAAATATGAATTTATAGAAATATACTGTATGTGAGCAGCTGGATGACCAACAGTAAAATGACTTAACCTCCTGTAATAAGACACAAGTACAATCACATCATATTTCATATTTAAGACATATTTTTGATTAATTTTGTTTATTAAATGAAATTATTTTGTGATTATACTCACATCAGTCATGATTGTGAAGTTGTTGATTTTAAGTTACAAGACTAAAAAGTAGAATTTATGTATGTAAAAGAAGAACAGGGATGAAAGCAGCTCCTGGGCATTATTAATTCAATCTGAGTATGTGGTTGATTGATTGATTGTCACAAAAAACACTGGCTTCTTCTTTGAGTCCTGATGTGATCTTGTGATGGAGCGAGTTTGTGGCAGCAGCAGAACAAACAAACATCACATTGTACTGTTAAATGATTTCTCTCGGTGGGTGTCTCTGCCAAGGCTGCCCTTATCTGTGTATCAGCCAATCAGAGTATTTCAGGTGAGCTCATCATCGTATCAAAATCCTTTAAATAGCTGCAGTCATACATTTCATCTGGTCTGTCTCAAACCAAATGGTCCTCGCTCTTGTTTCTATTCTGCAGATGGCAGGACTTTTGATCTGACGCATAGTCTGAGTGCGTGACGTAAACAACAACAAAGATATTGTCTGTCATCCTGAGAGTTTTTAAATTAGAAATAAGAATCACATGAATCACATGAGAAATTACATCTGTTATGCTACAAAAGTCCTCTTACAGCCAAGATGAACCTGCCCAGCAGAAACTGCAGATATGTTCCTTCAAAATGAAAGATTTAAAAGTCAAAGCCTGTCTGAGGCCTGGATGACGGGATAATGATTGTCTCTCTCTCCAGACCAGTTTCCACAGAAGTCAGGCTCTAAGCTTTATTTGTGTAGCTGACCAACTGCTGCTGCTGCTGTTGTCTCTGTTCCTGACTGGCTCAAAGGAAACTCCTCCTTGTCTATTAAAATAAGCACAGACAGGTTGCACCTGGATAATTACAACCATACCTTACATGAAATTACTGCACCCAATCTGTGCATGATATTTAGTTTGTGTGTTAAGAAATAGAAATGTAACCATTTGTATTACATTTCTGTGCCCCATAGACTGCATGGATACAGAAATACAGATTTTATAACTGTTACAGGAAAAATGATTCTATGTTTCTTTACCTTCTTTTAAATGTACAAAGATGCCTTTTGTCTGCCCTTTGCCTATGGTTAGATTAGTTTAGAATAATCTTTTTAGACTTTCTCAGCAAAGACATACTGTTTTGGGACATATTGTTTTAGATTGTTTTATCTCTCACAGCCTTCTCCCAGCTCTCTGCTGACGAGACTAGCGCCACATATGGAGTTGTTTATTTTATTTGTTTTGTATTTTCTTATCCTGTTCTCACTGTCTTTCCTATAAAAATTACCAAGCCACTGTGCATGGTGTGAGTTGTTCTTAGCAGCTCACCCGTGTACACGTTTGATAAAAAAAGTAACTTTGTCTCATTGTGTCTTTATTTCTCCTGGGTCTTTTACAGAGTTTTCCCCCAACATTTCTTGGTCCTTCGGAGCCGGAGCGCCTCCATCGTGTCCCATCTCCGTGACCAGTCCACGTTGCTCGTCTGTCGACAGCCCACACACTAGGTGTGTGGTCAAAGACCAAGGGCGTTAAATTCGAGTCTTGGCCAACGTTCTTAGAAAGCGACCCACGGTGGTGGGACCCGATCGAGGTGGACCAGACCCGGCGACACTGACCAGGTAGATACAGACACACTGACACAATCTTGCGTAAAATCGTATTTTAAATTCAGGGAATTTAAAATAGCGAAAGTAGCTCGTCGAGACTGGAAGCTCCCCACTTCTGTGGGTTTAAAGTAGCTCGTCGGCTGGTAGCTTGGAGCTCGTCGACTGGAAGCTCCCCACTCTTGTGGGTTAGGTTTGGAGCTCTGAGTAGCTCCCCCAGCTGGGTCAAGGGAATAAGTAGCTCGTCTACAGAAAGACTGGCAGCTCCCCTTATTATAAGGGTTCCGATCGCGCGAATAAGTGTGAATGTGAATGTATGTGTGTATTGTTGTAACTAACGGAGCAAGCTGACTTTTCACGGTCCAATAAGAGACTGAGCCGCTCCTACTGTGTTTTTCTTTCACTGCTGTTCACTGACGTGCTGGTGGTTTGGGAGAACGGTCGAGTTCCGCCTCGTAAAGTTCACACCGCTTTTGGAAATAGTCCGAAAGTAGAAGGGCGTGTGAGCAACCACTCTCATTCCTCATATCAGCGAAGGTGGATAGCAGCTGTATTGCCAGTGTATAAATACAAAACAAATAAAATAAACAACTCCATATGTGGCGCTAGTCTCGTCAGCAGAGAGCTGGGAGAAGGCTGTGAGAGATAAAACAATCTAAAACAATATGTCCCAAAACAGTATGTCTTTGCTGAGAAAGTCTAAAAAGATTATTCTAAACTAATCTAACCATAGGCAAAGGGCAGACAAAAGGCATCTTTGTACATTTAAAAGAAGGTAAAGAAACATAGAATCATTTTTCCTGTAACAATAACTAAGAGAACAATGACCCTGTAACCCTATAATTAAAAAAATAATCACAACACAGCCAAATTAATAATTTGAAATTAAACATTAAGAGTCTCACACATAAATAAGTGTTAGGTATTAAATGGGAAAAAATATCCAAAGAAAAAGGTAGAAACTGTGTTTGTTCCCCCCAACATTTAAATAATTTAATTATAAATAATTTAATTAAATGGTCCTAACAATGAGCCTTGATTGCTCCACAAGTAACCTTTACGTACTGCACAATAGTGACTGGGAGGTTATGAGAGACATCAAGTGTAACATAAACTGGCCTCGAGCTTCTACCTGAGATCAGAGGTTTTTATTTTAAAAATAAATTAAAATAATATCAATCGTAATATAAATAAATGCAAACATACATAAATAATAAATCTTACCTCTTATTGCATATTTATTTTTCTGTGTGAGGTTTTTCTGAGTTGCACAAACAATGACAGTGAGGAGCAACAACAGAAAAAAACCTGATGAGTGCAAAAAATAAGAGAAAATTGTATTACTTGTAAAAAACTGGAAAAAATTAAGAATGTGCTCATTTTATTTCAGCATTTATATAAAAAATGTATGGGCTTTATACAGAAGTTGAAACCTACCGGCTCCAAAGCGCACAAAAACCCAGATGTTTGGTCCAGATTTTTCACCAGCGACATCTACAAAGTAAAACACAAAGAGAAAAATCTAAGGTTATTGTAAAAAAAATCTAAGGTTGTAAAATGAGTATCATAACATTGTCATTTCAATCTTTTAAAGTACAGTTAATTGTAGATACTACTCACAAAGCTTTAAGCATTCTTGGTAAACAGGCTCACTGATGGCAAAGCTGACGGGGTTAGAAACATTACAAGCGATGGGGAGGTTCATCACATCTTCAGCTTTTTTTCTTAGCGTGTCCTTCAGATTTCCTGTTAACTCTTTATCCGTTGTAAGCCATTTATATTCCAAATAGTTTTCCTTCTTTAGAAGAAATTATGATTAAGATATTAATTAAATAGTTAAAAATAAAAGTGTAGAAGTTCTGGAAAGTAAAAATACTTTAAGATATTTATTATTTTCTTAAGGTTTAAATGAACAAATATGCAAAGCATATATGAAAAACAAGAAAGCTCAGAAAAACTGAGAAATTGATCTCTCTCCATATCTGATGAAAGACATGTCATATGTAGGTGGAGTTAGATATCAAGGAGGATCAGGAAGTCTCTGAAAAGGCAGTATAGTGGTGTCTGAGCCACTTGTAAACACCTTGTCATTAACTAATGATGTGATCAAAGAGCATGAGAAGCAGCCCAACTTTCATCAAATCATAACATCATTGATACAGCAGCATCTGTGAGTGAATGATTGTAGTCAGCACAGTTTAAATCATGCTCGGTTTGGGGGCAAAAGAAATAAAGTCCATTGTCTACAGATTCCTAAAATGCATGATATGTGTTAACTGTTTGAAAAGAACTCAAATTAAATATTGTCCTCACCTGATCAACACTGCAAGTGAAACTCACATTTATCGTAGAGCCTGTGCATTTCATCGTTACGTTTGGCTTCTGCACAGGGTCTGAGTAAAAAAAGAAAAGAAAAAAAGATTATATCAACCTTTTTCTAAGTATATTTGTTTAGCTAGAAGAAGCATATTTACAATGGGTTGTTACCTACCTAATACACACAAACTCAAGCTCAGCAAATGTGCTACATTTCTTCCTTCTTCGTCATAAACTATAGGCGCGTATTGTCCCGAATTGTCTTTCATCAGTTTTGTCAGCTTTAGTGATCCAGTTGAATCAACAAAGAAGTCTTTCCTTGTGTTCCTCTTGGTCCGCTTGTCTAATTTGCTATTAAAGATTATTGTTGTGTTGTGGAACCATCTCAGGTTCTCAGATTCCTGCAACTTATGCTTAAGGGGCACAGTAAAACTTGAGCCTGTTGCAGCGTACTCATCACAACCATCCTGAGAGTCTTTGAAAGAGAAAACGAAGTAAGTATCATCAGAAACTTTAGGTTAGCCATGTTAGAAAAGCTCTGTACAGTTATAAGTATATTTATCAAATATTCAATGAAATTATGATCTTTTTATGTCAACTTTAGAGCTCTAATTTTAGGCATTTCATAGTTTCAACGCTACTATACATCTGCACCACATCTCAGACCACTCTAGCGGACAGTTTTTGTCCACTAGAGTGGGATTTTCCACGGCATATTCTGCACCACCTCTCTGTGCGTTCATCATTTGTTTGAAGCCAGCTCACCTCCTGCAACCACTTTTCTGAGAATACGTGCTTCTTTTGCGGTTCAAACTCCTGACATTTCTTTGGAGGTGGAGGAGCACCACAGTAATTGCTTAAAGGAGTTTGCTTCTCCGACATCTTTAAGAGTTCTAAACAAATGTTTGTCCTCCTCCAGAAAATCTTATGTACGCAAACGTGCATTTCAACTTCTTAGCTGGTGCGCGTCTTTTATTTTGAAAGCGCATGCGCACCTGTGGACCACCTATGTGCACCCCTGGTTATATCAGCCCTATATACAGTATAAACCTGCCTAGTAGAAACATTTCATGCTTATTTTCTTATTTTTCTTGAAACTGTGCTTTTTTTTTTTACATTAGTCTACCTGTAGGAGGTTTCTTAGCAGGTAGCATTGGCTCTAAATACAAACATATAGCACAAGCACTGCTACCTTCCAAACCTTTAGCGTTACAGAACATTTTAATAAATTGTCTACCTACAATTTCTCTGATTGTTTACAAAACTACACTGTCTGTCTTTTTTGTTGTGATTAAAGTTTTAATGAATGCAGCCTTGACAGTAATTTAACATATTCGTTCCTTTCACGACAAAAGGTTGGTGTAGTTTGTGATTCAAATTCAATTGTTCTTTACTTAAAAGTAATTTGAAAATTCTTAATTTAATCAGGATAATTTAAATAACAAAGCGATCTACTGATGATCAAACAGCTCTGGATATAAAGCACCTTTAATTGCCAGGCTAATAAAAATAAGCCCTCCATAGCTGTAACTGTAATGTAGTAGTATATCTATATAGATGCACATGTACATCCAAAAGCTTAGGTTCATCTTAATCTCCTAGGATTGCTTTATAAAATGACGTAAATATCCATCTAGAAAATTAATAAATACATTTTGTTAAAAAGAGAGAAAGAAAATCTGGGACAAAACATTCGTTTAGTACTCAGGCAACTGTAAGGATCAGGAAATCATGTACACACATGAAACACAGAAATTCCACTTTCTCTGATGCCAAGTCGTGCTACAACAACGTAAGAAACCTGTTTACCAATGCACAAACCCACAAAAACTCTAGCACCAACGTCAATGAAACATTTAATTCTGTTTGCCCAATCAAAGTAAATATTGAATGTCAATAAAGGATTTATATGGGCAGAAATCTGTGCCATCAGAAACTGAATTTGAATAAGTTAAATTTGAATTTGAATTGCTCAGATTGAATCTGAATTGTAACTTGAATAAATGCTTTTTTTTTTTTTTGCCTGTCCCGTTTGGTTCTTTTGCCGTCAGAATTATTGTCTAAAGGCGAAGAAAGATGCCCAACGGATTTACTTTACCAAACTGACCACCCCAGCCTTGCCGTAATGATCTATTTGATTCACCTTTTATTGTTTATTTTATTTATTTTTTTATTTTCACTTGCTAGATACGGGACAGACTTGAATGAGGAAAAGAAAAGGGAAAAAGGAAGAAGAGGAAAAAACAGCGGAGAAGAGGGACGGGGATAAAGGGCAAAAAAACAAAAACCAACTAAATATGCAGACAAAAAAATAAATAAATAAATAAAATAAAAAATACATATATCAATCACCTGGATCACCTGTTGAGAAAGAAAAAAGAAAACAAGCAGAAGAAAACGAGAGCAATACAATAAACAACATCACAATGATATATGGGAATATAACAGCAAATACTAAATATTAAACATTATTTTGACAGACTACACTGTCTGTCAAAAGGTGGAGGGGGTGGAGGGGGGTCCAGTACAATGCACAATGCAAAATATAATACAATGTCTAAGTTGACGGATCATTGACAGTCAGCTGATGTTTTAGAATATCGTCTGACACTAAAGGTCTAGTCACTTAGAGCTGTTCGAATACTAGTTATTACCTATATAGACTGATTTGTGTTTGGTTGGTTTCCTTTCTATTCTAAATTTTTGTGCACACGCAACAGCGTTCGTCCTTCAGACTGATTGTACAGCGGACTATGAAATGAAACTCTGTGGGCGTCCTGCCTTGCCACTTGTCACTTGAGGTTGGATAATTATATGTTCTATCTTCACACCACAGTCTGCATAAAAGCCATGCACACATAAACGTGTAGTAAAAGTGACTCAGCTTTGCAGTACAGTGCAACTTTGTATTTTTTATTATTAAAAAGTCTCAAAAGTTGAACGAAAATTAAAACTAAAACAAAAAAATGACTCCAGTTTGTCAGCAATTGTTTTTTTTTTTTTTTTTGTTTTTTTTTTTTCTTAAATGACATCAGAAACAGCAGTATGCGACATTACGTGATGGCAGAGCTTCAGTTCATCCTTTGTCATTTTTTTTTTTTTTTTTTTTTTTTTTTTTTTAATAAATAGGACAGGGGGAATGAATGAGAGAGAGAGGGGGAGAGAAAGAAAGAAAACCAAAGAGGAGAAGAGACGGTGAGAAGGGGGGGGAAGAGAGAGAAAAAAAAAAAAGAACTCCTGGGTCACCTGTATGGAGAAAAAAAAAAAAAAACAAACAAACAAAAAGAACAAACAGAGGAGACAGCAAACAACAAAGAGCAACATAATAATAGAGAAAACAAAGCACCATCACAATAAACTAGCTAGTCATAGATATCAATATTTACTAAATAATAAACGATATTGTGCAGCACGCAAGATAGACAGCGCACAGTGTGCTTTGAGGCAGCAGCCAAGAAAGCTTTAGTCCGTGTCTGTGAATACCCATGTGTGCATACCTGTGTGCATACCTGTGTGGATCAGCATGCTTGCATTCCAAAGGGTCCTCCAGGGTGTGAAGCGGGTATGGAGGAGATCAAAACTCCAGACATCCAGAGGCCCCCAGAACACAAGAGACCATGGAAGACCAACAGAGGGGCAGCCGCGCCACTGTCCCAGTAAGAGCTGAGGAGAGTCCCAGATGAGGGCTCGCCCAGTAGCCGCGGAGCAGAAGTCAGGGGGAGTTGCAGTGACGCGCCCGTGAGCTCCGCCGGCCCCCAGCTGCGCCTGAGTGACCGAGCCCTAGGCCGAGAGGCCGGGGGCACCCCACCTCCAAAGGGGCCCGAGCGAGCCCCAGGCCCCAGGCCCCGACAAGCGGCCGCCAAGGAGTGAGCCGGTGTGTACCCGGACGCCCACCCCCAGACACAAAGAACCACCAACACACCGACACCTGAGGGAGTCCGCCACCGGCAGGGGAAGTGGTGGTGGGTGGAGATAGGCCTCCAAACCTTGGAGGGCCTGAGGTGTCCCCAGAGAGGTGGCGTCTGATACCCAACCTGACATATAGACACAGACATACAGGCACACACAGACACAAACATCCATTCCCACCCTCATGCTCTCATATGCACTCACTCCACACTCAACCAACGTGGAGACAGACATAAAGAGACGCTGTACACACAATCACACTCCCCAAGCGTACTCTACAAACCGGGTCTAGGTACCCTTGCCCCTGGAGGGGGGAATTGCACCCAGTCCCAGGTGGCGTTACCCTTTTCCCTGCGGTGGGGAGAGGCAGACCACCCCGACTCCGCAGCAGCAGGGAGGCCCCACACCCCAGACCGCAGTCGGACGGCCAACTCCTCCTACTAGCCCTCCCGCTCCAGCAGGCCGCAGAGAATGGGGGTGGGAGAAGACTCCAAACCTCCCTCCACCCGCTCATTGTAGTGTTGATGCATATGTGTTCTAAGGTGCAATTAAAACCCAGGAGGGCATGGAGCTACCTGCCAAGGAGCAGCAGGTAAGCGCATAGTCCCTCCTGCTAACCCTCAATGACTAAGTGTATTTAAAATTGAGAGGTGGGCAACGACGTCAGGGGTGAGGTATACACCCTGATGGTGATTTGGACTCCGTGATTGTGCCCACCCCCAAGATCCTATATGTATGTGTAATGAGAGTGTGAATAATGTGAATGTCTAAGTTGTGGGATAAAATTGAGGCAGAGGCAGCCAGAAGGGGACAGGGGGGGGGGGGGGGGTAGCCTCCTCTGCACCCTGGTGACATACCCCCACTCCAAGGCCCTGCATGTGTGGGTGGTTGTGGAGGAGCGGGAAGAGGGAGGCAGCTGGAGATGGGAAGGGAAGGAAGGGAGGGGCAGGTAACCCCTCCCTGGGGCCAGCTCCCCCGCTGACCCCAGTAGGCACTCCCACCCTCCGCGACCCGCCAGGGAAGGGGGGCCCAGGCCCATCAGACCGGGGCCCAGTGCAGTAGCGCCCCCCGGCTCCACAGAGCCCTGGACAGTCCACCCAACCCCACCACAGAGAAAACTGCACCCACCCCACCAACCACACATCTTCCAGACTACATAAGACGGTAAACGCCCAGGCTGAGATCTTCCTCCACCTCTCCTGTATCTCCCCCTCCTGCAGAGAGTTCCTGAAGAGAAGAAAGCTCCTGCAAGATGTGACCATCCCCCCCACCAGTTGAAGAGCCCCCCAGGCGGCTCGACGCACCGGCGGCACCCTGCTCCAGGGCCGGGCCCCCATGCACCCACCCGCCCACAACCCCGGCAACACACCAACCAGGACCCAAGCCCCCGAGGCCCGGCCCGGGCCCCAGCCCAGAGACGGAGCACCCCCAGAACCTCACGCCCATCCCGGACCCACCCAGGGGCAGCCAGGTTGCCAGGTCAGTAACCCACGTCCGTCAGCACAGACCCTCCCCTAGCCCCGCTGCACGCAGCCGCGAGGAAACAGTCACCTGAGAGCCAACAGAGCCCTCAACCGGACGTGACCGCTACCCCGGGTTGAGCCCCCCAAGGAAGATGCCTCCGGGGAACCCCCCGACGCCCTAAGCCTGTCCCTACCCCCTCACCAATCACAACAGTGAAGGCGGGACCAAACTATGACCCCCCACCCCCACTAGGTGATGGAGCTGATAAAAGGGGCCCAGAGCAATTGATCTAATGTGGTGGCAGAGGCTGTGTCAAGACTAATGTAATCTAATAGATAATTTCTATATTGGTTAGAATTAAGATTATTTTTATTTTTCCAGTTCATGAGGACTGTTTTCTTGGCTATGCATAGGGCGGTGAAGATCATATGGGCTATATTCTTTTCTGAAGTGATATTATCTAAGCTGCCCAACAAACACACTAAGGGGGAGGTTGGAATGTTACATTTCAGACACTTTGATAAGTCTTCACATATCTCGCGCCAAAACTTTTGCACTGGTGGACAGAACCAAAGAGCGTGGATGTAATTGTCTGGTGTATTGCCTTGACAGTGTGAGCAGTTGTTGGAAGATGTTTGTCAGCAATTGTAACCATAATGAATTTGATTTGTCAATATTTAGACAGTTGGAAGGGAAATTGAGTAAACAAATACTTACGGGGCGCATAGCAGTTTTGTTGAACAGGCAGACTCAGCTCAGAGCTGACGGGGTTCGAAACATTACAAGAGAAACTGGCATTTACTACATCTTTGGCTACTCTTGTCAGTGTCATCTCTTTTTCTTCAACCTTTTACCCTCCATCAGCCATTCGATTTTAAAATCATTCTGCAGAAGAAAATATCAATCATGGATTGGCATCATTCAGGGTTTAATCTTAAACCTCAAGTTTTTACAGCTTATAGAAGTCAAAGTTCAGCCAAGTCTGCTTCAGTCATGTGGGTAAAGATAATAAAATGCAAAATTGAATGTGTAATATGTCAAGGTCAAAGGTCAGACATCAGCATGTAGTAATACAAGAAGACTGACGCCAGGGTGTTGTAATAACATCATCATAGAACACCAAGTTTTAGTATAGCCCTTGCCCTTAAGGGGGAGTTGCACTCTTTAAGTGCTCTTGTTTGTTTTTATTAGTGTGTGAAATTAGTAAACACAAACAATTACAAAATTACAAAGATGGGAAAATATCACTCCTAAATAAATTCTTAACCATATCTTAGTATCTTTATCAGCAAGTGTAGGTAAATCTTCCAGAGGATGAGGACGTCTCTGAAAGAGTTGGTGAAGTAAACAGTAAACTTTAAGCTAATTTAAACTTTAAGGAAAATATGCCTGGTATAATCTGAATGTACACCAATCAAGTACACTTCATTTGACCAGATTTTGTTAAATGTAACATTTTATCTTGTACTTATATAACAAAATTACATGGAAAATTTACATCCAATTAAAATGGTTAACATCAGCATTTAGGCAGAGGAAAACATTGTCATTTAAATCTAAATTAAAGACATGAAATATTATTCTTACCTGACTAACAACACAAGTAAATTTGACTTCTGACTTGTGCTCCTCCCCTTTGTGAGTGTGGACGCTTCATCTCTTTGCTCTTGAATGCTTTGCTTCATATATTGATTTTTATGCTGATTTTTTCCCTTTTTTCCGTGTGAGCTTACCTGCGATAACTTCTGGACACTTGTAGATCATTAGGACTAGAGTGTTCTTAACAGAAACAGCAACATTTTATAGTTACCTTATCCTCAGCGCTCCGTGTGTCTGTGGCCTAGACACAGCTGAAGCCTAGACACAGCGTCTGGGCACCGAGCAGCCTCAATAGCCTGGAAAGGTGCTAACCGCTAGGCTAACTAGCAACAAGATGCCTTCCCTCTCCACAGATGATTACCACAGCCTCCTGCAGAAGATTGCAGTACTGGAGACAAAAATTCATCGCTTAGAAGTAAACGTGGAGGTAAATGGACTGTGTGGAAATGAAACAACCTTGCCTTTGATTCAAAACAATGGCGATGAGCAAGCTAGTACACAGCTAAGGAGCACAGATAACATGAACAAGAAAGTAGACTCTGTGCATTATTATAAATCCTCAAGTGATAATCCCCCCTTAGACTGTCTTGGTGCAAAACCAAGACATAAATCATGTCTCCTGGAAGGGGGAGGACGTATCACAGGCAGGGCACAGCGAGCTGAAATCTCTGAAACCGACTGGCCTTCACTTCCTACGAGACAGAGAAGCTCTTCTACCCCTGTATACAGGAGGAAGCAGGACTGGACAACCATGAATAGGAAGGTTAACAACAAACCTCCAAAACAACTGAATGTGAAACTGCAGAACAGATTTGCTCCACTATCAAAGGACCCTGGATCGATATCGGACAACCATCCATCTAAAAGCAGCGAAATAAGGTCTGAAAATCTGTTGAAAAGTGAAAGGCCACAGGGAAAGCTAAAGGCTAGGCCTGAAACTCTGATTGTGGGTGACTCTGCCGTAAAGGATGTACAAAGGATGTGCGGTAAGAACACTAAAGTCCTCTGCTTTCCTAACGATATGGTCAACAACCTGAAGGAGAGAATTCTTCAAATTGCAGATGAATATCCAACTGTGACAAACATTGTTCTGCATACAGGGTCAAACGATGTGTCCAAACAACAGTCGGAGGTTCTGAAACGGGACTTTACTGGATTATTAAATACTGTAAACTCTCTGAATGCAGCTGTATTCATCAGTGGACCTGTACCGCCGGTCAGAGGAGGAGACGAGAGATTCAGCAGGTTGTTTACACTGAATAAATGGCTTATATCAGCATGTGCTGACCACTCAGTGCATTTTATCGACAACTTTAATATTTTTTGGGAACGCAGGCATCTGTTTAAAGCAAATGGATTTAATTTTAACAAGTCAGGGGTGAAACTGTTCACCTCCAACTTGTTTTATTCCATACGTCATCCATCCGTGCTTGGTGCCAAGGCTGAGATAAACGAGGAGTTATCTCATAAAGAGGAACAAACAGTACTCCAAGAACAGACAAAGCCCAGCAGAAACCTTGAGGAGGAGCTCCATTTGCCCCCACCCGGGAAGAGCCTCAGAAAGGAGAGACATCCATGGCATCTGAGGAAGAGCCTCAGAAAGGAGAGACATCTAAGGCAAGAAGAGGGGTCCCTATTTGCCTCCAACTCTCTCAACAACACCAACGACCAGGACAAGGGACCACGACCTTCCCCAGTCCCCCAAACCCCTGACAGGCCATCACCCTCCTCCCCCTCCCTTTCTCCCTCCTCCCCACACCTGAAATTCACTGAGGAGATGATGGAGCGGGTCAATGCTGGGCTCAGATCTACCCCCCGTCCCAATCCCTTTTTGTCCCCCATAAACCCCCCACCAGAGCGGCCAAAGGTTCGCCATCGAGCCCCACCCTCAACAGAGCAATCGAAGTCACATTGCCCAGCCTCGCCCCCCTTAGTTCCTCTTCATGCCCTGTCTCCGCAGTCTGATGTGTGATGTGTGAAGGGTCCGGGCTGTGAGGATTATGGCAGTGGTGACTTTTCCCAGGAGAAGCTGGGACCCTGTTTACTAGAAGGTTTTAAAATTTCTGTACTTTTAGGTGACAGGAGACATGTGGCCTGGTCAAAACACAGAGAAATGCACTCTAAAAGATCTTTAAACATAGTAAACATACCTTGTGTGCCACAGACTGCTCCCAAACACGAGGGGACAAGTAATACCTCTAAAACACTTAAGTTGGCTTTATTAAACATTAGATCTCTAGCTGGGAAAACATTTTTAATTAATGATTTAATCACTGAGCACAGCCTTGATTTTATGTTTTTAACTGAAACTTGGTTGGACCAAAGTAACAGTGGAGCTGTTCTCATCGAGACGACCCCTCCTAACTACAGTTTTATCAGTGAGGTCAGGGCGAGCAGGAGAGGAGGAGGGGTCGCTGTCTTATTTAATGAATCATTTCAATGTAAGCAGCTATCTCCTGGAAGTTTTCAGTCTTTTGAATTTGTGGCTTTACAGCTGAAGGCCCCATCCAAAGTTGTGTTTCTTAATGTTTACAGGCCTCCCAAATACTGCACAGACTTTTTTAATGACCTCAGTGAACTGCTGTCTGTGATCTGTGTTGATTTTGACTGTGTAATTATTGCTGGGGATTTTAACATTCATGTGGACAACCCTCAGGACAAAGGGACTAAAGACCTGAGTAACACTCTGGGCAACTTTGGGCTGACTCAGCATGTAACAGAGGCCACACATAATAGAGGACACACTCTTGACCTACTGATCTCCAAAGGCCTGAGCATTTCAAAGGTTACTGTGTCTGATGTGGGCCTGTCTGATCATTACTGTGTTTTCTTTGAAAGTAAAATCTCAGCCCACACAAATATATCAACAACAGTGATCACAAAACGGTGTATAACTGAACACAGTAGTGCAATTTTTAACCAGGTCTTCCCATTAACACCTGACCTGCCCAGAGGGTCAGTCAATGAGCTCGTCAATAGCTTCAATGCTAACATGTTAAATGTAATGGACACTATTGCTCCCATTAAGGTGAAGGTTATCTCTGGAAGGAAAAAGTCTCCATGGAGAAACTCCACACTGGTGAAAAATGAAAAAAGAGAGTGTAGGAAAGCTGAGCGCAGATGGAGAAAAACAAACCTCCAAGTTCATTATGACATTTATAAAGAGAAACTTCACAATTATAATTTACAACTGAGGAGTGCAAGGAGGTCCTACTTCTCTGACATCATCACTAAAAACAGCCATAATGCTCGGGTCTTATTTTCTACAGTTGACAGGCTAACAAACCCTCCTGTGTCAGTGGCAGCTGAACTTCATTCGACCATGGCCTGCAATGACTTTGCCAAATTCTTCACTGAAAAAATCCAAAAAATTAGACAAGCAATTGGTACATCAACAGCAGATCCAGGATATGTACTGTGTCCACCAAAAAACTGTTTAAACACCATGAAACAGTTTCAACCTATTAACAGCAAAGACCTGGAGGACATCTTAGGTAAACTGAACTCCTCCTCTTGCTGTTTAGATGTCCTGCCAACAAGTTTTTTCAAAAAGGTCTCAAAGACTTTAGAGTCAGACCTGTTACAGATCGTCAACTTTTCTTTATTATCAGGTGTGTTTCCAGAACCACTAAAAACTGCTGTAATCAAACCTATACTGAAAAAGGACAATCTTGACAAGACACAAATGAACAACTACAGGCCGATCTCAAATCTCCCGTTTTTAAGTAAGATCATTGAAAAAGCAGTTTCTCAACAGCTCAGTTACTTCTTAAAACAGAATAATTGCTACGATGCCTTCCAGTCAGGTTTTAGACAGAACCACAGCACTGAAACCGCTCTGACCAAAGTGTTTAATGACATATGTCTGAATACAGACAGTGGAAAAATGTCAGTCCTAGTTTTACTGGATCTCAGTGCAGCATTTGATACAGTTGACCACAACATATTACTCAAACGACTGGAGAACTGGACAGGTCTTTCAGGAACTGTACTAAACTGGTTCAAAACATACGTAGAAAACAGGAAATACTTTGTATCAATAGGTAACTTCACATCTGAGCAGACAAGTATCACATGTGGAGTTCCCCAAGGTTCCATCTTGGGACCCCTTCTGTTTAACATTTACATGCTCCCACTGGCACAGATTATAAACAACAAAATAAACTATCACAGCTATGCAGATGACACACAAATATATATCACAATGTCACCAGGAGACCGAGGCCCTGTACAGGCTCTTGGTAAATGCATTGAGGAAATCAATGACTGGTTGTGCCACAATTTTCTCCAGCTAAACAAAAACAAAACTGAGGTAATAGTCTTTGGCGCCAAAGAAAAACAATTACAGGTCACCAGAGAACTTCAATCTATACATCTAAAAACCACAAACCAGGCGAGAAATTTGGGTGTAGTGATGGATGCAGACCTAAACTTAGAAAAACACATTAAGACAATAACAAAGTCAGCTTACTATCACCTCAAGAATATTTCAAGGATAAAAGATCTGATGTCTCAACAGGACCTGGAAAAACTAGTCCATGCATTCATCTTTAGTAGGCTTGATTACTGTAACAGCATCTTTACAGGTCTACCTAAAAAATCAGTCAGACAACTACAGCTCATTCAGAACTCTGCTGCTCGAGTCCTCACTAAGACCAAAAAAGTGGACCACATCAGTCCAGCTCTGAGGTCCTTACACTGGCTGCCTGTCCGTCAGAGGATAGACTTTAAAGTTCTGATGCTGGCCTATAAAGCTCTGAATGGTTTAGGACCAAAATACATCAGTGACCTCCTGACCCAGTATGAACCATCCAGATCCCTCAGGTCATCTGGATCCGGTCTTTTATCAGTTCCCAGAGTCAGAACCAGACACGGAGAAGCTGCATTCAGCTTTTATGCTCCTTATATCTGGAACAAACTCCCAGAAAGCCTCAGATCAGCTGAAACACTCAGTTTATTTAAATCCAGGTTGAAGACTCACCTGTTCTCAGCTGCATTTGAATAAAGCACCAAATCCACACTTTAAGCTTAAATTTCAAAACTTACATTTAACTACTGATTTTATCTACTGTTCTGATTTTATCTGTTTTGATTTTATATACTGTTGTTTGTTTGTTTGTTTGTTAATTAGTTAGTTAGTTTATTTGCTTGTTTTATTCAATTTTAAATCATGCTTTTTATTTGTTCTTGTTTTTAATGTCTCTGTAAAGCACTTTGAATCACCTTGTTGTTGAATTGTGCTATACAAATAAACTTGCCTTGCCCTTGCCTTGCCTTGTTTGGACACATTATCTTCACTTTGGGCTTCTGTGCACGGGCTGAGAAGAGAAGATTTGATTATAGCAATACCATCAGAAAGTACTGCTGATAAAATATTAAATAAACAATGAATACACAGGAACTAATAACAGATGCCGATTCATCAATACACATTTAATGAGTAGCAAAATACATTATTAAACTATATCAGCTTTTGTAAAAACACTCAGCTGATAAGGTAACACAGTGGCATGTTTTCAGGTGACTGCAACCTTTTATCTCTGCTCCAGATAAGGTATAAATAGTAATGCAAAAGGAAAGATTATATATTCATAGAACCAGAATAACTCTAATCTGGTGTCACCTACCCAAAACACATAAACGTGTGATTTTCATATTGCTTTCTAATGCTCCATCTTGACTGTAAACCTTTGGGATGTAGTTTCCTGAGTCATTTGCATCTAGATTTGTCAGTTTTAGGGATCCATCTGGATTAATGTCGTCCTTTTTTCCCTTGACATATATGGGATTAGGAGATTAGTTTTTTCTTTGCTCAAAGATTATTGTATCATTGTGCTTCCATTTTAAAACTGACGCTTTGTCCAGCTTGTGGTTCAGAGGCACAACAATGTTGTCACCTATTCCACCGTACAGGTTGCAAACATCCTGGGAATCTTTGAATCAGAAAGAATAAGAAAAAAAACCCACACAATCACATGACAAATTAGATGAATCATAAAACAAAAATTTGGGACAAGAAGACAACTTGATCTACATAATAAACACAGACGCAAACTTTGTAAAAAATCCCACACTTCCTCTCTCTTCCTGAAACAACATAGCACTGTACTGTCAACTTTGTTTTGTCAACTTTAGAGAGCCACTTGAATCAATATCATCATTTTATTATTATCATTATTATCATTATTATGTTGTGGTGCCATCTCAGGTCATCTGAGTCACTTAAAGTAAAACCTGCGTCTCTTACTTACTGTACTACCATCCCGAGAATCTTTGAAATAGAAAGAAAGGTGAAGAAAGGCAATAAGATAAGCAATGCTCTACCATATTTTGCTGTCGACCTTTAGACCACAATCTGCAAGCATTGCAAATCTAAACGTGCACTGAAAATAACTTCAATTTGTCAGCACTTGTAAGCATAATGTGTTTGATTTGTAAATGTTTAGACACTTGGAACTGAAACTGAATAACCTAATCCGGTCTTTAAGTGATGGCGTGATGCATCCTGCTTCCGGACCCAAAGTAGTCTGCATTTAATAAGGCTGTTGTGTTTTTAACATGTTTTAATGCTTTGTATCTTGTTCCATTTAATCTCAGCAAGCCCCTAAAAACAGTCAATGATCACTGTCGGCTTCTCTCAGGTTTTATTTCTGCTAATAATTTCAAAGTTCCGTTTTTAAACCCTTACGATGTAACTACAGCCCAGCCCATGCAGCAGTATATTAATGACTAACCTCGTATTGTGGATGGATTATCTCAGTTGTTCTGCTGACTGAAGTTTGGTCCGTTTACAGCATCCTGCCATTCGAGTGCATTTGTCCCCGACCATTGGGAACCTCACATTAGCTTTTATTGAGTGGAAAAAGTCCTCCGTTTGTTAGCGTTCGCCCACGGGCCTCACTGTTTATATTATGCTAACATAGCTGTGTCGCTAGCAATCACGCAGCACATCATTAAATACCAGCGAGCCCAACTTCAGTAACCCTACAAACATCACTGCTGTTTACTTCCCTGTCTTCATTTATGTCGGAAGTGATAGCAGAGCTGTACGTTTGAATTTGTTTCAGAAAACTCTTAGAACATGGTGTATCATATTTAGATGGAAGCTAGCGAGCTAACTCCCTGCTAACTTCTAACTCTGTTAAATTTCATAAATTCTGTTTTCATGGATGCCTGGATGTTAAACTTTATTGTTACACCTGGTAGAGCAGCAACGCTGATCATTTTATCACATGAAAGAATTTAGTTTTTGAGAGTTTTTCAACTCTCAGTAATGCTGCAGGGATCGTTTGACTTATGGACCTGCAGCGGAGTTTGGGCCCAGACATGGCTAATGACGTCAGACTTAAAGACCGGATACTTACAGAGTTCATAGCAGTTTTGTTGAACAGGCAGACTGATGTCAGAGCTGACTGGGTTAGAAACATTACAAGAGAAACGGGCATTTGCCACATCTTTGGCTACTCTCGTCAGGGTCTTCTCTTTTTCTTCCAGTTTTTCATCATCCATAAACCATTCGATCATAAGATTCTTCTCATTCTGTAAAAGAAAATATAATTTATTGATGAGCTGTAGGGTCATTAAGAATATGTCTCATAAAACATAAACCAAAGAAAAGTTCAAGAACAGACCAACACATTTTTTGACAAATGTGCAATTAGTGAACACTTATTCTTAATTCTTTTCCATATCTCAGGGTCTTTATCAGTAAGTGTCATTTCAAAAACTTGAAAAAATCTTTAAAAAGAATTGTGAAAAGGTGATTGGTGGAATTTGAGTCCTTTGACTCATGCTATGACTTAAAAACCTGAGAAAAAGAGAATAACTGCCTACAGCAGCACAACACAGCAAACGTCATGACTGGCCTTAACTGAAACACCTACATCATGAAAAAATGAATAGAAATAAAACGTTGTTATCTGTGTTTGAATGCTTATAATTAATTATCTTCATTTAATTCATGCTGAGTTTCAGAGAGAGTAGGTGAGGATAGTCTTTGTCTACAAATTATTTTAACATTTATATATGAGTTAACTGTCTGAAAAAAAATACTCTAAATAAAATATCAGTAAACCACAAGAAATATTTTCTCACCTGACCAACATTGCAAGTAAAATTGACATTTGTCTTAGAGTCTGTACACCTCACCGACACGTTGGGCTTCTGCACACGATCTGAGTAAAAAAAAATGTGGTAGCACTTTCTATTACAGCTCAGTAATAAAGGGGTCATAGTGGAGTAACAAGGGCAAACAAGAAGGTAATAATGTGGTAATTTCTTAGTTATTACTATGCAATTACCAAAGTAATAACCAAGTAATATCCAAGTAATATCATGATAAAAACAATGGTTACAGTTGAGTAATATTACTCTGAAATTTATGTAATAGGGCCCCAAAACTGGGGTAACAATGTGGACATACAGCTTGGTAATAAAGTGGTAATAGTACGGTAATAAGGAAGAAACAAGAACATAATAATGTGGCAATTTCTAAGTTATTACCACTCAATTACCTGTGGTAGAGTGGTAATAACTTTGAAATTACCACATTATTACCCGCTTGTTTGCCCCTTGTTAGCTTACTTTATCCCCTTTATTACCGATCTGTAACAGAAACCACTTTCATATAATTAGCATTATATATATATATATATATATATATACATATACATAACTATAACTATTTTTACTTACCTGATACACATAAACGCAAACTTTGTAAATGCCCTACGCTTACTCCATCTTCATCATAAACCTGTGGGGTGTACTGTCCCGACTTGTCTTTGGTCAGTTGTGTCAGCTTTAGAGAGCCAGTTGAATCAACATCTTCATTTTTCCCTGTGATCACCTGTTTCTTTCTGCGTTTGAAGATTATTTTTGTAACGTGGAGCCATCTTAGACTACTAGATTCCTGCAACTTGTGCTTTAGTGGCACAGTAAAGCTTGTGCCTGCAGCAGCATACTCATCACAACCATCCTGAAAGTCTTTGAAAGAGAAAGAAAGGTGACGAAAAACAGAAGAATCAGATGAAAAATTTGATTAGCCGTGTTCTATAAACTCTAACAAGCACGTTCATTTATTGTTACCTACCTAATATGCATAAGCTCAAGCTCGGTAAATCCTCTACATATGTTCCATCTTCATCGTAAACCATAGGGGTGTAAAGTCCTGACTTGTCCTTTGTGAGTTTTGTCAGCTTCAGTGATCCAGTTGACTCAACAAAGAAATCTTTTCCTTTGCCCCCCTTGTCTAATTTGCTATTAAAGATTATTGTTGTGTTGTGGAACCATCTCAGGTTCTCAGATTCCTTCAAAGTGTGTTTAAGTGGCACGGTAAAATTTGTGCCTGTTTCTGCATACTCATCACAACCATCCTGAGAGTCTTTGAACAGAAAGAAAGGTGGAAAATGACAGAAGAGCTAGATGACAAAAATAGGTAAGCCATGAAACATTATGATGACAACACATCATCAGATATAGAAACAGGGAACTATAAAACATCATGGCATGTTTTAGGTATTTTACAGGTGTTACAAGACAGCAGACCTCTATGGTATATGTTGGAGTCTTCAAGAATGATTAAGTTGGCAGATGACATGTTAAAAATACTTTTGCCTTGTAAATCTAAATGAAAAAGTTTGGAATTTAAAGCTTAAGATAAAAACCTGATGGAATAATAGATTAGCTGTACCGTACCTGTGGAGGCAATAAAGAAGTGGCAGAGCAGAAACACAGCGGTGGTGGTAACAGAGGCCATCTTCTCAATCAAATTCAGCTGAACAGAGAAGCTGCTTTTCAGCACTGAGGTTATTTTCTTTCCAAGCACTATCACAGATTTTATGCATGTACAATATGTGCATGTATGTTTCTAAAAGCAAGTGATAAGAAGCCTTCTGTACACCAAAGATGAAAAACAAATCAAGCAAAACAAGTCATACTCAGAACACAGACTGTGCATCTACTATTTTAGTTTTGTTGCTTCACCATAATGATTTACTGTAGTGACGCAACTATAATACTCTTATTATAGTATTATAATAGTATATATATAGTATATAGTATTATAATACTATTATTATAGTATTATAGTTGCTGATATTGTATAACTCTGTATGTATAATCTGACTTTTTTTGTTTCTGCTACAGCATCCTATCATTTGTTTCCTCATTGCTTTCCTATTAAAACGGGACACGATTTAAATCTTAAAATACACTCCTGTGTTTTTGGTACATGGGAGAAAAATAAATAAAAGGTGACTTATTTTGATTTTGTACTTTGACTTTACATATTAAGAGTGAGTGAGATTCAAAACTTTATTGAGTGTAATATGATAATGTAATCTTAAATTGGGAAGAACACATTTCATAAACATTTATTTCTAAACAGCTGCAGTTAAAACATACAAGCTCTTCTCGTGTAGAAGTTTAAACTTCTTACCTCAGAAGGTTTGACATGATGAAAGATCTGATACTCATGCACATAAATGACAGTTGTGCTTTTGTTTTTCCCTGAGTGGATGTTGTTTTTGTGCTGCTACACTGTCACAGCAGAAAGTGCACACCTATTTTTAGCTTGAAGTAGTTCAGCCCCTTCTCAAACCTCAGCTAATTGTAGCTTTGTTTCCACAAGGGTGGTTTTAGTTGTTTCTTGTAGAGGTAAGGCTTCTTGATGATATGCATTTTGGCAAAAATGAAAACACAAAAATGTAGAATAAATAGCAACAGAGGTGTTTTAACCTCTTGTTTTTCAAAATGTGTAAAAACATTTAACTTGTCTTCTTGTTCAGTTTTCTCAAAGTAAAGTTGGAGTTGAAGTTGCAATACAGTTATGCATCACAATGTAATGATCATAACATGTAATATTTTCCCTGTATCTCACACAGAGCTTTGTTAGTTTAATGGTACATTTTAAGATGAGCTTACATTAATTCAAAAGGTCTATTCAATTTTATAATCAATATAAAAGGAGTCTCGTCCCTTTATATTCCTCAGGTCTTTTACAATTAAAGGATTCAAGCTCCGGAAGTCTCCAGTCTCCTTCAATAGTCTCTATTTTTTGCTTGGTCCTAGATCCTTCAGGTAGATCCTGAGGTACAATGATAAACTGCAGGAATAATCAATAATAATTTAAACAGATGGCTAAGACTTGTACATGAAATGAACATAAAAAGATGGGAAAAAAAACTAAGAGTATGTGCGTATGTGAACTTACCTTTAAATGTTTGAAACAAAATAATAAAGCTCACTGGGCAATGAGATGCCACTTCTCTCTTGTGGTTTAACATCTCACTGCTGATACTGATCACATGGTAAGAAGGAGGAAACACACTGAATAGTGTGTTCTTGAAACAAATATCTTCTATCGGGTTTCACATCACACCTGCAGTCTTCTTTTGGCTTTGGTTTTTGTACCTTAAACTTGTTGCTTCTTATGTCCGTATTTGTATGTGACTAGGAGCAAAAATAAAAGTCTGAGACATACAGACTCATTTAAAAAATAGGATTTGGGCAAACTCTTGTCCTCTTTTGAAGCAAAAGGTTTATAAAGCATTAAGCCTTCAATCTTCATATCAGTACGGATGTGGCCAACTTGTTATTAACTTTGTGCAAGTGTAGCACTTTGACGCCTGCCTGTAGGCATCCATCCAAATCTTTCAAAATGAAGGAGAACTTAATGTTGTGTATCTGGTTCACTCAATTATGTACGGAGCCCCGCAGGGGACACGTGAGAAAAAAAATTAAGACGGACTTTTGCGAGATCTCGCAAAAGTTTTAGCCACATTCTTCGGACGCCGGCTCGAAGCCGACCGGGAGGTCGAGGCACGATGTGCCGGGAAAGCGGTGTTCCTCCCGGCTGTAGTAGGTCTCGACCTCCCGTTAGCTTGAAGCTAACGGGAAGAATGCGGCTAAGACTTTTGCGAGATCTCGCAAAAGTTTTGTGAGATCCCGAGTTTGTTTTGCGAGATCCCGCAAAAGTTTTGCGGGATCTCGCAAAAGTCCGTCTTAATTTTTTTTTCTCCCATGTCCCCTGCGGGGCTCCGTAATTATGGAACCCAAGACTTTGGGCTTTTGAGAAGGTAGGAGGCAATATTTTTGGTTCCCAAACTTTTCCTATTATGCCCACCTTGAAAAACTAAAAACATTGCACGCCCCCTTTCTGTTTTAATATTCTACTTGCAACTGGGAGGATTGCATTTCTGGTCTAACTTAATATAGATCAGATTCTTGTTACCTGTCTAGATTGATTGTCTATTTGGGGTTAATGTTCCTTAATTTTCTCCATTACATGTAGTTTACACCTTCAGTAAGAAGCTAACAAACATTAGTTGACTGAAACATGAGTGTTTTGCACAGAACACCTGACCTCATTGCTGAGGCTTGTTAGTGTATACCATACATAGTGTTTGTAGTGAGCAGAAACAGTGCACCTTATTTTATATGGTTATGCTTATTTAATGTTTATTAAAGACTAAAGACTTTATATTTGGCTCATTTATGTATGTTTATGTTGAAAAGTTTTCACTTTCTCGCTTTACACGGCCTTAGTCCTATTGAAGGATTCCATTTGTTTGGAACTACCACTTATTTCTAGCCCAGGGTAGGGAATGCAAAGTTCCCTAATAATATTAGTATTTTATTTCAAAATACAGTAAATGCAACCCTTTAAGTTGTTCATTTTTCTCATCTAATGTCAAATTTGGGGAATGCTACAAACTCTGTCAAAGCCTCCAACTATTTCCTTATAATCTCACACATTTTAGTGCCTATCTCCAAAACCTAAAGACTGGTCAGATATTTTCTAGCTTACCCAGACCAACTAGTGGGTCTGAAAATGTTACATTGTGTCATTGTGAGTGGATGGAAACCTCCACCATGTTCCTGAGTCTCCTTGATATCTGCCCCTGGGCAGGGCCGTCATACCTTCAACAGCTCCACTCACCTGGAGCTGATTTGAGGCAATGAGGCTGGAGAGATTTAAGCCCTATGCTAACGTCCCTATGGGGCGTCTCCCATTTTGACCTCGGGACTTCCAGGCCATACTCAGCACAGATGTTCCTGTATACTATGCCGGTCACCTGGTTATGACATTCCATGTATGCCCTGTCTGCTAGCATCTTGCACCCTGCTGTTATGTGCTGGATTGGCTCAGAGGCAACTTTACACAGCCTGCACCTGGGGTCTTGCCTGGTGTGATAGACCCCAGCCTCTATGGATCTTGTGCTCAGAGCTTGTTCCTGTGCTGCCATGATTAGTGCCTCTGTGCGTCCTTTCAGTCCAGCTTTGTACAGCAACTGGTAGGACTTCTGGATGTCAGCCACATCCTTTATCTGCCGGTGGTACATACTGTGCAGGAGCCTGTCCTTCCATAATGGTCCCTCCTCTTTCTTGGGTTTCTGCTGCCTGAGGTAGTCAGTGAGCACGTGTGTGGTGGAAGTGTGGTCCATGGCGCAGCTACAGGGGAGGAGTGGTGCAGTGAGCTCAAGGGGGCGGTACCGGGAGGCAAGTGAGTCACAGGTGGTGGCGATTGTGTGATGACAGTGTCTTCTTTTCTGTTTGTCTATATAGTGACGGCAGAAGTGAGCCGGAGGGAGAGCTGAACCGGAACGGACTGTCTCCTGTGCAGAACTGTCAAATAAATACATCTCTTGTGAGCAGAAACATTGTGTGTATCACTTCACAACGTGGTTGGATGGAGCCATCCTCCTGACGTATTTGTGGATGTGGATGAACCCCTTCAGTGAGATCATCAACAACACTGGCTACGGACAGTGTTGGGAAGGTTACTTTTAAAATGTATTCCTCTACAAATTACAGAATACATGCCCCAAAATGTATTTTGTAATGTATTCCGTTATGTTACTCAATGACAGTAACGTATTCTGAATACTTTGGATTACTTAATATATTATCATGCTGTTTACAACTACATGAATGTACTATTGCTGTGTGATTTATTACTATTACTGAAGGTCCGCGGCTCCAAACCGTAGTAAAGGGACCTCTGACTAATATGTTAATAGGTTCGTGTCGGGCTCGTAGCTGAAAACTAGCTTTATTGTGTTGTCTGGGTCAACTTTGCTAGCGAGACACAGAGAGAGGCGTTGAAAGGCTGCTCCAACTGAACTTATTGTTCCGGAGGGAAAACACAAACACAGTGTACAGTCGAGTCTTAATAGCTTACTTACAACTGGGCTCGTCAGGCTCTCTTTTTGGCTGCAGTGGTTATTATATAACAGATCTCACTGTTGGGTTTGTAAGGCCATGTTACTTCTAAATTTCTATCTTGTTCAAAGAGACGATATAAAACAAAGTTCTAAGCTAATCGACCTTAGTGTTCTCCTTTTTTAAAAATAAGGATCGATAAGAGAATAGATAAAGAATCGAATCGTTAAACAGAATCGAAAATGGAATCGGAATCGTGAAAATCTTATCAATACCCATCCCTAGTAATCATCCTTCGCACTTTTTGTCACTCTAAAACTGCAACAAATGATCAGTTACTGTTTTAACATTAATTTCATTATCTTGTTAGGGAAGTACAATTAAAAGTTATTAATCGTACTTTCAGTATTTAAACACAATAACACTAGATTTACTAAACCTGCGCAAATTTGCGTAACTTCTCTGAACCCAACACCTACTAGAATTACTGACTTTTTATTTTCTGGTGCAAGTCCCGAGGTGTTATTCACCCCCTGCTGAGATTTTCACAGGTCCTCAGCTCATTTCTCCACCTGCTTTTGTTGTGCAAACCACCCATTATCGGTGAGGCCTGGCACATTTGCATTTGTTTACCCAGAGTAGCTCAGATCCAAGGCAGGCCAAACCTCTGTGTTACAATCTTCAGAAATGCCTGCCGTATCTCTACAAAATATCCCACACACTGACTAACCTGCAAATATGAAAGACACACATTCACAATATACATCGTTCCTGCATTCAGCAGTGGAGTTCCTTGACTCTCAGCACAGATCTTCTATTGTTCCATTGTGACTGTGTATGTGCAGTGTTGGGAAGGTTACTTTTAAAATGTATTCCACTACAGATTACAGATTACATGCCCCAAAATGTATTTTGTAATGTATTCTGTTACGTTACTCAATGAGAGTAACGTATTCTGAATACTTTGGATTACTTAACATATTATCATGCTGTTTACAGCTACATGAATGTGATTTATTACTATTACTGAAGGTCCGCGGCTCAAACGTCGGGTTCTGTGTCGGGCTCATAGCCGAAAAATAACTTTACTTTGTTGTCTGGGTCAAGTTTGCTAATGAGAGACAGAGAGAGGCGTTGAAAGGCTGCTCCAACGAAACTTATTGTTTCGGAGGAAAACACGAACACAGTGTACAGTCGAGTCTTAATAGCTTACTTAGAACTGGGCTCGTCAGGCACTCTTTTTGGCTGCAGTGGTTATTATTTTATTTACATGCTTCCAGCTCCCGTTTTTGCTCGATGACAACTCGTACTTTTCCTTTTTCTCCCTCCTCGCGCTCACAGACACATAACGTGTATGGCAGTCCATTCTCCCTGCAGCACGGACTACACTGCCCATGAGACTACATCCTTTAGGGCTATACCTGTAGCATTCTGCCTATTAGCTTAGCACAACAACAACAACAAAAAGGCCTCTCTCACCCAGGAAACACGCAGAGAGAGCGCGTCACCCTGTAACCATGGCAACCGTAACACTGCCGCCTGGAACAACAGAACGTAGCTGTCAAACAAAACCCAAACAGTCCTGACCCGCGACAATATGAAACAGGAAAATACCGCAGTGTAATCCATTTATTTCAACAAAGTAACTGTATTCTAAATACCACCTTTTTAAACAGTAATTGTAACGGAATACAGTTACTCATATTTTGTATTTTAAATACGTAACGGCGGTACATGTATTCCGTTACTCCCCAACACTGTGTATGTGTAGGAGTGGCATTGCATTCCCCATTCACACAGTACACGGCAACCAATCCAGACAACTTTTGGATCAAGTTCTGGATGGCCACTGACTTGGAGACCAAATATGTCTGCAGTGCATCTCCTTACTTGGGAAAGGACCCCAGTTGTCAGAAGGGAGAGAGGCTGGCAGAGAACGTGGTCATGAAACTGATGGAGCCGTTTTTGGATGATGGGAGGAATGTCACAACGGTCAATTTCTTTACTTCACTGTTGCACAGACTGTTGCAGTGCAAAAAAACAATACTGGGCACAGTGTATAAAGTCCGGCGTGAACTTCCTCAATTTGAAAAAGACACTGCACAGTGAGAGGTACTCTCCACTTCCGTGTTTAAAAGCGGCAGTGTCTCCTTGACAATTTATGCACCTAACCCCCCCCCCCAAAAAAACACAAGACTGTGTGTGTTCTAATTTCCATGCACCAAGACGTGACGATCGGTGACGGCAGAAAGAGGAAACCCAACACAATAACAGACTATAACCACATGAAGGTATGTGAATGTGTGTATAATTTTACACCAGTGCTACAATGTCTTCTGATGTGTGCTATATAGGCCTATAGAAAAAAAGCACACATACTCATGACTCTCTCTCTCTGCTTTTACAGTGTGGTGTAGACGTGTTGGACCAAATGGTGCGGATGTATTTCATAAGAGCAGCAACACGCAGGTGGCCAGTAGCAGTTTTCTACAATATGCTGGACCTGGCGGTGGTGAATGCCTACATTTTGTACAATTTGTGCCGATTCAGGCAGCACAAGGAAATATTAGCACAGAGGCAGGCTGCTGAAGCTGCTGCAGCTGCTGCGGCTGTAAAGACAACGCAGTGCCAGGTGCAAGAGAGCTGCAAGAGAAATCGCAGCAGGTTTACCTGTGCAACATGTCACAAATTCACCTGTGCCAAATGCAGGGATGATGGACACTGGGTCTGCAAACGCTGTAAAGTTTGAAACACTTTGAAATAAAACAGACTTGTGCACCCATATTTTGCGAATGTGTGTCTTTTGTATACGGCAGGAATTTCTGTAGGTTGTAACACAGAGGTTTGGCATGCCTTGGATCTGAGTAAACAAATGCCAATGTTGCACGCGCACACACACACACACACACACACACACACACACACACACACACACACACACACACACACGCAGCAAATCTGTATTTATTTGTCCCACAAGTGGAAAATCTGCATTGTTATTGCAGAAAAGTGGACAGTGCAAGACAAAAGCAGCAAAAATGAAAACTGCACAAAGAGCACAGTATAGAAAGTGCACTATACAAACAATCTGGAAACATAAATATGGACACGTGTATTGAAAATATATCTATATATAGGGATTGACAAGAAGTAATATTGCATATGAGAATTATTGCACATAGAATCTACCAAGGTGTATCATAGGCTACTATACATCTATTGTAACATCAAACGACCAGTGGGTGGCAGGGTATAGACACATCAGTGCCCAGTGTAGTGGTTTATGTGCAAGTATACCATCAACACTGACACAAATACAAGCACACAGCCTTTGAATAGCTGTCCACTGTAGTGACCAGTATGTGTGCAAAGGGCTAAACGTGGCTTCTGAATTTCCTGTGCAATTCTTCATCACTACAGAGTTCTGCACACAGTGTTGGGGAGTAACGTAATACATGTATTGTATTTAAAATACAAAATATGAGTAACTGTATTCCGTTACAGTTACCATTTAAAAAGGTGTTATTCAGAATACAGTTACTTTGTTGAAATAAAGGGAGTGCACGGCTGTGTTTTCCTGTTTCATATGTTCGGCTGTCCCCTCTCTATTTTTGGTAATTCCACGTCGGTGGAAACCCAAACAAAACTCGCATTAAGAGGCTCTAATGCCTGTGTCTCAATCTCGTGGCCCATGTCACCTACAGCCCACATAATGACTTGAAGAAATATTTATAAAATTGATTATTAAAAAAATTATTTAATATGAAGGCAATAGGCAAAGTGTTACAGGCATCGCCCTAACGAATGTAGCCTCATGGGTAAGCTGAATGTAGCCCAGTTGTAAGTAAGCTGCTAACACGCAACTGTACACTGTGTTCATGTTTTTCTCCAAAACAATAAGTTCAGTTAGAGCAGCTTTTCTCTGGCTCCCGCTAGCAAAGTTGATCCAGACAACAAAGTAAAGCTAGTTGGCGGCTACGAGCCCGACATGGAACCCAACGTATTAGCCAGAGGTCCCTTTACTACGGTTCGGAGCCACGAACCTGTTTTATATTCGCGCAGAATAGTTTTCTATATGAGATCACTGCAAAAAGTGCAGCTTTACCTAATGTGCACCTACTGTTACTCATTTATATTAAGAATTAAAAATCTAGTTGGTATTGGTATGGCGAGTAACCTGCAGTAATGGTAATAAATCACACAGCAATAGTACATTCATGTAGTTGTAAAAAGCATGATAATATATTAAGTAATCCAAAGTATTCAGAATACGTTACTCTCATTGAGTAACGTAACAGAATACATTACAAAATACATTTTGGGGCATGTATTCTGTAATCTGTAGTGGAATACATTTTAAAAGTAACCTCCCCAACACTGTCTGCACATAACCTGAGATTGTATTATGACTATATAATGTTTATACATTAATATTATATTATATGAAGAATTGCTGATGATGCATTAAATAAAGACTGATGACAAAGGTGCTTATGACAGCTTTTGATGCATCACAGATGTAACACTTTTTTAATGAGTAGATTAAAAATCAAAACATATAACCACAATAAATCTACTCTGTTGTTAGCTACCCACAACAAATAAAGATCATTTTGTTTTTCTAATTTTCCATATTCATTGAAACAACGTTTCTCAAGTTGTTTGTCTTCAGGCTTGTTGGTTTGGATATGCCATGTCCTTCACTTTTCTTTGTGAAAAGACTTTCTCATCATTGTGTTTCCATTTTAAGGTCAATTTTTTGCCCAGCTTGGTTTCAGACAAACAATAAAGATACTACCTGTTGCACCATACAGGTCAAAAACATCCTGGGAATCTTTGAATCAGACAGAAAGAAAAAAAATGCCAGAAAGATTACATAAGTCATTGAAGTCTTGAAGGGTCTAACAGCCAAGATGAACTGGTCTAGAGGAAAAAAGTAGAGGTATTAACAGCTTGTTGTCTGAATAATGATTACATTATATCCTGTTGTCTCCCTCCAGACCACAGTCTGCACAGATGTCAGGCTCCGGGACGCTACCAACCGGCTGCTTCTGATGATGATGTTGCTGTTTCAGTGGAAGCTCATCCTTATCTGTTAACACAAGCACAGATTACATGTCAGACTTGCAGAATTAAAGCCATAGCTCAGTATTTTAGGTAAAAAGCAAATTCTGCTATGAATAGCACCATAGGTTTGATAGTATTTGGTCAGCTACAAAAAAATACAAAATTTTTTAATTTGAATGAGCATAGTGCAGAGAATGGACACTGTGGTAGTGTTTGCAGGGTTTGTGAATTTGGATTGCTTTGTGCAGTGTTGGGCAAGTTACTTTTAAAAAGTAATCAGTTATATTTAATAGTTACTTCTTCAAAAAAGTAAATAAGTTAGTAACTGAGTTACAATATTATAAAAGTAACTAATTACTAGGAAAAGTAACTATTGTGGTACTTTAAAAAATGTTTAACCCTCTGGGGTCCAGGCTATAATGGCTGTTTTTGACTACTTTTGATTTTACCTCCACATTTCACCTTTAAAAAGTATTTATCTTGCCTTGTTTGGTATCAATCTTTTCAGCACAATCTTACATGTCTGGATTTACAATTATGTTTTCATTTTGACATGCTGTATTAACATAATTAATGCACAATCTAAAATCAGACAAAAACATAAAATCAGAGTTGAAAAAGGTTATATTTTTTACTGTAACAAACACAAAAAGTAACAAATCATTTTTGTAGCTTGAAATGCATATATGAATTGTACATTGTAAAGCTGTAGCTCCTAAAACTTCCCCCTCTTCCTAAACAACCAAATGCCATGTTGCCATATCATATTTTGATTGGTCGAAGTGGTACATTTTTCCACCAATAGGAAAGAGTGTTTTTGCAAGACCCTGAGATACTTAAACTCCTCCAGCTGGGGCAGTAAGTCGTCCCTGTCCCGGAGTTGGCACTCCACCCTTTTCCGGCTGAGGACCATGGCCTCAGACTTGGAGGTGCTTATTCTCATTTCTGCCGCTTCACACTGAGCTGCAAACTGCTTCAGTGTGAGCTGGAGGCCATCAACCAGCGCACCCTCACTATACGTTTAAGCATCCTAGGTCTGTCCAGCAACTCCTCCACCATCTGATCTGACTTACCAATACATGGTGATCAGGTGACAGCTCACCACCCCTCTTTACCTGAGTGTCCAAAACATATGGCTGCAGTCTGATGATGCAAATAAATCATGGATTTATAGATCATCAATCTGTGGCCTAGGTGTCCTGGTGCCACGTCCACTTATGGAGACCCTCATGTTCAAACATGGTGTTTGTTATGGACAAACTGTGGTTTGCACACACTGCCACCCAGTACACACTTCTCTACGGTGCCTCCTGCAGGTGGTGTAGCCTACAGGAGGGTCCCAATGGACTAAGGCCACCAGGCGCTTGCCTTCAGGCACTCTCTCTGCGCCTGGCTCCAGGGCAGGGCCCCGGTAACCCTATTCTGGGGAGGGTGAACTGCTCCCTGGATCTTCGACTGACAGGGGCTTTTGAATTACTCTTTGTCTGGTTCCTCACACAGGACCAATTTGCCATGGAAGACCATACCAGCGGGCAAAAGCAAAAGACAATGTAGCCCTTGGGATCCCTGAGAAACACAAACACCTCCTCCTAGATAAGGTAGCGATTCCCCCTCGGTGGCAGAAGAAGAACAATAAATATGTTTTAAAGCCTTTTTTGCCATCTCACTATATGCACTGTAATAATGGAGATTACAATAACACAATAAATTGACAAACATGCCTGTGTTTTCATGCAAAGTGCCACAGGCTGGAGTTTGCTTGTAACAATAATAATAATAATAATAATAATAATAATAATAATAATAATAATAATAATAATATTAATAATAATAATAATCTTACCCTTTATGACTTTTGCTTTTTTATGAGTACAGCAAACAATGGCAGTGAGGATCACCAACAGAAGAATACCTGATGGGGAAAGACAAAAACAACAGTGAACTATGCATGTAAAAAACAGTGAATTTGTGTTTTATTTCAGCATAACTGTAACATAACATACCTGCTCCACTGCGCACTGGAATACAGACGTCAGTGTCACATACATCAGGGAAAACTTCAAAATAATACAAGAAGAAAAATGTATTTGTAGATGTTTTTGATAAAATGGTCATTTCAGCCATCAACAGACAGTTGATAGCACATAATATTCACAAGGCTTTAAGCATTTGTGATAAACTGGCTGATTACAGAAACACTGCAAGCAAAGAGCATGTTTACCTCAGCTTTTTGATATCTTTCCATATGCAGTATGAACCTGCTTAGGAGTTCAGGTTAATGCTGAGATGGAACTCCGGCAGAGGTTAAAGTCAAAAAAGGGTTTTTTATTAACCCCATGATCCAGAATTGTGGTGTGACCAAATTTGCAGGTCTCCATATAGGCTTGCTCCACCCCCTTTCCCGTGTTTGATGTTAGCTCATCAACCAAGGTAATGGGAGCAGCAGCCACTCAGAAAACAGAGATTAAATCATACATACATAACAATGTAAACTAAAATGTGCGCACTTATTTTAGAATACAGTATTATGTGATTGTATAAGTAAATACATTTAAACCAAAACCAATTCTTTATTACCCTGTAAATTAAATCCTATATTTAATAAAAGAAAAATGTGAGTGTAGTGTTATGTGTAAGCCTCTGTAACACTCATGTTTGACAGATATTACCACAGTGCGGCTGTAACTGCAGCCATCACAAATGCTTATCCTCCAGAAATTTGGATAAAAAAATGTTTTGATATTTAGATTCTTTCTTCCAAGTTGAATTTAAAATGGCGAAACAGTTTTAAAATTGTTATGTTTTTTAAAAATCGTATCTATTTTTTTCTTGGTGGTGCACCCTGGATATTCACATAATGATATTGTTTTTGTGTTGGTTTCTGATTTAAAAAAAAAAAGAATACTAAAATGACACAATTTATTCTTGTCTATCGAGGATAAAAATGACTTGCTTAGACCTTAGGAAGTTATTGCTACGGTGGCCCTGATCAAACAGACTACACCATTACTGAGCTTGCGGATCAGTTTATTGAGTGATTTTTGCATCTGCAAACCTCAACCTGCTGCCCCATCACGCAATCCTCTGTGCTGTTACGTTCTGGGGCAGCAGGTTGAGGGTTGCAGATGCAAAATGACTCAATAAACTGATCCACAAGCCCAGTAATTTTGTGGGGATGGAGTTGGACTCCCTTCAGGTGGTGTCAGAGAGGCGGCTGTTGTCCAAGATAAGAACAATGCTGGATGCACTCTTTGACCTGCTGGCCAGTCACAGGAGATTACCCGAATGCACCGCTTAACAACACAGGAAATCATTCCTGCCCGTGGATATCTCCCTGTACATCTCCTCCATCGAGCGCACAGTACACAGTGCAATAGTTCCATCCTTTGGCACACAGCACAAAAAAACAAGTTTTACAGTTTAGAGTAAAATGCCATATAAATTTCATCTCTGTAATATTCTGGATATTTGTATATATTAGAGCTATTTCTTATATTTTGTAATATATTGTAATAATTATTTTAGTTCAGTCTGTCACTGTTCTCATTGTCTTGCAGCAACTGTTACAACATAATTACCTCAGGATTAATAAAGTATTTTGACCCTGATTAAATGGAAAATGCTGCAAAAATATAAATCGATAAAAGTTCAATATAACACAATGGAAACAGATAAAATATAATAGAAAAAAACCCACAAATCTGAGCAAACACAACACTGGAAGTCTTTCTAGAGAGACAATAAGATGACAGAACAGCTACAGAAGTAACAGAAACTAAAACATGAAGGACTGCACTGAGACATGCTCGAAAGACGTGGAGAATTCGCCTGTGCTGTGATTCTATATTTATATTATACATTACTGTCGATAGATCTTTGCTATTGGCTGTTTACTGTTAGCTTGTCACAGTTTTTCTGTTTGCTTTGTTTGTTTGTTTTTTTACTTTTTCGTCCCAGTTACTTTGAGAGAGAATTTTGTGAGAATAATGTACAATAAGATATAACTTTTAAACTGAAAAAATCATTGACAATCAGCAGATATTTTTATAATTCCAAATAGTGTTTCAGGGCAAAAGCTTTAAAATAAAAGGAGAAGAAAAGTATCTTGTTAGCATATGAGTTAAATAAAATGACGACTTCAATTGATGAACATTTGGAAAAAGGTACATTTGAAGATTTGTGCACTTGATAGCACATAATACTTACCAGGCTTATAGCAGTTTTGTTGAACAGGCAGACTGATCTCAGAGCTGATGATGTTAGAAACATTGCAAGAGAAATGGCCGTTTGCCACGTCTTTGGCTACTCTCATCACCGTCTTCCCTTTTTCTGCCAACCATTTAGCATTCATTAACCATTCGATCGTGTCATCCTGTGGGAGAAAACTCAATGTGTGGATTAATTGAAGGCTTTGAGTGTAAGTCTAACATAAAAAGCCAAACTTGGCTAAACTTAGTAATATATTTATCTTTTCCTACACTCTGGTTAATTCCCCAGCCTATATAATTAAGTAATAGACGCATAGAGACTCAAACTGTGCTGAAACAACATTTGTGAGTGGATGCTTATTGACAGCACAGGTAAAAACTTGAATTAGTTTCAGTAGATGAGAAATGAGGCCTTTGTCTACATAATCTTCAGCAGTTTAATTATGAGTAAGCTACTTAATGCTCAAAATGAAATTTAAATAATGTAAATTTAAATAAAACATTAAATGTGTAATATATATATATATATATATATATATATATATATATATATATATATATATATATATATATATATATATATATATATATGAAGCATAAAATGTAAATATTGTACTGACCTGACCAATATTGCAACTAAAACTGACATTTTTTTGTGCCTCAATACACGTCATCGTCACTTTGGGCTTCTTCACGGGGTCTGAGCAAAGAAAATTTATATCAACATTATATAAACTAATGCTGATAATAACAAGTACTGTTGATTGATAAAACTGAACAGTAACTTTAAAATAAAAGCAAACACTTAATCACAGAGTGTGACTGGAACAGCTTCTGATACATTAGCACACTTGGTTGTTATAGAAGAAGTACAAACACAATAAATATATGTATAATGTGTTGTTACTTACCTAATACACATAAACGCACACTTGGTAAATGTCCCACATTTAGTCCATCTGCATTGGTAACCTCTGGGATGTATCGTCCTGACATGTCTTTGGTCAGTCGTGTCAGCTTCAGTGATCCAGTTGAATCCACATAATCATTTTTCCCCGTGATCACATATTTACCTCTGCGATAAAAGATTATGGTTCTGTCCTTGAACCATCTCAGGTTAGCTGACTCCTTCAACTCATGTTTAAGGGGCACAGTAAAGCTTGAGCCTGTTGCAGCATAAACACAATCATCCTGAGAGCCTTTGAAACAGAAAAGAAGGTGAGGAATCAGATGATATAATCAGATAATATTAGAAAAGCAAATTATGTGTTTGTAATTGCTTAAGAACTACAAAACCTTAACGTTTTTATTTAAAAAACAAGAAAAAAATATAGTACAGTGACAGACAGACAGACAGACAGACAGACAGACAGACAGACAGACAGATAGATAGATAGATAGATAGATAGATAGATAGATAGATAGATAGATAGATAGATAGATAGATAGATAGATAGATAGATAGATAAAATCATAATCAGTAAGATTGGATTTTAGAGCTAAAAAATAAACCAGACAGAATAATAAGATTATTTGTACCGTACCTGAGGAAGCACTGAAGTAGCAGCAGAGCAAAAACACAGCAATGGTGGCAGCAGAAACCATCTTCTTCACTAATCTAATCACACTGGGCTAAAAAGAGCCGCCACTTTGCAGTATCAGTGTTATTTCCTGCCAAAGCGCAGTAACATTACATATGCATGTGTGCCATCATACAAGTGTATGTATGTGCATGTATGGTTTTAAAAGGAAATGACCAAAGAGGCCTCATCTACTTTCACAAACCAAACACTCAGAACACAGACTGTGCATTTTGGTTTAGCTTTTTGCTTCAGAAAGCAAACATAAATATAGCCAAAAGATTCTCAACAGGTAACCAACAAATCAAATGCTAAACTACTATAAAATATACATTAATGTTTTGAAATAAATTGTTTTCATAAACCTGAATGTATAAACTGATTTATCTTGTGGCTGCCATAGAATCCTATCATTTGAACCTGATTTGTTTGGCCTTACTCAACCAGCAGAATGGCCGATCTGGAGGCAACGTTTTTCCTGCTTTTGAGTTGCTACTAAACTGGACCAAGAGACAAACAATATGTTAAGGATAATTCGTATAAAATGTTTGAGCCCAGGCATTACAAAATTCACAAATGTCCATCAACGTTCCCAACGCCTTGGCGAGAATGTAGAAGCTAGGAGACTATTGTGATTTTGGTGCCAATAAAGATGTATAGATATGTGATTGCAATATAGCCGATAGTGAAGAGCCCCAGAGGCTGCAGCTGGAGTTCAACTTAACCCTGAGAAAAGGTATTGGTACATGAAGTGTCAGATATGAGTGTAGCTTGTCAGTCCAATGTGTTCATCAACAATTGTAGGAACAGTGGAGACTGTGTTACCGACTGCACTGATGGAAAATGGCTTGTGCAGTTGCCAATTAATGGTACATCTGAGACATTTCCGATTAGCACAGATAACATTAAACTGTTAATATTAAAAGAAAGGGATGCCCAAACTCATTTTGGATACATACATTAAGAGGTCCATTTACTAAAGATGTACTTGGAGAACAGGTACTGGTATGATGAATTTAATTCTGATGAACTCAGAATGTAAAATAAAATCTTCTTCAGTGGTTATTTGATTTTTATTCACAACTGAATTCATTTCATGCCAATAGCACTGTTAGAAATATATCTACCTAGAAAATTGGTGACTTGTTCAAGACTTATTTTACCCACTGTATGCAGATCAACTGTCTGCATACTCTTGAAGATGTGCACTATTGTGCACCAGGAGGAACTCAGGACCCACTAGTCTGACAGTAGATCCAAGGATTTCATCTGGATATCTAATAGCAGTAAGGGTACCATTGCCTAGGCTGTAGAGTCATGGCCGAGGCCAACCCAGACAACCAGACTCAAGTGCAGATCACACAGTGAGGCACGGGTGAGCGTAATTAACAGAACTTTATTTTCAAGGGGGAGACCATAATGCAACTGTGAACTATGAAAACACTGAACTAAGAGAAATAACATGAGACTTTAATAACCTTAGCAAACAGGAGTGATACTGAACTACGTGAAATACTAGATTTACAAAGGCAGTGGGAATTCTAACAAAGGAAACTGGTACAGGGGCACAGAACAATACCACTTTACAATACCGCTTTGCAATACCACTATTCATTCACTCTCACATTCATACACTGGTGGAGGCAAGCTACAGTTGTAGCCATGACCGGTTTGGTAGTACCAGTCATGCTGAACGATGTTACAGGCAGCATAAGCTGGCCAATTACAGTGGGGCAAAAAAGTATTTAGTCAGCCACCGATTGTGCAAGTTCCCCCACTTAAAATGATGACAGAGGTCAGTAATTTGCACCAGAGGTACACTTCAACTGTGAGAGACAGAATGTGAAGAAAAAATCCATGAATTCACATGGTAGGATTTGTAAAGAATTTATTCGTGAATCAGGGTGGAAAATAAGTATTTGGTCAATAACAAAAATACAACTCAATACTTTGTAACATAACCTTTGTTGGCAATAACAGAGGTCAAACGTTTACTATAGGTCTTTACCAGGTTTGCACACACAGTAGCTGGTATTTTGGCCCATTCCTCCATGCAGATCTTCTCGAGAGCAGTGATGTTTTGGGGCTGTCGCCGAGCAACACGGACTTTCAACTCCCGCCACAGATTTTCTATGGGGTTGAGGTCTGGAGACTGGCTAGGCCACTCCAGGACTTTCAAATGCTTCTTACGGAGCCATTCCTTTGTTGCCCGGGCGGTGTGTTTTGGATCATTGTCATGTTGGAAAACCCAGCCTCGTTTCATCTTCAAAGTTCTCACTGATGGAAGGAGGTTTTGGCTCAAACTCTCACGATACATGGCCCCATTCATTCTGTCCTTAACACGGATCAGTCGTCCTGTCCCCTTGGCAGAAAAACAGCCCCATAGCATGATGTTTCCACCCCCATGCTTCACAGTAGGTATGGTGTTCTTGGGATGCAACTCAGTATTCTTCTTCCTCCAAACACGACGAGTTGAGTTTATACCAAAAAGTTCTACTTTGGTTTCATCTGACCACATGACATTCTCCCAATCCTCTGCTGTATCATCCATGTGCTCTCTGGCAAACTTCAGACGGGCCTGGACATGCACTGGCTTCAGCAGCGGAACACGTCTGGCACTGCGGGATTTGATTCCCTGCCGTTGTAGTGTGTTACTGATGGTGACCTTTGTTACTGTGGTCCCAGCTCTCTGCAGGTCATTCACCAGGTCCCCCCGTGTGGTTCTGGGATCTTTGCTCACCGTTCTCATGATCATTTTGACCCCACGGGATGAGATCTTGTGTGGAGCCCCAGATCGAGGGAGATTATCAGTGGTCTTGTATGTCTTCCATTTTCTGATGATTGCTCCCACAGTTGATTTTTCACACCAAGCTGCTTGCCTATTGTAGATTCACTCTTCCCAGTCTGGTGCAGGTCTACAATACTTTTCCTGGTGTCCTTCGAAAGCTCTTTGGTCTTGGCCATGGCGGGGTTTGGAGTCTGACTGTTTGAGGCTGTGGACAGGTGTCTTTTATACAGATGATGAGTTCAAACAGGTGCCATTCATACAGGTAACGAGTGGGGGACAGAAAAGCTTCTTACAGAAGACGTTACAGGTCTGTGAGAGCCAGAGATTTTCCATGTTTGAGGTGACCAAATACTTATTTTCCACCCTAATTTACGAATAAATTCTTTACAAATCCTACCATGTGGATTCATGGATTTTTTTTTCACATTCTGTCTCTCACTGTTGAAGTGTACCTCTGGTGCAAATTACTGACCTCTGTCATCATTTTAAGTGGGGGAACTTTCACAATCGGTGGCTGACTAAATACTTTTTTGCCCCACTGTACATCACTGCTCCAAATGCGTCCTTCATTTCCCCAAATTTGAAGGATGGGTCGGTGTATCCTTTGTGGCCCAACATATCCCAGAATTCATAGCGCGGCGTTGAGTGTGGATAATTTAAAAAAAAAAAAGGCGGATGGCTGAAACGGGGCAGCCGAAGAATAAACTTTTAAAAGAAAGTACTGAATATTATGCCACTTATTTATGTGCATATGTTTGACAACGAAGAACTTTAAAACATTACTATTGGCCACATGTCGGCAAAGTTATGTGACATTAGTGATGTTAGTACTTGCAGAGTCAACTTGGTTTTAAAGCCATCCATCCATCCATCCATCCATCCATCCATTCGCTTCCGCTTATCCTTTTCAGGGTCGCGGGGGGCGCTGGAGCCTATCCCAGCTGTCATAGGGCGAGATGGCCATGAGGACCATTCACAGAGAGTTGGGGAACGGCTGCAATCACAGCATTGTAAGATGGTGAAAGATGTACCCTTAGGCCCCTTCCTCGATTCAGAGATGGTCTTTCCCTTTCCATGTAAATGGCCCTCTTGACAAGAAGGCCCTGAGTAAAGATGGTTATCCCAGCTGAACTTTTGTCAAAGCTGGGAAGGCGCCAAAAGAAGGCTCCAGCCAATCCAGGAGAGAAGGACAACTGCTGCCTAAGCGAAAACCTGTAGTGTTCCTGTATGAGTCAGGAGTATCGGAGCACTTGAGACGCATTTTTCTAAACACTACATCTCTGTGGGTTTCAAATCCCAATTGGTCCACCCCAAGGATCGGGTCCCCCAACACAAACAGAGTAACATACTGTACGCTGTTAAGTGTCATGAGAATTTGCATAATTATGGGAAATGAACTGACCTCCCAGCCCATTGTTCCCTCAGGCTACGTCCACACTAATTCATTTTCGTTTGAAAACGCATCATTTTGTCTTCGTTTTGGCCTCCCGTCCACACTGAGACAGCGTTTTTTTTGCATTAGTAGCACTGCTGTGTTTGTTGCATCATATTGCTCATATGCTTTATATATTCTGAGGTAAGTTGATCTATAGTGTTACATCATATTCTATAAGGATGTTATGTGTTTGTATACTTTCTGCCCAGTTTGACCCATTTAGCAGAAGTCAGCCTGTTTAAGGCTCTGATATCTATTCTGTATGACTTAAAGCAGTTATGACATGGTCTGATTTTCTCACCCAATAAAGGAATACAGTGGGGCAAAAAAGTATTTAGTCAGCCACCAATTGTGCAAGTTCCCCCACTTAAAATGATGACAGAGGTCAGTAATTTGCACCAGAGGTACACTTCAACTGTGAGAGACAGAATGTGAAAAAAAAATCCATGAATCCACATGGTAGGATTTGTAAAGAATTTATTCGTGAATCAGGGTGGAAAATAAGTATTTGGTCAATAACAAAAATACAACTCAATACTTTGTAACATAACCTTTGTTGGCAATAACAGAGGTCAAACGTTTACTATAGGTCTTTACCAGGTTTGCACACACAGTAGCTGGTATTTTGGCCCATTCCTCCATGCAGATCTTCTCGAGAGCAGTGATGTTTTGGGGCTGTCGCCGAGCAACACGGACTTTCAACTCCCGCCACAGATTTTCTATGGGGTTGAGGTCTGGAGACTGGCTAGGCCACTCCAGGACTTTCAAATGCTTCTTACGGAGCCACTCCTTTGTTGCCCGGGCGGTGTGTTTTGGATCATTGTCATGTTGGAAGACCCAGCCTCGTTTCATCTTCAAAGTTCCCACTGATGGAAGGAGGTTTTGGCTCAAAATCTCACGATACATGGCCCCATTCATTCTGTCCTTAACATGGATCAGTCGTCCTGTCCCCTTGGCAGAAAAACAGCCCCATAGCATGATGTTTCCACCCCCATGCTTCACAGTAGGTATGGTGTTCTTGGGATGCAACTCAGTATTCTTCTTCCTCCAAACACGACGAGTTGAGTTTATACCAAAAAGTTCTACTTTGGTTTCATCTGACCACATGACATTCTCCCAATCCTCTGCTGTATCATCCATGTGCTCTCTGGCAAACTTCAGACGGGCCTGGACATGCACTGGCTTCAGCAGCGGAACACGTCTGGCACTGCGGGATTTGATTCCCTGCCGTTGTAGTGTGTTACTGATGGTGACCTTTGTTACTGTGGTCCCAGCTCTCTGCAGGTCATTCACCAGGTCCCCCCGTGTGGTTCTGGGATCTTTGCTCACCGTTCTCATGATCATTTTGACCCCACGGGATGAGATCTTGCGTGGAGCCCCAGATCGAGGGAGATTATCAGTGGTCTTGTATGTCTTCCATTTTCTGATGATTGCTCCCACAGTTGATTTTTCACACCAAGCTGCTTGCCTATTGTAGATTCACTCTTCCCAGTCTGGTGCAGGTCTACAATACTTTTCCTGGTGTCCTTCGAAAGCTCTTTGGTCTTGGCCATGGCGGAGTTTGGAGTCTGACTGTTTGAGGCTGTGGACAGGTGTCTTTTATACAGATGATGAGTTCAAACAGGTGCCATTCATACAGGTAACGAGTGGGGGACAGAAAAGCTTCTTACAGAAGACGTTACAGGTCTGTGAGAGCCAGAGATTTTCCTTGTTTGAGGTGACCAAATACTTATTTTCCACCCTAATTTACGAATAAATTCTTTACAAATCCTACCATGTGGATTCATGGATTTTTTTTTCACATTCTGTCTCTCACAGTTGAAGTGTACCTCTGGTGCAAATTACTGACCTCTGTCATCATTTTAAGTGGGGGAACTTGCACAATCGGTGGCTGACTAAATACTTTTTTGCCCCACTGTATTTCATATATCAGTCTACTCTTCATTTTATCAGAAACAGTTATCACAGCTCGTAAATTGTCTTTTTACACATGTTTGTAAGCACTGAGCCACATTTACTAATGCCAACATAATAAAGGAGCAATATTTGTCTCTTATATATAATACATCTATATATACACTGTCAGAGATACTTGTCTTTGAGTGAAGATTTAAGGTGATAGGAAATATAAATAACTGCAACTTCAATCTTTACTGAGGCTCAGTATTTGACATGGAGTTCAAGTTCACTGCTGCAATAACTAAAGTTTAATATAATAATAACTTTAATATTGGCCATATTATGTTTACATTACCAAAGTGAGATGACTTTAGTCTCATGAACAACATAAGCTAATTTTTATTTACTAGCTAATCTTAAAATGACTATTCAGCACAGAAATGAAGCCCAACAATCATGTTCTTATAGTCCCGTGGTGTCAGCCTCAGATACTCAACAAATCAAACAAAGCTCAAATAAAAACAAACAAATGAACATAAAAAATGTCTCTGTCAAACAATGCTGTATGAAACGTTTCCAGCGATTAGTATCATGGTACTAGGCAACCTGAGCAGCTCGACGGAGGCTAGACCGTCCCATGTCACAAACCTCGCACTTCGCTACGTCGGCCGCGTCCTCCGAAGACCGAGAAGGCCGGGTCCTCCGAAGGATGCAGACCCTGAATTGGGACACAGCTATAACGTTGTTACCGGCTTCTCCAGACCTTTTCACATCTGTCACATGTGCTCCGGGTGAAGCTGCTATCTGGGAACCCATGGTAGACCTGCCAAATCTGGTATTCGATGGCAAATTCCAGTTGAACGCAATGGTGTTGAGCATTGAGCACAGGACCCACCAGAGGACAGCAGGCCCTTAAGCCACTCTCATGAAGTGTGTTTCAGATTATTTGGACATTCACACCAGTGTTCTCCTGGAGGTCATATCGTAGCTCTGGCACTGTTCATCCTGTTCCTCCTTACACAAAGGAGCAGATACCAGAGCAGTACTAGTGGATTTTGTAGATATTAAGAATGAGCGAGGATGAAAACTTCAATGAGCATTACATGAAAAAGTTATGTAATTTTTATTACATCAGCATTTCTGTACAATAGAACACCTGCAGTTAAAAAGGCCAAAACTATAATGATGAGAAGATTTATAGCTTATCTCTGAAGGTTTGGCACGATGAAAGGTAGGAAAAAACCCTTTTGGTTTATGTGTTACCCGACACTATAACAATAATGGAACACAACAGTCTCCTTTGTTAGACCTAATAGGCGACATCTCGGTTTCACTCTGACGTGTAACCTTAAAACTGATTAAAACGACAACTACACAAAATTAAAACAGCCACAAAGAACTGTTTTTGTCCTGCTGTGAGCAAAGATGGTAGTGAGTGCAACAAAATGTTTTATGAGTGTTTAAGAGAAAAAGGCTCTCTAGGACTATGTGTGTATGTGGTCTATAATATGCCACTTCTCATGTGTGGTTTAACACTCACTGCAGATACTGAACGCCTGGGGGGGTAAGGGTATATTTTTCTTCTATACCTGTTTGTATGCAGCTGGTGTGGGAACATAAACATCAAAAATCCTGTTTGTATAGACATGTTAAAATGCATGATTTGAACCTGAAAAAAAAAAAAAAATCAATAAATCAATAAATATATATATATATAATCATGTAACCCTTAAAGTGAGGCAGTAAGTGACAATTTCACAACCTTGTTTGTGCAGCTGCAGCACTATGACAACCATCTCTGGAAAAAGCATCATTTGACTTTATTATAGCCTTCTCATGATCAAATAACTCTATGAACTAAAAATATGGAAAAAAGAAACTTGTTGCCCACAGCAGCTCAATGTGGCTAACACTAGAATTCACCAGCTGACACCTCATCCTCATTCAGGTTTGACAGCGTTTCTAGTTGGTAATGGCAGATGCCTGAGCAGGAACTGAGGCTGCAGTTTGGAGAAGCCCTCAGAGGAGACTGATGGCCCATCCCCAAGAAGCATTGATGACTGTCTGTTACAAAGGTCGAAGACTCTAACTGGTAGGCAGGCTTAAGATGACGAGCGGCTCGTGACCTCAATCAGGTTGTCAGGGATTGCACTGAATGAAGTGCCAGCATTATTGAATGTGCCAACAAACATGAAAAAGGAACGCCAGGAAAAGAGATCAGAAGAAAGTGCAGATGATGAGAAAACTTGATGAAAGAGTGAGGGAACCTGAATCAGGTAGTGACTTGGTCGGGGTCTGAACAGAGGCTCTGGCGGTGAAGCATGCTGGGAATTTTTAGGCAGGAGATAATTGCTGACAGCTAAAGGCTTAAGGGTGAGTTGAAATTAAACTGGAAGATGCAGACGGGTTACCAGGCTGGCTAGTTTGCTTCATTTGAGTAAGGTACAGTGACTACTGATTGATTCCATAACAAATAAAGGTGATGTTTTCAGTTTTGGAGGTACTGGTTGAATTTGGAAGGTCACTTAAAGGAGCATCACCTAACACAATGAAAACCTACAAAACTAGCAGCTGTAGATCTGATCATGATCAAGCAGGACAGTTGATTATAGAAGATGTTGCCATTTGATATTGCAAGGAGATGTTGCCAGAACCACAAAAGACACTGTGTGCTCTCTATCACTTTAACTTCACTCGCCTCTGTCAGTGCGCCCCAGGGCAGCTGTGGCTACATTGTAGTGTAAAGCGCTTTGGGGTCCTTAGGGACTAAGTAAAGCGCTATACAAATGCAGGCCATTTACCATTTACCATTTAACACTGTGCCGTAATAAATAGGGGTGCAACGATACACAAAATTCACGGTTCGGTTCAATACTTTGGTGTCAGGGTTCGATATATTTTCGATACAAAAAAGATGTTCATGCCTTTTTAATTTGTCATTTATTAAAATTATAAATATATATTTTAACTCAAAAGTACAGTTTTTAAATTTAACCCTAACCCTTGTGCGTGTTTTTTATTTTGACAGCGAATGCGCACCTGCGGACCACTTATGTGCAGCCCTGGTTATTTAGCTCGTCATATTGCAGCCACAGAAATTATTTTGTCCATGAAACCATGAAGCTGCACTTTCTTTTTGCCTTATAGTCTGATTTGTCATAACTTTTCCGTTTTGTGGTAAGCTTTTCTTTGGCTGTCACTTCTTCACCCTGACCTGTCTTATTTGGCTCAGCAGAACTAAAATATAAATCCTGCTGGTTTTACACGCGCACTCACATAAGCTCAGCGATTCTCTGCGCAATCAACCTCTCACATGTTTAAGCTTGCTGCGGGAGATTTCACTTGTCATGTTTGCGTAGTAAGCTAACGATTGATAAGACGATGTCAGAGGAATTGGTGCACAAATTATCATCACTCACAGATCAGTGCTGTCGCTCTCTATACACAGTTCGCACGATTGCAAAGTGAAAGCAAAAAACAAGCGCAAATTCAAACGCGACTTCAATATGTCACATATTGACAGTGGCTCACCGATGCCAATGACATAATTACCCAGCTACATTTCCGAAAGAATGCAAAAGCATTGACATATATTTTTCCTTCCTACAATAGCCCGACGGGCAGGGAAGAGATAGATTTTGGTAGCCCGACTGGAAAAATCGCTAGCTCCAGGACGTCGGGCTAGCGATATTGCGAGCCCTGTATCTGATTGAGGAATCACTCATCTTTGGAAAAGAGAGTTTATTACAGAGAAATGTCTCTTTCCAAAATAAAAGCTATACTATCCGCTTCTTCTGGGCTATATTCTCAGCAGCATATTAAACATATCAGGTCCCCATAAGGAGAATCATGTGCTAACGGCTGTCTAAATGACTCGGGTAAAGTTAGTAGCATGCCTGTCGTTTTTGTCTGCTTCCACTTGTCTTTGCACTAGGATGATGTCGGCGTAAATGTGCAGTCATATTCGTTGTGTTCCCACTAGTGCTTTCAGGTTAATCTCGTTGAAATGACCTTAACGCCACAACACGGCAAATCTCCGTTAACGAGCTACCGCCGATCGCCCCGTGCATGGGGCTAGACGGCCAACACGTTAACGAGCTAACTGCGCTAACACACTAGTTCCCACCCATGTAATTAAGCATTGCATGGCACATCCAACATACTGTTTTACTTTAGTCCATGACTCGCTTACCTTCAGGGTCATACGTCACATGAAAACCAAAATAATTCCAAACACCAGATCTGAATGAGGGTGGGGGAGGTCCATGTTGCAAGGAGAGCTTAACTTCTGTCTTGCTAGCTTGCCCTGCGCTCTTCCTTCTGATGATGCTGTCTGTGTTGAGCGCTCAGTGGATCTGCGCTCGACAGTGCAGCCTAGGCGGAGTAGTCGAACGCAGATTCACTGAGCGCTCAACACAGACAGCATCTTCAGAAGGAAAGTTGATAAAATAAATTTTGTATTGTTCGATACATATGCGTACCGAACCGAAAGCACTGTATCGAACGGTTCAATATCGATACGAATATCGTTGCACCCCTAGTAATAAACTAACAGGTTATTGTCGAAATGTTACCGCGGGAAAAGCATTTTTGCAGCTCAATGTTGAAGCTGCAGTTAATAACGAAGGTTTGCATGTTTTCGTTGTAACATGTGACGTTTAGCACAATAATAGATATTAAACTGTTTGACATGTAGTTTTCTGAATTCATTTATGTTGGAAGTGATAGCAGAGCTGTACGTTTTCATTTTTTCAGAACATGGTATATCATGTTTAGGTGGAAACCAGCGAGTTAACTTCCTGCTAACTTCTAACTCTGTTAAATTTAATAAATTCTGTTTTCATGGATGCCTGGATGTCAAACTTAATTGTTACAACTGGTAGAGCAGCAACGCTGATCATTTTATTAAAGATGAAAGAATTTAGACAGTTTTTAACTCTCAGTGATGCCACAGTGTTCGTTTGACTTTGGGACCTGAAGCGGAGTTTTGGACCCAGACTACTCTGCGAGGCTCCCGGCTATGGTAGCCGAAATGCTCCGACAATCCATCAAGCAGTGCAGCTTCATAGCTTCGTACTAAAACTTTTTTTGACAGATTTTTGAGCGCCATGTACCACATAAAATCAGTTCAAGGTCAGTAAGCACAACCAGAATTCATTCATAAGGTGCACCGGATTATAAGGTATGCTGTCGATTTTTGAGAAAACGAAAGGATTTTAAGTGTGCCTTATAGTGCGGAAAATAAGGTAGACGACAGTATTCCAAGAATAATGTAGTTTTAATAATGTATCTTTTAAAAACACTGTAACACATGAGTCATTAGTCCATTAATGTTGATCAAATACTGATTAGCACTTGTTTAGATTTAGATTAGATTGCCTGTATGGATTCATCTCCTTTAACCTGCTCCATTATTGTGTGCACATTTAACCCAGTTTATACAGTCAGTGTAAACACACTAAACACACTGTTTCATCTCATCACTGAGGCTGGATAATGATTGTATTTTTTCTGTTGTCTCACTCAGAGGTTCTGGGATGCTGCTGGTCATGATGGTGGAGATCAGTTATTTGAGTGTTGCAGGCCAGCTCACTACAGCTGATGCTGACGTTGCTGCTGTTACTGAGGGATCTGCAAACGAAGCTCCTCCTCCTCTGTTAAAATAAGCATAGACAACAGGGAGAATGAGCTCAGTTCAGTTGTGTCAGTACTGCGCCAAATCACAACAATAGTTGCTGCGAGACACTTTATATTTTAAAGACCCTACACTAATCCAAAGAAACAGAGAAAACCCCAACAATCATATGACCCCCTATGAGTAAGAGCTTTAGTGACAGTGAGAAGGAAAAGCTCTTAACAGGAAAAAACCTCCAGCTCAGCGAGAAGTGGTCATCTGCCCCGACCCTGGTGTGAAAGGAGGAAAACAGGACAAAACACATCCTGTGTCTTCACATCACAATCAACTTTCAACATTTCTGGCAAAATCTGCCATTACTAAGACGCTGGCTTTGGCGTGGTGCTGTCAGCTAAACAGGGATGAGCCAGAATCGAACTTCATCTGCTTTCCAATCAACAAACTCTAAAACCTGAACACATAGGGTAGGTGTCACTCAGATTTAAAAAAAAAAAAAAGAAATCAAACCCAGACCACCCAGTCACAAAAAATTTTGTTTTGTGTGTCAGAACAATAAGGCTGAATGTCACAGCCAAAAAGCCACCAAAGGCAGATTACAGTGTAAACGCTGTCTCCAGGTGGATAACAGCAGGAGTGATACACCCCTGCTGTGAGGCCTGCAGGCATCAGGATTGTGATATTCTCCTTTAGCTTATAGTGGAAAGAAATTATTTTTTGGAGAGGCACAAATAATTTGTGTGGCATCTTATTTGATGCAGAACACCTGATTGTTCTGTAAATAGTTTGACATTTTTATTAAAACCTTGCGCCTTGGCTGCATTTCTAGGTAAAAAGAATCAGCTTTTTCTGTATGGTCTGGAAACAACAAATGACAACAACAAGGATTACCACAAAAAAAATACAAATATCTGATGGTGAAGAATGACAGCAAATTGTATTTGGCATTTTAAGTGGGACTAGAAATAGAAAAAAAATTAGTTCATTGTGTGAAGTTTAATTGCTCCTCATTTCATATAAGATATGAAATATACCCACAGGAATCCAGACGCCACTTGGATCAGCTTCAGAATAAAACAACAGGAGTTGAAATGTATTTCATTTGGAGATGAGTGAAATAAAAATGGACAGGTGATAGCACATGATACTTACTGGGCGTGAAGCAGTTTTGTATAACAGGGTCACTGATGGCAAAGCTGATGGGGTTAGAAACACGGCAAACCACAGGGGTGTTTACCACATCTACAGCTCTTTTTATTAGGATCTCCCCTGTTTCCTCCAACTGTGTCTCCGCACTAGTCCATTCAAATCTCACAGTGTTGTCTTTCTGTGGAAGAAAATATGGACAACAGTCTTTTCCATCTCTTTCCCTCACACTCTGCTTTTCCTTTCTTTTTCATGCTTTTTATAATCTGTGTAAATATTGTCACTTCTTCCCCTCATTACAAAAAGAAAGAAATGGCAGTTTGACAACCAAAATTCATAACCACATCTAAGTGCTTTCATCAGCACCAGAGTTAAATCTCTACCAGGATAAGGAAGTCTCTATAAACAGATGTTTAGAGGACTTTGAGTGCATTTCAAATGCTCCAATTATCAAGGCGAGTAAAAGAGAGTGGTTCCTCTCAGAAGCACAAACTCAGCTAAAACATTAAACAGAGATCAGGTTTAAGTAACATATGTGTAGTATGAAGAAACGCCAATCCAAACCTTGTGGATTCAGCAGTTTCTGTGTGAATGTTCTTAGGATCTGATGATTTACATACTGACTCTGTGTGTCTGAACTCAGAAAATACAACAAAAAATAAAGAAACATGAGTAAAAGTATTGCTGACAATAGAGCTAGTGGTATGGGCTCAAAATGTGGTCATAAATATTTTGTACTTGTAAAAAAGATTTGTATGCGTAAAAAGAATTTGTGTGTGCGTAAAAAAGATTTGTGTGTGGACTTAGAAAAAAAACCCCTGCAAGTTACATGTACGGATTTTTGACCCTATTTTTCTTCCCTTCATCTGATTGGTCAATGTCATGTCAATCACAAATGTAACAATCCAATCAGAGAACAGATGGGTTTGGCTGTCGAGGGGCGCTTTTTTGAACTGCAGGTCCTTGAAGGGTGATACCTTTTGAAGCTGGAGGATCGCTATATAAATATCCGATAGCAGCTAGGTCCCCTAACTTTCAGTAGCTGTTGAAAGGAAAAAGTTGTGGTATATCAGTGGTTAGAAATAACATTATTACTTTAGGATTAGTTTAACACAAAGTCAGGGCTGACCCAGGACCATTGCTGTGAGTCACAGTGCGCAGCATAAAAGTCCTTTCACATCGGATGCAGGATACGCTGCTAATGCTAACTGCTAACTAAAAGCAAAGGATCTAGAATTTGTTATGCTGGCTGCTGTGGGTTTTTGCAGCAGCTCTACCTGTACTAGATGCACCTGCTCCTTGTCTTTTCTATCTCTGACTTTATGTCCTCTACAAGAGTTTTTTTTTTTTGCTGGTTCTTCAAATGTTCAATAAAAACATGTATGCTAATTCATAACGAAGAAAGCTTTGTAATGAAGACTGTCATTTCCAAAACACTGCCCGCCCCCACCCCGCGGTCCGCAGCGCTGTTGAAAAGGCTGTGGAAGTCCCTGTATTAAACACGTAGACCTGTGACACAAAAATCACCAAACTCGGACGACCACAGACTGTTTTCCTTCGTGGTGATGAAGGACAACGCTGGGTTGGCATGTAAAAGGGCATTTATTCCCTTCAAAGACCTGCAGTTCAAAAAAAGCGCCCCTCGACAGCCAAACCCATCTGTTCTCTGATTGGATTGTTACATTTGTGATTGACATGACATTGACCAATCAGATGAAGGGAAGAAAAATAGGATCAAAAATCCGTACTTGTAACTTGCAGGGGTTTTTTTTCTAAGTCCACACAAATCTTTTTTAAGCACACACAAATCTTTTTTACACATACAAATCTTTTTTACAAGTACAAAATATTTATGACCACATTTTGGCACTATATACTAGTGGTTTCACAGACATTTTAAGCACATTTCAGTGTCTTTATCAGTAAGTGGAGTTGAATCTTCTGGAGGATCAAGATGTCTAAACTTGGACTATTTTATAACCTCCTCATATAAAACAGAACAGCTGCTCACAGCAGCTCAGCGAGGCTGAAATAACGAAAACTTTGTCTCCAAACTCACAATTATTGGTTCAACTCTTTGAAAAATATTCTGACCTGAAACCTGAAATGTAAATGAAACAGACTCATAGTTGTCCTCACCTGACCAGCATTGCAAGTAAAGCTGACTGAGTCAGAGTCTGTACACGTCATCGTCACGCTGGGCTTCTGCACACGGTCTGAGGTAATAAAATGTAATAAATAACATTATATGAACTTCTGCTAATGATGTATTAATAAAAATAAATAAATAAAACTTGCAAAACCAAACTGAACAGTGACTTTATATTAATATCAAACATTTTCTGTTGACAAAAATGTAAAAATTAAACAGCTTCTGATCCATCAACACACTTGTTATGAAATATATTTGCATATTTACATAACCAGAAAAATGTATGTATAATATGTTGTTACTTACCTAATACACACAAACGCACACTTGGTAAAGCTCCCACATTCATTCCATCTTCACTGGTAACCTCTGGTCTGTATCGTCCTGACTTGTCTTTGGTGAGTTGTGTCAGCTTTAGTGATCCATTTGAATCAACAGCATCATTTTTCCCCATGATCACCTGTTTCCGTCTGCGATAAAAAATTACACTTGTGTCCTTGAACCATTTCAGGTTATCTGATTCCTTCAACTCATATCTAAGTGGCACAGTTAAGCTTGATCCTGTTGCAGCGTACACACAATCATCCTGAGAGCCTGAAAGACAAAGAAATAAAGAGGAATTTCATGACAAATTAAGAACAGTCATGCTAGAAAAGCTCTCAACAGCCACGTGTCAGTTCATCAAATCTGAAGGAAATTATTATTTTTAATTATTACATGTTTTATCTTTAAAAAGGTGAATGAAAACCTGGTGTCAAGACAAGACAAATATGCAAAAAACATTTTTCAGTTGCTGAACTACGGCCCACAGGCAATGCTGCGGTGGTATACACACCACCACAGGAATCCAGACGCCACTTGGATCAGCTTCAGAATAAAACAACAGGAGTTGAAATGTATTTCATTTGGAGATGAGTGAAATAAAAATGGACAGGTGATAGCACATGATACTTACTGGGCGTGAAGCAGTTTTGTATAACAGGGTCACTGATGGCAAAGCTGATGGGGTTAGAAACACGGCAAACCACAGGGGTGTTTACCACATCTACAGCTCTTTTTATTAGGATCTCCCCTGTTTCCTCCAGCTGTGTCTCCGCACTAGTCCATTCAAATCTCACAGTGTTGTCTTTCTGTGGAAGAAAATATGAACAACAGTCTTTTCCATCTCTTTCCCTCACACTCTGCTTTTCCTTTCTTTTTCATGCTTTTTATAATCTGTGTAAATATTGTCACTTCTTCCCCTCATTACAAAAAGAAAGAAATGGCAGTTTGACAACCAAAATTCATAACCACATCTAAGTGCTTTCATCAGCACCAGAGTTAAATCTCTACCAGGATAAGGAAGTCTCTATAAACAGATGTTTAGAGGACTTTGAGTCCATTTCAAATGCTCCAATTATCAAGGCGAGTAAAAGAGAGTGGTTCCTCTCAGAAGCACAAACTCAGCTAAAACATTAAACAGAGATCAGTCACTGACTGGTGAATCTAAATGTGCTTTATAAGCTAGCTACCTCGTGTCCAGACTTGTGGCACAGAGTAAAAAGTCTTTCACTAAAGCGGAGGAGTTGATTTTGCCTGCCGCTGTACATATGTGCCATGAGATGATCGGAGAGGCTACTGCAAAGAAGCTACTGACCATCCCACTCTAACAACAATGTGAGCCACCATTTAGCGGACATGGCCTTAGACATACAGCATCAGCTTCTGGAAAGAATAAAAAGTAGTCCATTTTTCTCTTTGCAACTAGAGGAGCCCGCTGATGTCACGAATGGTGCATTGCTGCTGGTGTTTGTTATCACTGGGACAGCAGTTTGCATGCTGCTACCAACTCGAGCCACGGCTCAGGAATGTTTCACTGAGAACGACCTGGACTGGCAGAACTGTGTTGGGGTGTACAGTAATGGTGCAGCTTCAAGGACTTGCAGGCACCACAGCTTCATTAGGCAGATTCTTGACCGTGCACCAGAAGCTAAACGGACCCACTGTTTTCTCCACTGTGAAAGCCCTGCAGCAGCAGCAACAGAGATGTCACCAGAGTTCCACGAGGTGATGGATGTAAGTGTGAAAACTCTCAATTTCACTAAAAATAATGCTGTGAACTCCAGATGTTTTGCCAAGCTTTGTGAGGACATGGAAGCAGATCATGTCCAGCTGCTCTACCGCAGTGAGGTGAGATGGCTTTCAAGAGGACTGGTCCTCAAGCATTTGTTTGAACTAAGGAATGAGGTCTTTTCCTACGCAGAGAACATCTCCTCTTGCACATTATTATGCCAATTCAAAGCTTTCCTACCTCTGTGACATTTTTTCACTGCTGAACCAGCTGAACATCTCACTTCAAGGGAGAAACAGCAGCATGTCGTTTGTTACAGACAAAGTTGAAGCTTTCAAGAGTAAACTTGCTTTGTGGACTAAGAGGGCCCAGGAAAAGAGGATGGACATGTTTCCACTTTTGTCTCACATCTTGGAAAAATCCCCTCAGGTGAAGATCAGTGACTCTGTCTGTCAGCACCTTTCACCACTGACAGAGAAATTTGATGAATGTTTCCCTGAGGATCCCAGAGAAGGACATGTGGATTTTGGACCCATTTCCAGTGGATCCCATTTAAAATGATGTTGCTTTGCCCTCACATCTGGAATCCCAGATTCGGGAACTTTCCACCGACACCACTTTAAAGTTGCAGTGGGGCAAACTGGGCCGGGGCTCCTTCTGGATTGCTGTCTCAAAGGAGTACCTGTGTCTGGCACTGAGAGCTGTGAAACTCCTTCTCCCATTCACAACTACATATCTGTGTGAATCGGGATTTTCTATTGTGGCCACAACCAAGACCAAAGCCTGAAACAGACTCAGAGCAACACTGGAAGCTACTCTGAGAGGGAGCCTTTCCCCTATTCCACCCAGACTGCATCTGACCGTGTCTCAGAGGCAGGCTCAAGTGTCTCATTAAGAGGTGAGCATAAAAGGGGAGTTGCAGCTTGTTTGTTGTTGCTCATTTGTCTCAAATATAAAGAGTAACTTCTGGTTCTGCCAATGAAAAAAGGTTTACTGCTGAAGCAACTTTCAAATTCACTCACAGATTATCAAGTCAAGTCAAGTCAACTTTATTTGTCAATTCTGCCACATGTACAGGACATACAGAGAATAGAAATTTCGTTACTCTCAAACCCTAGATGAAATAGCAAATGAACATTTAAATATAAGAGAGTGATTAAAAAATGCAAATAAAATAATTAAAAAGTAAAAATTTAAATAAATACAATACAATTTTACGTATAACAAGAAAGCTATGCAATATACAATATACAATATTCAAGTAAGGGTAAATGACATTGAGTGTAAACCAGGCAGAGTAGTGCAAATAAGCAAATAGTGCAAATGGAGATTTAGTAATATACGGTAAGAGATAGTGTAACAACAAAGTCTTATGAGGTAATGGCAGTCCAATGCTCCACAAAGTGACTGGTAACTGGTGCAGGCCAGTGAGTGAGTCAGAGAGAGAGTGTGTGTGTGTGTGTGTGTGTGTGTGTGTGTGTGTGTGTGTGTGTGTGTGTGTGTGTGTGTGTGTGTGTGTGTGTGTGACAGAGTTCAGTGAGACCATGGAGGAGAAGAGAGGAGAGGGGGCAGAATCGGGAGGGAGTTTAGCTTCCTGACAGCCTGATGGATGAAGCTGTCCTTCAGTCTGCTGGTCCTGGCCTGGAGACTCCGCAGTCTCCTCCCTGACGGCAGCAGCTTGAAGAAGCTTTGCATTGGGTGCGTGGGATCAGCCGCTATGCAAAGGGCTTTTTTAGTGAGACGGGTGCTATAAATGTCCTGGAGGGAGGGGAGAGAGACACCAATGATCCTCTCTGCAGCCCTCACTATGCGTTGGAGGGTTCTATGACAGGATGCATTGCAGGCTCCAAACCACACAGTGATGCAGCTCGACAGGATGCTCTCGATGGTGCCTCTGTAGAAAGTGTACATGATGGGGGCTGGTGCTCCTGCTCTTCTTAGTTTGCGGAGAAAGAAGAGACGCTGCTGTGATTTCTTGGCCAGTGCTGTGGTGTTGTACGTCCAGGAGAGATCCTGTGTGATGTGCACACCCAAGAACTTGGTGCTGCTCACTCTCTCCACAGACGCTCCCGTCAATGGTCAGAGGAGCATGTTGGGTGTGCATTCTCCTGAAGTCCACAACAATCTCCTTTGTCTTCTCCACATTCAGAGAGAGATTGTTGTCAGCACACCACGTGGTCAGGCGTCTCACCTCACTTCTGTAGCCGGTCTCATCCCTGTTGCTAATGAGACCCACCACCGTTGTGTTGTCCGCAAACTTGATGAAGAGGTTGGAGCTATATGATGGAGTGCAGTCATGGGTCAGCAGAGTGAAGAGGAGGGGGCTCAGCACACATCCCTGCGGGGCCCCCGTGTTTAAAATGATGGTGCTGGATGTATTACTGCCGACCCGTACTGCTTGAGGTCTTCCGGTGAGGAAATCCAACAGCCAGTTGCACAGTGAGGTGTTGAGCCCCAGCTGGACCAGTTTTTGAATGAGCTGTTGGGGGATTATAGTGTTGAATGCTGAACTGAAATCTATGAACAGCATTCGAACATATGAGTCTTTTTTGTCCAGGTGTGTGAGTGCTGAGTGGAGTGGAGTGGAGATGGCATCATCGGTTGAGCGGTTGGGCCGATACGCAAACTGGAAGGGATCCAGGGAGGGGGGCAGGACAGACTTGATATGTTGCATGACTAGTCGTTCGAAGCACTTCATCAGGATGGGAGTAAGTGCAACATGACGATAGTCATTAAAGCAGGAGGGAGATGACTTTTTTGGAACCGGAATGATTGTGGTGGCTTTAAAACATGTGGGGACGACAGCCTGGATGAGTGATATGTTGAAGATGTCTGTGAAGACATCAGTGAGTTCCACTGCACAGTCTCTCAGTACACGAGACTATATTTTCATTTGCACTTTACTTAAATTTTATAACGGTTTATTTATTTATTTCATTAGAAAATTATTTTGAATGTATTTATTTTATCACTACGTTATTTATCCAATTTCTATTTCCCCCTCTTTTCTTATCTCTTTAGCTGTAGTAAAACTCAATTATTAATTATTATGTTTGTGTGTTATTAACCCTGACTTGAGCCTTTCAATTTCTATTTGCAGTTTGATTTGGTGCATGAATCGTTAACCTGTTTGGCATTTTGTTTTTATTGCAGGTTCGCATACACATAATGAATGAATGTCTTTGTGATTATTACATTGCATCATGTCATCATCATGTTTATTTGACAAGATTTTAACTGTTAAAATGAAGTTGATTTGATTTAGTTATTACATATAAATCAAACTAAAAGCAACATCAATTGTTTTCAATACAGTGTTATTATCTGAATGGGCCTCGGGCCACTTTGTAGTGGAAAAGTTGGGCGCCGAGGTAAAAAAGGTTAAGAACCCCTGTTATAGACTATATTTATACGAGATGTGTATACTTACTGCATTTGAATCATTTTAACCACATGTAACACCTGCAAACACGTTTTTTTTGTTTGTTTTGTTTTTTAATACTTTGATTTTGCCATCCCATTTGATTTCCATGCCACCTTAAGAAAATTTCTCTAGATCCACCCTTGTTCAGCAGGTTTCAGCAGAGGAGAAATGAGGCCTTTGTCTACAGATTCTTCAACAGCTTAATTATAAGTAGCTATTTGAGGAACATGAGATATCAATAAAATATTAAATATTGTCCTCACCTGACCAGCATTGCAAGTAAAGCTGACTGAGTCAGAGTCTGTACACGTCATCGTCACGCTGGGCTTCTGCACACGGTCTGAGGTAATAAAATGTAATAAATAACATTATATGAACTTCTGCTAATGATGTATTAATACAAATAAATACATAAAACTTGCAAAACCAAACTGAACAGTGACTTTATATTAATATCAAACATTTTCTGTTGAGAAAAATGTAAAAATTAAACAGCTTCTGATCCATCAACACACTTGTTATGAAATATATTTGCATATTTACATAACCAGAAAAATGTATGTATAATATGTTGTTACTTACCTAATACACACAAACGCACACTCTGTAAATCTCCCACATTTATTCCATCTTCACTGGTAACCACTGGTCTGTATCGTCCTGACTTGTCTTTGGTGAGTTGTGTCAGCTTTAGTGATCCAGTTGAATCAACAGCATCATTTTTCCCTGTGATCACCAGTTTCTGTCTGCGATAAAAGATTACACTTGTGTCCTTGAGCCATTTCAGGTTATCTGATTCCTTCAACTCATATCTAAGTGGCACAGTTAAGCTTGATCCTGTTGCAGCGTACACACAATCATCCTGAGAGCCTGAAAGACAAAGAAATAAAGAGGAATTTCATGACAAATTAAGAACAGTCATGCTAGAAAAGCTCTCAACAGCCACGTGTCAGTTCATCAAATCTGAAGGAAATTATTATTTTTAATTATTACATGTTTTATCTTTAAAACAGTGAATGAAAACCTGGTGTCAAGACAAGACAAATATGCAAAAAACATTTTTCAGTTGCTGAACTACGGCCCACAGGCAATGCTGCGGTGGTATACACACCACCACAGGAATCCAGACGCCACTTGGATCAGCTTCAGAATAAAACAACAGGAGTTGAAATGTATTTCATTTGGAGATGAGTGAAATAAAAATGGACAGGTGATAGCACATGATACTTACTGGGCGTGAAGCAGTTTTGTATAACAGGGTCACTGATGGCAAAGCTGATGGGGTTAGAAACACGGCAAACCACAGGGGTTTCTACCACATCTACAGCTCTTTTTATTAGGATCTCCCCTGTTTCCTCCAGCTGTGTCTCCGCACTAGTCCATTCAAATCTCACAGTGTTGTCTTTCTGTGGAAGAAAATATGGACAACAGTCTTTTCCATCTCTTTCCCTCACACTCTGCTTTTCCTTTCTTTTTCATGCTTTTTATAATCTGTGTAAATATTGTCACTTCTTCCCCTCATTACAAAAAGAAAGAAATGCAGTTTGACAACCAAAATTCATAACCACATCTAAGTGCTTTCATCAGCACCAGAGTTAAATCTCTACCAGGATAAGGAAGTCTCTATAAACAGATGTTTAGAGGACTTTGAGTCCATTTCAAATGCTCCAATTATCAAGGCGAGTAAAAGAGAGTGGTTCCTCTCAGAAGCACAAACTCAGCTAAAACATTAAACAGAGATCAGGTTTAAGTAACATATGTGTAGTATGAAGAAACGCCAATCCAAACCTTGTGGATTCAGCAGTTTCTGTGTGAATGTTCTTAGGATCTGATGATTTACATACTGACTCTGTGTGTCTGAACTCAGAAAATACAACAAAAAATAAAGAATCATGAGTAAAAGTATTGCTGACAATAGAGCTAGTGGTTTCATAGACATTTTAAGCACATTTCAGTGTCTTTATCAGTAAGTGGAGTTGAATCTTCTGGAGGATCAAGATGTCTAAACTTGGACCATTTTATAACCTCCTCATATAAAACAGAACAGCTGCTCACAGCAGCTCAGCGAGGCTGAAATAACGGAGACTTTGTCTCCAAACTCACAATTATTGGTTCAACTCTTTGAAAAATATTCTGACCTGAAACCTGAAATGTAAATGAAACAGACTCATAGTTGTCCTCACCTGACCAGCATTGCAAGTAAAGCTGACTGAGTCAGAGTCTGTACACGTCATCGTCACGCTGGGCTTCTGCACACGGTCTGAGGTAATAAAATGTAATAAATAACATTATATGAACTTCTGCTAATGATGTATTAATACAAATAAATACATAAAACTTGCAAAACCAAACTGAACAGTGACTTTATATTAATATCAAACATTTTCTGTTGAGAAAAATGTAAAAATTAAACAGCTTCTGATCCATCAACACACTTGTTATGAAATATATTTGCATATTTACATAACCAGAAAAATGTATGTATAATATGTTGTTACTTACCTAATACACACAAACGCACACTCTGTAAATCTCCCACATTTATTCCATCTTCACTGGTAACCACTGGTCTGTATCGTCCTGACTTGTCTTTGGTGAGTTGTGTCAGCTTTAGTGATCCAGTTGAATCAACAGCATCATTTTTCCCTGTGATCACCAGTTTCTGTCTGCGATAAAAGATTACACTTGTGTCCTTGAGCCATTTCAGGTTATCTGATTCCTTCAACTCATATCTAAGTGGCACAGTTAAGCTTGATCCTGTTGCAGCGTACACACAATCATCCTGAGAGCCTGAAAGACAAAGAAATAAAGAGGAATTTCATGACAAATTAAGAACAGTCATGCTAGAAAAGCTCTCAACAGCCACGTGTCAGTTCATCAAATCTGAAGGAAATTATTATTTTTAATTATTACATGTTTTATCTTTAAAACAGTGAATGAAAACCTGGTGTCAAGACAAGACAAATATGCAAAAAACATTTTTCAGTTGCTGAACTACGGCCCACAGGCAATGCTGCGGTGGTATACACACCACCACAGGAATCCAGACGCCACTTGGATCAGCTTCAGAATAAAACAACAGGAGTTGAAATGTATTTCATTTGGAGATGAGTGAAATAAAAATGGACAGGTGATAGCACATGATACTTACTGGGCGTGAAGCAGTTTTGTATAACAGGGTCACTGATGGCAAAGCTGATGGGGTTAGAAACACGGCAAACCACAGGGGTGTTTACCACATCTACAGCTCTTTTTATTAGGATCTCCCCTGTTTCCTCCAGCTGTGTCTCCGCACTAGTCCATTCAAATCTCACAGTGTTGTCTTTCTGTGGAAGAAAATATGGACAACAGTCTTTTCCATCTCTTTCCCTCACACTCTGCTTTTCCTTTCTTTTTCATGCTTTTTATAATCTGTGTAAATATTGTCACTTCTTCCCCTCATTACAAAAAGAAAGAAATGGCAGTTTGACAACCAAAATTCATAACCACATCTAAGTACTTTCATCAGCACCAGAGTTAAATCTCTACCAGGATAAGGAAGTCTCTATAAACAGATGTTTAGAGGACTTTGAGTCCATTTCAAATGCTCCAATTATCAAGGCGAGTAAAAGAGAGTGGTTCCTCTCAGAAGCACAAACTCAGCTAAAACATTAAACAGAGATCAGTCACTGACTGGTGAATCTAAATGTGCTTTAAAAGCTAGCTACCTCGTGTCCAGACTTGTGGCACAGAGTAAAAAGTCTTTCACTAAAGCGGAGGAGTTGATTTTGCCTGCCGCTGTACATATGTGCCATGAGATGATCGGAGAGGCTGCTGCAAAGAAGCTACTGACCATCCCACTCAAACAACAATGTGAGCCACCATTTAGCGGACATGGCCTTAGACATACAGCATCAGCTTCTGGAAAGAATAAAAAGTAGTCCATTTTTCTCTTTGCAACTAGAGGAGCCCGCTGATGTCACGAATGGTGCATTGCTGCTGGTGTTTGTTATCACTGGGACAGCAGTTTGCATGTTGCTACCAACTCGAGCCACGGCTCAGGAATGTTTCACTGAGAACGACCTGGACTGGCAGAACTGTGTTGGGGTGTACAGTAATGGTGCAGCTTCAAGGACTTGCAGGCACCACAGCTTCATTAGGCAGATTCTTGACCGTGCACCAGAAGCTAAACGGACCCACTGTTTTCTCCACTGTGAAAGCCCTGCAGCAGCAGCAACAGAGATGTCACCAGAGTTCCACGAGGTGATGGATGTAAGTGTGAAAACTCTCAATTTCACTAAAAATAATGCTGTGAACTCCAGATGTTTTGCCAAGCTTTGTGAGGACATGGAAGCAGATCATGTCCAGCTGCTCTACCGCAGTGAGGTGAGATGGCTTTCAAGAGGACTGGTCCTCAAGCATTTGTTTGAACTAAGGAATGAGGTCTTTTCCTACGCAGAGAAAATCTCCTCTTGCACATTATTATGCCAATTCAAAGCTTTCCTACCTCTGTGACATTTTTTCACTGCTGAACCAGCTGAACATCTCACTTCAAGGGAGAAACAGCAGCATGTCGTTTGTTACAGACAAAGTTGAAGCTTTCAAGAGTAAACTTGCTCTGTGGACTAAGAGGGCCCAGGAAAAGAGGATGGACATTAGGGCTGAACGATATATCGCATTTGCGATAATATCGCGACATGATCAAGTGCAATTTTCTAACCGCAAAGGCTGCGATTATACTGCGATTATATTATACAATTCATGGGCTGCATCCTCCTGAGGCCGCATTTGTAGACCGATTACGTCACAGCGACGCGCCGAAGGCTGTCCAAATTACTACCATATCCCAGAATTCATAGCGCGGCCCAGCCAAACTCCAGTTTCCAGCAATGGCGGCCGCTACTAAGTTTTAAAATTACTCATACTAATCTTTCTGGGTCACAAAATAAACTTTTAACATATTTTCAGGCGAGAAAGTAGTTGTGTAAACATCAAATATCTGCTCGGTTTATCAAGATATCCCATATTTGCAAAAGTGCTTCGACGTTTTCAGAGGCGTCTGCTACCCACCAGCTCGACAGCTAGCCGGGAGCTCGAGGGTTACTGATGCGGCCGAGAACGGCACAACTCCCGGCACATCATTTTCAGATCACCGCGGAGTTTCGCTGCTCGGGTTAAACGTAATATATAAGTCACTTAGACAACCTAAAAATGTTATTGTTGGGCTTTTTTCAGTGTTTTGTTTGTTCGTGAGTAAATCGGTTTGGCTGAGATTAAAGTTATTAGATTAGATAAAATAAAACTTTATTAATCCCCCGGGTGGGTTCCTCCTTGGTTTTCACACAGCTGACTAAACGTCAAACAGAAAACTTATTAAACAGAAGTATGAGACGGTCGAGAATTTACGCCAGTGTCTGGTTATATTTTAGATAGCAAGAAGCAGACGGCCGAGTTTATTAAACTCCACCGAGACAGCGGTGACGCTAATCAGAACTAGCCTTCTGATTCAGAAGGCTAGACCGTCCAATTTCATGCCTTTAAATTTTAAAGGCGTGTTTGTGTGTGTGTTTATACAATTGCTATTATGTTTGCACTTTATGTGTAATGTTACTGACTGCAGAGATCAGTAAGATGTGTGTATTTTTTATTTATTAGTTTTATTTATTTAATATTATCTTTTAATTGAATGACTGTCTAGTAGTTCACAGATGTCGAAAAACTGAGTGTGGTAAAGCCACTGATTTTTTTTATGTATATTTCTGCAATCTGCACATTGTACTGACTTTCATTTTAATGTTTACACCAGGGTTCCTTGTCAGCACTTTATGCTCAGATGTTTGTAAGCTAAAAATAAACTATTGTGTATGTTCAAATATACTGTTGTGATTGAAGAAGTTAAATAAAAATGTCAGTCATCAATTCATGCATCACCTCATGTCATCATAACAGAGGTCTGTCTTCCAGGAAAGAACAGTTTAAAATTAATGTAATATAGTATTGGCCATACTATATGATGTATTGCTTGTCTTTGTTTAATAATACAGAAGACAAAGACCTTAAAAAATAATCGCATATCGCATCGCAATCGCAATATTGGGGCAAAAAAATCGCAATTAGATTATTTTCCATAATCGTTCAGCCCTAATGGACATGTTTCCACTTTTGTCTCACATCTTGGAAAAATCCCCTCAGGTGAAGATTAGTGACTCTGTCTGTCAGCACCTTTCACCACTGACAGAGAAATTTGATGAATGTTTCCCTGAGGATCCCAGAGAAGGACATGTGGATTTTGGACCCATTTCCAGTGGATCCCATTTAAAATGATGTTGCTTTGCCCTCACATCTGGAATCCCAGATTCGGGAACTTTCCACCGACAGCACTTTAAAGTTGCAGTGGGGCAAACTGGGTCTGGGCTCCTTCTGGATTGCTGTCTCAAAGGAGTACCTGTGTCTGGCACTGAGAGCTGTGAAACTCCTTCTCCCATTCACAACTACATATCTGTGTGAATCGGGATTTTCTATTGTGGCCACAACCAAGACCAAAGCCTGAAACAGACTCAGAGCAACACTGGAAGCTACTCTGAGAGGGAGCCTTTCTCCTATTCCACCCAGACTGCATCTGACCGTGTCTCAGAGGCAGGCTCAAGTGTCTCATTAAGAGGTGAGCATAAAAGGGGAGTTGCAGCTTGTTTGTTGTTGCTCATTTGTCTCAAATATAAAGAGTAACTTCTGGTTCTGCCAATGAAAAAAGGTTTACTGCTGAAGCAACTTTCAAATTCACTCACAGATTATGAGACTATATTTTCATTTGCACTTTACTTAAATTTTATAACGGTTTATTTATTTATTTCATTAGAAAATTATTTTGAATGTATTTATTTTATCACTACGTTATTTATCCAATTTCTATTTCCCCCTCTTTTCTTATCTCTTTAGCTGTAGTAAAACTCAATTATTAATTATTATGTTTGTGTGTTATTAACCCTGACTTGAGCCTTTCAATTTCTATTTGCAGTTTGATTTGGTGCATGAATCGTTAACCTGTTTGGCATTTTGTTTTTATTGCAGGTTCGCATACACATAATGAATGAATGTCTTTGTGATTATTACATTGCATCATGTCATCATCATGTTTATTTGACAAGATTTTAACTGTTAAAATGAAGGTTTGATTTAGTTATTACATATAAATCAAACTAAAAGCAAAATCAATTGTTTTCAATACAGTGTTATTATCTGAATGGGCCTCGGGCCACTTTGTAGTGGAAAAGTTGGGCGCCGAGGTAAAAAAGGTTAAGAACCCCTGTTATAGACTATATTTATACGAGATGTGTATACTTACTGCATTTGAATCATTTTAACCACATGTAACACCTGCAAACACGTTTTTTTTGTTTGTTTTGTTTTTTAATACTTTGATTTTGCCATCCCATTTGATTTCCATGCCACCTTAAGAAAATTTCTCTAGATCCACCCTTGTTCAGCAGGTTTCAGCAGAGGAGAAATGAGGCCTTTGTCTACAGATTCTTCAACAGCTTAATTATAAGTAGCTATTTGAGGAACATGAGATATCAATAAAATATTAAATATTGTCCTCACCTGACCAGCATTGCAAGTAAAGCTGACTGAGTCAGAGTCTGTACACGTCATCGTCACGCTGGGCTTCTGCACACGGTCTGAGGTAATAAAATGTAATAAATAACATTATATGAACTTCTGCTAATGATGTATTAATAAAAATAAATAAATAAAACTTGCAAAACCAAACTGAACAGTGACTTTATATTAATATCAAACATTTTCTGTTGACAAAAATGTAAAAATTAAACAGCTTCTGATCCATCAACACACTTGTTATGAAATATATTTGCATATTTACATAACCAGAAAAATGTATGTATAATATGTTGTTACTTACCTAATACACACAAACGCACACTTGGTAAAGCTCCCACATTTATTCCATCTTCACTGGTAACCACTGGTCTGTATCGTCCTGACTTGTCTTTGGTGAGTTGTGTCAGCTTTAGTGATCCAGTTGAATCAACAGCATCATTTTTCCCTGTGATCACCAGTTTCTGTCTGCGATAAAAGATTACACTTGTGTCCTTGAGCCATTTCAGGTTATCTGATTCCTTCAACTCATATCTAAGTGGCACAGTTAAGCTTGATCCTGTTGCAGCGTACACACAATCATCCTGAGAGCCTGAAAGACAAAGAAATAAAGAGGAATTTCATGACAAATTAAGAACAGTCATGCTAGAAAAGCTCTCAACAGCCACGTGTCAGTTCATCAAATCTGAAGGAAATTATTATTTTTAATTATTACATGTTTTATCTTTAAAACAGTGAATGAAAACCTGGTGTCAAGACAAGACAAATATGCAAAAAACATTTTTCAGTTGCTGAACTACGGCCCACAGGCAATGCTGCGGTGGTATACACACCACCACAGGAATCCAGACGCCACTTGGATCAGCTTCAGAATAAAACAACAGGAGTTGAAATGTATTTCATTTGGAGATGAGTGAAATAAAAATGGACAGGTGATAGCACATGATACTTACTGGGCGTGAAGCAGTTTTGTATAACAGGGTCACTGATGGCAAAGCTGATGGGGTTAGAAACACGGCAAACCACAGGGGTGTTTACCACATCTACAGCTCTTTTTATTAGGATCTCCCCTGTTTCCTCCAGCTGTGTCTCCGCACTAGTCCATTCAAATCTCACAGTGTTGTCTTTCTGTGGAAGAAAATATGGACAACAGTCTTTTCCATCTCTTTCCCTCACACTCTGCTTTTCCTTTCTTTTTCATGCTTTTTATAATCTGTGTAAATATTGTCACTTCTTCCCCTCATTACAAAAAGAAAGAAATGGCAGTTTGACAACCAAAATTCATAACCACATCTAAGTGCTTTCATCAGCACCAGAGTTAAATCTCTACCAGGATAAGGAAGTCTCTATAAACAGATGTTTAGAGGACTTTGAGTCCATTTCAAATGCTCCAATTATCAAGGCGAGTAAAAGAGAGTGGTTCCTCTCAGAAGCACAAACTCAGCTAAAACATTAAACAGAGATCAGTCACTGACTGGTGAATCTAAATGTGCTTTAAAAGCTAGCTACCTCGTGTCCAGACTTGTGGCACAGAGTAAAAAGTCTTTCACTAAAGCGGAGGAGTTGATTTTGCCTGCCGCTGTACATATGTGCCATGAGATGATCGGAGAGGCTGCTGCAAAGAAGCTACTGACCATCCCACTCAAACAACAATGTGAGCCACCATTTAGCGGACATGGCCTTAGACATACAGCATCAGCTTCTGGAAAGAATAAAAAGTAGTCCATTTTTCTCTTTGCAACTAGAGGAGCCCGCTGATGTCACGAATGGTGCATTGCTGCTGGTGTTTGTTATCACTGGGACAGCAGTTTGCATGTTGCTACCAACTCGAGCCACGGCTCAGGAATGTTTCACTGAGAACGACCTGGACTGGCAGAACTGTGTTGGGGTGTACAGTAATGGTGCAGCTTCAAGGACTTGCAGGCACCACAGCTTCATTAGGCAGATTCTTGACCGTGCACCAGAAGCTAAACGGACCCACTGTTTTCTCCACTGTGAAAGCCCTGCAGCAGCAGCAACAGAGATGTCACCAGAGTTCCACGAGGTGATGGATGTAAGTGTGAAAACTCTCAATTTCACTAAAAATAATGCTGTGAACTCCAGATGTTTTGCCAAGCTTTGTGAGGACATGGAAGCAGATCATGTCCAGCTGCTCTACCGCAGTGAGGTGAGATGGCTTTCAAGAGGACTGGTCCTCAAGCATTTGTTTGAACTAAGGAATGAGGTCTTTTCCTACGCAGAGAAAATCTCCTCTTGCACATTATTATGCCAATTCAAAGCTTTCCTACCTCTGTGACATTTTTTCACTGCTGAACCAGCTGAACATCTCACTTCAAGGGAGAAACAGCAGCATGTCGTTTGTTACAGACAAAGTTGAAGCTTTCAAGAGTAAACTTGCTTTGTGGACTAAGAGGGCCCAGGAAAAGAGGATGGACATTAGGGCTGAACGATATATCGCATTTGCGATAATATCGCGACATGATCAAGTGCAATTTTCTAACCGCAAAGGCTGCGATTATACTGCGATTATATTATACAATTCATGGGCTGCATCCTCCTGAGGCCGCATTTGTAGACCGATTACGTCACAGCGACGCGCCGAAGGCTGTCCAAATTACTACCATATCCCAGAATTCATAGCGCGGCCCAGCCAAACTCCAGTTTCCAGCAATGGCGGCCGCTACTAAGTTTTAAAATTACTCATACTAATCTTTCTGGGTCACAAAATAAACTTTTAACATATTTTCAGGCGAGAAAGTAGTTGTGTAAACATCAAATATCTGCTCGGTTTATCAAGATATCCCATATTTGCAAAAGTGCTTCGACGTTTTCAGAGGCGTCTGCTACCCACCAGCTCGACAGCTAGCCGGGAGCTCGAGGGTTACTGATGCGGCCGAGAACGGCACAACTCCCGGCACATCATTTTCAGATCACCGCGGAGTTTCGCTGCTCGGGTTAAACGTAATATATAAGTCACTTAGACAACCTAAAAATGTTATTGTTGGGCTTTTTTCAGTGTTTTGTTTGTTCGTGAGTAAATCGGTTTGGCTGAGATTAAAGTTATTAGATTAGATAAAATAAAACTTTATTAATCCCCCGGGTGGGTTCCTCCTTGGTTTTCACACAGCTGACTAAACGTCAAACAGAAAACTTATTAAACAGAAGTATGAGACGGTCGAGAATTTACGCCAGTGTCTGGTTATATTTTAGATAGCAAGAAGCAGACGGCCGAGTTTATTAAACTCCACCGAGACAGCGGTGACGCTAATCAGAACTAGCCTTCTGATTCAGAAGGCTAGACCGTCCAATTTCATGCCTTTAAATTTTAAAGGCGTGTTTGTGTGTGTGTTTATACAATTGCTATTATGTTTGCACTTTATGTGTAATGTTACTGACTGCAGAGATCAGTAAGATGTGTGTATTTTTTATTTATTAGTTTTATTTATTTAATATTATCTTTTAATTGAATGACTGTCTAGTAGTTCACAGATGTCGAAAAACTGAGTGTGGTAAAGCCACTGATTTTTTTTATGTATATTTCTGCAATCTGCACATTGTACTGACTTTCATTTTAATGTTTACACCAGGGTTCCTTGTCAGCACTTTATGCTCAGATGTTTGTAAGCTAAAAATAAACTATTGTGTATGTTCAAATATACTGTTGTGATTGAAGAAGTTAAATAAAAATGTCAGTCATCAATTCATGCATCACCTCATGTCATCATAACAGAGGTCTGTCTTCCAGGAAAGAACAGTTTAAAATTAATGTAATATAGTATTGGCCATACTATATGATGTATTGCTTGTCTTTGTTTAATAATACAGAAGACAAAGACCTTAAAAAATAATCGCATATCGCATCGCAATCGCAATATTGGGGCAAAAAAATCGCAATTAGATTATTTTCCATAATCGTTCAGCCCTAATGGACATGTTTCCACTTTTGTCTCACATCTTGGAAAAATCCCCTCAGGTGAAGATTAGTGACTCTGTCTGTCAGCACCTTTCACCACTGACAGAGAAATTTGATGAATGTTTCCCTGAGGATCCCAGAGAAGGACATGTGGATTTTGGACCCATTTCCAGTGGATCCCATTTAAAATGATGTTGCTTTGCCCTCACATCTGGAATCCCAGATTCGGGAACTTTCCACCGACAGCACTTTAAAGTTGCAGTGGGGCAAACTGGGTCTGGGCTCCTTCTGGATTGCTGTCTCAAAGGAGTACCTGTGTCTGGCACTGAGAGCTGTGAAACTCCTTCTCCCATTCACAACTACATATCTGTGTGAATCGGGATTTTCTATTGTGGCCACAACCAAGACCAAAGCCTGAAACAGACTCAGAGCAACACTGGAAGCTACTCTGAGAGGGAGCCTTTCCCCTATTCCACCCAGACTGCATCTGACCGTGTCTCAGAGGCAGGCTCAAGTGTCTCATTAAGAGGTGAGCATAAAAGGGGAGTTGCAGCTTGTTTGTTGTTGCTCATTTGTCTCAAATATAAAGAGTAACTTCTGGTTCTGCCAATGAAAAAAGGTTTACTGCTGAAGCAACTTTCAAATTCACTCACAGATTATCAAGTCAAGTCAAGTCAACTTTATTTGTCAATTCTGCCACATGTACAGGACATACAGAGAATAGAAATTTCGTTACTCTCAAACCCTAGATGAAATAGCAAATGAACATTTAAATATAAGAGAGTGATTAAAAAATGCAAATAAAATAATTAAAAAGTAAAAATTTAAATAAATACAATACAATTTTACGTATAACAAGAAAGCTATGCAATATACAATATACAATATTCAAGTAAGGGTAAATGACATTGAGTGTAAACCAGGCAGAGTAGTGCAAATAAGCAAATAGTGCAAATGGAGATTTAGTAATATACGGTAAGAGATAGTGTAACAACAAAGTCTTATGAGGTAATGGCAGTCCAATGCTCCACAAAGTGACTGGTAACTGGTGCAGGCCAGTGAGTGAGTCAGAGAGAGTGTGTGTGTGTGTGTGTGTGTGTGTGTGTGTGTGTGTGTGTGTGTGTGTGACAGAGTTCAGTGAGACCATGGAGGAGAAGAGAGGAGAGGGGGCAGAATCGGGAGGGAGTTTAGCTTCCTGACAGCCTGATGGATGAAGCTGTCCTTCAGTCTGCTGGTCCTGGCCTGGAGACTCCGCAGTCTCCTCCCTGACGGCAGCAGCTTGAAGAAGCTTTGCATTGGGTGCGTGGGATCAGCCGCTATGCAAAGGGCTTTTTTAGTGAGACGGGTGCTATAAATGTCCTGGAGGGAGGGGAGAGAGACACCAATGATCCTCTCTGCAGCCCTCACTATGCGTTGGAGGGTTCTATGACAGGATGCATTGCAGGCTCCAAACCACACAGTGATGCAGCTCGACAGGATGCTCTCGATGGTGCCTCTGTAGAAAGTGTACATGATGGGGGCTGGTGCTCCTGCTCTTCTTAGTTTGCGGAGAAAGAAGAGACGCTGCTGTGATTTCTTGGCCAGTGCTGTGGTGTTGTACGTCCAGGAGAGATCCTGTGTGATGTGCACACCCAAGAACTTGGTGCTGCTCACTCTCTCCACAGACGCTCCCGTCAATGGTCAGAGGAGCATGTTGGGTGTGCATTCTCCTGAAGTCCACAACAATCTCCTTTGTCTTCTCCACATTCAGAGAGAGATTGTTGTCAGCACACCACGTGGTCAGGCGTCTCACCTCACTTCTGTAGCCGGTCTCATCCCTGTTGCTAATGAGACCCACCACCGTTGTGTTGTCCGCAAACTTGATGAAGAGGTTGGAGCTATATGATGGAGTGCAGTCATGGGTCAGCAGAGTGAAGAGGAGGGGGCTCAGCACACATCCCTGCGGGGCCCCCGTGTTTAAAATGATGGTGCTGGATGTATTACTGCCGACCCGTACTGCTTGAGGTCTTCCGGTGAGGAAATCCAACAGCCAGTTGCACAGTGAGGTGTTGAGCCCCAGCTGGACCAGTTTTTGAGTGAGCTGTTGGGGGATTATAGTGTTGAATGCTGAACTGAAATCTATGAACAGCATTCGAACATATGAGTCTTTTTTGTCCAGGTGTGTGAGTGCTGAGTGGAGTGGAGTGGAGATGGCATCATCGGTTGAGCGGTTGGGCCGATACGCAAACTGGAAGGGATCCAGGGAGGGGGGCAGGACAGACTTGATATGTTGCATGACTAGTCGTTCGAAGCACTTCATCAGGATGGGAGTAAGTGCAACATGACGATAGTCATTAAAGCAGGAGGGAGATGACTTTTTTGGAACCGGAATGATTGTGGTGGCTTTAAAACATGTGGGGACGACAGCCTGGATGAGTGATATGTTGAAGATGTCTGTGAAGACATCAGTGAGTTCCACTGCACAGTCTCTCAGTACACGAGACTATATTTTCATTTGCACTTTACTTAAATTTTATAACGGTTTATTTATTTATTTCATTAGAAAATTATTTTGAATGTATTTATTTTATCACTACGTTATTTATCCAATTTCTATTTCCCCCTCTTTTCTTATCTCTTTAGCTGTAGTAAAACTCAATTATTAATTATTATGTTTGTGTGTTATTAACCCTGACTTGAGCCTTTCAATTTCTATTTGCAGTTTGATTTGGTGCATGAATCGTTAACCTGTTTGGCATTTTGTTTTTATTGCAGGTTCGCATACACATAATGAATGAATGTCTTTGTGATTATTACATTGCATCATGTCATCATCATGTTTATTTGACAAGATTTTAACTGTTAAAATGAAGTTGATTTGATTTAGTTATTACATATAAATCAAACTAAAAGCAACATCAATTGTTTTCAATACAGTGTTATTATCTGAATGGGCCTCGGGCCACTTTGTAGTGGAAAAGTTGGGCGCCGAGGTAAAAAAGGTTAAGAACCCCTGTTATAGACTATATTTATACGAGATGTGTATACTTACTGCATTTGAATCATTTTAACCACATGTAACACCTGCAAACACGTTTTTTTTGTTTGTTTTGTTTTTTAATACTTTGATTTTGCCATCCCATTTGATTTCCATGCCACCTTAAGAAAATTTCTCTAGATCCACCCTTGTTCAGCAGGTTTCAGCAGAGGAGAAATGAGGCCTTTGTCTACAGATTCTTCAACAGCTTAATTATAAGTAGCTATTTGAGGAACATGAGATATCAATAAAATATTAAATATTGTCCTCACCTGACCAGCATTGCAAGTAAAGCTGACTGAGTCAGAGTCTGTACACGTCATCGTCACGCTGGGCTTCTGCACACGGTCTGAGGTAATAAAATGTAATAAATAACATTATATGAACTTCTGCTAATGATGTATTAATACAAATAAATACATAAAACTTGCAAAACCAAACTGAACAGTGACTTTATATTAATATCAAACATTTTCTGTTGAGAAAAATGTAAAAATTAAACAGCTTCTGATCCATCAACACACTTGTTATGAAATATATTTGCATATTTACATAACCAGAAAAATGTATGTATAATATGTTGTTACTTACCTAATACACACAAACGCACACTCTGTAAATCTCCCACATTTATTCCATCTTCACTGGTAACCACTGGTCTGTATCGTCCTGACTTGTCTTTGGTGAGTTGTGTCAGCTTTAGTGATCCAGTTGAATCAACAGCATCATTTTTCCCTGTGATCACCAGTTTCTGTCTGCGATAAAAGATTACACTTGTGTCCTTGAGCCATTTCAGGTTATCTGATTCCTTCAACTCATATCTAAGTGGCACAGTTAAGCTTGATCCTGTTGCAGCGTACACACAATCATCCTGAGAGCCTGAAAGACAAAGAAATAAAGAGGAATTTCATGACAAATTAAGAACAGTCATGCTAGAAAAGCTCTCAACAGCCACGTGTCAGTTCATCAAATCTGAAGGAAATTATTATTTTTAATTATTACATGTTTTATCTTTAAAACAGTGAATGAAAACCTGGTGTCAAGACAAGACAAATATGCAAAAAACATTTTTCAGTTGCTGAACTACGGCCCACAGGCAATGCTGCGGTGGTATACACACCACCACAGGAATCCAGACGCCACTTGGATCAGCTTCAGAATAAAACAACAGGAGTTGAAATGTATTTCATTTGGAGATGAGTGAAATAAAAATGGACAGGTGATAGCACATGATACTTACTGGGCGTGAAGCAGTTTTGTATAACAGGGTCACTGATGGCAAAGCTGATGGGGTTAGAAACACGGCAAACCACAGGGGTGTTTACCACATCTACAGCTCTTTTTATTAGGATCTCCCCTGTTTCCTCCAGCTGTGTCTCCGCACTAGTCCATTCAAATCTCACAGTGTTGTCTTTCTGTGGAAGAAAATATGGACAACAGTCTTTTCCATCTCTTTCCCTCACACTCTGCTTTTCCTTTCTTTTTCATGCTTTTTATAATCTGTGTAAATATTGTCACTTCTTCCCCTCATTACAAAAAGAAAGAAATGCAGTTTGACAACCAAAATTCATAACCACATCTAAGTGCTTTCATCAGCACCAGAGTTAAATCTCTACCAGGATAAGGAAGTCTCTATAAACAGATGTTTAGAGGACTTTGAGTCCATTTCAAATGCTCCAATTATCAAGGCGAGTAAAAGAGAGTGGTTCCTCACAGAAGCACAAACTCAGCTAAAACATTAAACAGAGATCAGGTTTAAGTAACATATGTGTAGTATGAAGAAACGCCAATCCAAACCTTGTGGATTCAGCAGTTTCTGTGTGAATGTTCTTAGGATCTGATGATTTACATACTGACTCTGTGTGTCTGAACTCAGAAAATACAACAAAAAATAAAGAAACATGAGTAAAAGTATTGCTGACGATAGAGCTAGTGGTTTCATAGACATTTTAAGCACATTTCAGTGTCTTTATCAGTAAGTGGAGTTGAATCTTCTGGAGGATCAAGATGTCTAAACAATTTTATAACCTCCTCATATAATCAGAATCAGAATCAGAATCAGAATACTTTATTGATCCCTGGGGGAAATTATTTTTTGTTACAGTGCTCCATTTTAAACCAACATTAAGACAAGACAGACAATACGCTAACTAAGAATAGTACAATATATACATATATATACATATATACATAAGTCACTTATAAATAAATATTTGGAAAAGAAACATGTGTAGCTGTAGCAGCAAACAGTGTGTTAAGTGGATGCGTTGTACAGGGAGATGGCCACAGGCAGGAATGATTTCCTGTGTCGTTCAGTGGTGCTTTTCGGTAATCTCAGTCTCTCACTGAACGAGCTCCTGTGGCTGACCAACATGTCATGGAGTGGGTGGGAGGTGTTATCCAACATTGTCTTTATCTTGGACAGCATCCGCCTCTCCGACACCACCTTGAGGGAGTCCAGCTCCATCCCCACAACATTGCTGGCCTTACGGATCAGTTTATTAAGTCTGTTGGCATCTGCGACCCTCAGCCTGCTCCCCCAGCATGCAACAGCATAGAGGATCGCACTGGCCACCACAGACTCATAGAAAATCCTGAGCATTTTCTGGCAGATGTTGAAGGACCTCAGTCGCCTCAAAAAATAGAGACGACTCTGGCCCTTCCTGTAAAGTGCTGTGGTGTTTTTAGCCCAGTCCAGTTTATTGTCAATGTGTACTCCAAGGTATTTATAGTCCTCCACAATGTCAACACTGACCCCCTGGATTGAAACAGGGGTCAAGTGTTTCCTGGTCTTCCTGAAGTCCACGATCAGTTCCTTGGTCTTTGCCACGTTGAGCTGCAGATGATTCTGCTCACACCACGTGACAAAGGAGTCGACCACAGCCCGGTACTCTGTCTCATCATCCCTGCTGATGCATCCAACCACCGCAGAGTCATCAGAAAACTTCTGAAGATGGCAGGTCTCTGTGCAGTGGCTGAAGTCTGTGGTGTAGAGGGTGAAGAGGAAGGGGGAGAGGACAGTCCCCTGTGGTGCCCCTGTGTTGCTAATCACCTTGTCAGACACACACTGTGGGAGACGTACATATTGTGGTCTTCCTGTCAGGTAATCAACAATCCAGGACACCAGAGAAGCATCCACCTGCATCGCTGCTAACTTATCACCCAGGAGGGTCGGCCTGATGGTGTTGAAAGCACTGGAAAAGTCAAAAAACATGACCCTCACAGTGCTCGCCGGCTGGTCCAGATGGGTGTAGACACGATTGAGCAGGTAGATGATGGCGTCCTCTGTTCCGAGACGAGGCTGATAAGCGAACTGAAGGGGATCCAGATGTGGTCTTACTATGGGTCGCAGCTGGTCCAGGATGAGCCTTTCCAGGGTCTTCATGATGTGGGAGGTCAGTGCCACGGGCCTGTAATCCTGGGGGCCACTGGGACGAGGTGTCTTTGGTACAGGGACGAGGCATGATGTCTTCCACATCACCGGGACCCTCTGCAGACTCAGACTCAGCATAAACAGTTTATGAAAGACTCCACACAGCTGGGGGGCACAGGCCTTGAGGACAAGGGGACTCACTCCGTCTGGTCCAGCAGACTTGCCTGAGTGAAGTCTCCTCATTTGCATCTCAACCTGGTATTGAGTGAAGGTGATGGGTGGGGGAGGGGTGTCAGGAATCTCACAGGAGGCAACATGTGAAGAGAGAGGCTGGCACAGTGGTGTGGCTCTGGATTCCAGGCTGACTGCAGGTGAGGTTGTGGGGGTGGGAGCAGACACTGTGGTGTCGAATCTATTGAAAAACAGATTCAACTCGTCGGCTCTATTCTCACCTCCCTCAGCTCCCCTGCTGTTGGTTGGCCTGAATCCAGTGATGGTCTTCATGCCCCTCCACACCTCTCTCATGCTGTTCTGCTGGAGTTTCCACTCCAGCTTCCTCCTGTAATTGTCCTTAGCCTCTCTGATCTTGTCCTTTAGTAACACCTGGACCTTCCTCACCTCCTCTTTGTTGCCCCCTCTGAAAGCCCTCTTCTTGTTGTTGAGGAGGGCTTTGATGTCCTTAGTCACCCACGGCTTGTTATTTGGGTAACAATGAACAGTCTGAGCTGGAACAATGGAGTCGGTGCAGAAAGTTATGTAGTCTGTGATACACTCAGTAAGCCCATTGATGTCCTCGGCGTGAGGCTCACAGAGTGTTTCCCAGTCGGTCACCTCGAAACAGCCCTGTAGTTCCGCTATTGCCTCCTCTGACCACCTCCTAACAGTCCTGGTGGTCACAGGTTCCCTCCTCACAATTGGCACATAGCGGGGGGTGAGGTGAATCAGGTTATGATCTGACCTACCAAGTGGGGGGAGGGAGGAGGAGCTGTATGCATCCTTGACGTTAGCATACAGTAAGTCTAAAGTTTTCTCTCCCCTGGTGGGAGACCAGAACAGCTGCTCACAGCAGCTCAGCGAGGCTGAAATAACGAAAACTTTGTCTCCAAACTCACAATTATTGGTTCAACTCTTTGAAAAATATTCTGACCTGAAACCTGAAATGTAAATGAAACAGACTCATAGTTGTCCTCACCTGACCAGCATTGCAAGTAAAGCTGACTGAGTCAGAGTCTGTACACGTCATCGTCACGCTGGGCTTCTGCACACGGTCTGAGGTAATAAAATGTAATAAATAACATTATATGAACTTCTGCTAATGATGTATTAATAAAAATAAATAAAACTTGCAAAACCAAACTGAACAGTGACTTTATATTAATATCAAACATTTTCTGTTGACAAAAATGTAAAAATTAAACAGCTTCTGATCCATCAACACACTTGTTATGAAATATATTTGCATATTTACATAACCAGAAAAATGTATGTATAATATGTTGTTACTTACCTAATACACACAAACGCACACTTGGTAAAGCTCCCACATTTATTCCATCTTCACTGGTAACCACTGGTCTGTATCGTCCTGACTTGTCTTTGGTGAGTTGTGTCAGCTTTAGTGATCCAGTTGAATCAACAGCATCATTTTTCCCTGTGATCACCAGTTTCTGTCTGCGATAAAAGATTACACTTGTGTCCTTGAGCCATTTCAGGTTATCTGATTCCTTCAACTCATATCTAAGTGGCACAGTTAAGCTTGATCCTGTTGCAGCGTACACACAATCATCCTGAGAGCCTGAAAGACAAAGAAATAAAGAGGAATTTCATGACAAATTAAGAACAGTCATGCTAGAAAAGCTCTCAACAGCCACGTGTCAGTTCATCAAATCTGAAGGAAATTATTATTTTTAATTATTACATGTTTTATCTTTAAAACAGTGAATGAAAACCTGGTGTCAAGACAAGACAAATATGCAAAAAACATTTTTCAGTTGCTGAACTACGGCCCACAGGCAATGCTGCGGTGGTATACACACCACCACAGGAATCCAGACGCCACTTGGATCAGCTTCAGAATAAAACAACAGGAGTTGAAATGTATTTCATTTGGAGATGAGTGAAATAAAAATGGACAGGTGATAGCACATGATACTTACTGGGCGTGAAGCAGTTTTGTATAACAGGGTCACTGATGGCAAAGCTGATGGGGTTAGAAACACGGCAAACCACAGGGGTGTTTACCACATCTACAGCTCTTTTTATTAGGATCTCCCCTGTTTCCTCCAGCTGTGTCTCCGCACTAGTCCATTCAAATCTCACAGTGTTGTCTTTCTGTGGAAGAAAATATGGACAACAGTCTTTTCCATCTCTTTCCCTCACACTCTGCTTTTCCTTTCTTTTTCATGCTTTTTATAATCTGTGTAAATATTGTCACTTCTTCCCCTCATTACAAAAAGAAAGAAATGGCAGTTTGACAACCAAAATTCATAACCACATCTAAGTGCTTTCATCAGCACCAGAGTTAAATCTCTACCAGGATAAGGAAGTCTCTATAAACAGATGTTTAGAGGACTTTGAGTCCATTTCAAATGCTCCAATTATCAAGGCGAGTAAAAGAGAGTGGTTCCTCTCAGAAGCACAAACTCAGCTAAAACATTAAACAGAGATCAGTCACTGACTGGTGAATCTAAATGTGCTTTAAAAGCTAGCTACCTCGTGTCCAGACTTGTGGCACAGAGTAAAAAGTCTTTCACTAAAGCGGAGGAGTTGATTTTGCCTGCCGCTGTACATATGTGCCATGAGATGATCGGAGAGGCTGCTGCAAAGAAGCTACTGACCATCCCACTCAAACAACAATGTGAGCCACCATTTAGCGGACATGGCCTTAGACATACAGCATCAGCTTCTGGAAAGAATAAAAAGTAGTCCATTTTTCTCTTTGCAACTAGAGGAGCCCGCTGATGTCACGAATGGTGCATTGCTGCTGGTGTTTGTTATCACTGGGACAGCAGTTTGCATGTTGCTACCAACTCGAGCCACGGCTCAGGAATGTTTCACTGAGAACGACCTGGACTGGCAGAACTGTGTTGGGGTGTACAGTAATGGTGCAGCTTCAAGGACTTGCAGGCACCACAGCTTCATTAGGCAGATTCTTGACCGTGCACCAGAAGCTAAACGGACCCACTGTTTTCTCCACTGTGAAAGCCCTGCAGCAGCAGCAACAGAGATGTCACCAGAGTTCCACGAGGTGATGGATGTAAGTGTGAAAACTCTCAATTTCACTAAAAATAATGCTGTGAACTCCAGATGTTTTGCCAAGCTTTGTGAGGACATGGAAGCAGATCATGTCCAGCTGCTCTACCGCAGTGAGGTGAGATGGCTTTCAAGAGGACTGGTCCTCAAGCATTTGTTTGAACTAAGGAATGAGGTCTTTTCCTACGCAGAGAAAATCTCCTCTTGCACATTATTATGCCAATTCAAAGCTTTCCTACCTCTGTGACATTTTTTCACTGCTGAACCAGCTGAACATCTCACTTCAAGGGAGAAACAGCAGCATGTCGTTTGTTACAGACAAAGTTGAAGCTTTCAAGAGTAAACTTGCTTTGTGGACTAAGAGGGCCCAGGAAAAGAGGATGGACATTAGGGCTGAACGATATATCGCATTTGCGATAATATCGCGACATGATCAAGTGCAATTTTCTAACCGCAAAGGCTGCGATTATACTGCGATTATATTATACAATTCATGGGCTGCATCCTCCTGAGGCCGCATTTGTAGACCGATTACGTCACAGCGACGCGCCGAAGGCTGTCCAAATTACTACCATATCCCAGAATTCATAGCGCGGCCCAGCCAAACTCCAGTTTCCAGCAATGGCAGCCGCTACTAAGTTTTAAAATTACTCATACTAATCTTTCTGGGTCACAAAATAAACTTTTAACATATTTTCAGGCGAGAAAGTAGTTGTGTAAACATCAAATATCTGCTCGGTTTATCAAGATATCCCATATTTGCAAAAGTGCTTCGACGTTTTCAGAGGCGTCTGCTACCCACCAGCTCGACAGCTAGCCGGGAGCTCGAGGGTTACTGATGCGGCCGAGAACGGCACAACTCCCGGCACATCATTTTCAGATCACCGCGGAGTTTCGCTGCTCGGGTTAAACGTAATATATAAGTCACTTAGACAACCTAAAAATGTTATTGTTGGGCTTTTTTCAGTGTTTTGTTTGTTCGTGAGTAAATCGGTTTGGCTGAGATTAAAGTTATTAGATTAGATAAAATAAAACTTTATTAATCCCCCGGGTGGGTTCCTCCTTGGTTTTCACACAGCTGACTAAACGTCAAACAGAAAACTTATTAAACAGAAGTATGAGACGGTCGAGAATTTACGCCAGTGTCTGGTTATATTTTAGATAGCAAGAAGCAGACGGCCGAGTTTATTAAACTCCACCGAGACAGCGGTGACGCTAATCAGAACTAGCCTTCTGATTCAGAAGGCTAGACCGTCCAATTTCATGCCTTTAAATTTTAAAGGCGTGTTTGTGTGTGTGTTTATACAATTGCTATTATGTTTGCACTTTATGTGTAATGTTACTGACTGCAGAGATCAGTAAGATGTGTGTATTTTTTATTTATTAGTTTTATTTATTTAATATTATCTTTTAATTGAATGACTGTCTAGTAGTTCACAGATGTCGAAAAACTGAGTGTGGTAAAGCCACTGATTTTTTTTATGTATATTTCTGCAATCTGCACATTGTACTGACTTTCATTTTAATGTTTACACCAGGGTTCCTTGTCAGCACTTTATGCTCAGATGTTTGTAAGCTAAAAATAAACTATTGTGTATGTTCAAATATACTGTTGTGATTGAAGAAGTTAAATAAAAATGTCAGTCATCAATTCATGCATCACCTCATGTCATCATAACAGAGGTCTGTCTTCCAGGAAAGAACAGTTTAAAATTAATGTAATATAGTATTGGCCATACTATATGATGTATTGCTTGTCTTTGTTTAATAATACAGAAGACAAAGACCTTAAAAAATAATCGCATATCGCATCGCAATCGCAATATTGGGGCAAAAAAATCGCAATTAGATTATTTTCCATAATCGTTCAGCCCTAATGGACATGTTTCCACTTTTGTCTCACATCTTGGAAAAATCCCCTCAGGTGAAGATTAGTGACTCTGTCTGTCAGCACCTTTCACCACTGACAGAGAAATTTGATGAATGTTTCCCTGAGGATCCCAGAGAAGGACATGTGGATTTTGGACCCATTTCCAGTGGATCCCATTTAAAATGATGTTGCTTTGCCCTCACATCTGGAATCCCAGATTCGGGAACTTTCCACCGACAGCACTTTAAAGTTGCAGTGGGGCAAACTGGGTCTGGGCTCCTTCTGGATTGCTGTCTCAAAGGAGTACCTGTGTCTGGCACTGAGAGCTGTGAAACTCCTTCTCCCATTCACAACTACATATCTGTGTGAATCGGGATTTTCTATTGTGGCCACAACCAAGACCAAAGCCTGAAACAGACTCAGAGCAACACTGGAAGCTACTCTGAGAGGGAGCCTTTCCCCTATTCCACCCAGACTGCATCTGACCGTGTCTCAGAGGCAGGCTCAAGTGTCTCATTAAGAGGTGAGCATAAAAGGGGAGTTGCAGCTTGTTTGTTGTTGCTCATTTGTCTCAAATATAAAGAGTAACTTCTGGTTCTGCCAATGAAAAAAGGTTTACTGCTGAAGCAACTTTCAAATTCACTCACAGATTATCAAGTCAAGTCAAGTCAACTTTATTTGTCAATTCTGCCACATGTACAGGACATACAGAGAATAGAAATTTCGTTACTCTCAAACCCTAGATGAAATAGCAAATGAACATTTAAATATAAGAGAGTGATTAAAAAATGCAAATAAAATAATTAAAAAGTAAAAATTTAAATAAATACAATACAATTTTACGTATAACAAGAAAGCTATGCAATATACAATATACAATATTCAAGTAAGGGTAAATGACATTGAGTGTAAACCAGGCAGAGTAGTGCAAATAAGCAAATAGTGCAAATGGAGATTTAGTAATATACGGTAAGAGATAGTGTAACAACAAAGTCTTATGAGGTAATGGCAGTCCAATGCTCCACAAAGTGACTGGTAACTGGTGCAGGCCAGTGAGTGAGTCAGAGAGAGTGTGTGTGTGTGTGTGTGTGTGTGTGTGTGTGTGTGTGTGTGTGTGTGTGACAGAGTTCAGTGAGACCATGGAGGAGAAGAGAGGAGAGGGGGCAGAATCGGGAGGGAGTTTAGCTTCCTGACAGCCTGATGGATGAAGCTGTCCTTCAGTCTGCTGGTCCTGGCCTGGAGACTCCGCAGTCTCCTCCCTGACGGCAGCAGCTTGAAGAAGCTTTGCATTGGGTGCGTGGGATCAGCCGCTATGCAAAGGGCTTTTTTAGTGAGACGGGTGCTATAAATGTCCTGGAGGGAGGGGAGAGAGACACCAATGATCCTCTCTGCAGCCCTCACTATGCGTTGGAGGGTTCTATGACAGGATGCATTGCAGGCTCCAAACCACACAGTGATGCAGCTCGACAGGATGCTCTCGATGGTGCCTCTGTAGAAAGTGTACATGATGGGGGCTGGTGCTCCTGCTCTTCTTAGTTTGCGGAGAAAGAAGAGACGCTGCTGTGATTTCTTGGCCAGTGCTGTGGTGTTGTACGTCCAGGAGAGATCCTGTGTGATGTGCACACCCAAGAACTTGGTGCTGCTCACTCTCTCCACAGACGCTCCCGTCAATGGTCAGAGGAGCATGTTGGGTGTGCATTCTCCTGAAGTCCACAACAATCTCCTTTGTCTTCTCCACATTCAGAGAGAGATTGTTGTCAGCACACCACGTGGTCAGGCGTCTCACCTCACTTCTGTAGCCGGTCTCATCCCTGTTGCTAATGAGACCCACCACCGTTGTGTTGTCCGCAAACTTGATGAAGAGGTTGGAGCTATATGATGGAGTGCAGTCATGGGTCAGCAGAGTGAAGAGGAGGGGGCTCAGCACACATCCCTGCGGGGCCCCCGTGTTTAAAATGATGGTGCTGGATGTATTACTGCCGACCCGTACTGCTTGAGGTCTTCCGGTGAGGAAATCCAACAGCCAGTTGCACAGTGAGGTGTTGAGCCCCAGCTGGACCAGTTTTTGAGTGAGCTGTTGGGGGATTATAGTGTTGAATGCTGAACTGAAATCTATGAACAGCATTCGAACATATGAGTCTTTTTTGTCCAGGTGTGTGAGTGCTGAGTGGAGTGGAGTGGAGATGGCATCATCGGTTGAGCGGTTGGGCCGATACGCAAACTGGAAGGGATCCAGGGAGGGGGGCAGGACAGACTTGATATGTTGCATGACTAGTCGTTCGAAGCACTTCATCAGGATGGGAGTAAGTGCAACATGACGATAGTCATTAAAGCAGGAGGGAGATGACTTTTTTGGAACCGGAATGATTGTGGTGGCTTTAAAACATGTGGGGACGACAGCCTGGATGAGTGATATGTTGAAGATGTCTGTGAAGACATCAGTGAGTTCCACTGCACAGTCTCTCAGTACACGAGACTATATTTTCATTTGCACTTTACTTAAATTTTATAACGGTTTATTTATTTATTTCATTAGAAAATTATTTTGAATGTATTTATTTTATCACTACGTTATTTATCCAATTTCTATTTCCCCCTCTTTTCTTATCTCTTTAGCTGTAGTAAAACTCAATTATTAATTATTATGTTTGTGTGTTATTAACCCTGACTTGAGCCTTTCAATTTCTATTTGCAGTTTGATTTGGTGCATGAATCGTTAACCTGTTTGGCATTTTGTTTTTATTGCAGGTTCGCATACACATAATGAATGAATGTCTTTGTGATTATTACATTGCATCATGTCATCATCATGTTTATTTGACAAGATTTTAACTGTTAAAATGAAGTTGATTTGATTTAGTTATTACATATAAATCAAACTAAAAGCAACATCAATTGTTTTCAATACAGTGTTATTATCTGAATGGGCCTCGGGCCACTTTGTAGTGGAAAAGTTGGGCGCCGAGGTAAAAAAGGTTAAGAACCCCTGTTATAGACTATATTTATACGAGATGTGTATACTTACTGCATTTGAATCATTTTAACCACATGTAACACCTGCAAACACGTTTTTTTTGTTTGTTTTGTTTTTTAATACTTTGATTTTGCCATCCCATTTGATTTCCATGCCACCTTAAGAAAATTTCTCTAGATCCACCCTTGTTCAGCAGGTTTCAGCAGAGGAGAAATGAGGCCTTTGTCTACAGATTCTTCAACAGCTTAATTATAAGTAGCTATTTGAGGAACATGAGATATCAATAAAATATTAAATATTGTCCTCACCTGACCAGCATTGCAAGTAAAGCTGACTGAGTCAGAGTCTGTACACGTCATCGTCACGCTGGGCTTCTGCACACGGTCTGAGGTAATAAAATGTAATAAATAACATTATATGAACTTCTGCTAATGATGTATTAATACAAATAAATACATAAAACTTGCAAAACCAAACTGAACAGTGACTTTATATTAATATCAAACATTTTCTGTTGAGAAAAATGTAAAAATTAAACAGCTTCTGATCCATCAACACACTTGTTATGAAATATATTTGCATATTTACATAACCAGAAAAATGTATGTATAATATGTTGTTACTTACCTAATACACACAAACGCACACTCTGTAAATCTCCCACATTTATTCCATCTTCACTGGTAACCACTGGTCTGTATCGTCCTGACTTGTCTTTGGTGAGTTGTGTCAGCTTTAGTGATCCAGTTGAATCAACAGCATCATTTTTCCCTGTGATCACCAGTTTCTGTCTGCGATAAAAGATTACACTTGTGTCCTTGAGCCATTTCAGGTTATCTGATTCCTTCAACTCATATCTAAGTGGCACAGTTAAGCTTGATCCTGTTGCAGCGTACACACAATCATCCTGAGAGCCTGAAAGACAAAGAAATAAAGAGGAATTTCATGACAAATTAAGAACAGTCATGCTAGAAAAGCTCTCAACAGCCACGTGTCAGTTCATCAAATCTGAAGGAAATTATTATTTTTAATTATTACATGTTTTATCTTTAAAACAGTGAATGAAAACCTGGTGTCAAGACAAGACAAATATGCAAAAAACATTTTTCAGTTGCTGAACTACGGCCCACAGGCAATGCTGCGGTGGTATACACACCACCACAGGAATCCAGACGCCACTTGGATCAGCTTCAGAATAAAACAACAGGAGTTGAAATGTATTTCATTTGGAGATGAGTGAAATAAAAATGGACAGGTGATAGCACATGATACTTACTGGGCGTGAAGCAGTTTTGTATAACAGGGTCACTGATGGCAAAGCTGATGGGGTTAGAAACACGGCAAACCACAGGGGTGTTTACCACATCTACAGCTCTTTTTATTAGGATCTCCCCTGTTTCCTCCAGCTGTGTCTCCGCACTAGTCCATTCAAATCTCACAGTGTTGTCTTTCTGTGGAAGAAAATATGGACAACAGTCTTTTCCATCTCTTTCCCTCACACTCTGCTTTTCCTTTCTTTTTCATGCTTTTTATAATCTGTGTAAATATTGTCACTTCTTCCCCTCATTACAAAAAGAAAGAAATGGCAGTTTGACAACCAAAATTCATAACCACATCTAAGTGCTTTCATCAGCACCAGAGTTAAATCTCTACCAGGATAAGGAAGTCTCTATAAACAGATGTTTAGAGGACTTTGAGTCCATTTCAAATGCTCCAATTATCAAGGCGAGTAAAAGAGAGTGGTTCCTCTCAGAAGCACAAACTCAGCTAAAACATTAAACAGAGATCAGTCACTGACTGGTGAATCTAAATGTGCTTTAAAAGCTAGCTACCTCGTGTCCAGACTTGTGGCACAGAGTAAAAAGTCTTTCACTAAAGCGGAGGAGTTGATTTTGCCTGCCGCTGTACATATGTGCCATGAGATGATCGGAGAGGCTGCTGCAAAGAAGCTACTGACCATCCCACTCAAACAACAATGTGAGCCACCATTTAGCGGACATGGCCTTAGACATACAGCATCAGCTTCTGGAAAGAATAAAAAGTAGTCCATTTTTCTCTTTGCAACTAGAGGAGCCCGCTGATGTCACGAATGGTGCATTGCTGCTGGTGTTTGTTATCACTGGGACAGCAGTTTGCATGTTGCTACCAACTCGAGCCACGGCTCAGGAATGTTTCACTGAGAACGACCTGGACTGGCAGAACTGTGTTGGGGTGTACAGTAATGGTGCAGCTTCAAGGACTTGCAGGCACCACAGCTTCATTAGGCAGATTCTTGACCGTGCACCAGAAGCTAAACGGACCCACTGTTTTCTCCACTGTGAAAGCCCTGCAGCAGCAGCAACAGAGATGTCACCAGAGTTCCACGAGGTGATGGATGTAAGTGTGAAAACTCTCAATTTCACTAAAAATAATGCTGTGAACTCCAGATGTTTTGCCAAGCTTTGTGAGGACATGGAAGCAGATCATGTCCAGCTGCTCTACCGCAGTGAGGTGAGATGGCTTTCAAGAGGACTGGTCCTCAAGCATTTGTTTGAACTAAGGAATGAGGTCTTTTCCTACGCAGAGAAAATCTCCTCTTGCACATTATTATGCCAATTCAAAGCTTTCCTACCTCTGTGACATTTTTTCACTGCTGAACCAGCTGAACATCTCACTTCAAGGGAGAAACAGCAGCATGTCGTTTGTTACAGACAAAGTTGAAGCTTTCAAGAGTAAACTTGCTTTGTGGACTAAGAGGGCCCAGGAAAAGAGGATGGACATTAGGGCTGAACGATATATCGCATTTGCGATAATATCGCGACATGATCAAGTGCAATTTTCTAACCGCAAAGGCTGCGATTATACTGCGATTATATTATACAATTCATGGGCTGCATCCTCCTGAGGCCGCATTTGTAGACCGATTACGTCACAGCGACGCGCCGAAGGCTGTCCAAATTACTACCATATCCCAGAATTCATAGCGCGGCCCAGCCAAACTCCAGTTTCCAGCAATGGCAGCCGCTACTAAGTTTTAAAATTACTCATACTAATCTTTCTGGGTCACAAAATAAACTTTTAACATATTTTCAGGCGAGAAAGTAGTTGTGTAAACATCAAATATCTGCTCGGTTTATCAAGATATCCCATATTTGCAAAAGTGCTTCGACGTTTTCAGAGGCGTCTGCTACCCACCAGCTCGACAGCTAGCCGGGAGCTCGAGGGTTACTGATGCGGCCGAGAACGGCACAACTCCCGGCACATCATTTTCAGATCACCGCGGAGTTTCGCTGCTCGGGTTAAACGTAATATATAAGTCACTTAGACAACCTAAAAATGTTATTGTTGGGCTTTTTTCAGTGTTTTGTTTGTTCGTGAGTAAATCGGTTTGGCTGAGATTAAAGTTATTAGATTAGATAAAATAAAACTTTATTAATCCCCCGGGTGGGTTCCTCCTTGGTTTTCACACAGCTGACTAAACGTCAAACAGAAAACTTATTAAACAGAAGTATGAGACGGTCGAGAATTTACGCCAGTGTCTGGTTATATTTTAGATAGCAAGAAGCAGACGGCCGAGTTTATTAAACTCCACCGAGACAGCGGTGACGCTAATCAGAACTAGCCTTCTGATTCAGAAGGCTAGACCGTCCAATTTCATGCCTTTAAATTTTAAAGGCGTGTTTGTGTGTGTGTTTATACAATTGCTATTATGTTTGCACTTTATGTGTAATGTTACTGACTGCAGAGATCAGTAAGATGTGTGTATTTTTTATTTATTAGTTTTATTTATTTAATATTATCTTTTAATTGAATGACTGTCTAGTAGTTCACAGATGTCGAAAAACTGAGTGTGGTAAAGCCACTGATTTTTTTTATGTATATTTCTGCAATCTGCACATTGTACTGACTTTCATTTTAATGTTTACACCAGGGTTCCTTGTCAGCACTTTATGCTCAGATGTTTGTAAGCTAAAAATAAACTATTGTGTATGTTCAAATATACTGTTGTGATTGAAGAAGTTAAATAAAAATGTCAGTCATCAATTCATGCATCACCTCATGTCATCATAACAGAGGTCTGTCTTCCAGGAAAGAACAGTTTAAAATTAATGTAATATAGTATTGGCCATACTATATGATGTATTGCTTGTCTTTGTTTAATAATACAGAAGACAAAGACCTTAAAAAATAATCGCATATCGCATCGCAATCGCAATATTGGGGCAAAAAAATCGCAATTAGATTATTTTCCATAATCGTTCAGCCCTAATGGACATGTTTCCACTTTTGTCTCACATCTTGGAAAAATCCCCTCAGGTGAAGATTAGTGACTCTGTCTGTCAGCACCTTTCACCACTGACAGAGAAATTTGATGAATGTTTCCCTGAGGATCCCAGAGAAGGACATGTGGATTTTGGACCCATTTCCAGTGGATCCCATTTAAAATGATGTTGCTTTGCCCTCACATCTGGAATCCCAGATTCGGGAACTTTCCACCGACAGCACTTTAAAGTTGCAGTGGGGCAAACTGGGTCTGGGCTCCTTCTGGATTGCTGTCTCAAAGGAGTACCTGTGTCTGGCACTGAGAGCTGTGAAACTCCTTCTCCCATTCACAACTACATATCTGTGTGAATCGGGATTTTCTATTGTGGCCACAACCAAGACCAAAGCCTGAAACAGACTCAGAGCAACACTGGAAGCTACTCTGAGAGGGAGCCTTTCCCCTATTCCACCCAGACTGCATCTGACCGTGTCTCAGAGGCAGGCTCAAGTGTCTCATTAAGAGGTGAGCATAAAAGGGGAGTTGCAGCTTGTTTGTTGTTGCTCATTTGTCTCAAATATAAAGAGTAACTTCTGGTTCTGCCAATGAAAAAAGGTTTACTGCTGAAGCAACTTTCAAATTCACTCACAGATTATCAAGTCAAGTCAAGTCAACTTTATTTGTCAATTCTGCCACATGTACAGGACATACAGAGAATAGAAATTTCGTTACTCTCAAACCCTAGATGAAATAGCAAATGAACATTTAAATATAAGAGAGTGATTAAAAAATGCAAATAAAATAATTAAAAAGTAAAAATTTAAATAAATACAATACAATTTTACGTATAACAAGAAAGCTATGCAATATACAATATACAATATTCAAGTAAGGGTAAATGACATTGAGTGTAAACCAGGCAGAGTAGTGCAAATAAGCAAATAGTGCAAATGGAGATTTAGTAATATACGGTAAGAGATAGTGTAACAACAAAGTCTTATGAGGTAATGGCAGTCCAATGCTCCACAAAGTGACTGGTAACTGGTGCAGGCCAGTGAGTGAGTCAGAGAGAGTGTGTGTGTGTGTGTGTGTGTGTGTGTGTGTGTGTGTGTGTGTGTGTGTGACAGAGTTCAGTGAGACCATGGAGGAGAAGAGAGGAGAGGGGGCAGAATCGGGAGGGAGTTTAGCTTCCTGACAGCCTGATGGATGAAGCTGTCCTTCAGTCTGCTGGTCCTGGCCTGGAGACTCCGCAGTCTCCTCCCTGACGGCAGCAGCTTGAAGAAGCTTTGCATTGGGTGCGTGGGATCAGCCGCTATGCAAAGGGCTTTTTTAGTGAGACGGGTGCTATAAATGTCCTGGAGGGAGGGGAGAGAGACACCAATGATCCTCTCTGCAGCCCTCACTATGCGTTGGAGGGTTCTATGACAGGATGCATTGCAGGCTCCAAACCACACAGTGATGCAGCTCGACAGGATGCTCTCGATGGTGCCTCTGTAGAAAGTGTACATGATGGGGGCTGGTGCTCCTGCTCTTCTTAGTTTGCGGAGAAAGAAGAGACGCTGCTGTGATTTCTTGGCCAGTGCTGTGGTGTTGTACGTCCAGGAGAGATCCTGTGTGATGTGCACACCCAAGAACTTGGTGCTGCTCACTCTCTCCACAGACGCTCCCGTCAATGGTCAGAGGAGCATGTTGGGTGTGCATTCTCCTGAAGTCCACAACAATCTCCTTTGTCTTCTCCACATTCAGAGAGAGATTGTTGTCAGCACACCACGTGGTCAGGCGTCTCACCTCACTTCTGTAGCCGGTCTCATCCCTGTTGCTAATGAGACCCACCACCGTTGTGTTGTCCGCAAACTTGATGAAGAGGTTGGAGCTATATGATGGAGTGCAGTCATGGGTCAGCAGAGTGAAGAGGAGGGGGCTCAGCACACATCCCTGCGGGGCCCCCGTGTTTAAAATGATGGTGCTGGATGTATTACTGCCGACCCGTACTGCTTGAGGTCTTCCGGTGAGGAAATCCAACAGCCAGTTGCACAGTGAGGTGTTGAGCCCCAGCTGGACCAGTTTTTGAGTGAGCTGTTGGGGGATTATAGTGTTGAATGCTGAACTGAAATCTATGAACAGCATTCGAACATATGAGTCTTTTTTGTCCAGGTGTGTGAGTGCTGAGTGGAGTGGAGTGGAGATGGCATCATCGGTTGAGCGGTTGGGCCGATACGCAAACTGGAAGGGATCCAGGGAGGGGGGCAGGACAGACTTGATATGTTGCATGACTAGTCGTTCGAAGCACTTCATCAGGATGGGAGTAAGTGCAACATGACGATAGTCATTAAAGCAGGAGGGAGATGACTTTTTTGGAACCGGAATGATTGTGGTGGCTTTAAAACATGTGGGGACGACAGCCTGGATGAGTGATATGTTGAAGATGTCTGTGAAGACATCAGTGAGTTCCACTGCACAGTCTCTCAGTACACGAGACTATATTTTCATTTGCACTTTACTTAAATTTTATAACGGTTTATTTATTTATTTCATTAGAAAATTATTTTGAATGTATTTATTTTATCACTACGTTATTTATCCAATTTCTATTTCCCCCTCTTTTCTTATCTCTTTAGCTGTAGTAAAACTCAATTATTAATTATTATGTTTGTGTGTTATTAACCCTGACTTGAGCCTTTCAATTTCTATTTGCAGTTTGATTTGGTGCATGAATCGTTAACCTGTTTGGCATTTTGTTTTTATTGCAGGTTCGCATACACATAATGAATGAATGTCTTTGTGATTATTACATTGCATCATGTCATCATCATGTTTATTTGACAAGATTTTAACTGTTAAAATGAAGTTGATTTGATTTAGTTATTACATATAAATCAAACTAAAAGCAACATCAATTGTTTTCAATACAGTGTTATTATCTGAATGGGCCTCGGGCCACTTTGTAGTGGAAAAGTTGGGCGCCGAGGTAAAAAAGGTTAAGAACCCCTGTTATAGACTATATTTATACGAGATGTGTATACTTACTGCATTTGAATCATTTTAACCACATGTAACACCTGCAAACACGTTTTTTTTGTTTGTTTTGTTTTTTAATACTTTGATTTTGCCATCCCATTTGATTTCCATGCCACCTTAAGAAAATTTCTCTAGATCCACCCTTGTTCAGCAGGTTTCAGCAGAGGAGAAATGAGGCCTTTGTCTACAGATTCTTCAACAGCTTAATTATAAGTAGCTATTTGAGGAACATGAGATATCAATAAAATATTAAATATTGTCCTCACCTGACCAGCATTGCAAGTAAAGCTGACTGAGTCAGAGTCTGTACACGTCATCGTCACGCTGGGCTTCTGCACACGGTCTGAGGTAATAAAATGTAATAAATAACATTATATGAACTTCTGCTAATGATGTATTAATACAAATAAATACATAAAACTTGCAAAACCAAACTGAACAGTGACTTTATATTAATATCAAACATTTTCTGTTGAGAAAAATGTAAAAATTAAACAGCTTCTGATCCATCAACACACTTGTTATGAAATATATTTGCATATTTACATAACCAGAAAAATGTATGTATAATATGTTGTTACTTACCTAATACACACAAACGCACACTCTGTAAATCTCCCACATTTATTCCATCTTCACTGGTAACCACTGGTCTGTATCGTCCTGACTTGTCTTTGGTGAGTTGTGTCAGCTTTAGTGATCCAGTTGAATCAACAGCATCATTTTTCCCTGTGATCACCAGTTTCTGTCTGCGATAAAAGATTACACTTGTGTCCTTGAGCCATTTCAGGTTATCTGATTCCTTCAACTCATATCTAAGTGGCACAGTTAAGCTTGATCCTGTTGCAGCGTACACACAATCATCCTGAGAGCCTGAAAGACAAAGAAATAAAGAGGAATTTCATGACAAATTAAGAACAGTCATGCTAGAAAAGCTCTCAACAGCCACGTGTCAGTTCATCAAATCTGAAGGAAATTATTATTTTTAATTATTACATGTTTTATCTTTAAAACAGTGAATGAAAACCTGGTGTCAAGACAAGACAAATATGCAAAAAACATTTTTCAGTTGCTGAACTACGGCCCACAGGCAATGCTGCGGTGGTATACACACCACCACAGGAATCCAGACGCCACTTGGATCAGCTTCAGAATAAAACAACAGGAGTTGAAATGTATTTCATTTGGAGATGAGTGAAATAAAAATGGACAGGTGATAGCACATGATACTTACTGGGCGTGAAGCAGTTTTGTATAACAGGGTCACTGATGGCAAAGCTGATGGGGTTAGAAACACGGCAAACCACAGGGGTGTTTACCACATCTACAGCTCTTTTTATTAGGATCTCCCCTGTTTCCTCCAGCTGTGTCTCCGCACTAGTCCATTCAAATCTCACAGTGTTGTCTTTCTGTGGAAGAAAATATGGACAACAGTCTTTTCCATCTCTTTCCCTCACACTCTGCTTTTCCTTTCTTTTTCATGCTTTTTATAATCTGTGTAAATATTGTCACTTCTTCCCCTCATTACAAAAAGAAAGAAATGCAGTTTGACAACCAAAATTCATAACCACATCTAAGTGCTTTCATCAGCACCAGAGTTAAATCTCTACCAGGATAAGGAAGTCTCTATAAACAGATGTTTAGAGGACTTTGAGTCCATTTCAAATGCTCCAATTATCAAGGCGAGTAAAAGAGAGTGGTTCCTCTCAGAAGCACAAACTCAGCTAAAACATTAAACAGAGATCAGGTTTAAGTAACATATGTGTAGTATGAAGAAACGCCAATCCAAACCTTGTGGATTCAGCAGTTTCTGTGTGAATGTTCTTAGGATCTGATGATTTACATACTGACTCTGTGTGTCTGAACTCAGAAAATACAACAAAAAATAAAGAAACATGAGTAAAAGTATTGCTGACGATAGAGCTAGTGGTTTCATAGACATTTTAAGCACATTTCAGTGTCTTTATCAGTAAGTGGAGTTGAATCTTCTGGAGGATCAAGATGTCTAAACAATTTTATAACCTCCTCATATAATCAGAATCAGAATCAGAATCAGAATACTTTATTGATCCCTGGGGGAAATTATTTTTTGTTACAGTGCTCCATTTTAAACCAACATTAAGACAAGACAGACAATACGCTAACTAAGAATAGTACAATATATACATATATATACATATATACATAAGTCACTTATAAATAAATATTTGGAAAAGAAACATGTGTAGCTGTAGCAGCAAACAGTGTGTTAAGTGGATGCGTTGTACAGGGAGATGGCCACAGGCAGGAATGATTTCCTGTGTCGTTCAGTGGTGCTTTTCGGTAATCTCAGTCTCTCACTGAACGAGCTCCTGTGGCTGACCAACATGTCATGGAGTGGGTGGGAGGTGTTATCCAACATTGTCTTTATCTTGGACAGCATCCGCCTCTCCGACACCACCTTGAGGGAGTCCAGCTCCATCCCCACAACATTGCTGGCCTTACGGATCAGTTTATTAAGTCTGTTGGCATCTGCGACCCTCAGCCTGCTCCCCCAGCATGCAACAGCATAGAGGATCGCACTGGCCACCACAGACTCATAGAAAATCCTGAGCATTTTCTGGCAGATGTTGAAGGACCTCAGTCGCCTCAAAAAATAGAGACGACTCTGGCCCTTCCTGTAAAGTGCTGTGGTGTTTTTAGCCCAGTCCAGTTTATTGTCAATGTGTACTCCAAGGTATTTATAGTCCTCCACAATGTCAACACTGACCCCCTGGATTGAAACAGGGGTCAAGTGTTTCCTGGTCTTCCTGAAGTCCACGATCAGTTCCTTGGTCTTTGCCACGTTGAGCTGCAGATGATTCTGCTCACACCACGTGACAAAGGAGTCGACCACAGCCCGGTACTCTGTCTCATCATCCCTGCTGATGCATCCAACCACCGCAGAGTCATCAGAAAACTTCTGAAGATGGCAGGTCTCTGTGCAGTGGCTGAAGTCTGTGGTGTAGAGGGTGAAGAGGAAGGGGGAGAGGACAGTCCCCTGTGGTGCCCCTGTGTTGCTAATCACCTTGTCAGACACACACTGTGGGAGACGTACATATTGTGGTCTTCCTGTCAGGTAATCAACAATCCAGGACACCAGAGAAGCATCCACCTGCATCGCTGCTAACTTATCACCCAGGAGGGTCGGCCTGATGGTGTTGAAAGCACTGGAAAAGTCAAAAAACATGACCCTCACAGTGCTCGCCGGCTGGTCCAGATGGGTGTAGACACGATTGAGCAGGTAGATGATGGCGTCCTCTGTTCCGAGACGAGGCTGATAAGCGAACTGAAGGGGATCCAGATGTGGTCTTACTATGGGTCGCAGCTGGTCCAGGATGAGCCTTTCCAGGGTCTTCATGATGTGGGAGGTCAGTGCCACGGGCCTGTAATCCTGGGGGCCACTGGGACGAGGTGTCTTTGGTACAGGGACGAGGCATGATGTCTTCCACATCACCGGGACCCTCTGCAGACTCAGACTCAGCATAAACAGTTTATGAAAGACTCCACACAGCTGGGGGGCACAGGCCTTGAGGACAAGGGGACTCACTCCGTCTGGTCCAGCAGACTTGCCTGAGTGAAGTCTCCTCATTTGCATCTCAACCTGGTATTGAGTGAAGGTGATGGGTGGGGGAGGGGTGTCAGGAATCTCACAGGAGGCAACATGTGAAGAGAGAGGCTGGCACAGTGGTGTGGCTCTGGATTCCAGGCTGACTGCAGGTGAGGTTGTGGGGGTGGGAGCAGACACTGTGGTGTCGAATCTATTGAAAAACAGATTCAACTCGTCGGCTCTATTCTCACCTCCCTCAGCTCCCCTGCTGTTGGTTGGCCTGAATCCAGTGATGGTCTTCATGCCCCTCCACACCTCTCTCATGCTGTTCTGCTGGAGTTTCCACTCCAGCTTCCTCCTGTAATTGTCCTTAGCCTCTCTGATCTTGTCCTTTAGTAACACCTGGACCTTCCTCACCTCCTCTTTGTTGCCCCCTCTGAAAGCCCTCTTCTTGTTGTTGAGGAGGGCTTTGATGTCCTTAGTCACCCACGGCTTGTTATTTGGGTAACAATGAACAGTCTGAGCTGGAACAATGGAGTCGGTGCAGAAAGTTATGTAGTCTGTGATACACTCAGTAAGCCCATTGATGTCCTCGGCGTGAGGCTCACAGAGTGTTTCCCAGTCGGTCACCTCGAAACAGCCCTGTAGTTCCGCTATTGCCTCCTCTGACCACCTCCTAACAGTCCTGGTGGTCACAGGTTCCCTCCTCACAATTGGCACATAGCGGGGGGTGAGGTGAATCAGGTTATGATCTGACCTACCAAGTGGGGGGAGGGAGGAGGAGCTGTATGCATCCTTGACGTTAGCATACAGTAAGTCTAAAGTTTTCTCTCCCCTGGTGGGAGACCAGAACAGCTGCTCACAGCAGCTCAGCGAGGCTGAAATAACGAAAACTTTGTCTCCAAACTCACAATTATTGGTTCAACTCTTTGAAAAATATTCTGACCTGAAACCTGAAATGTAAATGAAACAGACTCATAGTTGTCCTCACCTGACCAGCATTGCAAGTAAAGCTGACTGAGTCAGAGTCTGTACACGTCATCGTCACGCTGGGCTTCTGCACACGGTCTGAGGTAATAAAATGTAATAAATAACATTATATGAACTTCTGCTAATGATGTATTAATAAAAATAAATAAAACTTGCAAAACCAAACTGAACAGTGACTTTATATTAATATCAAACATTTTCTGTTGACAAAAATGTAAAAATTAAACAGCTTCTGATCCATCAACACACTTGTTATGAAATATATTTGCATATTTACATAACCAGAAAAATGTATGTATAATATGTTGTTACTTACCTAATACACACAAACGCACACTTGGTAAAGCTCCCACATTTATTCCATCTTCACTGGTAACCACTGGTCTGTATCGTCCTGACTTGTCTTTGGTGAGTTGTGTCAGCTTTAGTGATCCAGTTGAATCAACAGCATCATTTTTCCCTGTGATCACCAGTTTCTGTCTGCGATAAAAGATTACACTTGTGTCCTTGAGCCATTTCAGGTTATCTGATTCCTTCAACTCATATCTAAGTGGCACAGTTAAGCTTGATCCTGTTGCAGCGTACACACAATCATCCTGAGAGCCTGAAAGACAAAGAAATAAAGAGGAATTTCATGACAAATTAAGAACAGTCATGCTAGAAAAGCTCTCAACAGCCACGTGTCAGTTCATCAAATCTGAAGGAAATTATTATTTTTAATTATTACATGTTTTATCTTTAAAACAGTGAATGAAAACCTGGTGTCAAGACAAGACAAATATGCAAAAAACATTTTTCAGTTGCTGAACTACGGCCCACAGGCAATGCTGCGGTGGTATACACACCACCACAGGAATCCAGACGCCACTTGGATCAGCTTCAGAATAAAACAACAGGAGTTGAAATGTATTTCATTTGGAGATGAGTGAAATAAAAATGGACAGGTGATAGCACATGATACTTACTGGGCGTGAAGCAGTTTTGTATAACAGGGTCACTGATGGCAAAGCTGATGGGGTTAGAAACACGGCAAACCACAGGGGTGTTTACCACATCTACAGCTCTTTTTATTAGGATCTCCCCTGTTTCCTCCAGCTGTGTCTCCGCACTAGTCCATTCAAATCTCACAGTGTTGTCTTTCTGTGGAAGAAAATATGGACAACAGTCTTTTCCATCTCTTTCCCTCACACTCTGCTTTTCCTTTCTTTTTCATGCTTTTTATAATCTGTGTAAATATTGTCACTTCTTCCCCTCATTACAAAAAGAAAGAAATGCAGTTTGACAACCAAAATTCATAACCACATCTAAGTGCTTTCATCAGCACCAGAGTTAAATCTCTACCAGGATAAGGAAGTCTCTATAAACAGATGTTTAGAGGACTTTGAGTCCATTTCAAATGCTCCAATTATCAAGGCGAGTAAAAGAGAGTGGTTCCTCTCAGAAGCACAAACTCAGCTAAAACATTAAACAGAGATCAGTCACTGACTGGTGAATCTAAATGTGCTTTAAAAGCTAGCTACCTCGTGTCCAGACTTGTGGCACAGAGTAAAAAGTCTTTCACTAAAGCGGAGGAGTTGATTTTGCCTGCCGCTGTACATATGTGCCATGAGATGATCGGAGAGGCTGCTGCAAAGAAGCTACTGACCATCCCACTCAAACAACAATGTGAGCCACCATTTAGCGGACATGGCCTTAGACATACAGCATCAGCTTCTGGAAAGAATAAAAAGTAGTCCATTTTTCTCTTTGCAACTAGAGGAGCCCGCTGATGTCACGAATGGTGCATTGCTGCTGGTGTTTGTTATCACTGGGACAGCAGTTTGCATGTTGCTACCAACTCGAGCCACGGCTCAGGAATGTTTCACTGAGAACGACCTGGACTGGCAGAACTGTGTTGGGGTGTACAGTAATGGTGCAGCTTCAAGGACTTGCAGGCACCACAGCTTCATTAGGCAGATTCTTGACCGTGCACCAGAAGCTAAACGGACCCACTGTTTTCTCCACTGTGAAAGCCCTGCAGCAGCAGCAACAGAGATGTCACCAGAGTTCCACGAGGTGATGGATGTAAGTGTGAAAACTCTCAATTTCACTAAAAATAATGCTGTGAACTCCAGATGTTTTGCCAAGCTTTGTGAGGACATGGAAGCAGATCATGTCCAGCTGCTCTACCGCAGTGAGGTGAGATGGCTTTCAAGAGGACTGGTCCTCAAGCATTTGTTTGAACTAAGGAATGAGGTCTTTTCCTACGCAGAGAAAATCTCCTCTTGCACATTATTATGCCAATTCAAAGCTTTCCTACCTCTGTGACATTTTTTCACTGCTGAACCAGCTGAACATCTCACTTCAAGGGAGAAACAGCAGCATGTCGTTTGTTACAGACAAAGTTGAAGCTTTCAAGAGTAAACTTGCTTTGTGGACTAAGAGGGCCCAGGAAAAGAGGATGGACATTAGGGCTGAACGATATATCGCATTTGCGATAATATCGCGACATGATCAAGTGCAATTTTCTAACCGCAAAGGCTGCGATTATACTGCGATTATATTATACAATTCATGGGCTGCATCCTCCTGAGGCCGCATTTGTAGACCGATTACGTCACAGCGACGCGCCGAAGGCTGTCCAAATTACTACCATATCCCAGAATTCATAGCGCGGCCCAGCCAAACTCCAGTTTCCAGCAATGGCGGCCGCTACTAAGTTTTAAAATTACTCATACTAATCTTTCTGGGTCACAAAATAAACTTTTAACATATTTTCAGGCGAGAAAGTAGTTGTGTAAACATCAAATATCTGCTCGGTTTATCAAGATATCCCATATTTGCAAAAGTGCTTCGACGTTTTCAGAGGCGTCTGCTACCCACCAGCTCGACAGCTAGCCGGGAGCTCGAGGGTTACTGATGCGGCCGAGAACGGCACAACTCCCGGCACATCATTTTCAGATCACCGCGGAGTTTCGCTGCTCGGGTTAAACGTAATATATAAGTCACTTAGACAACCTAAAAATGTTATTGTTGGGCTTTTTTCAGTGTTTTGTTTGTTCGTGAGTAAATCGGTTTGGCTGAGATTAAAGTTATTAGATTAGATAAAATAAAACTTTATTAATCCCCCGGGTGGGTTCCTCCTTGGTTTTCACACAGCTGACTAAACGTCAAACAGAAAACTTATTAAACAGAAGTATGAGACGGTCGAGAATTTACGCCAGTGTCTGGTTATATTTTAGATAGCAAGAAGCAGACGGCCGAGTTTATTAAACTCCACCGAGACAGCGGTGACGCTAATCAGAACTAGCCTTCTGATTCAGAAGGCTAGACCGTCCAATTTCATGCCTTTAAATTTTAAAGGCGTGTTTGTGTGTGTGTTTATACAATTGCTATTATGTTTGCACTTTATGTGTAATGTTACTGACTGCAGAGATCAGTAAGATGTGTGTATTTTTTATTTATTAGTTTTATTTATTTAATATTATCTTTTAATTGAATGACTGTCTAGTAGTTCACAGATGTCGAAAAACTGAGTGTGGTAAAGCCACTGATTTTTTTTATGTATATTTCTGCAATCTGCACATTGTACTGACTTTCATTTTAATGTTTACACCAGGGTTCCTTCTCAGCACTTTATGCTCAGATGTTTGTAAGCTAAAAATAAACTATTGTGTATGTTCAAATATACTGTTGTGATTGAAGAAGTTAAATAAAAATGTCAGTCATCAATTCATGCATCACCTCATGTCATCATAACAGAGGTCTGTCTTCCAGGAAAGAACAGTTTAAAATTAATGTAATATAGTATTGGCCATACTATATGATGTATTGCTTGTCTTTGTTTAATAATACAGAAGACAAAGACCTTAAAAAATAATCGCATATCGCATCGCAATCGCAATATTGGGGCAAAAAAATCGCAATTAGATTATTTTCCATAATCGTTCAGCCCTAATGGACATGTTTCCACTTTTGTCTCACATCTTGGAAAAATCCCCTCAGGTGAAGATTAGTGACTCTGTCTGTCAGCACCTTTCACCACTGACAGAGAAATTTGATGAATGTTTCCCTGAGGATCCCAGAGAAGGACATGTGGATTTTGGACCCATTTCCAGTGGATCCCATTTAAAATGATGTTGCTTTGCCCTCACATCTGGAATCCCAGATTCGGGAACTTTCCACCGACAGCACTTTAAAGTTGCAGTGGGGCAAACTGGGCCGGGGCTCCTTCTGGATTGCTGTCTCAAAGGAGTACCTGTGTCTGGCACTGAGAGCTGTGAAACTCCTTCTCCCATTCACAACTACATATCTGTGTGAATCGGGATTTTCTATTGTGGCCACAACCAAGACCAAAGCCTGAAACAGACTCAGAGCAACACTGGAAGCTACTCTGAGAGGGAGCCTTTCCCCTATTCCACCCAGACTGCATCTGACCGTGTCTCAGAGGCAGGCTCAAGTGTCTCATTAAGAGGTGAGCATAAAAGGGGAGTTGCAGCTTGTTTGTTGTTGCTCATTTGTCTCAAATATAAAGAGTAACTTCTGGTTCTGCCAATGAAAAAAGGTTTACTGCTGAAGCAACTTTCAAATTCACTCACAGATTATCAAGTCAAGTCAAGTCAACTTTATTTGTCAATTCTGCCACATGTACAGGACATACAGAGAATAGAAATTTCGTTACTCTCAAACCCTAGATGAAATAGCAAATGAACATTTAAATATAAGAGAGTGATTAAAAAATGCAAATAAAATAATTAAAAAGTAAAAATTTAAATAAATACAATACAATTTTACGTATAACAAGAAAGCTATGCAATATACAATATACAATATTCAAGTAAGGGTAAATGACATTGAGTGTAAACCAGGCAGAGTAGTGCAAATAAGCAAATAGTGCAAATGGAGATTTAGTAATATACGGTAAGAGATAGTGTAACAACAAAGTCTTATGAGGTAATGGCAGTCCAATGCTCCACAAAGTGACTGGTAACTGGTGCAGGCCAGTGAGTGAGTCAGAGAGAGTGTGTGTGTGTGTGTGTGTGTGTGTGTGTGTGTGTGTGTGTGTGTGTGTGTGTGTGTGTGTGTGTGTGTGACAGAGTTCAGTGAGACCATGGAGGAGAAGAGAGGAGAGGGGGCAGAATCGGGAGGGAGTTTAGCTTCCTGACAGCCTGATGGATGAAGCTGTCCTTCAGTCTGCTGGTCCTGGCCTGGAGACTCCGCAGTCTCCTCCCTGACGGCAGCAGCTTGAAGAAGCTTTGCATTGGGTGCGTGGGATCAGCCGCTATGCAAAGGGCTTTTTTAGTGAGACGGGTGCTATAAATGTCCTGGAGGGAGGGGAGAGAGACACCAATGATCCTCTCTGCAGCCCTCACTATGCGTTGGAGGGTTCTATGACAGGATGCATTGCAGGCTCCAAACCACACAGTGATGCAGCTCGACAGGATGCTCTCGATGGTGCCTCTGTAGAAAGTGTACATGATGGGGGCTGGTGCTCCTGCTCTTCTTAGTTTGCGGAGAAAGAAGAGACGCTGCTGTGATTTCTTGGCCAGTGCTGTGGTGTTGTACGTCCAGGAGAGATCCTGTGTGATGTGCACACCCAAGAACTTGGTGCTGCTCACTCTCTCCACAGACGCTCCCGTCAATGGTCAGAGGAGCATGTTGGGTGTGCATTCTCCTGAAGTCCACAACAATCTCCTTTGTCTTCTCCACATTCAGAGAGAGATTGTTGTCAGCACACCACGTGGTCAGGCGTCTCACCTCACTTCTGTAGCCGGTCTCATCCCTGTTGCTAATGAGACCCACCACCGTTGTGTTGTCCGCAAACTTGATGAAGAGGTTGGAGCTATATGATGGAGTGCAGTCATGGGTCAGCAGAGTGAAGAGGAGGGGGCTCAGCACACATCCCTGCGGGGCCCCCGTGTTTAAAATGATGGTGCTGGATGTATTACTGCCGACCCGTACTGCTTGAGGTCTTCCGGTGAGGAAATCCAACAGCCAGTTGCACAGTGAGGTGTTGAGCCCCAGCTGGACCAGTTTTTGAATGAGCTGTTGGGGGATTATAGTGTTGAATGCTGAACTGAAATCTATGAACAGCATTCGAACATATGAGTCTTTTTTGTCCAGGTGTGTGAGTGCTGAGTGGAGTGGAGTGGAGATGGCATCATCGGTTGAGCGGTTGGGCCGATACGCAAACTGGAAGGGATCCAGGGAGGGGGGCAGGACAGACTTGATATGTTGCATGACTAGTCGTTCGAAGCACTTCATCAGGATGGGAGTAAGTGCAACATGACGATAGTCATTAAAGCAGGAGGGAGATGACTTTTTTGGAACCGGAATGATTGTGGTGGCTTTAAAACATGTGGGGACGACAGCCTGGATGAGTGATATGTTGAAGATGTCTGTGAAGACATCAGTGAGTTCCACTGCACAGTCTCTCAGTACACGAGACTATATTTTCATTTGCACTTTACTTAAATTTTATAACGGTTTATTTATTTATTTCATTAGAAAATTATTTTGAATGTATTTATTTTATCACTACGTTATTTATCCAATTTCTATTTCCCCCTCTTTTCTTATCTCTTTAGCTGTAGTAAAACTCAATTATTAATTATTATGTTTGTGTGTTATTAACCCTGACTTGAGCCTTTCAATTTCTATTTGCAGTTTGATTTGGTGCATGAATCGTTAACCTGTTTGGCATTTTGTTTTTATTGCAGGTTCGCATACACATAATGAATGAATGTCTTTGTGATTATTACATTGCATCATGTCATCATCATGTTTATTTGACAAGATTTTAACTGTTAAAATGAAGTTGATTTGATTTAGTTATTACATATAAATCAAACTAAAAGCAACATCAATTGTTTTCAATACAGTGTTATTATCTGAATGGGCCTCGGGCCACTTTGTAGTGGAAAAGTTGGGCGCCGAGGTAAAAAAGGTTAAGAACCCCTGTTATAGACTATATTTATACGAGATGTGTATACTTACTGCATTTGAATCATTTTAACCACATGTAACACCTGCAAACACGTTTTTTTTGTTTGTTTTGTTTTTTAATACTTTGATTTTGCCATCCCATTTGATTTCCATGCCACCTTAAGAAAATTTCTCTAGATCCACCCTTGTTCAGCAGGTTTCAGCAGAGGAGAAATGAGGCCTTTGTCTACAGATTCTTCAACAGCTTAATTATAAGTAGCTATTTGAGGAACATGAGATATCAATAAAATATTAAATATTGTCCTCACCTGACCAGCATTGCAAGTAAAGCTGACTGAGTCAGAGTCTGTACACGTCATCGTCACGCTGGGCTTCTGCACACGGTCTGAGGTAATAAAATGTAATAAATAACATTATATGAACTTCTGCTAATGATGTATTAATAAAAATAAATACATAAAACTTGCAAAACCAAACTGAACAGTGACTTTATATTAATATCAAACATTTTCTGTTGAGAAAAATGTAAAAATTAAACAGCTTCTGATCCATCAACACACTTGTTATGAAATATATTTGCATATTTACATAACCAGAAAAATGTATGTATAATATGTTGTTACTTACCTAATACACACAAACGCACACTTGGTAAAGCTCCCACATTTATTCCATCTTCACTGGTAACCACTGGTCTGTATCGTCCTGACTTGTCTTTGGTGAGTTGTGTCAGCTTTAGTGATCCAGTTGAATCAACAGCATCATTTTTCCCTGTGATCACCAGTTTCTGTCTGCGATAAAAGATTACACTTGTGTCCTTGAACCATTTCAGGTTATCTGATTCCTTCAACTCATATCTAAGTGGCACAGTTAAGCTTGATCCTGTTGCAGCGTACACACAATCATCCTGAGAGCCTGAAAGACAAAGAAATAAAGAGGAATTTCATGACAAATTAAGAACAGTCATGCTAGAAAAGCTCTCAACAGCCACGTGTCAGTTCATCAAATCTGAAGGAAATTATTATTTTTAATTATTACATGTTTTATCTTTAAAACAGTGAATGAAAACCTGGTGTCAAGACAAGACAAATATGCAAAAAACATTTTTCAGTTGCTGAACTACGGCCCACAGGCAATGCTGCGGTGGTATACACACCACCACAGGAATCCAGACGCCACTTGGATCAGCTTCAGAATAAAACAACAGGAGTTGAAATGTATTTCATTTGGAGATGAGTGAAATAAAAAATGGACAGGTGATAGCACATGATACTTACTGGGCGTGAAGCAGTTTTGTATAACAGGGTCACTGATGGCAAAGCTGATGGGGTTAGAAACACGGCAAACCACAGGGGTGTTTACCACATCTACAGCTCTTTTTATTAGGATCTCCCCTGTTTCCTCCAGCTGTGTCTCCGCACTAGTCCATTCAAATCTCACAGTGTTGTCTTTCTGTGGAAGAAAATATGGACAACAGTCTTTTCCATCTCTTTCCCTCACACTCTGCTTTTCCTTTCTTTTTCATGCTTTTTATAATCTGTGTAAATATTGTCACTTCTTCCCCTCATTACAAAAAGAAAGAAATGCAGTTTGACAACCAAAATTCATAACCACATCTAAGTGCTTTCATCAGCACCAGAGTTAAATCTCTACCAGGATAAGGAAGTCTCTATAAACAGATGTTTAGAGGACTTTGAGTCCATTTCAAATGCTCCAATTATCAAGGCGAGTAAAAGAGAGTGGTTCCTCTCAGAAGCACAAACTCAGCTAAAACATTAAACAGAGATCAGGTTTAAGTAACATATGTGTAGTATGAAGAAACGCCAATCCAAACCTTGTGGATTCAGCAGTTTCTGTGTGAATGTTCTTAGGATCTGATGATTTAGATACTGACTCTGTGTGTCTGAACTCAGAAAATACAACAAAAAATAAAGAATCATGAGTAAAAGTATTGCTGACGATAGAGCTAGTGGTTTCATAGACATTTTAAGCACATTTCAGTGTCTTTATCAGTAAGTGGAGTTGAATCTTCTGGAGGATCAAGATGTCTAAACTTGGACTATTTTATAACCTCCTCATATAAAACAGAACAGCTGCTCACAGCAGCTCAGCGAGGCTGAAATAACGGAGACTTTGTCTCCAAACTCACAATTATTGGTTCAACTCTTTGAAAAATATTCTGACCTGAAACCTGAAATGTAAATGAAACAGACTCATAGTTGTCCTCACCTGACCAGCATTGCAAGTAAAGCTGACTGAGTCAGAGTCTGTACACGTCATCGTCACGCTGGGCTTCTGCACACGGTCTGAGGTAATAAAATGTAATAAATAACATTATATGAACTTCTGCTAATGATGTATTAATAAAAATAAATAAATAAAACTTGCAAAGCAAAACTGAACAGTGACTTTATATTAATATCAAACATTTTCTGTTGACAAAAATGTAAAAATTAAACAGCTTCTGATCCATCAACACACTTGTTATGAAATATATTTGCATATTTACATAACCAGAAAAATGTATGTATAATATGTTGTTACTTACCTAATACACACAAACGCACACTCTGTAAATCTCCCACATTTATTCCCTCTGTGTAAACCTCTGGTCTGTATCGTCCTGACTTGTCTTTGGTGAGTTGTGTCAGCTTTAGTGATCCATTTGAATCAACAACATCATTTTTCCCCATGATCACCTGTTTCCATCTGCGATAAAAAATTACACTTGTGTCCTTGAACCATTTCAGGTTATCTGATTCCTTCAACTCATATCTAAGTGGCACAGTTAAGCTTGATCCTGTTGCAGCGTACACACAATCATCCTGAGAGCCTGAAAGACAAAGAAATAAAGAGGAATTTCATGACAAATTAAGAACAGTCATGCTAGAAAAGCTCTCAACAGCCACGTGTCAGTTCATCAAATCTGAAGGAAATTATTATTTTTAATTATTACATGTTTTATCTTTAAAAAGGTGAATGAAAACCTGGTGTCAAGACAAGACAAATATGCAAAAAACATTTTTCAGTTGCTGAACTACGGCCCACAGGCAATGCTGCGGTGGTATACACACCACCACAGGAATCCAGACGCCACTTGGATCAGCTTCAGAATAAAACAACAGGAGTTGAAATGTATTTCATTCCCAACTCTCTGTGAATGGTACTCATGGCCATTGATCAGTGGTTGTTGACCAGTGGTCATGAGAATTTGCATATTAATTCGTATCAAGATGGCAGCGTGGACGCACACTGCGACTGCTCTCTCTCCTGACAAAACAGTATCCCCGTGTTTTTTTTGCTCTTTTTCTTGTTTTACACAATGTTCATACAGTTGCATGCTTTTTTTTCATAATCAAGAAAAGCAAATCCACGAACTTTTCAATCATGGAAGAGCTACGAATTACACTGAGGAACTGCAGACTGCTTCAGAGGCATCTACCATCAGCAACCCCTGCTACTAGATCTCGCCCATAGTGGAAAAGTCTCAGGCGGTTCGAGAGGAAACAGAAGAGAGGTAAGCGTGGAGGCATCTGGAGTAGGTACGTTTCATATACTTTTCATCAAGTTTGCAGATGACACAACTGTGGCAGGTCACATCAGCAACAGTGATGACACCTACTACAGGAGTGAAGTTATCCATCTGGCCAAGTGGTGCAGCAACAACAACCTCTCCTTGAATGTGGAGAAGACTAAGGAGATCATCATAGACTTCAGGAGAACTCACTCCCTGCACACCCCACTAACCATCAATGGTGCTGCTGTGGAGAGTGTAAGCAGCACCAAGTTCCTGGGTGTGCACATCTCAGAAGATCTCTCCTGGTCAAAAAACACTGCGTCACAGGTCAGCAAAGCCCAACAGCGAGTCTACTTCCTCTGCAAACTGAGGAGAGCAAGAGCCTCAACCCCCATTATGAGCACCTTCTACAGAGGCACAGTTGAGAGTATCGTCACCAGCTGCATCACTGTGTGGTATGGCTCTTGCCGAAGCAAGCGGAGAGGATCATTGGTACTTCTCTTCTCTTCCCTCCCTCCAGAACATCTACTGCACCTGCCTCATCCGGAAAGCCCTCTGCATTACAGGTGACTCCACTCAACCGTCCAACAGCTTCTTCAGTTTTCTGCCATCAGGAAAGAGACTGAAGAGCCTCCAGGCTAGAACGAGCAGACTGAGAGAGAGAGCTTCGCCTGTCAGGCTGTCAGGATGCTGAATTATCTCCCTGCTCTCACACACATGAACTCCAGACCTGCATTCACCTCTCCCCTCTGAACCCCCCCATTCCCCAGACATACAAAACTCTGAACCTCCCCCATCACCTGTTCCCTGACTGCCCCACCCCCACTTGCACATGAACTTGCCCACAATCACTAGGATTGTGTTGGACACCGCTGTTTATATAATTGTGTAGTTTTGAATTGTGGTGTATAAAATATGTTTTAGTGTACACTGAGGGCCATGGGGGCATATATTTACAGTCATTTCAAAATATGACTGTAAATATATGGTCTTTGACAGTAAAGCTGACTTTGACTTGACTTTGACTTTGATTAATGATCAAGGAACTGACCTCACAGCCCATTGTTCATTCAGTGGTGCTAGTTTCAGTTATTGTGCAACTTTACTGCTTATAAGGTTGGTGAAACCTGCAGTAACCATGTCATGGTCCGGGTAAGTGCGGAGTTTTTCCACTCTGCTGGGCTCCGCCTTCAGGCGGAAACTCCAATCAGCCTTCACACCTGACTGCAATCAAGTCACCGGCATTTAAAACCAGCACTCCCAACAGACCTCTGCCAGACCTTCAGCTAACTCGCGTTAGTGCTAGGCCACAAGCTCTTGTGAGATACCGTAACTTTTTTATTTCTACTCACAGTCTTTTCTTTCTGTCATAGTTATCCGCCTGGTCATCTGGCTTCACAAGTTGGAACAATACGCATCTCTGCCTGGATGCAGGTTTTCAGCTATCTAGTTTCACTCCCTTCATCGTGGCACCTCTCTTGCCTGCCAGGACTGTTGGACTCTCTCTGGACCACTACTCACCCGGACCCTTTGGACACTCTCCTCCCTAGTCCCCCTTAGCCTGCAACGCGTAAGCCATTACAATGATAGTTTAATCAACCAGCCGTGATTCACTGGAATTCCACTGACTGTCTATCTCTTCTATTTCCACGTTCACACCATCAGAAGTGGCAGAGGGTTCAGCCTCACACGCCTCACACTCTGGAGAGGACTCACTGTGGTGAGGGGGCGCTGCTCTTGTGGCGACCTGCAGCAGGTGTTTACTGGCGTTTTCTTTTTCTTTTTAACTTTGTTTTAACTCTGTTCTTAACCGTGGTTTTAACTTTTTATGAAGTTTTTTTTGCCGAGATGGAGATCTTCTACACCTTAGTTTTATTGTTGTTGGCGATATTCACCTGGAGTCATTCGCTCTCACTGACAATCACTTATACACGCGAGGAACTACTTGGATTACAGTGGTCCTGTTTGTCTATGTACGACTCTTCTAATGCTCGGACAGATGTGATTCTTGGTGAGGATTTATTTGCCCAGTCAAAGACTAATTTTGGAAAGCCCCGCTGCTTGAGAAAACGCGGAAAGAAAGGCGGCGTGCGTCACCGTGTAAGAAAACTTGGAGGAAGAATCGTGTTCCTCTGCCTTCTATGATTCTGGCCAATGTCCAATCTCCTAGGAACAAAACGGATGAATTACAAGGAAATGTGCTTCATCTACGGGAATACAGGGAGGCTTGTCTGATGGCGCTTACCGAGACGTGGCTGACCGATATGGACAGTGACACTTCACTGCGAATCAGAGCTTTGGGACCCCTGTCAGATTGGATCGGAACTGTGGAGTAACACTCAAATCTCACGGAGGAGGGGTTTGTTTGTATATCAACCAGGGCTGGTGTAATAACTTTACTGTGCGGGAGCGGTTGTGTCTTCCTGACATCGAGCTCCTTTCAGTATCTGTCAGGCCTTTTTACTTACCGAGGGAGTTCCCTCAAATTTTTGTCACTGTTGTTTACATTCATCCTAAAGCTGATGTTAAAGTTGCTGCCGACGCCATTTTTAAAGTGGTACACAATCTGCAGACTCTCTCACCGGATGCTCCTAATTTTATTCTCGGTGATTTTAACAATTGTAATCTTAAGAAATCACTGAACAATTTCTTTCAATATGTCACTTGTCCTACAAGGAATAACAAAACGCTGGATTTGTATTATGGACCAATTAAGGGGGCATATAAGTCTGTGGCCGGACCTGCGCTAGGTTCTTCGGATCACAATGTTATTCACCTCCTCCCTGCTTACAGATCTGTGATTAGGAGGGAGAAGGCCTGTGTGAAGCGGACTAATGTCTGGACAGAAGACCGTTGTGTTGCCCTTCAGGGGTGTTTTGATTGCACTGACTGGTCCGTGTTTCAAGAGAGCACTTCTGATTTGGATGCACTCACCGATGTGGTGTGTAGCTACATCTCTTTTTGCAAAGACTCTGTGGTTCCAGTCAGAGAATTTAAGACTTTCCCTAATAACAAACCGTGGCTCTCTAAAGATATTAAGGATCTGATTCTTAAAAGGAAAATTGCTTTTAACGAGGGAGACGTTCCCACTATGAGAATATTGAGGAAGGACGTGAGGGCTGTAATAAAGATCGCCAAGATGAGGTATAGAAATAAGACTGAGGCAGAACTCAGCAGTAACAACCTCCAAAGAGCTTGGCTTGGTATGAAAACAATGGCAGGGCTACAGACGAAAGGTAAAAGTAATATTACCTTAGAGGGGTTTACCTCTGACAAACATCTGGCAGACAGTCTTAACAGTTTTTACCTTCGTTCTGAGAACTTTGACTGTTCTAGACAGACCAGCACACTGAGGGAAAAGACCATCACTCCCCCATCAATTTGTATTGATGAGAGGGGGCTAATCTCTTTAGACACACTAAAAGCAAGAGTCCTGGACCTGACAACATCTGTGGACAGGTACTGAGAACTTGTGCTGATCAGCTGAGTGGGATTTTTCACTATACCTTCTCACTTTCTTTAGAGCTACAGACAGTACCTAAGATTTGGAAACATGCTGTCATTGTTCCTGTTGCTAAGGGCAGTTCTCCTAAGGCACTGAATGATTTTAGGCCCGTGGCTCTGACTTCTTTAGTGATGAAGACATTTGAGAAGATAATTAAGAAGGAGATTTTAATGCATGTTGAACACCATCTTGACCCCTTCCAGTTCAGGGAGAGGTGTGGAGGATGCTGCTGTCACACTCCTGCTTCTCTTGTATGAGCATCTTGAGGCCCCTCACACCCATGCAAGATTATTATTTGCTGACTTTTCATCTGCATTTAATACAATTCAACCCTTCTTACTTGCTGACAGGCTTTACAATCATTTCAAGCTTGACACTAGTCTGGTCGGCTGGGTGACAGACTTTCTGACTAATAGGTCACAATGCGTGAGGGTGAATCATGTGTTTTCTGATGTGCTCTCCTCCTCTACTGGATCACCCCAGGGTTGCTGCCTCTCTCCCCTTCTGTTCATTCTGTACACAAATGAGTGTCGCAGCAATTTCACAAACAGACACATCCTGAAGTTTGGTGACGACACAGTGATCGTCAGTCTTCTTGTGGGGACGAGTCAGGCCATGGACAGGTTGTAGATGATTTTGCGAATTGGTGTGATGAGTCCTTCCTTTCACTTAATGCGTCAAAAACTAAAGACATGATTATTGATTTTAGGAAGTCCTCTTATAGCTCATCACCCACTATCATTAAAACTGCCGATATTGGGATCGTTGAGAGTTATAAATATCTAGGTGTGGTACTTGACCATAAACTGTGTTTTGAATCTCATGCTGATGCCACTACTAAAAAAGTTCAACAAAGACTGTTCTTTTTAAGGAAAATGAGATCTTTTAATGTCTCATCTCAGATGTTGTCTTTGTTTTATAGAAGTTTTATCAAATCTGTGATGTCATTTTGTATCGCTGCCTGGTTTGGTAACCTGACGGTGAAGAATAAGAATCGGTTCGGACTTCTGGTAAAAACTGCTAGCAAAATTTCAGGGCGCTGGCAAGATGGACTTTTGGCCATTTACAATAGAAATGTGCTTAGAAAGGCTCATTCTATTATTAATTGTGTGAACCATCCACTTCACAGTGAGTTTGAGTTGTTGCCTTCCGGCCGCCGTTTTAAAGTACCTGTGAGGAAGACTAAAAGACTCCAGGTCTCTTTTATCCCTACTGCGTCTTGTCTCCTCAATGGCAAATAACTGTCCTTGGACTTTCTATCACTATTATTGCCATTATTATTTTATATTATTGTTCTGTTTATTTTTATCCTGCTTGTGGGACAATAAAGAAATTGAATTGAATTATAGTGACTCTGTGCACCTACTGCTCCTTCCCCCCCCCTTCCCAGGATCTGTTCATGGACTCTTGTATCTAGTCATAGCACACAGCTGGAGTTTAATGTTTCATAGTCTTAGACTTCACAGTTAACAGTTCATAGGTTTCTTAGTTCACAGTTCATAGCCTACATATTTTCCCTGCATTGTAATTAAAGTAGTCACTGTAAATAAAGCACTGTATTCACATCAGTTTGCCTTCCTTTGTGTCTGCACTTGAGTCCACACACACAGCCTGGTCCTCTCGGTTGTAACAAATCTGAGACTGAAGAACTAACTTGGATGAGTGATGAAACGTTTCTCCCACTGAAAACGCTACGTCCAGATGAACAGAATCAACCTTTTGGAATTTTTCAGTTGCTGAACAACTTTAACAATTTCATTTTCTGTGAAGGAAATCAAAGGACATTAGCAGATACATCTGTCACCTTGTTATGAGGCACAATGTTAATATTTTCATGGAGAATAAGGAAATCTTCATTTTCATGTATCATTCCAACTCCTTGAGTTCATTTGCCGCTCCCATTTCAGCGCCACTACCAAAAAATATCAAAATCAGCCTTTAAATTGACTGTAAAATACAACATTTTCGTGGAGTTTTACCCCCAGTAAAGGACCAGTAAAAACTTTTTGGATGTTTTAGTTCAGTAATTATTGCTAAATTCTAGGTTTTTCTGATGGTAAAATGCATGTCCACCGAGAGCCTCAAAAAGAAAAAAAGAAATATAGAAATAAAACTGCACGATCACTAAATCACATAGAACATCTGGCCAATCACAAGTGGCATCTTAAAGAACGATTTGAAAAGTTAAAATGAACTTTTTCTTTAATAAAGCCTGAGGAATTAATAATGAGATTCATTAAATTGTATTTGTACCTGTGGAGCCGTTGGCTAAGCAGCAGAGCAGAAACACAGCGGTGATAATGGAAGAAGAAGGCATCTTCTTCACTCTTCTCATCACATTCAGGTCCAAACAGTTACTCAGTCCAAATCAGGGATACATGAATATCCATCCCACATAATAGGCCTTCTAATGACGTGAAAAAATACAACAGAACAAAAAAATGAACAAAAAACATGAAACAGAAACAAAAACAGCTGCAAACAAAGCAGAAAGCTGGCAAATGTCCAGCCACCTGATGCAATCCAGACTGTCTCGCATATTCTTAAGTTTCCCTTTTGGTTATCAATAAAATATATTCCAACAGGAATATTGCTTCAATTTCTGGCTATGCAGAGTGAGGATGACGTCACCGAACACAGCAAACAGAAAGTGAAAGTAAAAAAACAAAGAACAATAGACCAGACTGTGGTTAGAGCTGAAAATGTCTCTTGTATTTAATATTATTTATTTGTTATTTAAAGTAGAGGAATCTCTCGCTCTCTCTCTCTTTCCGCTGTTATAAGTCAGCCCAGCTCACCCACTCTCTCTTCAGCTCCTCTATCACAGCAATCATGGATACTGACCGCGTTCGTCTTCGGGGTTCACAGCACACATAACGTTGATAGATTTGCATCGATTTCTTACACGCGCGTATTAAAAACAATGATTCTGTGATCACAAAGTTTAGACCCACTCAAAGCAGTGTGGATGTGGACGAGGCTTAAGTTGCAGTGAGGCTATCAGACAGCAGATGATGATTAATAAAGTCCATGTGATCCATAAAAGAATCATAAAGTAAAAAGATGATGATGATAAACGTGAATCTACATACCAATCAGATGGTGTCTTCTGAATCAGGGAGGAGGCGGTGTGATCCTGGGAACTGTGATCATGAAACCTGAAGCGATGCGGACCCGATCCGCCCCCAGAACCGGTCATTTCCAGGATCTGTTTGGGATCATCGTGGTGGCGTGTTTTCAAAATAATCCTTGTGAAAGAAGCGGTGTGATCCTGGCAACTATTGATTATTGATTACATATTCCACCGCGGATTCCTCGTTTTGCAGTGATAGCAATTTATTAACCTGGCAGCAGATTATGTCATACATGCCGTCTAAAGACAAAAACACAAAACATGCTGGTTATAAAGAATAAAAACGGAAGTAAGTGAATAAAAGTCACACGATTGGACTTGTGAATAGATGATTGTAGCTAATTCTGCTTATAAAAAATAAGACGAATAAGGGGAAGTAGAGTAACAAGGTTTCGATTGTCTAAAGGTTTTAATCAAAAATGAGATTTTTGCCGCTTTTTGTATGATTTTTTTTTCAAAGTTCTCACCAGCCTTGTTCCTCTTTTTTCTGCCAATATTGAAAGTTGTGGATTAAAAGCGCATCGTCCATCACTGTACTGTGAGTACTGTGGGTTTCACTGACTTCACAGCCTACAATCTGCTTGTTGCTGCTGCTGAGGACTTTAAAGGTTTTGGGAGTTTGACGTGTCATCAGGTTTGTTTTAGTCCAGGCAACAGCAGTCAAGTGTCCAAACTGGCGCAAAATACGCCAAAGCCTCAATTAGTAGTGGTCACGTGACTTGGGTGTCTCCTACCAGTGTTTGAGAAACTGTGAATAAAGGGTTTAAAGACTCTAACTTGGCCTGAGTCTGGCAGCCTTGTTGTCAAATCTGATAGATATGTTCATTAAATTCTCTAAACCAGGGATGTCAAACGTAAGGCCCGCGGCTATAATAAGATAAGATAAGATAAGATAAGATAAGATAAGATAAGATAAGATAAGATAAGATAAGATAACCTTTATTAGTCCCACACGTGGGAAATTTGTTTTGTCACAGCAGGAAGTGGACAGTGCAAAAGTTATGACGCAAAAATTAGAATACAATAAGAATAAATACAGTACACAGCTGTACAGAATAGAATAAAATAATATACTATATACAGTAGAATAAAATAGAATAAAAATATACAATAAGATAAAAATAGAATACGAATGCTATATACAACTGAGTAAAAATACAACGATGCCAGAAAGGATTATTGCACTTAGTATTATTGCACATGTGTGGATGTGTGTGTTTGTTCAGTTAAAGTCTTTGTTGTGGAGTCTGACAGCAGTGGGGAGGAAAGACCTGCGAAATCTCTCCGTCCCACACCGTGGGTGCCGCAGTCTCCCACTGAAGGAGCTGCTCAGTGCTGTCACAGTCTGCTGCATGGGGTGGGAGACGTTGTCCAACAGGGATGACAGCTTAGCCGCCATTCTCCTGTCACTCACCACCTCCACACCTCGGCCGACAAAAGACTCCAATCTGGCCCCACTGCACTGGATAGTTTTGGAAATTGTGAAGGAGGGCATAAATTTTGGACTTTTAACTGAATTTTCATACGTTTCACAAATTTTCCATTCATGCTACATGGAAGTAATGAAGTAAGAAATGACAGAAAAGTTTCTGTTTTTTCTGTTTGTTTTTTTAATAAAGAAAAGCAAAAAAATACACTTTCTTATAATTAACACAAATTATATTTTTATAATTACAGGACAGTCTGGACGTTTAGCTACCAGAACCGCTTTTTCCGTAATTTTACTTTACCTATTATTCATATGTTCATGCCAAGCCAGGAAGAACCCTGCCCATGATACAAAACTACCCAGTTCTAAGTGCTTCTCAGTCCTTTGGATTTTAAATTAACCCTGTTATGTTGACTGACCCAGAACAGAAGAGATGTCACATGTCATCTGCATCACTACAGAAAACAAAAAAATAAAATCAAAATTATAAAAGAAAATTGTAAAATAATCAATGCCAGTGTTTCTGACACTTTTGGATGAGTCAATTTGCCCAGGTTAAAATTAACCCAGGAGCATAATTGGTGTTCCTGGAAACCAACATAACAGGAGGGTTAATTATAACATATTATAGGCATCCTGCACAGATCACATGACTTCATCACTAAGGCCAGACGGTGATGATAATGTTATTTTCTGTTGTGTCTCTTCAGATCACAGTGTGCCCAGGTGCCAGGTTGTGGGACGCTGCTGTTTTCAGCCTCTTTGTTGGTGTTGACAGCTGGCTGCTGCTGGTAGCGATGCTCATAATAACGAGGCTTTTCCTGTTCTTGATCAGTCCACTGCAAATAAAGCTCCCTCAAATCTGTTAAAATAAGGACAGACAGAAGAGTCCCCTTCTCTTAATGTAATGTTTAATTAGTTAAACAAATTAAAATATTAAATGAAAATACGTTATTCTGACTCCACTCTTATTTACAGATCAAAGCAAACTTTTTAATGAACTTTAAAAAAAAAAAGTAAATTTAAAAAAAGGTTCAAGTGAAGTTAAATGAGATCATTTTAAATGAATAAGTGCTGCTTGCATTTGCATTTTTTCTTTAAAGAGCAGATTTAGATGCTATGTCCATAACTTAAGAGATTTTCTTAAGAGATCTTATCACAAAATGCATTTGAATTATCTGCAATTATTCAAAAAAAGTTTTAAATGTGTTTCACGTACTACAAATATAAGTAATTTAAGCATAACAACAAGTATAGTGACCCTCGACGGGGTTAGACATTTGCAAGAGAAGCGAGCATTTAGCACATCTTTGGCTACTCTCGTCAGCATCATCTCTTTTTCTGCCAACTTTTTATCATCCATAAACCATTTGATCGTAAAGTTGTTCTCATTCTGTGCAAGAAAATATAATTTCTGGATTAGTTGAAAGTTTAGACTTCAAGAATAACATCAAAAATCCAGTAAAAAATAAAAGTCCTGTAATAGAAGGGTTTGAGTGTTCTGTTATCCATAGATTTTATGTATCTGTGGATGTATGTGTGCACATGTGTGTGAGAATTTTTTTTTCCAGTGCAAGGTTCAGCAAACAATTTCTCAGGGCTTTTTTTTGTTGAAAAAATATAAATATGTATGAGTTTTTATTTGGAGGAGACTTTAGGCAACAAACTCAACATTAAAGAATTAACAAAAATGAGTGAAAACATTAATAACTGCAGAATTAATCTTTTGAAAACATGATCGACTAATCGTGACCCTAACAAGAAAAGAGAATAATTGCCCAAAGCAGCCAGTGCAAAACATCAGTTAATCTTTTCTTACACTCTGGATTATTTTCCAATTTATATAATAAAATAATAAATACATACAAACCCAAATCTTGCTGTTTTAGCAGCATCGTACAGTCAACACAGTTCAACTCATGCTTGGTTTCAGTGGAGAAGTGAAGACCTTTGTCCACAGAGTTTTCAGCAGCTTAATTATGAGTCAGTTATTTGAAGAACTCTCTATATGAAATATCAATAAAACATGAAATATTGTCCTCAGCTGACAAACACAAGTAAAACTGACATTTGTCTTATTGACTGTACACGTCATCCTCACAGTGGGTGTCTGCACACAGTCTGAGAAAAGAAAATGTGATCATGTCAACATTATAAGAGATAATCTTGATAATACATTAAAAAAATAATGATAATGCTGTATGGCAAAACTAGACAGTAACTTTGGTACATTAATAAACCAGCAGTTTTCTGTGGGTTAAATGTGTGACTAACATAGAAACAGACAGAACATTTGCTATAAAGTACATTTGTATTACCAGAATGAATGTATGTATAATGTGTTGTTACTTACCTGATACACACAAATGCACACTCGGTAAATTTCCCCCCACATTTATTCCCTCTGTGCTGTGAATCTCTGGTCTGTATCGTCCTGACTCGTCTTCATCCAGTTGAATCAGCATCATCATTTTTCCCTCTGATCACCTTTTTCTGTCTGCGATGAAAGATTATCCTTGTGTCCTTGAACCATCTCAGGCTCTCTGATTCCTTTAACTTATATTTAAGTGACACAGTGAAGTTTGAGCCTGTTGCAGCGTACACACAATCATCCTGAGAGCCTTTGAAACAGAAAGATGAGATTAGCCATGTTAGAAAGGCTCTGAATGAGTGTATGTCAATTTATAAAATTTGAAGGACATTGTGTTATTCATACTAAATTCAGGGCTGTACCTAAACTTTGTTCCATCTACAGACTTCTTACAAATTAGCTCCAAAGTAGCTGCCAAGAAATCACGATGCAGATAAAAAGTGTCAGACACTAACATTTAATTTCTGTGTGCATGAGCAACGCTGCTTTGCAAAGGTGTCCACATAGCATAGCTTGAGTTAGTACACAGCATGTAAACACATTTTCTGCATGTACAAATATCTTTGTGAGAATTTTCAAAATCTCCATAGAGATGTTATATCGTGTTTTAATTTGATAAATCATTGACAATCAGCTGATATTTCACATTCTTCTCAATAATGTCGACTACTTTAGAAGCTGACTACTTTTAGATTGACTGGAACTTTTTGAGATCACGACAATCATCATGACATTGCTAAGAAAACAAATACACTGTGAGTGTGCAGGTATGGTTTTGAAGAGAAGAGGCCTCGTCTGCTCTCATAGATAAAGAACAAAGCAAATGTGACACTTAGAACAAAGACTTGCTTCAGCAAATAATATATATAAATATAATCTGTGATTATATAGTCGGAGATGTTGAAGAGGTAAGCAAGAACTGTCCTAATTTGGGTGATTATTAATAATTTAGACATAAAATATAAATGTATGTTTTTCCAAAATGACTTCTTCTTAAAATCTGATAATACAAACTGATTTTTGTTGTTGCCGCTACAGGGTCCTTTTCGTTTTTTCTTTCACTGTCAGAGGAAAGTAAATTAAATTAAATTGCATAAGAAAATTAATATCCCGTCATTATTTTGTAAAATTAAACGTGTATTTTATTTCAAATAAGTGAGAAACACTTCAGTGAGTGTCGTGTGGCAAATAAGGTATGCATTGTTAATATCCGGAGATTCGGGGTGTCCCATGAAGCAAGATTAATGGGTTATTGAGATAAGCTGAACCTGAGTCAGAGCTCAAACTCTGCATCATGTTGTCACTGAAATGTGTAAGTACTCCTGTTTGGACATCTATGCAGAAAATGTTCTCTGTTGTTGTTTTTTAATTACAGCCCAAATCTGCTGACAGGTCTTTTTTTAAATATTGCTTGAACTGCAACTATAAAAAGATGTAAGTGCTTTTTATGCAATTTTTGCAAAGATATGTGTGGAAGGAAACCGTGACCTAGGACAAACTGATGGCATAAGATGTAAGTACAAGTCCTCCGGTTTGATATGCAAAAAAATTATTGCGCTAACTTATGTTATTGCAGTTCTACAGGGATTTAAGAAAAAATATCCTAATTGAGGTTATCATAATTCATGCATGACAGGGTTAAATAACAATAATTACAATGACACACGTCATACATCTACAGTAACATTAAACGACCAGTGGGTGGCAGGGTATAGACACATCACGTTTATTGTGCAATTCTTCATCACTACAGAGTTCTGCACATAATCTGAGATCGTATTATCTCTATATAATGTTTATACATTAATATTATATTATATGAAGAAATGCTGATGATGCATTAAATAAAGACTGATGACAAAGGTGTAACACTTTTTTTAATGAGTAGATTAAAAATCAAAAACATAAAAACATAAAATACATTCATGTTCACATTGATGCCATATATGTGAAAACACTAATCTGATAAGGCTGAAAAGTGTTTAGGTGACTGCACACTGTAATCTATGGTTGAGACTGACACAAAGAGAAATTCAAAGAGAAATGTGATGTTTATTGTATAACCACAATAAATCTACTCTGTTGTTAGCTACCCACAACAAATAAACATATGGTCATATTTTCTTTTTCTAATTTTCCATATTCATTGAAACAAAGTTTCCCAAGTTGTTTGTCTTCAGGCTTGTTGGTTTGGATATGCCATGTCCTTCACTTTTCTTTGTGAAAAGACTTTCTCATCATTGTGTTTCCATTTTAAGGTCAATTTTTTGCCCAGCTTGGTTTCAGAGAAACAATAAAGATACTGCCTGTTGCACCATACAGGTCAAAAACATCCTGGGAATCTTTGAATCAGACAGAAAGAAAAAAAAATCATAAAAAGATTACATCAGCCATGCTGCATGAGTCTTGAACGGTTGCTCTAACAGCCAAGATGAACTTGGCGGGAAGAAAAAAAAATGAAAGACGGAAAAACAAAACAGTCTGAATGTTGAATAATGATTACATTATATCCTGTTGTCTACCTCCAGACCACAGTCTGCACAGAAGTCAGGCTCCGGGACGCTACCAACCAGCTGCTTATGATGATGATGCTTCTTCAATGGAAGCTCAACTTTGTCTGTTAACACAAGATTACATGTCAGACTTGCAGAATTACAACCATCTCTCACTACTTTAGGTAAAAAGCAAAGCCTGCTATGAATAGCATCATAGATTTGATAATATTGGGTCAGCTAAACAAGGACACATGCAAAAACATGGAATCTGAATTAGAGAAACACAGTGCAGAGAATGGACACTGTGGTGCTGTTTGCAGGGTTTGTGAGTTTGGATTGCTTTGTGTCACTAATGTTAAATACGAGACACAAAAGGCTCATCAACTGTGAAGAGCTGGTTATAGCCTCTGAAGGTTGGGGCGAGGGGGTGCCGTTTAAATGGAGCAATGAAAACTCTCCAGAAAGACACTTATTCATTCAATAGTTCACATAAGTGTCACTGTTTAACCCCCCAAGAACAAAGATAGAGAGAACTGAGGATTTACACTAAACGTTTGTTTAATAGATGTTAAATTAAATGGTCATTGATAGTTTTTTTTTCCGTCGTTGTGTTTATATATTTCTACATAGTAAAAAATATAGTGTAAACTATCCATTCATTCATCTGTCTTCTTCAGCTTATCCAGGGCCGGGTCGTGGGGGCAGCAGCCTAAGCAAAGCAGCCCAGACCTCCCTCTCCACGGCCACCTCCTCCTGCTTATCCGAGGGAATAACAAGGCATTCCCAGGTCAGGGGAAAGATATGATCTCTCCAGCGTGTTCTGGGTCTACCCCAAGGCCTCGTCCCAGTTTGATAGTATTGGGACATATTGGGACAGATTCCCAAACCAACTCTGTTGGCTCCTTTTGATGTGGAGAAGAAGCAACTCTACTGTGAGCCCCTCCTGGATGGCTAAACTCCTCACCAAAGCTTGTGACCATAGGTGAGAGTAGGGACAAAGGGACATCAACCGGTAAGTTGAGAGCTCAGCTCTCTCTTCACCACAATGGATCAGTACAGCGTCTGCATCACTGCAGCACCAATCCATCTGTTGCTCTTCTGCTCCCTTCTCTCCTCATTTGTGAACAAGACCCTGAGATACTTAAAGTCCTCCAGTTGGGGCAGTAAGTCGTCCCTGTCCCGGAGTTGGCACTCCACCCTTTTCCGGCTGAGGACCATGGCCTCAGATTTGGAGGTGCTGATTCTTATTCCTGTCGCTTCACACTGAACTGCAAACTGCCCCAAGCTAGAGGCCATCACCCAGTGCACCCTCACTATGTGTTTTGGCATCCCAGGTCTGTCCAGCAACCTCCCCCACCACCTGATCCAACTCATCACCAGGTGGTGATCAGTTGAAAGCTCAGCACCTCTCTTCACCTGAGTGTCCAGAACATGCGGCAGCAGAGCTGATGATGCAATTATAAAATAACTCATGGATTTATAGATCACCGACCTGGGGCCTAGGTGTCCTGGTGCCACGTGCACTTATGGACACCCTTATGTTCAAAAATGGTGTTTGTTATGGACAAACTGTGGTTTGCACACACCGCCACCCAGCACACACTCCCCTATGACACCTCCTGCAGGTGGTGGGCCTACAGGAGGGTCCACATGTACCGAGTTGAAGAAAGCAGGAGTGACAGGAATTATTAGAAAAATAGGGTTTTCATTTATTTAACCTCCCAAAATTATATTTACAAAAGTCATAAATGTTGATCTCATAGAAAAAGGTCAAAGAAACAAAACTGAACTCAGGCAAAGACCTGCAAACGTAACAAACCAACTGACTGCCCAAACAAATATAACTGACCTAAACATGAAATGTCACACAAGGTTATATATAATGGCTGATCAGACCACTATGAGACATGAGAGGTAACTAAACAAAACACAATCATAAACAACAAACAATGCAGTACAGTCTAGTTTGTTAATAAACTAAACACCAAAGAAGAAAATCAAAACTACTGAACCCTAAACTCAAATATTTAATTAAGTACAACTACTTTGTTTTTATTGAAAGAAAACACAGATTCTCCCCTTCAGCAGGAAGTGGTGGTGCGGTCCAATTATCCCTCTTTGCATTTAATAGTTTCAAACCCTGCCCACCACTTTTTGTCTGGCAACTCCCCGGGATCATGGCAGGTAAGAAGAAACAAAGGTTTGTCAAAAATAAAACTAAGTAATGAACTGGTATGAATACATAAGTAAACTAAATGTGTACGCTTACAAACAGAACAAATGTATCCAAACCAATCAACACAAACGTGTGTTACTGTGTTCAAAGGAAGAAATGAAAATGCACAAGAGTTACTGACTTTAGAGTGTGGCCATGGGTTTGGCCATCACAGTAACCCTATCCCAGCCAAGGTGAACTGTTCCCTTGATCTTCTGCTGATAGGGGCTTTTGAACCACTCTGTCTGTCCCTCACCCAGGACCACTTTGCCATGGGGGTAAAAGCAAAAGACAACGTAGCCCCTGGGATCCCTGAGAAACCCAAACCCCTCCACTGAGATAATGTAGTGATTCAGCAGGGGATAGTGTAAACAACCAGCATAAAATATTGCAAAGGCCAAACTATTTCTTTTCTTTGACACAGTAATTTGTCTAGTAAAATCTAACATCACATGTTCAACCTGCTTTGTGATTATGAGTTTGATCTTAGTCTGCATTGTGTTGTGTTTGTAAATAAATTTTAACAAACAATTTGTAGTGCAGTGGCATGAACAATACATCTGTTTTTATTAGTGATTTGTTTGTTTTTTATAAACAGCCTTTTTTTAACATCTCACTATGTGCAGTGTAATAATGGAGATTACAATAACACAATATTTTCACATGTCTGTGTTTTCATGCAAAGTGCCACAGGCCGGAGTTTGCTCGTAATAATAATAATACTAAAATTAAGCATGATAATAATAATAATCTTACCCTTTATTATGTTTGCTTTTTTCTGGATACAGCAAACAATGAAAATGAAGATCACCAACAGAAGAATACCTGACAGTGAAAGAGAGGAATAAAATTGTACTTTATTTGTAATTGTACGCATGTGAAAAATAGTAAATGTGTTTTAGTTCAACAAGACTGTAACATAACATACCTGCTCCAGCGCGCACTGGAATACAGACATAAATGTCACATACCTCAGGGAAAGCTTCAAAACAATACAAGTAGAAAAATGTATTTATTAGATATGTATAATAAAATGGCCATTTTAGCCATCAACAGACAGTTGACACCACATAATATTCACAGGGCTTTAAGCATTTGTGATAAACTGGCTGATTGCAGAAACACTGCAAGCAATGGGCGTGTTTACCACAACTTCAGCTTTTTGTTAGCTTGTCCTTCAGATTTTCTTTCAACTCATCTTTGTTAAGCAATTTATGTTGTTTGTCTTTCTTTAGAATAAATTATAGTTGACAGAATAATAATTAATAAATTATTAATAAATCATTAATAAATTATTATAATTAAATTAAATTAAATTAAACATTTGAATATAAGTGCAAAAATAATATATGTACAATACAAACAATTTCTCAAAGTTTTGATTTTGATAAGACAAAATCTTTGTGGGGTTTTTGTTTTGTTTTTGGTGATTGTGTTAAAACCATGTTAAAAAAAACTAATCTGATCCATAAGCTCAGTAATGCTGTGGGTATTGAGCTGGACTCTCTTAAGGTGGTGTCGGCAAGATAAGGACAATGCTGGATGCACTCCTTGACTTACTGGCCAGTCACAGGAGCACGTTCAAAAACAGACTTAGATTACCCAAATGCACCACTTCACAACTCAGGAAATCACTCCTGCCTGTGGATATCGCCCTGTACATCTCCTCCATCTAATAACAGTCACAGTGCAATAGCTCTACCCATTGGCACATAGCACAAAAAAACAAGTTTTACAGTTTAGAGTAAAATGTCAGTCATATATATTTAAGCTCTGCAATATTCTGGATATTTATAAATGAGCTATTTGTATATATTAGAGCTATTTCTTATATTTTTTTTAAACTCTGTAATACACTGTATTATTTAATTTAGTTCAGTCTGTTAGTGTTCTCATTGTTTTGCAGCAACTGTAACCAAAAAGTATTCTGATTCTGATTAAATAGAAAATGCTGCAAAAACTTAAAAAAGAGTTAAAACGATATAACAGAAACAGGAAAAAACTGGGACACAAAATTTACTTGAATCTCTCTATCCAAAAAAATATAATGTACAATATGATACAACTTCTAAACTGAAAAAATCATTGACAATCAGCAGATATTTTTTATAATTCCAAAGAGTGTTTCAGGAAAAGCTTTAAAATAAAAGGAAAAGAAAAGTATCATGTTAGCATGTGAGCTCAATACAATGACTACTTCAGTTCATGAATATTTGGAAAAGGCACATTTGAACATTTGTACAGCTGATGGTAAATAATACTTACCAAGCTTATAGCATTCTTGTTGAACAGGCTGACTGATCTGTGAGCTGACACGGTTAGAAGCACTACAATAAAAATTGGCATTTAGCACGTCTTTGGCTACTCTCGACACCATCTTCCCTTTTTCTGCCAACTGTTTACCATCCATAAACCATTCGACCTTCTCATCCTGTAGGAGAAAACACAATTTGTTGATTAGATGAAGGTTTAGAATTGAAGTCTAACATAAAAAACTCAACCTGGCTAAAATTAGAAATATAATAATCTTTTCATACATTTTTGGTAATTTCCCAGCCTATATAATTAAATAATAGATAAAGAGAGACCCAAGCCTCACTGAAACAACATCTCTGAGTAAATGCTTGTAGACAGCACGCTTCAAATCATGCTTGGTTTCAGTGGAGGAAAAATGAGGCCTTTGTCTACAGATTCTTCAACAGCTTAGTTATGAGTCAGTTATTGGTAGAGTACTCTAACTTAATTGTACCTGAAACAATAAATATTGTACTCACCTTAATAACATTGCAAGTAAAAGAGACTTTTGTCTTGTCACCTGCACACATCACTGTTACTTTGGGCTTCTGCACACGGTCTGAGTACAGAAAATTTCTTTATATCAACATTATATAAACTACTGCTGATGATGCTTTTCTACAGTAACCAACACTGTTGATTGATAAGACTGAAAAGTGACGTCATAATAAAACCAAACACTCTTAATGACAAAGTATGACTAAGACAGCTTAGCACACTTGCTTGTTGTGATAGAAGTAGTACAAACACAATAAATACACATATGATGTTATTTTCCTTACCTAATACACACAAACGCACACTCTGTAAGTTTCCCCCCACATTTAGTCCATCTTCATTGATAACCTCTGGGATGTATCGTCCTGACTTGTCTTTGGTGAGTTGTGTCAGCTTTAGTGATCCAGTTGAATCAACATCATCATTTTTCCCTATGATCACCTGTTTCTGTCTGCGATAAAAGATTAGACTTGTGTCCTTGAACCATTTCAGTGTACCTGATTCCTTCAACTCATATCTAAGTGGCACAGTAAAGCTTGATCCTGTTGCAGCATAAACACAATCATCCTGAGAGCCTTTGAAACAGAAAAGAAGGTAAAAAAAAATCAGATGAAAAAATTAGAACAAGGCAAGGCAAGGCAAGTTTATTTGTATAGCACAATTCAACAACAAGGTGATTCAAAGTGCTTTACAGAGACATTAGAAACAAAAACAAATAAAAAGCATGATTTAAAATTTATTAAAACAAGCAAACAAACAAACTAATTAAAAAACAAACAAAACAGTATATAAAATCAGAACAGTAGATAAAATCAGTAGTTAAATGTAAGTTTTGAAATTTAAGCTTAAAAGTGTGGATTTGGTTCTTTATTCAAATGCAGCTGAGAACAGGTGAGTCTTCAACCTGGATTTAAATAAACTGAGTGTTTCAGCTGATCTGAGGCTTTCTGGGAGTTTGTTCCAGATATAAGGAGCATAAAAGCTGAATGCAGCTTCTCCGTGTCTGGTTCTGACTCTGGGAACTGATAAAAGACCGGATCCAGATGACCTGAGGGATCTGGAAGGTTCATACTGGGTCAGGAGGTCATTGATGTATTTTGGTCCTAAACCATTCAGAGCTTTATAGACCAGCATCAGAACTTTAAAGTCTATCCTCTGACGGACAGGCAGCCAGTGTAAAGACCTCAGAGCTGGACTGATGTGGTCCACTTTTTTGGTCTTAGTGAGGACTCGAGCAGCAGAGTTCTGAATGAGCTGTAGTTGTCTGACTGATTTTTTTAGGTAGACCTGTAAAGATGCTGTTACAGTAATCAAGCCTACTAAAGATGAATGCATGGACTAGTTTTTCCAGGTCCTGTTGAGACATCAGATCTTTTATCCTTGAAATATTCTTGAGGTGATAGTAAGCTGACTTTGTTATTGTCTTAATGTGTTTTTCTAAGTTTAGGTCTGCATCCATCACTACACCCAAATTTCTCGCCTGGTTTGTGGTTTTTAGGTGTATAGATTGAAGTTCTCTGGTGACCTGTAATCGTTTTTCTTTGGCGCCAAAGACTATTACCTCAGTTTTGTTTTTGTTTAGCTCGAGAAAATTGTGGCACAACCAGTCATTAATTTCCTCAATGCATTTACCAAGAGCCTGTACAGGGCCTCGGTCTCCTGGTGACATTGTGATATATATTTGTGTGTCATCTGCATAGCTGTGATAGTTTATTTTGTTGTTCTTTATAATCTGTGCCAGTGGGAGCATGTAAATGTTAAACAGAAGGGGTCCCAAGATGGAACCTTGGGGAACTCCACATGTGATACTTGTCTGCTCAGATGTGAAGTTACCTATTGATACAAAGTATTTCCTGTTTTCTACGTATGTTTTGAACCAGTTTAGTACAGTTCCTGAAAGACCTGCCCAGTTCTCCAGTCGTTTGAGTAATATGTTGTGGTCAACTGTAACAAGAATGAAGAGCATACAGTATATATATGTACATATATAAATATGTATATATGTCCAGCGATGGGAATAACGGCGTTCAAGTATTGGCGTTACTTTTTTCAGTAACGAGTAATCTAACTAATTACTATTTTTTTTTTCTTTTGTGTGTGTGTCCCGTTTGGATCTTTAGCCATCAGAATTGTTGTCTTATGGCCAAGAAAGATGCCAAGCGGATTTATTTTACCAAGTGGATCATCATGGCCTTGCCATATTGGTCCATTTGATTGACCTTTATTATAATTGTGAATTTATTTTATTTTCAGTTGCTACAAACGGGACAGACATGACTGGGGGATAGGACAGGGAGAAAGAATGAAAGAAAGAGAGGGAGAGAAAGAAAACCAAAGGGGAGAAGAGACGGTGAGAAGGGGGGGAAGAAAGAAAAAAAAACAAACAAACAAAAAAAACAAAACACCTGGGTCACCTGTATGGAGAAAAAAAACAGAAGAGAAAGCAAACAACAAAGAGCAACATAATAAAAAAAAACAGCACCATCACAATAAACTAGCTAGCAGTAGATATCAGTAGATACTAAATAATAAACGATATTGTGCAGCACGCAAGATAGACAGCGCACAATGTGCTTTGAGGCAGCAGCCAAGAAAGCTGTAGTCCGCGTCTGTGAATACCCGTGTGTACACCTGTGTGCACACCTGTGTGGATCAGCATGCTTGCATTCCAAAGGTTTCTCCCTGTAACGATCTGCTAGGGAGTGTGGGGAGCCACAGCCCCGTCCTCCAGGGTATGAAACTAATTACTATTTCTATCGTTACAACGCCGTGGCATCTTACTGAATGGAGAACACCTGATTGTTATGTAAATAATTTGAAATGGTTATTTTAAAAAGGGTAAAAGGTAAATGGATGTAAATAACTTTAATGTTTGCAAAACTTGTGCACATGATTTTAAAATTGGCAATTTATATTAGCATTTAAAGTTATGAAATATGATTCAATAAACATGTTTGCTTTTTGTCTGATTTTAGATCAACTGTGTTAATACAATATTTCAAAATGAAAACATAACTGTAGATTCAGACATGTGAGGCTGTGCTGAAAAGAATGATACCAAACAAGGCAAATAAACAGTTTTTTAAAGGTGAAATGTAGAGGAAACATCAAAAGAAGCTAAAAATGGCCAATTATACCCTGGACCCCAGAGGGTTAAACTTTAAAAAAAAAAGTAATGCAATAGTTACTTTTCAAGTAATTAATTACTTTTAGAATCATGTAGCTCAGTTACTAACTCCGTTACTTTTTTTTTAAAAGAAGTAAGTAATAACTATAATTAATTACTTTTTCAAAGTGACTTGCCCAATACTGTATATGACATAGTACTGAAACATGTAAATATAAATATAAATATGGAGTCAGATCTCGCCTCTGTTAAGTCTTGAAGAATTATAAAGTTGGAAGATGACATGTTAATTAATTTTGCCTTAAAAATATCATAACCAGCAAGTTTGGAATTTAAAGCTAAAACATAAACCAAAAAGAACAACAAAATTGTACCGTAAATTGTACTATACCTGAGGAAGCAATGAAGCAGCAGCAGAGCAAAAACACAGCGAAGGTGGCAGCAGAAACCATGTTCTTCACTATTTCCATCACTCTTAGCTCAAAAGAGCACTTTCCAGTGTCGGTGTTATTTCCTGTAAAAGCACAACAGTGTCACATGTTTTGTGTGTGTGTGTGTGTGTGTGTGTGTGTGTGTGTGTGTGTGTGTGTGTGTGTGTGTGTGTGTGTTCAAGTGTAGGCATGTGCATGTATGGTTTTAAAAGGAAGTGACCCAAGAGGCCTCATCTACTTTCATAAACCAAGCAAGCAGATCTCACACCCAGAACACAGACTGTGCATCTTGTTTTGGCTTTTTGCTTCAGAGAACATACATAAATATAACCAAAATATTTTCAATAGTAACCAGAGTGAACACAAGGAAAGCGGCGGGGCCAGACGGCATCACCGGCCGTCTGCTGCGCTGCTGTGCTGACCAGCTAGCAGGTGTGTTCACTTCCATCTTCAACGAGTCCCTGGCGAAGTCTGTGGTCCCCACATGCTTCAAAAGATCCACCATCATCCCTGTGCCCAAGAACAGCAAACCCTCATCCCTGAACGATTACCGGCCAGTTGCACTGACCTCGGTAGTAATGAAGGTGTTTGAGAGGCTGCTGAAGAACATCATCTCCTCCTCCATCCCAGACACCACAGATCCGCTGCAGTTCGCCTACAGATCCAACAGATCCACAGAGGATGCCATCGCCCACGTCCTACACACCACTCTCAGCCACGTGGACAAGAAACGGGTAACTATGTGCGAATGCTGTTTGTTGATTACAGTTCAGCGTTTAACACAATAGTGCCCTGCAGACTGTTCACAAAGCTGAGGGATCTGTGACTTAACAGCCGTCTGTGTGCATGGGTGTTGGACTTCCTCACTGGCAGAACTCAGGTGGTGAGGGTGGGCAGGTGCTTCTCCAACAGCATCACCATCAACACAGGAGCACCTCAGGGATGTGTCCTTTCACCACTGCTCTACTCCCTCTACACTTCAGACTGTGTGGCCACCCATGGCTCCAACACCATTGTGAAGTTTGCTGACGACACAGTGGTGTTGGGTGCCATCTCCAACAACGATGAGGCGGCCTACATGGATGAAGTGAAGAATCTGGCATCGTGGTGCCAGGACAACCACCTCCAGCTGAACGTCAGCAAGACCAAGGAGCTGGTGGTGGACTTCAGAAGGGGTCAGCACAGAGACTACAAGCCCATTATCATCAATGGAGCTCCAGTGGAGAGGGTGCAGTCCTTCAAGTATCTTGGTGTCCACATCTCCTCAGACCTGACATGGGCTGCCCACATTCAGGTCCAGACCAAAAAGGCTAGGCAGCGCCTGTATCACCTACGACAACTGAGGAAGTTCAGGGTCTCTCCAAAGATCCTCAGGATTTTCTATACAGGCGCTGTGGAGAGCATCCTCACACAGAACATGACATCGTGGTTTGGGAACAGCTGTGTGAAGGACCAAAAAGCTCTCCAGAGAGTGATCCGTACAGCAGAACGCTGCTGCAGGATTGCTCTCCCCCCGCTTCAGGACACCTACACCAGGAGATGCCGGACTAGAGCAGCGCAGATACTGAAGGACCCGTCCCATCCTGGCAACAAACTGTTCCAACTTCTGCAATCTGGTAGAAGGTTCCGCATCTTCCGGGCAAGGACAGAGAGACTCAAGAGGAGCTTCTATCCCCAAGCCATCCGTGCCCTAAACACACACACCTGCCCTCTCACATCATCTATAATTGACTGAGACAGGACTCTCTTCCAGACACTAAACCAAGGCACAATGTACATTTCAATACCTTTAATTTTAAATATGTTCATATTGTCTATCCTGTAAAATAGTCAGATGTCTATTCATATTAATGTACAGAATTCACCTGCTTGCTGGTACTACTGCACATTCACCCAGTGTATATACTGTATATATATATATATATATATATACATGTTCTTCCTCTACACCCCCCCCCCCCCCCCCCCCCCCCCCCCCAATTTTTGCACATGTCGAGGAGCGTGTCAGGCTACATTTCACTGTGTTTTATACTTGTATAACTATGCATATGACAAATAAAGAACCTTGAACCTTGAAATCAAATGCTAAATTGCTATAAAATACAAATGACTGTTGTTTTGAATTAAATTGTTTTCATAAACCTGAATGTACAAACTGATTTTATTTGTTGAATATTATTTGTTGTTTCCTCATTGTTTTCAGTTGAAACAGGACACTGCTGTGATGTGTTGTTTACAATCTGGTCTGTAAGTGTAGCTGTCCCTAGTTTACACAAGGTATTACATCTGTAGTGAGAATGAATGGCTATGGATTCTGAGAGTAATAAAGTTTTAGTGCAGTTTTTGTGCAGTTCCCGTGACTTTTCATGGCACGGTGTCAGAAGAAGTTGCCCACCAAAGGTGTAGAAGCAGAAGGGAGAAGATGCAAGCAGTGATAATGGCAAAGGTTAATGCACCTGATTTGTTTGACTTCACTAAACCAGCGCAATGGCTGGTCTGGAGGCAACGTTTATCCCACTTCTGAGTTGCTGCTAAACTCAACCAAGAGGACGGCGATATGCAAACGATAATTCCTACAAAATGTTAAAGAAGAACAACACGATTCATGAACGTGTGAATTTCCATCAAAGTTCCCAACGACATGGTGAGAGTGTAAAAGCCTTTGTCAGAAATCTCTATCAGCTAGCAGAGCATTATGACTTTGGTTACAATAAAGAAAACAAATATCTAATTGCAATATAGCCGACAGTAAAGTGGCCCAGAGGCTGCAGCTGGAGTTGAACTTAACCCTGAAGAAAGATATTAGTGTAGCTTATCAGTCCAACTTAATCAAGATGCAAATTATCGTTGCCTGTGAGATGAATACTGTGTCAGTGCCAGAAAGCTCTAAGAGCAAAAGCAAAGCATGAAAAGAGGGACAGCAACAGCTGCTCACTTCGTGGAAGATTACTGGAATGTGCTCAAATGTCATAAGACTGGATCAATCAATCAAAGATTTTAGGGCCTGTGGATACTAATGCTGACACCTGTGAGGACAATGTATCTGATAAAATAACAATTTAAGATGCTTTTATTTAAATTTATTTTTTTATTAATAATTGATTGACTAATAATTGAATTAATTTCATGTCAATAGCACCATTAGAAATATAGAAATATAATATTTACTTAGAAAATTTGTGACTTGTTCAAGACTCATTTTACCCACTGTATGCAGATCAACTGTCTGCATACAGCTTGCAGGATGAGGATGTGCACTGTTGTGCACCAGGAGGAACTCGGGACCAACTACAGTCTGTGGATCCAAGGATTTCATCCTGATATCTAATGGCAGTAAGGGTACCATTGCCTAGGCTGTAGAGGTCAGTCCCTCAATGAATATGGCTCCACAGACCATCTTTGACCCACCTCCAAACTTGGTCATACTGAACGATGTAACAGGCAGCATAATGTTCTTTATGGCTGAGCACTGAGCACAGGACCCACTAGAGGACACTGGGCCCTCAGACCACCCTCATAAAGTCTGTTTCTGATTGTTTGATCAGAGACATTCACACCAGCGTCCTGCTGGAGGTCATTCTGTAGTTCTGCCACTGCTCATGCTGTTCCTCCATAGACCAGTAAAAATGGATTTAGTAATTTAGATGCTTTACATATAAAAAATGAGCGAGAATGAAAACTTCCATGAGTATTACATGAAAAAGTTATGTAATCTTTATTACATCAGCATTTCTGTACAATAGAACACCTGCAGTTAAAAAGGCCAAAACTATAATGATGAGAAGATTAAAATATATCTTACCTCTGAAGGTTTGGCAGGATGAAAGGTAAGAAAAAACACTTTTGGTTCATACATTTTACCTCAGACTCTAACATTAATGGAACACAACAGTCTGTTTTGTTAGACCCTCTCTGCCTAATAAGGCGGCATCTTGGTTTCACTCTGATGTTGAAGTTCAAAACTGCTAAAAACATAAAAACGAAACAAACGAACAAAATGAAAACACAAGCACGAAGAACTGTTTTTGTCCTGCTGTCAGCAGTGATGGAAGAGGACCCAGATGAAAGATTGATGTTAAACATGATAAGACTGGTAAATGAATTTAACTGGAGTGAAATATAGATGTGTGTGAGTGCAACCAAATGTTTTATGTGCATTTAAGACAAAAACGGCTCTCTGGGACTGTGTGTGTACTGTACCCTGCAGCTGTTTGTTTTTAAAAAGGAAAAAACAAGTTTGTCGTCAATAACATGCCACTTCTCATGTGTGGTTTAACACTTACTGCAGAAACTGAACGCCTGATAAGAAGGGGGAAATACACAGAAGTTGTTTGTGCTAGAGAAAACTCCTCTGTATGGTTTTACAGCAGTATTCCTGTTTTTGTTGCATTAAACTGGTTTCTTCTATACCTGTTTGCATGGTGGTGTGGGAACACAAACATCAAAAATCCTGTTTGTATAGACATGTTAAAATGCATGATTTGAACCTTTTAAATATATATATATATGAGAAAAAGAAACTTGTTGCCCACAGCAGCTCAATGTGGCTAACACTAGAATTCACCAGCTGACACCTCATCCTCATTCAGGTTTGACAGCGTTTCTAGTTGGTAATGGCAGATGCCTGAGCAGGAACTGAGGCTGCAGTTTGGAGAAGCCCTCAGAGGAGACTGATGGCCCATCCCCAAGAAGCACTGATGACTGTCTGCTACAAAGGTCGAAGACTCTAACTGGTAGGCAGGCTTAAGATGACGAGCGGCTCGTGACCTCAATCAGGTTGTCAGGGATTGCACTGAATGAAGTGCCAGCATTATTGAATGTGCCAACAAACATGAAAAAGGAACGCCAGCAAAAGAGATCAGAAGAAAGTGCAGATGATGAGAAAACTTGATGAAAGAGTGAGGGAACCTGAATCAGGTAGTGACTTGGTCGGGGTCTGAACAGAGGCTCTGGCGGTGAAGCATGCTGGGAATTTTTAGGCAGGAGATAATTGCTGACAGCTAAAGGCTTAAGGGTGAGTTTCACTTAAGCTGGATGATGCAGACGGGTTACCAGGCTGGCTAGTTTGCTTCATTTGAGTAAGGTACAGGGACTACTGATTGATTCCATAACAAATAAAGGTGATGTTTTCAGTTTTGGAGGTACTGGTTGAATTTGAAAGGTTACTTAAGGGGGGGTTAATATATATACAGAACAGGAAGGGGAGGTGTCAAGGTGTAGTCCTGCTCCTGAAGGTCGGGTGTGTTCAGGGTGGTATGGCCACTACATAAAAAGCCTATATATATATTATTGTGCTAAACTGCATATGTTACAACAAAAACATGCAAACCTTCTTTATTAGCTGCAGCTTCAAATTTGAGCTGCAAAATTGCTTTTCCCGCAGTAACATCACCTTAAGAACACGTTCGTTTATTTCAGCAGTGTTAAATTGACAGAGAGCACACAGTGTGTTAGGACGATTTGTAGGTCAAACATTTTTGTCTTTTGGAGACTTTCACTTATATATAGAACATAAGAATATAAGCATGTGTGTGTCATCACAGCACGTATAAAAAGGCAGTTTCTGCACTGTCCTCTCGTTTATGGCCATACCACCCTGAACACGCCTGATCCTGGAAGCTGAGCAGGGTTGGTCCTCGTCAGTACTTGCAGTCCTGTAAGCTTTTTCACTTCAACACACAAACTGCAGAGGGCGCTGCTGCTTTCTCGGGAGAGAATACTGTTTCACTTTTCTTCACCTGGTAGTGGTTTTGAAATAATGAACTGTGAGGCGAGAGAAAAGAGTAAAATACTTTATTTTATCAGTAATGATAAACAAAAAACACGAATAACAGAATCCAAGGGCAGAAGTGAGACCAGTGTCAATATGTTATACAACCATGTGATCAGATAGCAAAATATACCTTCTGGTACCATCTAGCTGCAGGAGTTCATGGGTAAATCCTTGGAAAGCTGAAGAAATACTTCAGCAGGAAAAATCACAGCCTTTTGCAAAAATATATCCAAATATAATTATACACTTTTTCCACACGTGGCAAAACTATCCGAGGACATGAACTGTTGATGCGTTCATAAGGAAGGCCATGCTTATTATTCACATTAGAGTATTACTGATTAAAAAAATAGAAGCAGAACTTTTTGTCAAACAGAAGAGGAACACAAAACATTTCAAACAGATGTTTATGGCAGAATTCATAGGTCTGAAAATACAAGTCAGTCCCTTTCAAGCAGTTTAAAACAGAAACAGTAAAGGACTGCCATGGCTTTGAGATACTTTGGTTGTAATACAAATCCCAGAGTTCACAAGCAAGAGGACTACAGAGATGGCCATGCTATGCTATGCTAAATTACAACTGTTTAAAGGTAACATTTTAAAAAACCTACAGGAAAAACAAAAGTAGAAAAAATGTTAAAAAAGTCAAAATATAAGTGTCATCACATTTTTACAAGAACAAGCTTTTCCACACAGACAAGTAGACGACAGTATTCCAAGAATAATCTAGTTTTTCCACATCTTTTAAAAACACTGTAACACATGAGTCTTTAATAAAAATGAGTCCATCAATGTTGATCAAATACTGATTAGCACTTGTTTAGACTGATCGTCTATATGGGTTTATTAACCTGCTCCATTATTGTGTGCACATTTAACCCAGTTTATACAGTCAGTGTAAACAAACGAGGGGTCCTAAACACACCGTTTCATCTCAGCACTGAGGCTGGATAATGATTGTATTTTTTCTGTTGTCTCACTCAGAGGTTCTGGGATGCTGCTGGTCGTGATGGTGGTGATCAGTTATTTGAGTGTTGCAGGCCAGCTCACTACAGCTGCTGCTGATGTTGCTGCTGTTCCTGAGTGATCTGCAAACGAAGCTCCTCCTCCTCTGTTAAAATAAGCATAGACGACAGGTCAGAGGGAGAATCAGCTCAGTTCAGTTGTGTCAATACTGCGCCAAATCACAACAATAGTTGATGCGAGACACTTTATATTGTCAAGACCTTACAGTAATCCAAAGAAACAGAAAACCCCAACAATCATATGACCCCCTATGAGTAAGAGCTTTAGTGACAGTGAGAAGGAAAAACTCCCTTTAAGGAAGAAACCACCAGCTCAGGGAGGAGGAGCCATCAGCCGCCACCGGTTAGGGTGAGAGGAGGGAAACAGGACAAAAGAAATCCTGTGTCTTCACATCACAATCATCTCTCATCATTTCTGGCAAAACCTGCTCATACTAAGACCCTGGCTTTGATGTGGTGTTGTCAGCTAAACAAAGATGAGCTAGAATCAAACTTCATCTGCTTTGCAATCAACAAAATGTAAAAGCTCAACACATGTTGGAGGTGTCACTCAGATTTAAAAAAAATAAAAATGAAATCAAATCCAGACCACAGACCACCCAGTCACAAAAAAGGTCATTTCAGCAACACGTGATGATTTCTGACCATGTAGTAAAAGATAAGAAACTGCTCAAAACATTAAAAACTTAATTTCCTTCTTTGACACAATAATTTGTGTCATCTGTAGCCTAATCCAGCATCACATGCTCAGCCTGGTTTGTTTAATCCTAATGTCAATACCGCACTGTGAAATTCATTACAATGGCTAAACCTAAAGAAAAATGAACTTATTGTCTCAATACTCAAGGAAGAAACGTTATTGAGCTTTCAGTGAAGTATACGCCCTGCCACCAAACACCAGCCAAAACAACCCAGCAACAAAATAAAAAGGAGACGACATTTTTGAAAAGAAATCTTACGGATTTTTTTAATCCGCTTTTTCCGTCTGGACTGGACACAGCAAATGACGACAACAAGGATTACCACCAAACAAATACAAATGCCTGATGGTGAAGAATAACAGCAAATTGTGTTTGACATGTTAAAGTGGGACTAGAAATAGACAAATGATTGTGTGAAGTTTAATTCCTCCACATTTCATATAAGATGTGAAACATACCCACAGCGATCCAGATGCCACTGTGATCAGCTTAAAACAACAGGAGCAGAAATGTATTTATTTGGAGATGACTGACAGGTGACACGTGATAGCACATCATACTTGCACAACCCAGTGTCACTGACTTGACTACTTACAGGGCTTAATGCAGTCTTGTTGAACAGGCTGACTGATCTCAGAGCTGACGGGGTTAGAAACATTGCAAGAGAAACGAGCATTTAGCACGTCTTCGGCTGGCCTTGTCAGCTCCTTGCCAGTCTCTTTTTCTGCCACAGGTTTATCACCCATAAACCATTTGATCTGAAAATTATTTTCACTCTGTAGACAAACAGACAATTAGTGGATTTATTGGAAGGTTCAGATTTTAAGTCTAACATAAAAAGTTAAACTTCGCCAAAATTAGAAATATAATAATCTTTTCATACATTTTGGGTAATTTTCCAGCCTATATAATTAAATAATACATACATAGAGACCCAAGCCTCACTGAAACAACATCTGAGGAAATGCACACTGCAAACTACAGATTCTTCAACAGCTTAATTATGAGTCAGTTATTGGTAGATTACTCTAACTTAATTGCACCTGAAACAATAAATATTGTACTCACCTTAATAACATTGCAAGTAAAAGAGACTTTTGTCTTATCGCCTGCACACATCACTGTTACTTTGGGCTTCTGCACACGGTCTGAGTACAGAAAATTTCTTTATATCAACATTATATAAACTACTGCTGATAATGCTTTTCTACAGTAACCAACACTGTTGATTAATAAGACTGAAAAGTGGCGTCATAATAAAACCAAATACTCTTAATGACAAAGTATGACTAAGACAGCTTAGCACACTTGCTTGTTGTGATAGAAGTAGTACAAACACAACAAATACACATATAATGTGTTTTACTTACCTAATACACACAAATGCACACTCTGTAAATCTCCCCCCACATTTATTCCCTCTGTGTAAACCTCTGGTCTGTATCGTCCTGACTTGTCTTTGGTGAGTTGTGTCAGCTTTAGTGATCCAGTTGAATCAACATCATCATTTATCCCTCTCATCACCTGTTTCTGTCTGCGATAAAAGATTATTCTTGTGTCCTTGAGCCATTTCAGGTAATCTGATTCCTTCAGCTCATATCTAAGTGGCACAGTGAAGTTTGATCCTGTTGCAGCATAAACACAATCATCCTGAGAGCCTGAAAGATAAAGAAATGAAGAATAGTCATGCTAGAAAAGCTCTCAACAACTACATGTCAATTCATCAAATTTGAAGGAAATTATTATTTTTATTACTTCTTGGTGTTTTTTTTTTATGTTTAAAAGGTGAATGAAAACCTGGTGTCAAGAAGAAACAAAAGTGCATCCAGGTAATCCCAAAAAGTTAATTCTGTTCAACTGGACGTAGCGTTTTGTTTGGGAGAAATGTTTCGTCACTCATCCAAGTGACTTCTTCAGTCCCAGTGATGGGACTAACAGCATTACAAACTACACAACCACAAACAGCTATAAAACAATCGAGTGAGTGAGAGAGTGAGCGAGAGAGAGTTTTGTGTTGTGTGTCAGAACAATGAGGCGACTGCTATCAGGAGTGATACACCTGCTGCTGTCAGACCTGCAGGTATCAGGCTTTTTTTGGAGTTCTTCTATATGGTGTGGGAACACTTATTGAATGCAGAACAGCTGATGGTTATGTAAATAATTTGAAATGGTTATTTTAAAAAGGGTAAAAGTTAAATGGATGCAAATAACTTTGTTGTTTGCAAAACTTGTGCATATGATTTTAAAATTGACAATTTTTATTTGCATTTAAAGTTATGAAATATGATTCAATAAACATGTTTGTGGTTGTTACAGTAAAAAATATAACTTTTTCTACTCTGATTTTATGTTTTTTGTCTGGTTTTTGATCAAAAATCAAAAGTAGCTAAAAATGGACAATTATAAGCTGGACCCCAGAGGGTTAAACATTTTTTTAAAGTAACGCAATCGTTACTTTTCAAGTAATTAATTACTTTTAGAATCATGTAACTCAGTTACTAACTCAGTTACTTTTTTGAAGTAGTAACTAGTAACTATAATTACTTTTTCAAAGTAACTTGCCCAACACTGGTCTCAGCTGACTGTAGGTTTCCCCAACCAGAAAGCTCCAGGCAATCCAGGAGAGAAGGACGAACGCTGCCTAAGCGAAGACTCGTAGTGATCCTGTATGTGTCAGGAGTGTCGGAGCAGTTGAGACGCATTTTTTCTAAACACTGAATCTTTGTGGGTTTCAAATCCCAAAACACGCTGCGCCAAAAATTGGTCCACCCAAGGATCAGGTCCCCCGACACAAACAGAGTAACATAGTGTACGCTGTTGAGTGCCAGGAGGATTGCCAGGATTTATACATCGGAGAAACCAAACAACCTCTGGCAAAGAGGATGGCACAACACAGAAGAACTACCTCGTTAGGCCGGACTCTGCAGTCTATTTACAGCTACAGGCCAGTGGACACTCTTTCAAGCATGAGGATGTTCACATCCTGGACAGGGAGGAACGCTGGTTTGAGCACGGCGTCAAGGAGGCCATTTACGTGAAAAGGGAAAGACCATCTCTGAATCGAGGGAGGGCCTAAAGGTTCATTGTGATGCCTCAAAGGCATTTATTTCATTTATCTTTAATGTTTGCTTAAAGTAATTCTTTTGTATGTATTTAAGTTAAAAAGAACAGTAAAAGGACTTCAAAATGTTAAGAAGCTTTAAATTTGAAGGTTAGCTTGCTGGTGACCTCACTTCCTGGTGGGTGACCTGTATTACTTCATTTCCTGTTTAATTCCTCTTCCTGGTTGCTCTAAGAGGGAGAGGGACATGCGGTCTTGCTCTGAGGCTTATCCACAGCCATCCACTTGGGAACATTGTTCAGGCAACGTCGTAAGTGTATATATTTCATGGTGAAGGTGTTAAAAAGGCATAAATAGCGGTATTTGTTAAAAATTATATTTTATTTGTGATTCATGGAGGACATGTTAAAAAAGGGCAGTTTTGATGATCATTACTGTTGCTAAAGCTAACACGAAGGTGTAAGGTCACATTTTGAGTTATTTCATGATGCAATATTTATGTAAACGATCATTTTTTCTATTCTGTATTTCTTTTCAACTACAGTTTTCACCGCTTGTCAAATGAAGATTCTGAGTAAAAAGTCAACTCTACTCGGACTCGTGTATTCATTGACAGAGGTTTAGCTTGGTGTTTGATCGGAGTTGCTACACTCTGCAACAGAACACTACAGTGAAAAGACGGCACTCGATGGTCCTACGTGTTCATGATGGCAGCAAGCAACAAGTCATCGGTATCAAATACCAGGAGCAACGTGACATCAGCATCATCTGTAAGTGCGGCTCGCGCCAGAGCTAAAGCAGAAGCTGCTAAGGTACGAGCATCATATGCTAGCCAGGAGGCTAAATTAAAATTGGAAAAGGCTGCTAGAGAAGCAGAAAGGAAAACTAGAGAAGCTCAAAATCAGTTGGAAGCTGCTAGAATTGATACAGAGCTGGAAGTGCTAACATTAAATCGTGAAGCAGACGCAGCCATCGCTGAAGCACAGGTGTTAGAAGATGTAGCAGAAATGCATGGAAATGTAGAAAATATGAAATCTGAGTCAGAAGACAGGCTTAGATTGCAACGTACTAGTGAATATGTTTGCTCTCAAAATGATCAGAATCAGTCTACCTTCGCACCAGTATCTGTCCCACCTGTTAAATCTGTAGACCGTACAGAATCACAAGACAGTTTTAGAACATGGCATCCACCTGTAAGCTTAGCGGAATTCCAACATAGCAATAGCAAGCCCAAGCCTGAAGTGGATAATGGGACGCATCCACCCACAACAAACCTGTCTAAACTGACCAGAGCTGAATCGAAGACCGACGTCGAAAGAACAAACCCTCGCATGTATATAAGTGCTCAATCACAAACACCCCAGCATATGCTTCCAGTGAGCGTGCCACAACCTCCAGACCCTCTGGCACAATATTTGGCGCGACGTGATCTCGTTACGTCAGGACTGTACCAATTTGATGATAAGCCAGAGAATTTCCGTGCATGGCGGTCCTCATTCACTAACGCTGTGGCTGAGGTTCAACTTACAGAAACACAAGAATTAGACCTCATGACCAAATGGTTAGGAAAAGAGTCTGGACAGCAAATAAGATGCATACGCTCAGTGCATGTGAATAATGCTAGTTTGGCTCTGCGCAAGGCATGGGAGAGGCTGAATGACTGCTATGGTGCCCCTGAGATGATCGAGCAGTCACTGTTTCAGAGACTTGACAGTTTTCCAAAAATTGCAGCCAAAGATCACATCAGATTACGTGAACTTGGGGATTTGCTTATGGAGATACAAGGCGCAAAGGAGGATGGATACCTCACTGGGCTGTCATATCTAGACACCTCCAGAGGTATCGGACCTATTGTAGACAAGCTCCCATATGGGCTCCAGGATAAGTGGGTGTCATCTGGGTCGTGGTACAAAGAAGAGAATAACGGCTGCTTCCCTCCCTTTAGTTACTTTTGTAACTTTGTTTGTCATGAGGCAAAGAAGCGAAATGACCCCAGCTTTATTCGTCAAAGCAACGGCGCAAGCCCCACAAAACCAGAAAGATTACCTATGAAGAGCTTTAATACCAACAAGTCTATCGCGGTTCACAAAACAGATGTCTCTACAATCAACAACGACGCTAACAAGAACTGCCCATTGCACAATAAACCTCACCCACTTAAAAAATGCAGGACATTCAGAAACAAGTCCATCGATGACAGGAAGGCCTTTCTAAAACAGAAAGGAATATGCTTCAAGTGTTGTTCTTCAACTTCACATGTTGCCAAAGACTGCAAATCTTCCGTGAAATGCTTAGAGTGTGAAAGCATCTATCATGATGCAGCCATGCACCCTGGCCCACAACCTCAACTCGCCAAGGCTCCACCACCACCACAAGAGAATGGCGGGGAGGGAGAAGATGACTCTAACGTAACTGATGTTAGAACCAGCTGCACAGAGGTTTGTGGCCCCGGCCAGTGGGGTCGTTCTTGCTCTAAGATCTGCCTCGCAAAGGTCTACCCCAAACATTCAAAACACAAAGCCATTAAAGCTTATGTAATTCTGGACGACCAGAGCAATCGCTCTTTAGCCAGGCCAGAGTTCTTTGAGCTGTTTGGTGTGGAGAACGAACCACTCTTATACCATCTCAGAACATGCTCCGGTGTCATCGAAACGTATGGCAGAAAGGCAGAGGGATTCCAGATAGAGTCGTTGCACGGCAACGTGCTCATACCTCTTCCACCACTCCTTGAGTGCCCCGAAATCCCTGACAATCGAGCGGAAATCCCAACACCAGGTGCTGTTTTGCATCATCCTCATCTCCACCATATAGCCAAACACATCCCCGATCTAGACCCAGAAGCAGAGATACTCCTGCTGCTCGGGAGAGACGTGCTTAGAGCACACAAGGTCAGGCAACAAGTTAACGGGCCACACAACGCTCCCTTTGCACAACGTCTCGATCTAGGCTGGGTGGTGATAGGGGAGGTGTGCCTAGGTAATGTGCATAAGCCAACAGTGGACACATTCAAGACCCATGTGGTAGACAGCGGTCGCCATTCCATATTTCAGCCCTGTGCAAGTTTCATGCATGTCAAAGAAACACAGCCAAGCTTCAGCAGGTCTAACAAAACGCCTGAGAGGATGCTAGGACACACAGTGTTTAAACAATCTGAAGATGATAACAAACCTGCCCCATCAATAGAAGACATCCTTTTCCTAGAGATCATGGATACAAATGTCCACAGAGATGACACTGGTAGTTGGGTTGCTCCATTGCCATTCAAGGAGCCACGGCAACGTTTGCCAAATAATAAAGAGCATGCGGTTAAGAGGTTCGAATCCTTGCAACGCCAATTCAGGAAGAAACCCGAGATGCAGAAGCAATATGTGGCATTCATGGAGAAGGTCATTGCCAACGGTCACGCAGAGGTGGCACCGCCCTTGAAGGAAGATGAAGAGTGCTGGTTTCTTCCATCATTCGGGGTATACCACCCACAAAAGCCCAACCAAATCAGGGTGGTTTTTGATTCCAGCGCTCAGTACTGTGGGGTCTCCCTCAATGACGTGCTTCTGACTGGTCCCGACCTCAACAATTCTCTCTTGGGTGTCCTTCTACGCTTTCGAAGGGAGAGAGTAGCTATCCTCGCCGACATCCAACAAATGTTTCACTCCTTTTTGGTCCACGAAAGGCACCGTAACTTCCTCCGGTTTTTGTGGTATGAGGACAACGACCTCACCAAGGCGGTTATCGACTACCGCATGAGGGTTCATGTCTTTGGCAACTCACCATCTCCGGCTGTGGCCATCTATGGTATGCGAAGAGCCATTGCTGAAGGTGCCCAGAAGTACGGTGCCGACACAATTAAATTTGTGGAAAGGCACTTTTACGTGGATGATGGCTTGGTGTCTCTCCCATCTGAAGCAGAAGCAATCAACCTTCTCCAACAAACTCAGGCTTCACTTGCTGAATCAAACCTCCGCTTGCACAAGTTTGTGTCGAACAGTCCAGCAGTCACTGGAGCTTTCCCGCCAGAAGATTGTGTCCCGCTCATTAAGGATCTGGATTTGAGTGGGGAGACAGCACCCATGCAGCGCAGCCTGGGTTTGCTTTGGGAGATCAGAAAAGACACATTTACATTCTCTGCATCAACTATTATCAAACCTTTCACCCGACGTGGAGTCCTCTCCACCGTCAATAGTGTTTTTGATCCGATGGGTATGCTGGCACCTGTCACAATCCAGGGACGAGCTCTTCTTAGGGAACTTAGTTCAGAACTGACTGACTGGGATGCACCTCTCCCAGAAGACAAGCTGAAGAAATGGGAAACCTGGAGAAATTCTCTTCAAGTCCTAAAGGAGCTTCATGTGCCACGTGCATACACATCAACCTCGCTCACCAAAGCTGTGCGCACAGAGTTGTTTGTATTCTCAGATGCCTCAACTATGGCCATTGGGGCTATCGCTTACTTGAGAGCCATCCAGGAAGACGGAAAAGTGGAAGTAGGATTTGTTATGGGCAAAGCCAAATTAGCACCCCAGTCTGAACCAACAATCCCGAGGCTCGAACTCTGCGCTGCCGTCCTTGCAGTAGAAATGGCGGATCTCATCCGAGAGGAGCTGGATCTGAAACTGGATGCTGTGAGGTTCTACACGGACAGTAAGGTGGTGCTCGGGTACATTTGTAATACTACAAAACGCTTCTACACATATGTCCATAACAGAGTCCAACGTATCCGACAATCTACTAGACCAGAACAATGGCATTATGTGTGCACGGAAGCAAACCCTGCGGACCATGCATCTAGATCTCTGCCTGCATCCCATCTGGCACAGAGTTCTTGGTTCACCGGACCTTCATTCCTGCATCAGTTATCTGCAGAAACAACACAAACCAGTGAGACGTTTGAGCTCATCGACCCGGGAAATGACTCAGAGATTCGACCACAGGTACGCACCTACACTACTCATCTGAAGGAACCTGTACTTACCCCTGATCGCTTTCGCCGTTTCTCCACCTTTACCTCTCTACTGCGAGCTGTGGCTTTCCTTATCCATGTGGCAAGATCTCACAAACATTCAAACCAAAACAGCAGGTGTACAGGATGGCACAGATGCCGCTTACCTCGTACTGTGGATGAAATAGCTCAAGCGAAATATGTCATTCTGCAAGCAGCACAAAGGCCAGCCTTTGCCAAGGAACTGTCAGCCCTCCAAGCAAACAAAGTGGTGTCCACAAACAGCCCGTTAAATAAACTCAGTCCAACTTTGGAGAGTAGTCTCATCTGTGTTGGAGGCAGACTGAAACATTCTCAACTAACATGTGAAGAAAAGAACCCAGTAATCCTACCCAAGGACAGCTACGTTTCCTTACTGCTCGTACGACATCACCATGAGCAGGTGAGACATCAGGGTCGACATCTCACAGAAGGTGCAGTGAGGGCAGCTGGACTGTGGATTTTGGGTGGGAAGCGACTAATCAATTCAGTCCTACACAAATGCGTAATCTGCCGGAAGCTGCGTGGGAGACCGGAAGAACAACGTATGGCTGACTTACCGCCGGAACGTCTCAAGGTTTGCCCTCCCTTCACATACGTGGGGCTTGACGTCTTTGGACCTTGGTCTGTTGTAGCCAGACGCACTAGAGGAGGACAGGCAGAGAGCAAACGGTGGGCCATGATGTTTAGTTGTTTGAGTTCAAGGGCCGTCCACATTGAGCTGATTGAGTCTATGGACACATCTAGCTGTATAAATGCTCTCAGGCGGTTCTTCGCTCTCAGAGGCCCTGCAAAGGAACTTCAGTCTGATTGTGGGACCAACTTCATTGGAGCTAGCAAGGAGTTGGAGATGGGTAATACTGTACAGGGGTACCTCAGCAAGCAAGGATGTAGCTGGAACTTCAGACCTCCGCATGCTTCCCACATGGGAGGCTCATGGGAACGGATGATTGGTGTTGCCAGGAGAATCCTTGATTCAATGCTCTTGCAGCAAAAGAGTCGCCTGACCCATGAAGTGCTGTCAACACTAATGGCAGAAATTATAGCTATCATCAATGCACGTCCACTCCTACCTGTGTCTACAGACCCAAACCAACCTTTCATTCTTTCACCAGCCATGCTCCTCACACAGAAATCAGGAGTTCCACCTCCTCCAGGAGATTTCACAGACAAGGACCTCTTCACAAAACAATGGAGGCAAGTTCAAGCGCTCGCAAACCAGTTTTGGGCCCGTTGGAGCAAAGAATACTTACCATCCTTACAACAAAGACAAAAATGGACAGTGACACGCAGAAACCTTCAAGTTGGGGATCTGGTCCTCCTCAGGGACAAGCAGACCATCCGCAACTACTGGCCCATGGCCATAGTCACAGCAACCTTTCCTGGGAAGGATGGACATGTGAGAAAGGTTGAAGTAAAAACGACCGACCAAGGTGACACAAGAACCTTCCTTAGGCCAGTTGCAGAAGTAGTTCTTCTTCTGCCTAAGGACTGATTTAAGGACTGTTGTTTGGACTCATTCCAGTTCATAGTGGCCTCACACAGGCCAGGCGGGGAGTGTGATGCCTCAAAGGCATTTATTTCATTTATCTTTAATGTTTGCTTAAAGTAATTCTTTTGTATGTATTTAAGTTAAAAAGAACAGTAAAAGGACTTCAAAATGTTAAGAAGCTTTAAATTTGAAGGTTAGCTTGCTGGTGACCTCACTTCCTGGTGGGTGACCTGTATTACTTCATTTCCTGTTTAATTCCTCTTCCTGGTTGCTCTAAGAGGGAGAGGGACATGCGGTCTTGCTCTGAGGCTTATCCACAGCCATCCACTTGGGAACATTGTTCAGGCAACGTCGTAAGTGTATATATTTCATGGTGAAGGTGTTAAAAAGGCATAAATAGCGGTATTTGTTAAAAATTATATTTTATTTGTGATTCATGGAGGACATGTTAAAAAAGGGCAGTTTTGATGATCATTACTGTTGCTAAAGCTAACACGAAGGTGTAAGGTCACATTTTGAGTTATTTCATGATGCAATATTTATGTAAACGATCATTTTTTCTATTCTGTATTTCTTTTCAACTACAGTTTTCACCGCTTGTCAAATGAAGATTCTGAGTAAAAAGTCAACTCTACTCGGACTCGTGTATTCATTGACAGAGGTTTAGCTTGGTGTTTGATCGGAGTTGCTACACTCTGCAACAGAACACTACATTCATCTTTCACCATCTTATCCCGACATGGACACACAGGGCGGCTGCTCTCTGTCCCGACAAAACAGTGTCTTTGTTTTGCTCTTTTTCTTGTGAAACAAGGCCCACACTGTCATGAGCTCCTTCTCAAAATCAAGAAAAGCAAACTGACTTTATTAATCACGGAAGAGCTATGAATTACACTGAGGGACTGCGGACTGCTTCGGAGGCACCTACATTCAGCGAGCCCTGCTACTAGATCTCGCACACAGATGGAACGTGTCAGGCAGTGCAAGAGGAAGAAGACGGGTAAGTGTGGAGGCATCCGGAGTAGGCTAGCAGCTAATTCACACAAACCTGCTATTTCCCCCATCGTACTGTCCAACGTGCTCTCCCTGGACAACAAGCTGGATCAACATAGAAGAGCCACCTCCACAGGACAAGACTCTGCTGTCCATCTGCATCTAAAGGTCAAAGGTCACTCTTTTGAGCATGCCAATGTTCACATTTTGGACAGAGAAGACAGATGGTTTGAAAGGAGAGAAAGAAGCCATTTATGTCCACTGTGAGCGACCATCTTTGAACAGAGGCGGGGGTTTACGACACCAACTGTCTGCCATCTATGATCCAGTTTTGAGATCCCTTCCCAGGCACCTTAACGCCCACTCACATCCTGGGCCATCTAACCTCAGGAAATCACATGATAGGGTGGGGCCAGGTTTCACAATGAGCTCACCCAAAACCTTGGCTGTCACCTACACCTGTTTTCACACCTTGGATCATGTGATTAGGTAGGGGATCAATAGGGGGTCCATGACCCTCTTGAGGGTCTCCCCCAAAGGGCTTAAATCTGGGACTTTCCACCAATTGGTCTTAGAACTGAAGAAGCTTCTCATATGAGGTGAAACGTGTTCAAGAAACTTGAAGAAATTTTTCTTTCCCAGCTCCTTAGACTGCGATTACCCAGATGACTGAGAACCTTCACAGACAAACTGTCATTGCCTACATTTCAAAGTGCATCAGTGATGTCACAGAGACCAGGACTGTCACTGTCCGGGCCAATCAGAAACCATGGCTGGATGTGGTGAGCCTAAGAACAGCAAGGGCAAAGCCATCACGCTGCATCAGAGATGTGAAAAGGCAATCCTCCAAGAGGATTTTGCAAAGCTTCAGTGACAGCAGAGATACTTTAGTTCAGTAATTATTGCTAAATTCTAGGTTTTTTGATGGTAAAGCACATTTCCACTGACAGCCTCATAAAGAAAAAAAAGAAATTGAAAAAGAAATAAAACTGCACGATCACTAAATCACATAGAACATCTGGCCAATCACAAGTGGCATCTTAAAGAACGATTTGAAAAGTTAAAATGAACTTTTCCTTTAATAAAGCCTGAGGAATTAATAATGAGATTCATTAAATTGTATTTGTACCTGTGGAGCCGTTGGCTAAGCAGCAGAGCAGAAACACAGCGGTGATAATGGAAGAAGAAGACATCTTCTTCACTCTTCTCATCACATTCAGGTCCAAACAGTTACTCAGTCCAAATCAGGGGTAGATGAATATCCAAAGGCCTTCTAACGACGTGAAAAAATACAAAAGTGAGCAAAAATGAACAAAATGTATCAAACAAACAAAAACAGCTGCAAACAAAGCAGATGTGTTTTCGGGAAATTGTTGAGCCAACTGATGCAATCCAGACTGTCTAGCATGTTCTTAAGTTTCCCTTTTGGTTACCAACATATTATATTCAAACAGGAATATTGCCTCAATTTCTGGCTATAGAGAGTGAGGATGACGTCACCGAACACAGTAAATAGAAAGTGAAAGTAAAAAAAAAAACAAAAAAACAATTGAACTAATTGAACAATAGACCAGACTGTGGTTAGAGCTGAAAATGTCTCTTGTATTTAATATTATTTATTTATTATTTAAAGGAAGGAATTTACTGCGCAGCTCTCTCGCTCTCTCTCTCTTTCCGCAGTTATAAGTCAGCCCAGCTCACCCACTCTCTCTTCAGCTCCTCTATCACAGCAATCATGGATACTGACCGCGTTCGTCTTCGGGGTTCACAGCACACATAACGTTGATAGATTTGCATCGATTTCTTACACGCGCGTATTAGAAAACAATGATTCTGTGATCACAAAGCTTAGACCCACCCAAAGCAGTGTGGATGTGGACGAAGCCTAAGTTGCAGTGAGGCTATCAGACAGCAGATGATGATTAATAAAGTCCATGTGATCCATTAAAAAAAAAGAAAAAAATCATGAATTAAAAAGATTTCTTCTGACTCAGGGTGGAGGCGGTGTGATCCTGGGAACTGTGATTATCAAAGCGGAAGCGACTGCGGACCCGATCCGCCCCCTGAACTGTCATTTCCAGGATCTGTTTGGGATCATCGTGGTGGCATGTTTTCAAAATGCCTTCATAAACATACTGAAGTATAAATAATAAAAAAAAAACATCTGGCCATTCAGACAGCTGTATAAAAGTTTGGATATTTCTTATGAAAGAAGCAGTGTCACTCTGGCAACTATTGATTACATATTCCACTGCGGATTCCTCGTTTTCCACTGATAGCAGTTTATTAACCTGGCAGCAGGTCATGTCATACATGCCGCCTTCAGACAAAAACACAAAACATGCTGGTTAAAATGAACAAAAGTGGAAGTAAGTGAATAAAAGTCATATGATTGAATGAGTGAATGAATGAAGCCAATTCTGCTTATAAAATAAGAGGAAGCAGAGTAACAATGTCTCTGTCTAAATGTGAAGGTTTTAATTCATTAATTAAAAAAATAAAAATAAAAAAGTTTTTTAGTTGCTTTTTGTCCAAGCTCTCTTCTGTGTTTGTTTGTTTGTTTGTTTGTTTTTTAAAGTACAAGTTCTCATCAGCATCGTTCCTCTTTTTTTCTGCCACTTGTGACACACCACACAAAGATTCTAGGTCTGACCAACTGTCTCAGCCGTGGGCAAATTCTGATTCATTCCTTCAATTTTGTTTAAATTGTAAATTGTTTTTTTTTTTCATCCTCTTCCCTGTTTTTATTTATGGTAGGCCTAATTAGTTGGTTATCGCTGATATTCAGAAACATGAACAGTGACTCTGTCAGTATTTGCAGATGTCCACAAGGTGGCACCATTCCATACACATGTACATGGTACAAATTCTGGTCCTTACGGTAATATTACGGTAATAATGAATGAAATATCAGTTTATTTTAATATATGCGGCAGAAACGGCTCTCTGTTTAAATTTTTTTTAATTATAACATATTATAGGCATCCTGCACAGATCACATGACTTCATCACTAAGGCCAGACGGTGATGATAATGTTATTTTCTGTTATGTCTCTTCAGATCACAGTGTGCCCAGGTGCCAGGTTGTGGGACGCTGCTGTTTTCAGCCTCTTTGTTGGTGTTGACAGCTGGCTGCTGCTGGTAGCGATGCTCATAACAACGAGGCTTTTCCTGTTCTTCATCAGTCCACTGCAAATAAAGCTCCCTCAAATCTGTTAAAATAAGGACAGATGAAAGATCAGACCTGGAGAATCACCGGTCATCTCCTAATGTTTTCAGACAGGATTGTGTCAGCTACACAAGGATAAATAGAAAGAATTAGATCTCCTTTGTAGTCAATATACTGTAGACAGCTCAATGGTAAACTGACACATTCTTATATAGTGCTTTAAACAGCACAGAAAAAGCACTTTTTTCTATTTCTAAGTGCTTTCTATCTAACATTCACACTGAGGTGAATGCATCGGGAGCAACTGATCTCAAAGCTCCAAGTGTATTTGATGTCAGCTAATCTATGCTAATGCCACTGCTATTTGTGTAACTAATAATGGTATTTTATTTTTAATCTTGTCTTAAGACAGTCATTACATCAGCAGAGCAGGTTTAAATCTGTCTGAACTACTTTGTGGAGTCTATCTACATCAGAAATGAATGTGTGGGAGGCAGGTGTGAACCTACAAGGAGCAGAGATAGTGGAGGCAGATGAGATTCAGTACATGGGACCTTTGAGCTTTGTAGAATCCCTACCCTGCTCATTTTAAAACCTTTCATTTAATTCATGTTGTTTAAATTGGTTGTTGGTGGTGCTTTTATTTAAAATATAGTTCTTCTGAATTATTCAAAACGTTTAACCAATTTGCTTATATCGACACACCGTAAGTGACACAATTTAAACAAGCAGCATAAAATATTGCGAAGCCCAGATATAATTTTTAGCATAATCCAACACCAGATGTCCAACCTGCATCGTTATTAATAATAATGATATACTGTCAAGAAATCAAACAAAACAAGTCAACTCATGGTCCCACAAACATTAAACAACTAGGAGTGTGAGTTATGCTAACTTTTTACACTGCAAGTAAAACTGACATTTGTCTTATTGACTGACAGAAGCCAGGCTGCCATATTGCACCATCGGCCCCTCTGGCCACCACCAGTAGGCGGTAGGGTAAAGTGTCTTGCCCAAGGACACAACGGCCAGGACAGAGAGCCCGGGAATCGAACCGGCGACCTTCCGGTTACAGATGAGCTTCCCAACCTCCCTGATCCACGGTCGCCCGTCAAGAAATAACCTTGATAATACATTAAAAATAATAATAATGCTGTATGGGAAAGCTAGACAGTAACTTTAGTACATTAATAAACCAGCAGTTTTCTGTGGGTTAAATGTGTGACTAACATAGAAACAGGCAGAACATTTGCTATAAAGTACATTTGTATTACCAGAATAAATGTATGTATAATGTGTTGTTACTTACCTGATACACACAAATGCACACTCGGTAAATTTCCCCCCACATTTATTCCCTCTGTGCTGTGAATCTCTGGTCTGTATCGTCCTGACTCGTCTTCATCCAGTTGAATCAGCATCATCATTTTCCCCTGTGGTCACCTGTTTCTGTCTGCGATGAAAGATTATCCTTGCGTCCTTGAACCATCTCAGGCTCTCTGATGCCTTTAACTTATATTTAAGTGACACAGTGAAGTTTGAGCCTGTTGCAGCGTACACACAATCATCCTGAGAGCCTTTGAAACAGAAAGATGAGATTAGCCATGTTAGAAAGGCTCTGAACGATTGTATGTCAATTTATAACATTTGAAGGACATTGTGTTATTCATACTAAATTCAGGGCTGTACCTAAACTTTGTTCCATCTACAGACTTCTTACAAATTTCCAAAGTAGCTGCCAAGAAATCACGATGCAGATAAAAAGTGTCAGACACTAACATTTAATTTCTGTGTGCATGAGCAACGCTGCTTTGCAAAGGTGTCCACATAGCATAGCTTGAGTTAGTACACAGCATGTAAACACATTTTCTGCATGTACAAATATCTTTGTGAGAATTTTCAAAATCTCCATAGAGATGTTATATCGTGTTTTAATTTGATAAATCATTGACAATCAGCTGATATTTCACATTCTTCTCAATAATGTCGACTACTTTAGAAGCTGACTACTTTTAGATTGACTGGAACTTTTTGAGATCACGACAATCATCATGACATTGCAAAGAAAACAAATATACCAAATGTGCAAAAACAGTTCTCAGTAAAATGAATTTTGCAATCACTAAGTCGCTTTATCAGAGTTTCACTTTCTGTCAAGGGAACAGGAAATCAATCATCTTATGATTATTTTCCTCAGTAATAATAAGAAAGTAAGCCTCTACGTTCATTCTGACACACTACTCAAAACTGGTTGGGTGTCTTTTTTCAGAGCCACTTGCTCTAAACCTTTCATTTAGCATGAAATGTTGTTTTCTGGAAAATCCCTTTCATAACTTTACATGTGCAGAAAAGAATTAAAGTATTTATCTTTATAACTGTCATGTGGGAATGTGCTTAATTTCATGAAGCCCAAGTAATGCATGGTCTCACCAAGAAAACAGTCAAAAAAGCATCAGCGATGACAGACAACAATACATCACGTGAAGATCGCATATAAACGTTTTTGCTTGACAGGGAGACAAGTGACTGTAATCACAAGAACTATGATGAGGCAGTGTGATGTTTCAAATAATTAGAGTTACTCATTTAGTCCAATAATGAACACTTTCATTCTTTGTGTAGTACAGGATTACTACAGTTTATTTGGTGGGTCACTTTTGGGTGAATGATACTTGTAATTTGTAAATATAATGATCCGTTTTTTAAAAGAAGCACAATTGTTTGATGTTTTATCTCATTTACTGCATCTACATGAACTTTGAAATGTCAACCTGATCGCTCATTTAAAACTCCCTCAAATACAACAAAACTACACCTGACAGCATACAGAGATGAAGTGTAGCGTACCTGTGGAGGCAGTGATGAAGCAGCAGAGCAGAAACAGCGATGGTGGCAGCAGAAGCCATCTTCTTCACCGTTCTCATCACATTCAACTAACAGCCGCTTTCCATTTTAGAGGCTGTTTCCTGTCAGAGCATGGCATCATCATGTTTATGTGAGTGGGCATGTGTGGTTTTGAAGGGAAGAGGCCTCGTCTGCTCTCATAGATAAAGTACATAATTTCGTTCCACCTCATGTTAACATGTGATGTGAATGGGTGTGATGTAAGTGGTGTTGAGGAAGTGAGCATCAGCGCCCTCTGCAGTTTGCGTGTCGAAGTGCAAAAGCTTACAGCACCTGGTATTCCCAGGCGGTCTCCCATCCAAGTACTGACCAGGCCCGACCCTGCTTAGCTTCCGAGATCAGACGAGATCGGGCGTGTTCAGGGTGGTATGGCCGTAAGCGAGGGAAGAGCACAGAAACAGCCTTTTTAAACATGCTGTGATGACACACACACGTACGCACTTACATTTTTATGTTCTATATATAAGTGAAAGTCTAGAAAAAGCGACAAAAATGTTTGACTTCCAAATCGTCCTCTGTCACTTTAACACTGAACATGTCTTCTTATCGTGATATTACTGCTGGAAAAGCGTTTTTGCAGCTCAAATTTGAAGCTGCAGTTAAGGTTTGCATGTTTCGCTGTAACATATCGTTAGCTTCATAGCATAAGTGCCTAAGTCATTGACTTAGTCAAATGACTTAGGCAATTATGCTATGAAGCTAACGATATGGTAAATGGCCTGTATTTGTATAGCGCTTTACTAGTCCCTAAGGACCCCAAAGCGCTTTACACATCCAGTCATCCACCCATTCACACACACATTCACACACTATGAAGCTTAGCACAATAATATATATCAAAGTGTGTGACATTTGCCGGCCATACCACCCTGAACACGCCCGATCTCGTCTGATCTCGGAAGCTAAGCAGGGTCGGGCCTGGTCAGTACTTGGATGGGAGACCGCCTGGGAATACCAGGTGCTGTAAGCTTTTGCACTTACACACAAACTGCAGAGGGCGCGGGTGTTCACTCAGTCTCTCAACATTACTCTATGCTATTAAATTTGTATTCCGCATGATAATCAGCCCAACAAAATAAATAATCAAATTTCTAACATTTGTTTTAGTGTGAGGCAAGAGAAACCAGTGAAACAGTTATTTTATCGGTAACAGTATCCATGGAAAGAAGTCCACCATAAATGATAAAGTTATCCGAAATTATTATTATTGTTATCAGTTTGATGTGAAAGTACAAAATAAAGTTATTTAGTAATTAGTAGTTTCAGCACTTAGCTGTGATAAAGTAGTAAATGTATCATTATTAAAAGATAGTAATTTATTACAGGACAGAGTCAAAGTGGCCGAGAGCACAGAGTCTGCACAGTGATTTGATATAAGTTTATAATGTATTCTTATATTTTGGTGTATAAAACCCAAAATATCAGCTAGTACAACTGTCTATCTATGTGTTTAATCATGATATATTCAAAACAAATACACAGACATTATTTATTTTAACCTGGAAATCTGAGAGACATTTACAGTTATTCTAGTGTGTATTGTAGGACAGAAAGTTAGCCTCATTATGTGCCCGTGCTTCCTAAACACTTTGAGTTGCAACACTAACTGAAATCAAATAAGTGTGACTGTTATTAGCTGACAGACCCTTCCCCTCCTCAGATAAGTAAGACAGTGAGTGAGGAATTCATACTTCATGTATACGTAGATCAACCTGTAGATCCATGAAGTCTAATCTGAGCTGTCTGTTCAATTCAAATCCCTCTTTTCCATGATGTGTGTCCTGTAGTGTACTGTCCAACTACTCTGTCCACATCCTTTCATCCTTTAACACTAGCATCCCCAGGCTTCTACCTTTCTACCTATAAAACCCGAGAGCAGTCAAATGGTGGAAGTGGAAGCTAAATTGGCTAAATTGACCGCGGAGTCATCATTTTGCGTTTCTACCTTTAAAAGCCGGAGAGCAGTCAGTCAAATGCTGGAGTCGTTCATATGTATATTAGGTCGTTACCTAGGAATTCTGGAGGGAGGGGAGTGGGGGTGAGTGATTGAGGGGGTGGGGGAGTGGAGTGTTTCAGTTTGCCATCTTAGGGAGAAATCAACACATGTCCTTTGTATGTCCTTTGTTGCTGACATTTATTGATGAAAACAGTACAAAAAACCAACCATTTGTACACATATTTACAAATAATGATAAAAAGTGAGTGAGTACATTTCAACATTTTCAGCAATCACTCACAATCCTGGCACTGCCACGGTATCTGTCGTCTGCATTTACCACATGTGTACCTGTAGCAGTGAACACATCGCACAGTGGCCTGATTTTTTTTGCATCTGTGTACTTGGATTTTAGGTCGCAAGCCACCCAAAACTTGCTCCATGCACCACTCAGCAGGCCATTTGTAAATATGTGTACAAATGGTTGGTTTTTTGTACTGTTTTTATCAATAAATGTCAGCAACAAAGGACATACACCCATGTGTGTTGATTTCTCCCTAAGATGGCAAACTGAAACACTCCAAGTTGGTGACTTTTGGAGATTTGTTTCCCTGGATGATTGAGAATGCATCAAGATGAAACACAAAAGGAAGCTCACCGCTTTTAGCAGCTCCCCCACCCCCTCAATCACTCACTGAGTGATTGAGGGGGTGGGGGAGTGGAGTGTTTCAGTGTTTCAGTTTGCCATCTTAGGGAGAAATCAACACACATGGGTGTATGTCCTTTGTTGCTGACATTTATTGATAAAAACAGTACAAAAAACCAACCATTTGTACACATATGTGCAGCAAACTCTGAGTCTTAATCTGTTTTCTGTCTCATTTTTTATTTAAACTGGATCAAATGTAACAAGTCACTTGGATGAGTGACGAAACGTTTCTCCCACTGACAACGCTACGTCCAGATGAACAGAATCAACTTTTTGAGATTTCCTTACCTGGATCATTGAGCAATGCATCAAGTCATAAACAGTGATATGCTGTCAGTATATGCAGATGTCCACAAGGTGGCATCATTACATTACACATGCACGTGCACATAGGCTACTACAAACACAGTTGTGACATTTTACAATTCACATCACACCTGGAGTTTGATGTTTTACAGTGAAGGGAATCACTGGAAGGGTTTTGGGAGTCGGCCCACACGTTCTACTACTATAAATGTGACTTATGACTTCCCTGTGCACTTTTTAATCACTGCAAGCATCTGCACATGATCTGAACTTTGATTATATGGATTTTATATACATCCACCATGTGGTACAGAAGCAGCAACAAATATATTGTCCAGTGCACAGTTGTGGGAATCTTTAAATCTGAAAGAAGAAAAAACACATGAAAATACGCAAGTCCTGAACTTTCACTCTCACAGCAAATATACAGCATGAACCCTTCCCACCGAGAAGAGCATATTTTCCTTCAAAACAAGGAGCAAAGAGAGCAGAAAGCTCTTAATGTACTGACACAAAGATTAAACAGTCATTCTTTACAAAGGCGCCCACATTGTACGGCCTGAGTTACTACAGAAGATGTAAACAGTCCGACTTCCTGTCTGTCCCACTTTCTCTGGGTAACTTTTTTTTTTTTAAATCTACTTACAAAACAACAAAGTCTGGAGATGTTTTGATGGTGTTTTAGTTCAATAAATTATTGATAATCAGCTGGTATTTCAGATTAAGGTTCGTACATCTGGTTTAGTCACTTCATGTCAACCACATGCTCATTATTATTTATTCAGACTGTGTATTTGAGGTCATTTCCTTTAATCTGCCAATTTGTTGTGTGCAGCCAGTTTATCCATTTAACACGAAGCTGAAAAACATAAATGACTTATAGCTGAGGCTGGATGCTGGTGATTGCATTATTTCAAGTCGTCTCTCTTCAGGCCACAGTGTGTACAGATGCCAGGTTTCGGGATGTTGCTCGGCGAGTTGCTGTTTTCAGCCATATTGCTGGTATTGCCAGGTAGTTGCTGCAGGTAGCGGTGGTCATAATAATCAGGCTGTTCCTGTTCTTGATTGCTCCACTGCAAATAAAGCTCCCTCTCATCTGTTAAAATAAGCATATATTACAAATCAGACCCGGAGAAACACCATCCTCTGTTAAAGTGTTGGTAAGAAAAAAGGTAAAACCTGCTATTACTGAGAAAATGGCTTTGATGGGGTTGTGTCAACTAAACACAAAAGGATAAATAAAAGGATAAATAAAAATAAGTTGATCTCCTTTGCAGTAAACATACACAACTAAGACAACGTTGTGGTGTGCCGGAGTTACATGGTTCATGTGGAGTTTGGATCAGACTGCATGTGACCCTGCAGTTTTAGGCCGCTCAATCATTATGTCAGTAAAATTTAAAAAAAGGCTCCAGTTAAGTGTTATCATCTTAAATAAGAAAGAGCATTGCTTGCATTTGCAGCATGGCTTTTTTGAAAGATCAGGTTTAGATGCCTCGTCCATAATTTAACAATATTTTCAAAATATATTTGAGTCATCTGCAGTTTGAAATGTCTTTAACCTGCTACCATTACATTAACTTAAGTCTAAATATAAATATAGTGGTCCTAGCACTGCACCTTGGGGAGCTCCACAAGTAACCTTTCAGAAGTTTAGACTGAAATGAAGCTTCTTAAGTAACTAACAGATTATATGCAGTGGTTTTAAAATAACTAAAAAAATAAAAATAAAATCTCACCGTTTAGTCGCACATGCTTTTTTCGTCTGATCCGGATACAACAAACGATGACAATTAGGATCAAAATCAGAACAATACCTGATGAGGATGAAAATAAATTGTATTAGACATGTAAAGTAAAGAGTTTATGTATTTGAATCCTGTGTTCATTGCTTCAAGCTTAATTGCTCTGCATTTCAGCAATGCCACACATGTTAAAATGTAAGGATTACACAGAAGACACAACATACCTGCTCCACCACCCACTAAAACCCAGATGCTAATTCCAAATATTGTTTCAGAGAAAACTTCAGGAATAAAACAAGAGAAGAAGAAAAGAATCTTATTATGATATGAGCTCACGAACATTTGGAAAAAGGCAAATTTAAACGTTTGCAGAGTTGACAGCAAGTAATACTTACAAGGCTTATAGCAGATTTGTTGAACAGGCAGACTGATCTCAGAGCCGATGGTGTTAGAAACATTGCAAGAGAAATGGGAGTTTGCCACGTCTTTGGCTACTCTCGTCACCGTCTTCCCTTTTTCTGCCAACTGTTTACCATCCTTAAACCATTCAATCTTCTCATTCTGTGGGAGAAAACACAATTAGTAGATTAGTTGAAGGCTTAGAGTGTGTGTGTGTGTGTGTGTGTGTGTGTGTGTGTGTGTGTGTGTGTGTGTGTGTGTGTGTGTGTGTGTGTGTGTGTGTGTGTGTGTAGTTTTTTGTTTCATTTTGTTTTTCTTGTTTTTCCAGTGCACGGCTCAGAATATAAGAGTATTTTTCTTTTTGTGTGTGTGGTGACTCTGTACAATTAACTGTGGAATTAATAATTTGACAGACAAATTCTTAAATACATTTCAGCATTTTAATCAGTGGGTCGTTGTCTTTGTGTCTTTTGTAAAAAACTAAACTAAACTTAATTAATCAAACTTTAAAACATGAGGCAAAGAGAATGATTGCCAACAGAAGCCAAATTCAGCTGAAATTAGATTAGCTGTATCCCATTTTATATATTAAAATAATATGTGCACATAAATCTTGCTGTTTCAGCTGCATTTTACAGTCAACACAGTTCAACTGCTTGGTTTCAGTGGAGGGGAAATGAGACCTTTGTCCACAGATTCTTCAGCAGCTTAATTATAAGTTGTTTGAGGAACTCACTACATGGAAATATCAATAAAACATGAAATATTGTCCTCACCTGACCAACACTGCAAGTAAAACTGACTCTTGTCTTATCGCCTGTACACGTCATCGTCACATTGGGCTTCTGCACACGGTCTGAGTAAAGAAAATTTGATTATATCAACATTATATGAACTGCTGATAATACATTAAAAAAGTAATAAGACTGCATGACAAAATTAGACAGTAACTTTAGTATATCAATAAACCAGCAGTTTTCTGTGGGTTAAATGTGTGACTAACATAGAAACAGATAAAACATTTGCTATACATTTGTATTACCAAAATGAATGTATGTATAATGTGTTGTTACTTACCTAATACACACAAATGCACACTTGGTAAATTTCCCACCACATTCACTCCCTCTGTGTTGTGAACCTCTGGTCTGTATTGTCCTGACTTGTCTTTGGTCAGTTTTGTCAGCTTTAGTGATCCAGTTGAATCAACATCATCATTTTTCCCTCTCATCACCTGTTTCTGTCTGCGATTAAAGATTACGCTTGTGTCCTTGAACCATCTCAGGTTATCTGATTCCTTCAACTTATATCTAAGTGGCACAGTAAAGCTTGATCCTGTTGCAGCGTACGCACAATCATCCTGAGAGCCTTTGAAACAGAAAGATGAAGAAAGAGATTAGCCATGTTAGCTGTAAAGAGATCACAATGCACAAAGAAAGTATCAGGCACTAACATTTACATTCTGTTTGCAAATTGTAAAATATTTCTAACTTAGAGGGGACATTAGCAGGCTGTAAACATAAATATACCAAAACTAATGACTTTGTGCACAGCATTAAACACATTTCCTGCATGTCCAAATGTCTCTGAGTGGCTTTTTTGTAAGAAATTACTAAAAACCCATCAGGAGATGTTCGATACGTTGTTTTAATTTGATAAATCACTGACAATCAGCTGATATTTCAGAATAAGGTTTTTGTCTTTTTTGGTCTTCCCAATAAAAGTCGACTACTGTAGAAGATGATCACGTTTTTAGATTGATCTCTGCGTAGGTTGAGTTCTTTTAATCTGCTACATTTGTGCGTGCGCTACAACAAGTTTATACACTCGCTGTGTAGCTGACAAATGTCTATGATAGGACAGATCACTGAGGCTCAATGATTGTTATCTCATATCCTGTTGTTTCTCTTCAGACCACTGTGCACATTTAAACATAAACTAAACCTAACTTTAGTTTGTCGTCAGTTGGGAGCACCAGATAATATTTTTTAAAGGCACATGGCATTTCTTCATGATTATGAGACACTGAGAAGACAATTAGACGTACTCAGTAAAATGGATTTTGCAATCACTGAACAACTTGACAGTTTCATTTTCTATTAGGGGAACCCACAGGAAATCAGAGGTTATATCAGTCGTCTGCTCAAGAGTCACAACATTAATATTTTCCAAAGTGATAACAAGAAAATAAGCTTCTTGTTATCACTAATTTTGAGACACTAGTCAAAGCTGGTTGAGTGCCTTTGTTCAGAGGCAGTCACAAAGTGACTCGTGGGTAATTGCCCCACACCTTTCATGCAGCAAAAAAGGAAGAGAAAAGGCATTATCTTTTAAAATTTTAACCATAAGTTTTCTGTTTCTCTCCATCTTAACCACAAGCGGTTCTCAAGACTCTAACCCAGAGAGCTCTGAGCGTCTGCCCGTGACCGTTACCACTTCCCTGTGACTCTTGCATGCCTTTCCTAAAAAATGCCTCTCACAACTTTACAGTTGCAGAAAAGACAAAAAGGCATTTATCTTTATAACTGTCATGTGAGAATGTCTTTTTTTTTTTTTTGGTAAAAATTGTAAAGATTGTAAAATTCAAACACAACCAGTCAACATGATGCATGACCTGCAAAGAAAACTGTCAAAAGGCATCACTGACATCGTGTGAAGATCACTTATTCCTGTAAATAGTGCTGAAATAATCACAACATTCAATGTAAAACTAAGAAGAAGTGAAGTGATGCAGTTTATGACTTATAGATTCCACAGAGTGGGGTGAAGCGCTGCAGCGCTACGCCCCACTCTGTGTGTGGTTGACTTCAACCTACGTGGATTTTGTTACTCATCATTTAAATGATTTTTTTTTAATTCGAAAGTCTTTATGTAAAGACAGTGATAACTTTAATTAAGTCCAGTCCAGTGAAGACAAACTAGTTTTTCTTTTTAGTCAGCACTGTTCAGTTTCTGAGTCCTCAATTGAGGAATGAAGCCAAATTTGCATTTCATAAGTACGAAACAAACTGTTGATGATGGTAAATGACAGCGCAGAATAATAAACAATTAACGAGATGAAATTGAATCTAAGTTTTTAAATAAAATAATTATATTTATGCTTTAGTTCATCAACTACAACTAAATGAAGGCATTTTTACGTAGGAGCTTTTTAGTGGGAGCTTCTTACAGAAAAAAAGGACTGCATGCTACATAGCAACAGATCAAATGTCTGTGATGTGTTAAAAAATTATTCAGTGTGCAGCTAAACACTTATAAATGATTTTATCTTTCAAAAACATTTGAATTTTGACACTTAACATTTGAAATTAAAGCCATAAACTTTGGATTTTAAAGCTAATTGCTTATACAGTTCACCAAAAAATACACCTGACAGCATACAGAGATGAAGTGTAGCGTACCTGTGGAGGCAGTGATGAAGCAGCAGAGCAGAACCACGGCGATGGTGGCAGCAGAAGCCATCTTCTTCTTCACTGTTGTCATCACATTCAGCTAACAGCCGCTTTCCATTTTAGAGGCTGTTTCCTGTCAGAGCATGGTATCATCATGTTTACGTGCGTGCGCATGTATGGTTTTGAAGGGAAGTGATCCAAGAGGCCTCGTCTACTTTCACAGATAAAGAACAAAGTAAGTGTGACACTTAGAACAAAGACTTTGCTTTTTTAGTTTTCTTGCTTCAGCAAATATATTTAAATATAATCTCCAGTTAGAGATGTTCAAGAGGTAACCGAAAACTCAACTACAAACTGTCGTAATTTGGGTGATAATTTGTAATTTAGACATAAAATATAAATGTATGTTTTTCTGAAATGACTTCTTCTTAAAATCTGATAATACAAACTGATTTTTCTTGTTACTGCTACAGCGTCCTTTTTGTTGGTGTTTTTCCTTTCACTGTCAAGCAAAGAAAATGAATATTCCATCATTATTTTGTAAAATTAAAAGTGTATTTTATTTTAAATAATTGAAAATAAACACCTCTGTGAGTGTAATGTGGCCAATAAAGTGTGTATTCTTAATTTCAGGAGATTCGGGGTGTCCCATGAAGCAAGATTAATGGGTTATTGAGATAAGCTGAATGTGAGTCAGAGCTCAAACTCTGCATCATGTTGTCACTGAAACTTTTAAGTACTCCTGTTTGGACGTTGATGCAGAAAATGTTATCATGAAGGATACCAACTGAGTACTAATGATTGTTATTGAGGTAGGGAGTGAGTAGCTTTGCCCTCTGCAGTTTGTGTGTAAGTGCAAAAGCTTACAGCACCTGGTATTCCCAGGCGGTCTCCCATCCAAGTCCTGACAAGGCCCGACCATGCTTAGCTTCCGAGATCAGACGAGATCGGGTGTGTTCAGGGTGGTATGGCCGTAAGCGAGAAAGGACGTCCGAAACTGCCTTTTTGAGGCTGACAAAAATGTCCTATGTAACAATTCTAATACATGTGAGTACACGAGAGGAAGACACCCAACAATGAGTTGAAACATTAACTTGTTATTTATTCCTGCTTAAAACAGATTATTATGGATTTCAAAATCTTATTTGGATTTTGTGTGTACCCATTCATTTTATTTATATACACGTCACAGTTTACATTTTAAAATAGACAGAAACTGCTAAATTAGGCACACTTGTAATTATCCAATTTTTTTTTGCATTAAAAAAAAATCTAAATCTGTGTTTTATTACTTGTTTACTTATGTTTAATGTCAGAAAAAGTAACAATGATTTAACTTAATTTAACTTAATTAAAACAAAGATAAAACATACATCTTAAGATGTAAATCAATCACTGTACAGGTCACTTAATAATTTACAGACATACATACACATTTCATACATTTAAAGACCTTTATGTGCCATCATATTCAAAAATTTGTATTAAAAAAATAAAATGACTGTTAAATTAGAAATTATTATTAAAATTAATCTCTGGTGGACCGACCACCAACAGGAGCTATTGCAGGTGTTCGGCAGCAGTTTGGGGTGGAGGCTCTGGTCCGATCTCCGGCTGGTAACACTGGCTTTAAATACCCAGAGCATCACCTCTCTGATGGAGAAGGAGCCTGAGGTAATGGTGAGGTTGAGGAACACTTACTGGAGATTCATATATATCTTCATGAAGGTCCAGAGCCTTTGATTGGACGCATTGCCAGACTGTGTGTCAGCAGCAGAACCCTCTGTAATAATAAATGAATTATAAATCCAGAAATATACAGTTGTGTCATTTTAGGTTTGACATTTTTAAAGGGAATCACTGAAGAGGTTTTGGGAGGCGGCCCACACGTTCTACTACTATAAATGTGACTTATGACTTCCCCGTGCAGTTTTTAATCACTGCAAGCGTCTGCACATCGTCTGAACTTTGGTTATACGAATCTTATATTAGATTTATTTTATATTATGTCCAGTGGTACAAAATCAGCAACAAATATATCATCATCTCTTAAAGTGTTGGTATTACTGAGAAAATGGCTTTGATGGGGTTGTGTCAACTAAACACAAAAGGATTTTTTTTTAAAAAGGATAAATAAAAATAATTTGATCTCCTTTGCAGTAAACATACACAACTAAGACAATGTTGTGGTGTGCTGGAGTTACATGGTTCATGTGGAATTTGGATCAGACCCCGACACCCCCACCCATCCTATGTGACACGACAGAGGTGATTTCTGTAGATATGTGACCCTGCAGTTTTAGGCCGCTAAATCATTATGTCAGTAAAATTTAAAAAAAATAAACCTTCCATTTAAGTGTTATTATTTTGAATAAGTAAGAGCATTGCTTCCATTTGCAGCATGGGTTTTTTGAAAGATCAGGTTTAGATGCCTCGTCCATAATTTAACAATATTTTCAAAATATATTTAAATCATCTGCAGTCTGAAATGTTTTAACCTGCTACCTTAAGTCTAAATATAAATATAGTGGTCCTAGCACTGCACCTTGGGGAGCTCCACAAGTAACCTTTCAGAAGATTAGACTGAAATGAAGCTTCTTAAGTAACTAACATATTATATGCAGTGGTTTTAAAATAACTAAAAATAAACAAATAAATTCTCACCGTTTGGCAGCACATGCTCTTTTGGTCTGGTGCTGACACAACAAACGATGACAATTAGGATGATCAGAAGAGTAACTGATGAGGATGAAAATAAATTGTATTAGACATGTAAAGTAAAGAGTTTATGTATTTGAATCCTGTGTTCATTGCTTCAAGCTTAATTGCTCTGCATTTCAGCAATGCCACACATGTTAAAATGTAAGGATTACACAGAAGACACAACATACCTGCTCCACAACCCAGTAAAAGCCAGATTTCTGTCATTGTTTCAGGGAAAAACTTCAGGAATAAAACAAGAGAAGAAGAAAAGAATCTTAATATGATATGAGCTCAATACAATGACTACTTCAGTTCATGAAGATTTGAAAAAGGCAAATTTGAACATTTGTACAGCTGATAGTAATTAAGTAATACTTACCGGGCTTATAGCAGATTTGTTGAACAGGCAGACTGATCTCAGAGCCGATGGTGTTAGAAATATTGCAAGAGAAATGGGCGTTTACCACGTCTTTGCCTACTCTTGTCAGCGTCTTGTCTTTTTCTGCCAACTGTTTACCATCCATAAATCATTTGATCATACAAATGTTTTCATTCTGTGGGAAAAAAACCCCACAATTTGTGGATTATTTGAAGGCTCAGAGTTCAACAACAAAACAGTCCTATAAAGAACATACAATTGTCCCAGGGTTTGATTGTTTAATTATCCAATGCTTGTTTGTGGGTGTATTTTGTTTTATTCGTTTTGTTTTTCGTTTTGGGTTTTCCAGTGCAAAGTTCAGCCAAAATATATGAATGTTTTTGTTCTTTTTCATTTTGTGTGTGGTGACAATTAATGAACACAACATTAAGAACTAATAAAAATCAGTAAACACATTTATAATAGCAGAATTATGATTCTTAAACATATTTCATATTTTTAATCAGTGGGTCGAGGCTCTGAGTGTTTTGTAAACATCTCAACTTATTATCGAGCTTAACTTTAAAACACGAGAAAAAGAGAATGATTGCCAACAGCAGTCAAGTGTGGCTAAATTAACAACTCGGTTTATTTTGTTTTACACTCGGGATTATTTTCCATCTTATGTAATAAAATAATGAAGACATACAAAGTCAAACCTTGCTGTTTCAGCAGCATCTTATTGTTGTTTCTCTTCTGACCACCATGCTCATTTAAACGTAAGCTAAACATGACTTCAGTTTGTTCTTCTTAACCCGCCCCTTAATGATCTTAACCACAAGTGGTACTCAACAGTGCGAACCATTGAGGCCTCTGAATGCCTGCCAACGACCATTACCACTTCCCTGTAACTCCTGCATGAAAATGTGTTTCCTGAAAAATGCCAAAGTTTTACAGCTGCATAATCAAAACATTCAAAGTAAAACTAAGAAGAAGTGAAGTGATGCAGTTCATGACTTATAGATTCCACACATGGAGGTGAAGCAGAGGAACACTGTGTGTGGTTGACTATAAACTACATGGATTATGTTACTCAACATGTAAATGTATTTTTTATGGAATCGAATGTCTTTATGTAAAGACTGATATTTTAAAAATAAGTAGAATTACTCATGCAGTGCAGTAATAAAACACTGCATGCTACATAGCAACAGATCAAGTGTCTGTGATGTGTTAAAACATTATTCAGTCTGCAAAAACTACACCTGACAGCATACAGAGATGAAGTGTAGCGTACCTGTGGAGGCAGTGATGAAGCAGCAGAGCAGAACCACAGCGATGGTGGCAGCAGAAGCCATCTTCTTCTTCACCATTCTCATCACATTCAGCTAACAGCCGCTTTCCATTTTAGAGGCTGTTTCCTGTCAGAGCATGGCATCATCACATGTGCGTGATACAAGAGGCCTTGTCTGCTTTCATAGATAAAGAACAAAGCAAATGTGACACTTAGAACAAAGACTGTGCTTTTTAAGTTTTCTTGCCTCAGCAAATATATTTAAATATAATCTGTGATCTCCAGTTAGAGATGTTCAAGAGGTCCTGTCCTGTCCTAATTTGGGTGATAAATTTAGTTTTTTAATTATCACTCTGTAAGGAAAGTAAATGAAATGAAACTAGAGATGAAATTGAATATCCCATTATGATGTTATAAACTAAAAAAGTGTTTTAATATGTTAAATAAAGTTATGGAATTTTGTTTTTAAATTTAAGGTCATTTTGGTGTCCCATCAGTTTGCTTACCAGCATCTTATGGGGGTGGATGATGCTGTTATTTACCTGTGCTCACTCTCACCTGCATGTTGCTGGTGCCATTGTGAGGAACTTGTTTTGGGGGTGTTTCTACTGCCTTATGTACCATCTAACCACTTTTACTGCTCAGGATTGGTGTCACCACATCTACTGTCTCCTGGGTTACTAACTGTCAGTGAGAGAGGCCTCAGTTTGTACAAATGTGGGCTTCCCTGTCTGGTGTGGTTAGTTAGCTTTACTGGGGCATCACAGAGGATGGTACTGGTCTCATTCTCGTTTAGTCTGTAAACCTCAAATTTCCGGCATAACACTAGCACACGCCACCTGCAGAAGTTCTCTGATGACACTGTGGTGGTTGCAGTCACCTACTTCTGAATGTCAACGAGGCAAACAGATGGTGGTTAACTACTGGAGGAAAAAAACAAAGCCCATTAATACCACGGGTGAGGATCTGGAAACAGTGGCCAGCTACAGGTACTTATTGTTAACTTTTACTCACAAATGACAAACTTGATTCAAGGACCAACAGTGATGTTGTGTACAAGAAGTGGGCGACAGGACTGTTTCTTGGAGAAGCTCAGATCCTTTAGCATGTGCAGTAAGATGTTGGAGGTGGCAAGTGGTGCTTACTTGGTATTAGGTTGGAACCAAGTCACAATTGTGAATTGTGACTTACAATTGCCTTGCAATCAAAAGTGTTCATACAGAGATTGTACTGCACACTCAACCTCTGAGCGGCCACTTTTTCACTGCAACTACTTGGCAAATGCAAAGAAGTTCAGTGCAATCACGAAGCATCCACAGATTGTTTTCCTAGCTGCAAGGATGTTGCCATCCTGTATTTTTACGTGTTTTGTTATATACTTGTAACACGCAGACACTAAAGCGGTCCCGCCAGAATGTCATGCTAAAAAGAACGATTCTTTAAAATCCAAGGGGGAGCAAGCGAGTCAGATACCAAGGGCACAGAGATGAAGCAGGTCTGATCGGAAACAGTTTATTTCCCAGCCAGAAAGCACAAATAAAAACACGCTTAAAATCTACTAAATAAAACCCATAAAACTACCATTTTCTACATTCACTAAACCCCCCTGATATAATTATGCCACATGTTCATTATGGGTCCACCAGCAGGCCAGGAATTCCTTCTTTAGAGCAGAGTCCACTCCAGCCTTGTCTTTGGCAGACGAGGAGGAGCCTCCCATCCTCTTGCCCTTCCACTGGGCCCATCACATCCCAGCCCAGCTTGCGTTCTGCACCCGAATCTGTCATGCGATGCCACCACAGCTCCCCTTGCTTTGGTGCCAGGTAAAATAACAACTGGAGGCCAGAACAATGGTCCCAGAAGTGGCCCTGGCTTATAGCCATGGCAACCCTCTACCAACCCAGCTGCAACCAGTAAACGACAGTGGAGACTCTGCTGCCAGTCACACGCGTTGTCTCCTACTGTTCCTTGCTGTCAGGACTGGGTCGCCATGTCACGTTGGCCGTCTAGCATTCCTCCTCCAGTGCTCAGCTAGCCTGCTTTTAAAAGGTCTTTACACAGCTGATAGGCCACCTCTGGACACACCCATGCCTCAGCATGTGATCCCTATCAGCTAATTTGTCCCATGCACAGCCAGTCCACAGTGGATTAAAAGAATATTATGCAACAACACTAAAATACTCAATATAAATATCAGGATAAAACCATGCAATATAAATATCACAATAAAATCATGCAAATAAAATCAACACTATGTACCAATACACAGTATGGTCCAAAACAACAAAACATAAAAACACAATTTTCCACTGTGTGACAAACTCATTTGAATGCATTGTTGTTGTTGTTTTTTTTTTAAAAACGTAAATATACAGATGACTTCTGGTTTGCTGCGGGGATTTTCAGATCAGGTTTATCATGACAAACTATGACAGTGCTTATTCAGAGATTTCAATGCCAATCTGTGTTTCCTTTCATCATCTGAATCTGGCTCTGATTTCATCGAACCTTTAGAGTCTTTTAATCAGACGCAACAGGGGAAGCATGTTCGCCCATGAAGATGGGAACACATTTGAGTTGGTGATCTCCTGATGTGTGTGTGGATGATGTCACTCTTTCCAGATTCCAGTTATTTCTCAAAACCCCAAAATCATCTGCAATGATTTGCTCCTGTTCACTAAATTCGAGTTACATTTATGTTATGTTACATTTATCTCAGCAACAGCGAACACAACTTCACCACAGACGAGCTTGTAAGCACGTTTAACAATCATTTAACAAGCATTTTGGTTTTGATATCCCCATTCTGGAGGAATGTCAATGAGGAATTAAGAATTTTGAAGAGGAAATGCAGAAAGGCCAAGAGGAAGTGCAAAAGGGCAAATTAATTGCTTCTGCCATAACTAGGGAAGCGAGGAACATCAGTCTGTCACAGTTCATCGCTAACCAAGGCTATCCATCAATAAAAATCAGTCGTTGGTCCTTCCATAGTAAAGTGTGAAAGTGATTAATTTAATCACAAAATTCCAGAATTCCATCCCAAGTTTGAGGCTGAGTCAACAAAGCCAAATCTTAAATCAGTTCAGAGAAACCTTGGAAGATGCTATGACGCTTTCTAATTCTTCCACCTGCCTGTCAAACTGTAGCACTGCTTGGTTTTTAAAAGGTGTGTTCTGGACAGCTGGTTCTGATATTTTAATTATTATAAACTACTTTCTGTGATCTGGGATTTTCCTATTTGAAATATCAGTCTACCTTTTTGAAGAAACCCTCTCTCGATCCCCTGAGTTTATGTTCAAGATTTGATTTTTATCCAGAAATCTCAAAAAAGATTGTTGTCACTTGACGCAGCGATCTGCACCGGTACCGGTCCATGAGTAGTTTGGTACCGGGCCGCGAGAGTTGAGGCTCGAGTGTGAAATTTATGGTTTTATCAGATTTTATTGTTATGGGACACATGGGTCTTTTCCCATGTGTTATGAATAAATCTTCCTTTTACTGGTACCGGTACTGTTTTTATTTGTTGTATTTATCCGCAACACCTTAAAGGCTTGTCCGTGAAAATATTGTTGGACATAAACCAGTCCATGGTCCAAAAAAGGTTGGGTACCGCTGACTTAGCAGACTCATTTGATGAATAGAAAGCAGATCTTTGCTCTCATTGTAGGTCTGAAAACTCTCAGGTCAAGGTCTCAAAAGGTTTGCTGCTTGCTGCTGACTCTGGGTTCTTCTCTGTTTTCATTTTTCTTGACTTCAGTTCAGCCTTTGATACTGTGGACCAAAATATTTTCTTCACATGTCTGAGAAGCAGTGCTGGCATCAGTGATGTGGTGCCTCATGCCTCATGTTCCTGTGCTGCTACTTCTTGTGGAGTTCCACAGGGGTCTATTTTGGGTCCACTTTTATTTATGATCTACATGCTGCACTTTGGACAAATTCTGTGCTGATATAGCTTGGATGTTCTCTGCTACACGGACAATGCACAACCCTACATCACTAGTGATGGCTCTCATATTAGGTTTTGTCTGGCCTACTATGATAATAAGACCTAATACATTTTCTAAAACTAAAATAATTGTAGTTACACATTCTCTGCCCAGCACCGTTGATGTTTCCTTTAATCTGGGGTTTGTACCCAAAAATGTCTGCAAACCAAGGGGAAATCTAGGTTAGACACCTGTTAGCTCTCAGGTTTGTCAAGTCACAGACCACCACAGGTGCTTTAAAATTCTTCAGTCCTCTTTTATTCAGCTTTGACAGGTATGTCAACTGTGTTAATTTCGGTCTCATTCTAACTTAGAAAAGGTCATACATGCTATTATTTCTTTTATACTTAACTACTGTAATGTAGTTTACAGTGTGCAGGCTACAATTCTCAAAACACATAACAAAGGAAGCGACTACATTATACCAGTTCTTGCAGCTCTTTGATAACTACCTGTTCTGAGCCATATCAGTGAAACATGATTATCTTGTCATTTCCTTTTTTTGAGCATGTTAGGAATGTCAGGACTTTTTCCAGTTATGATCAGATGTATTTTATGTGTATTTAAGACAAATAAACATCTCTGTGTGCATACTGTGAGAATCCTTCCTGTAGTCGTTTGAGTAGAAAAGTATTACTTGGTAAAAAATGTCACTTCTCACTTGTGGTTAACAGGTACCTGTATATACTGGTTTCAGTGTGTGGGTTTCACATCACAGAGCACTGACAGTTTGTTTTTGGTTTTGTTTTTTGTACTTAAACTTGTTACTTCGTTTAACTGTGTTTACATGCAGCTGGTGTGGGAACAAAACTCTGCTTTTTGCAGAAATGTTAAGCAGGATTTGACAAAATGACTGTTGCAATCCTAAAACCATTATTTCCAGTGCCTTGTGCAATACAATTATCCCCAAATTTCAAGTATATCAGTTGGCATGGAAGGCAAAATGAAGAAGAAGTTGGTCTCCAGTGTCTAAGTTCACTCAGTTACATAACCTTTGAGTTTGTATCGAGACCTCAGGAGAAAAAGCAGTCTGTCCTATGTAGTAAACTGCATATGCACATCACATTTGGTCAGTTGATAACATCTTGAAAAGCTATTACTGAACATGCATCACAGGAAATGGGTCCAAGGTTAAATGTCATCAGTTTTTGCTTTTGATGGGTTTTTTTCCAATACTGAATCCTGCTGTTTGAAGTATTTTTTAAGTAGCATTTAGAGTTTTAGAAGTACTTTTATCTCCATAACTATTTATCAGATTAAAATGTTTTCACATAACGTGAATTCAACATGATGGGTCACCGTTTGTGAACATTTGCACAGCTCATTGTGTCAGCCAAAACCACAAGAAGCAACAGCAATATCACGTATCGCTTATCAAAAATACCATGAAAACAAAACAAAACAAAAAGAAAAGACCTTAAATTAGGTCAGCGGTTGTCAAACTTTTTCTAGCTTGAGAAAAAATATGTGCAGTTGTAAAAATCTTCCCGGGTTTGTTTACTGATCTAGTAGAAAAGGTGCCAGCTGAGCATCCTGCACTGTTTTCAGTTTCCACAGCTGTTCCACTGTGTGACTGTTAATATTAATGTAGCTTTGAAGATGACATAAAAACACTCACAGTTTGACAAATGCTCGGTTACTGCTGATGCTTTGCAACATAAGAACTTAATATCTTTCCTCATTACTGTAAAGACAACAAAGCTTTTAATAAGAATACACAAAGCTCTAAAGAGTGATGCTCTAACAGTGCCGCAGTTGTCCACAGGGTGGCGCCATTACATTACACATGCATGCAGTACAAACAGCTGCTGAAAACATGAAGAACCTATAAGGTATTATGATTTTAATACTGGATAAATTATACATTTACACAAACAGGATTTATGTGAGTAGCTGAATAAATTGGTGTAAAACCGCGTCCACTTCTCACAATGAGAAACCAGTAGGCTTAAATCATATTAATAACATTTACAAGCTTTTGTTTCATGTTGTCACTTTGTGTCAGTGTGTGGTTGTTTCAGTCTTTGGAACCACAGAGGTTTCCTTGTACGCTTTTGACCCCGTAATGCCTGCAATGATCTGCATTTTTAAAACCCAGAGACTTTAAACGATTTAATGACTCTTAAATCTATTATTCTGCAAGGCTTTTAACGGTAGAAATGTTTTGCTTATATAAAAGAAGAACAGAGGTTTAGGTAAAAACAGCTTCTGGTTATATTATTCCCAGTTTAATATGTGGTTAAAATTGATTTGTTGTCAACTTGAAACACAGCTTTTCTCTTCTTTCCACGAGTCCTGATGTGATCTTGTGATGGAGACAGACTGACTCTTTTCCTCTGAGGGGCACAGATGACCCTCTGCCGTTAAATGGGCCTTTATAAATAGATCAGTTATTTTTCCGCTGCTCCGGTCCAACACGTCTGTACATCAGATGGACACAAACCCCTTTAGACACCCCAGCATCCAATCGCAATCCACTACATTGATTGCAACAGCCAATCAGAGCATTTCGGATGAGTTCATCATCATATGAAAATACTTTAAATAACCGCAGCCAATCATTTATTTCATCTGTTCTGCGTCAAACCAGAGTGGTCATCACTTTTGGATCATGGGGGGGGGGATAAACAGACTGTCCTAAAACTAAAGAGAACATTTAAACTGCAGCACCTGGGCCCCTTTTTTAAGTGGATCCCAGAGTCCCAGAGGTGCATGACCTTCGACAAGCACAAGCGTGTGACCTAAACAGCAGAGATCCCTGTGATATTAAGTGAAATATAAATCCGTCATGCACATCACATGTGCAGTGTGAGGCTTTAGAGTGCAGGGAGTCGCCGGGGAGGTTTGAAGAGTCAGCCCACATTTCCTGCCACACAGCTAAGCCTCTGCTTCAGCGGGCTCGTACGTATCATGCATCACTTCATTAGCATGAAAGTAAAAGACAGACGCTGTGGCATCTAAATTACAGGGAAGTCTTTTCAGAGAACCCCTGTCAGAGAGCTGTTCAGTCAGGTCTGCTATACTTTTGAAGAGGCCTTTGTAGAGTCTTTTTATAGACTCCATGTGAAGACACGATATTGTACCAGTGGAAACAACACCCACAGAGCGCTAATGACGCCCAGTGATAAGGACATTTAGTTATGCTTGTGGGAAGTATGGCACGTACTACCTGTAATCACTGGTAATAATAGATTTTTTTTCAAAACTGGATCAGAGACTTCTTTTGTTGAACTATTGGGTCAATTAACTACATGTCAAGATGCATCTTTTTCCCTCAGCTTGCTGCTTGTTGGGTTTCAGACTCACACAGGTGGGTGTGGGGATAGCTTATTGCTAGCTTATTGCTATTCTTTCACCTAAAAAGAATAGCAATAGCTAAGCACCTAAAAACACAGAAGACATCTGACATACTGAGTGTTTCCTCTTCACTCTCTGTGTGTTTATTAAATCGCTCTGCATTGAATCATTAATTATTAATAATCTCTCTCTGTCTGCGACAGCGTGTCTATTGTCCTGTCTACTTCCCCTAACCACCAATGCATTGAGGCAGATGGCCGCCCCTCTTGAAGCCTGGTTCTGCTGGAGGTTTCTTCCTGTTAAAATTGAGTCTCACCCTCCACTGTCGCCAAGTGCTTGCTCATCTAACTGTTGGAGTTTTTTCTGTATTATTCTACGGTATATATCTTACAATATAAAGCACCTCGATTTGACTTTTTTTTTTTCTTATTTATTGCTATATAAATAAAACTAAATTAAACTGAATCACGTCATTGTAATATCAAGGATGTTTGCAGGTCTTACCTAAAACCAGTGCTTAAGAAACTTATACCATGTCTGCAAAATCTTTGATTGTTCCCTAAAAAAGGAAGAGAAGAGAGGAGGACGAGGAGGCAGACTGATAGAGGAGATTTTAGTGCTAAGTAACATTAGCAACAGTAACAACAACAACATCAGTGGTGACATCAGCGCTTTCACTAGTTTCTGTGACTCAGTGCACTCCTGCCGAAATGAGGGTCCCATTCTGAAAAGTAGCTGTCGCTTCCTTTCTGTGTTTTCTGGAAATATAAACTACAAGCCTTGTTTTTGGCCCCGAATCCCATTTGTCTGCAACAAAGATAAACACTGTTTAATGTATGAGCACACAAGAAAAGTGAAGCCACGAAGAAGGTCTGTATTCTGGTGGTACATGATTGTTTAGTCATCATCTTTCCTATTTTTCCCTTGTAATCTAAGCAGCTCCTCCACCATTTAGCTCTCAACTTCCCTCGCGAGGCGCTCGAAGAGAAGCAAAAAGTGGGATAATTTTAGGTTTTATTGGCATTGCTGAGAGGAGGTTATGAGACAAATCTTAAAACAGCCGTGTGTTTGTGGAGGGATAAACAGAGCAGGGGCGAATGTGTGGAGTAAGAAAGGAACAGTCACTAAAGTGTCCCAGCTGCTTTTAATCTTAAAATATGAAGATGAATTCACTTCTGTGTTTCAGACACAGACGAGCGCTTTGTATAAAATCCAAACTGCAGTCCTGATATCAGAGTGGATACAGTAGGCCAATCTGGGTTTCCATTTTCAGATGCCTGACAAGTGCGCACAAAACTCCAGTGTACTGGATTTGCGTTATTTTTAGAGGAACGAGTGTCCCAGGACATTCTGAATTTAAGCGATTGTCCGCGGGTATCTCCAGGGAATGCCGTCCTTTGGACTCACTGGATTTGAGTGATTATTTTGGATACGTGACAGAGGGGACAGCGCCGATCAGGTGGTGCGGATTTGTGGGGTATTTATATCGGGAGACCTGGCAGCATTTATTTTATGAGGTTTATTGAAAAGTATGATGCCCGACCATGAGTGCGCCAGATTAGTGCTACAACAGTAGCCTGCTGTGGTTACTTTTGGCCTTTTTGGTCCATCAACGGTTAGAAGTCATTTGAGTCACTTTAGGTGGGCCGGATTTGTATGGCTGCAGGATGCCAGCTATTGTCACTGATGGATTTGTGGTGTGTCATTCTTAGCAGGTTGAGTGTGTCTGATTTATTTTAGTTGGCTAGATGAGGTGGCTTTGTTGATTATATAAGGCAATGTGACAGATAGATACTTCAGACTGAGTGTATTTTTTATATTGGGTCATAGGGATGGATGATGGCTAGTCTAGTTTTAAACGACTGATTTAAGTAGATCGGGAGCTTTTGATTCACAGTAATTTAACACTGACACCACTGGTATCTGAGTTTAGTAGCTCTTCAGTGGGACTTTTGATCCCTGAGGAGGAAACTCTTTATCTAAGCGGTGCAGTATCCCTGGGATGTGAAGGATTCAGTGTTTTGCTTGAGGATGCCTCAGCAGGCTGAGAGAGTTATGAGATTAAGCCTGCAGACATTCATGGATGTCTGCAGGATGTACACTATGGTGTCTCCAGCCAAATGTTCTGAGTCACACTCTGGAAAAGGTCAAAAGAACCAAATCAAAAATCACTGAAATCTAACATCAATCTCACATCAGTGCTTTTGGCTACAAAAACATGGCGTCTGCAGGATTTACCCTGTGGGGTCTTTGACGCCTTGTGCACTCATGGTTCAGGGTAGGGTTGAACACATGTTTAACTGTGGGACATGTGCTACACTAATACACCCGCTGGCATAAGCCTATAAGGCCATGAGTAAAATTACTCTTTAAGAAAGCTAAGAGATTAAACTTTGCCAGCCAAGAACTCAGAGTGAAACTTAGAGTTTAAATATATAAATATATGGTTAAAAAATACAAAACATCATTAATGGTCACCAGAGAACTTCAATCTATACACCTAAAAACCACCAACCATGCGGGAAATTTGGGTGTAGTGATGGATGCAGACCTAAACTTAGAAAAACACATTAAGACAATAACAAAGTCAGCTTACTATCACCTCAAGAATATTTCAAGGATAAAAGATCTGATGTCTCAACAGGACCTGGAAAAACTAGTCCATTCATCATTCATTTTTAGTAGGCTTGATTACTGTAACGGCATCTTTACAGGTCTACCTAAAAAATCAGTCAGACAACTACAGCTCATTCAGAACTCTGCTGCTTGAGTCCTCACTAAGACCAAAAAAGTGGACCACATCAGTCCAGCTCTGAGGTCTTTACACTGGCTGCCTGTCCGTCAGAGGATAGACTTTAAAGTTCTGATGCTGGCCTATAAAGCTCTGAATGGTTTAGGACCAAAATACATCAATGACCTCCTGACCCAGTATGAACCATCCAGATCCCTCAGGTCATCTGGATCCGGTCTTTTATCAGTTCCCAGAGTCAGAACCAGACACGGAGAAGCTGCATTCAGCTTTTATGCTCCTTATATCTGGAACAAACTCCCAGAAAGCCTCAGATCAGCTGAAACACTCAGTTTATTTAAATCCAGGTTGAAGACTCACCTGTTCTCAGCTGCATTTGAATAAAGCACCAAATCCACACTTTAAGCTTAAATTTCAAAACTTACATTTTAACTACTGATTTTATCTACTGTTCTGATTTTATCTACTGTTTTTTAATCAATTTTAAATCATGCTTTTTATTTGTTTTTGTTCTTTAATGTCTCTGTAAAACACTTTGAATCACCTTGTTGTTGAGTTGTGCTATATAAATGAACTTGCCTTGCCTAATGGGGGAAAAAATAACCCAACTTCTAAGGTTTTACATATCAAGAGACAAAACATTAGTTAGTTCTTACCAGGTCTTTAACTTTCAGCAGACTCTTCTTTACATTGTTGCCTCATTTCATTGAGCTCTCTTAACATCACACACAGCATTTCAACTGGGTTGAGGTCTGGACTTTACCTTCATTCTTTTCTTTTCTTTCATTGTAGATTTGCTGCTGTGCTTGGTATCACTGTCCTCTTGCATGACTCAGTTTTGACAAAGCTTTGTTTGTTGGGCAGATGATCTCAGTTTGACTCTGGAATATTTGGTTGGTATGAGGTGTTTGTGCTCATATGCTATGTTTGACATTTGCCAGATGTGGCACAATGCATTATGGGAAATTCACTAACGCTCACCCTCCTAGTTCCTATGGAACCAGTAGGGGTGTTGTTGTTCATCTCAGGTTGTATTTATCTCATTTCAAGGAAAGGACCAGATAATGTTTTATTATGTCCTGATATGTAAAACTTTAGAACTGATATAGGGTGTACTGCTGTAACATCAGTATCAAATTCCACACAGAACTTCCACAGATATTCGGTCTGAACATGAGTTTTTTCCAACAGATATTAATTATTAAGATGGAATAATAATAATAATAATAATAATAATAATAATAATAATAACAAAGAGAGGAATAGGGATCAACAAAAACATACTAAATACTCAGAAAATATATTAGCATTGACAGTGAACAAATTGCAATTCCTAACAACAGCATTAGCTCAGAATTTCACAATCAATGCATCACAGGAACTTTCCTGTATGTGTCATTTGTTGATCATTCAGGCTGACATGTTTCCCTACAGGCTCAAACAGGCTTTCCCTTCCTTCATGTCAGGACCGATCATGTCACACATTCAGCAACTGTGTTGCCTTGCACCTTCTACAACCACTAAAATGTAAAGAAACTACTGGATCAAGTGTATTTAAATGACGCAGTTTTTTTGCTGTTCAGCTGACAGCTCATATATATAACATGTGACATCAGCACCTACACACAGTCACACTCACCCAAACATGCATCTCCCACTGCCATTTAAATATCAAAATCACTGCATGTCTTAATTGCAGACATTAAAGATCCAAACAAGTCATTAAAATTAGATGAGACCAAGGTGTGTGTGGTCTGTGCATTTGGAGCAGTCTTGTAATCACATTAGGCTGAGTGCGTTAGCGTGAATACTGATGAAGAAATCGCTGTGTGAGAAATGCCAGGACATGCTTTGCAACCCTGCTCAGTAAAGGATTGATGATTAATTTTAACTTGGCTAAAACCTGAGCTTGGCAGTCCTTTCAAGATCTTTGAGGTGTACTTCATCCGCTATTGAAAGCAAGGCATTTCACATATTTAGCCCCACTGGTGACGAAGGATTCGAGTATATATTGTCTGCAAATGCTCAAGAAAACTTTCCCAACACCACCCAAGGATCTCTTTAACCCACCTGAGTTTCTAAATGTGATTTTTCGAAATCTAATCTTGGCTTCAGAAACATGTTAATGTCGTTAGAGTGAGTCAGAGAAGAGAGCTGTTGCTGTGTGTCAGTTGTTAGCATTGTTCCTCAGAAGCCCATATCAGATAAAGCCTGCTCTTAGACAGGGCCTCTGAGGAAAAGCTAGTTGTGGGCTTCTCCGCATAGCTGGCTATATCTGGAGAACAGAGAGCAGGAAGAAAGAAAGAGCGAGAGAATGTGTGTGAAGCCGCCAACAGCTGCATTAAGTCTTCCAGTGTAAACACAGCTGATGGGGTAAACCATCCCTCTTCACCCCTAAAATGCTCTCACCCTCTGTTATCCTCTATTTGCCCATCTATGCATGCATCCATACATCAATATGCATAAGTAGGACAACTTTATTGACAGAATAACAAAGAACGTTTTGAAAGCCTAATGAATGCTAGGAAAATCTGCTAATATGTAATCAGTTAGCATGTATATTAGCTCTATGATGAAAGGCAGCTGCCTTTTGTTAGTGAATGCTTAGGCAATACTTATTCTATGAAGTATATAAGTATATATTATAGACTTATCCACAGCATGTTATAGAATTCTTCTCCTGGTTCCAGTACAAACTTCACAGCACAGTCATTTCATCATCCTCCCAGTTCGGCTAACATCCACAAACCACTGTGTGTGCAGTCTTTCAGGAATTCCACTTACATACTTGTTTTCAACAATGTGTGGTTATTATGTGTGAAGTAGCTGTGAGATGAGTGAGTAACTGGAGCTTTGTTGTGCACATCAAGAAGTGGTCACTCTTGGATGACATGGACCATCCGCTTGTTAAGTGATGACATATCAGCCGTGCTTCTGGGTCCTATAGCTCAATATGTATATGAATTTTTCATGTACTAGTGACTCACCTGGTGTGACAGATGGATCATCGCAGATGAAGTTGACTGAAGTTTGGTCTGTTTTTAGCATCTTTTTCCTGCCACTCGTCTCTGCCCCTCAGAACCTTCCCATTGACTTCCCATTCGTCCTCCATCTTTGCTCTGCTAATGTGTTTATATTGTCCTAACTATAGCTCTGTAGCAGGACACCAGGTAGCAGACCATTGTATGCCAGCTAGCCCAACGTCAATAACCCTACAAACATTGTTGCTGTTCATGTTCACTGCAGTTATTCATGCCCAGGTTTACTTAGGGATGGGTATTCTTTAGGTTTTATCCGATTCCGGTGCCAAACCGGTACTTTTGAAACAGTACTGGTGGTTAAATGGTGCTCGAACCGGTGCTTAAAGAATGGAGAACACAAACTTTGTCCAAAAACCTCTCATGTTTAGCTGTTTTTTTGTAAAAAGGTAACAATGTTAGCCTTTTCTGCAGCTATAGGACATATATGGTATCACTCTTGGCTGGAAGCAGTGCTTAAACAATGGAAAAAACACAAACTTTGTTCAAAAACCTCTCATGTTTAACTGTTTTCCACTTTTTCTTTGGTCATTTTAGCCTTTTTGGCTTTAATTTAATAACATGGTTAGCCTACTCAACGTAAATTACACACGAACAACATTAAGCGACTCACACAGAGAAGACCGGCTGCTGCTGCCATCATCATCCATCATCATTTCTGTTGCTAACTCCGGGTCCGATAACAGGCAACCCACCCGCAGTAGATGTGCACGGTGTGAGGTCTCGCAGCAAGCTATCAGATACGGTACATTTCTCGGCTTTTAAAAAAATGCTATACGTCACCAGGTATTTCATCAGATTCGAGGAGTTACCTCCTTTGCACAGTATCACCTTAAAGCACTTGCTGCTGAGTTTGCATATTTTGCTGTGAAGTACAGCCAGACTTTTGACCGCTTCGCCTTGGGTATTTTTAATCTGTAGCTGTGCTCTAAAAGAACGTACGTACCTGGGCCCATCTACTATCCTCAGAAACGTAAAATGATTGGCTAGAATTCAAAGTGTGTGACATCTCAGGGGGAAAAAAGCACCGAAATGTGCGTTGCTTTTCAGTCTGGTTACTACCGTTTAGGTTTACTGACCCGAGGACTGGTCTCAGACTGCCTGGAAATCTCTGGTCAGCAGGTAAAACTTATGCATTGGACAGTGGGGGTTTTGGGGTTGCTGACTATTATCATATGAAATCAATAATTGTCAATGTAGCAAATTTTCAAAGAAGCTGCTGGACCTAAAACCTCTTTTTTCATTACTTTGATCAGCGGCAGATTGCTGTGGGTACCCGAAGTTTGCAGGGAAGACGCCAAGTGATAGTGAAACAATGAAAAGTGTGACACAAACCAGAAATTGAGACTGTTAGCCTTGAAAGCAAATGTTGTGCTTTACAACAGAAACCAACACTTTAATCAAAAAGCGCAACTTGTACTCCGAAGAGAGACAATCTCTGTTTCTGGTTTGAGTTGCAACTTTCAAAGTTTTACCGCTGTGAATAGTTGACAAGTGTTTGCAGACAAATCTGCAGCAATTTGCAAGCAACTAAAGCAATTGCAAAGAGGTTCTTAGGGCACCACTAAATACCTCTTTATCACCAATTTCTCTTATCAAACAATCAGGAAATATTGAGCAGGGGGTCTCGGATTAGTCTCTTACCTGTGTGACTGAGGCCTAATACTGACTTTTTGTTGTCTTCTGGATATTGTTGGGTTTTGTTTTGTTTTTTCCTTTTTTAGGGGATCTTCACCTGGATTAAAATAGTCCATGGACCGGCTCCAACCAGTGGGCTGTATTTTGCCTAAGTGCAAGGTATGGGCATACCTGTCGCCCTTTATTTGATTTTGGTGGCTAGCAGAATGTAACAGAAATAACTGCAGTGGTGATGAGATCTGCTCAAGGACAAGTGTGTTCATTACAGGTTTAACCACAAGCGCCTCCACTGAAGTCTCTGGAAGGTGCAAACGTGAGTGTGAATGTCTGTCTGTCTCTATGTGTTAGACCCTTGATGGATTCTACACATGCTGTTGTTAATTTAGAAAATGCTTCAAAATATCTCATAATTAATTGCCAGGTTACATTTCAAGATGGCTGCCAAGTGTCAAAACTTGCATATGTTGTTGTTGTCTTTGAGCTGCTGTCATTCAGATCCAACACTCAGGGCCTGTGGGTGTCCTTCAGAGCATTAAAATTCATTTTACAGTTTATGAAAAAAAATCTATAATACAAGAAGCTCATCCTCTGGGGAACACAGAAGCTTCTACTCAAATATATTTTCTTTGTATGTGTGCAGCGAGAATTTTGAGTGAGTGTAAAACCTTAGACTGCTAGAGAAAGGCCCAGGTGTGTTCATTACAGGTTTAACCACAAAAAAAGTTTTAAGTGCAGTATTTTCTTTTTGCGTCTCTGAAGAGCAAATCTCTGATTCTGACTGGTAGCAGCAGCAGCTCTGTCTGTTTTCTCTGCCCTGCTGGGTTTTCTGTTTTAATATCTCGAGTCAAGTTGTTTCTTTCCCTCTGAATCTTTCTGTCTTGCTAGTCTTGGGTTAGAGCAGTCTGGTATTTCACCATGTAAGGCTGCAGAGCTGCACCACTCTAGGGATTTAAAAAAAAAAAAAAGGAGGAAACTATTTTCCTAGCGTAAGAGATTTTATAATTACTTTTCAGCTGGACATAAAGGCTCTGTGTGCTCATGAAGGCAAGACAGAACATGATGACAATGAAAATTAAGTGCAGAGACACTTAATCTACCAGATAAACGCAAATATTTATCATCACTTTCAAAGGACTTTACATAACAGGAGAGAAGTGATTATTTTTGCCAAGAGTGTTATTTTTAGACTTCCAGTGACAGCAGTGGGCTCGGTTTTAGGAGTGTTCCCACTCCCACACTTCCACACCTGGAGGCTGTCCAGTGCAGCAGGAGCTGGATCTGTCCACAGCTGAAGAGCTTTCTCAGATGTGCGACAGCCTCGCTCAAGAGCACCTTGGAGCTGCAACTGATTTGTGCATTCCAGACTTAGATTTATCCCTTCAGTCCTGGCATCAAACAAACACAAAGACACGATGAGCTCTAACCCTCAGTCGGCTACTGGCACCTCACCACTGCCTGCAGATTATCAGCAGTAATATTCTGCTGCCAAAAATCTGTCTATATCAAGCGTATGTCAAATATATTTCACATTAATACATCAGCTTGATACCAAATTCTTTTTTGTCCTACATGTGCCAAAGTCGGTCAGTCGACTAGATCAATACTGACTTTTTAGAGCAATTACTGATAGATTTTTAGTTAGTAGTTTGAAATCTACCTTTATGGCAACATCAACAACTCTAAAAAGACAATCTGCACTGTATCTCTCATTCCTCTAACTACATAGTTATTGGAAAAAATACCTTTTAGGCTTCAATTTTAGTGTTGCTGGCAGGGGTTAATTCATCTGTCCTTGATTTCATGAGCGTTACTGCTATAGGCTATCCAAACGTGATAGTCTGTCAAGTGTTTGGACACCTTTAAAATTCAGGTGATCGAATATAACCCAAGAAAATTGAATGTATTGATTTCCATATTACTTTGTGCCATTATAGTTCTGACAACCAGCCCTGTTTATCTATCCACAGCTGCTGGACAGTGCATTATCATCTGGCTACTGGCTTTGAAAAACAATCAGCTCTTCTGAAAATTTCCCGTCACCGTTGCGGTCAGCGCAGCCGGTTTCTCCACCTGATATTTCCCAGACTGCCTTTTGGAGATGACAGTCATAATTTTTGACTGTTTGACAAGTTTTCTCCACTGTTACGAAATCGGGGTCGCCAAAAGTTTTCATCCAAGGTAGCAAAGGATGTCACAGGTGCCTCCAGACAGTCCTGCAGGTTAAATGGTTCTAACGAAAGACTTTCAAAGGTTACTATCCCCGCATGACTCACGACAAGCAGGCTTAAGAACAATCTGTTGTTTTTAATCTGCACATTCAACAACATCTGGACACATTTAGTCCCAGGATAAATGGCTAATTTTGGATTTCAGAATGTATCAGGAAATAATGTCCCAAGTACAGCACGTCCACTACTCCTTAGATTTAATTTCAGTCTGTTTTCTTGCTAAACTTCCTTTTCTTATGATTTTGTGCACAACAAATTCTTCTTCATCCGAACAGTTCTGACTGTGCTTTTGACTCTCGGCTAATATTATTTTATTATTATGTTAATTTTCTATTTACAAATGTTCCTGAAACAGTGGCGCTGTCTCCCAGAGGGAGGATCAAGGTTCCACTTCATGTTTGGGAAAAATACAGCTGTCATAAAAGATAGAACTATCTGCTTACCCGTGTTCTTGGACTGTTTGAAGTGTGTATCCGGGTGGAGTAGAGACCAGCAACATCAACAAAGCAGACTTCCCAGTACGTGACTGACAGCCTGTTTACATGCTGATTCCCCATATAAGGCAGATGCAATGCTTTCTGGGCCACAGCAGGGGGGTTATTTTTACTTTTTACAGACTTCTTTTTGAAACCTTGTCTCGACTGATTTCTCCAAAGTGGAGGGTGCTGTCCAGGACTTCACACACTTCGCAAACACACACACAAAATGATAAAAATAGTTTTTTTTAATGAAATTCATATAATGTCAGGTAGTCCCAACTTCACAGCTAACGAATTTAAAATAGCTTCAAAATGAATGGATCTGATAAGCAGACTAGCTTTCACAAGTATTACTGTGACACGTTAAATTCACATCCAGGCAAACAAATCTGTTTTTTGTTCTCCACCAGCTGCAAAAGACAGAGTTAGCGAGTTAAGCAATAGAAGAGAAATAACTTTCCCGTGGCTGCTTCAACAATTTCAAGGTCCTGGAGGATCAATACCCGGGCTCTTCAATGATGTGGTCATGGCCAAATGTATACTATAAATTTAGAGGTGTCATCAGCTGTTCAAAAGTACAACACATGTGCCAAGTGTATATCAGGCTGCCAGGATAATGAAGACAATAGGGATGGTCTAGGTGTGGTATTTGATCGGAAGCCAGATTTCAAGTGATCGCAGGGACGTGTTTGGCCCCTCCCAGCAGCCACGTCATTAATGCATTAAACAAAGGATAAAGTGGCATGGCAGTAACACATAAAGCATCTCTTTCTTCTCAGATGGGCACAGTGCATCAGTACTGGTGTCTTTCTAAAGCAGGCTTCCACATTTCCCAAAAAATTTTCCCAGAAAAGAAATCTGCTCTAGGAGTGTGGCTAATACGTTAGCCATTCAGCCCAGAGAGCTTAAGAGCATTACCATGCTTTCCCTGAAAACTCTTAAATGAACAGTAATACTGGATCTATTACGGAGCCAGAAACAAAAAATACTGTAACGTCTGTGTATATGACTGAGTTGTTTTAAACGAGGGAATGACCTCACAATCTCAGCTTTCAGAACTCTCACCCAAACTTGAACCCTGAAATGCAGCAGTACGTGCCGGTGGCTGCATGTATAATTCAGAAGCCCTAATACAAATTTGGTATCCCCACTCTCTTGAAATCTTTGCTGGGATGTCCTGCCTCTTTCTCTCTCTCTCCTTTATTTCTCCCCTCCCTCCCTCCCTCTCCATCTCTCACTGTGTTTACAGCCTTGGAGAGGACGGCATATCTGACATTTCTCTCTCAAACTCCAACCAGCTCTCTTCTCATCTGACAGGTAAGAGCCAGCATCCTCTGAGCTGCTCCTTAGGAAGGCTGACAGAGAGTCGATGATGATAAATGATGACACAGACAGGATAAAAGCCCAGTAGGGTGGATCTTGTGATAAGAAGAGTCATTAAAACGTATTATTATTGGTAGCTGAGATTAGTTATTTGAGTCAGGTACTTAACTGGTTGGGGACATAAAGGACATTTGTACTTGCAGAAGTTAAACGGTTACAGGAGATGTTTGATGTTAAGATATTAAGGAGCACGATGTGAATCACTGCTTCTTATAAAATCACTGCTCACTTACAGTAAATAAAGCTTTGTAGAAAGAAGCAGGGGAACAGGGACTGGGCTAAAACTCCCAGAGGGATAAACACTCATCCCAGCTTCTTACATTCCTATCTCAAACACATGATTTCATTTAAAAGCACTCAGGAGTCAAATCAACTCTATCTTAATAATACTTAATGCTACAGTACGATATACAATATTTCCCAGTGTGGTCCAGGAGAATTCACTGTATTTCTTTTTTCTTTGTTTTTGCTCCATTTGATAATCTTATTCTATTTCTAGATGCCTTTCCATTAAAAAATAATAAGAGGAAGATTTTTAAGCTACTTTTAGATGTATCTTTACTTCACAATGACCTCTCAAGGAGATACGGTACATGGAGCAAGTTACGCATAAAAAGGCAACACTAGAAAGAAGAGGGTGGTAAGATTTTCTTTCTGACATGTGACAAATACAAAAAACAGTTGGTAAAAAAGAAATAAATTATATTTAAGACTGTGAAACTAACTATGTTTATATCATGCTATACAATGCAATTTTACACATGTATATATTGTTACATATGTATATTTATGATAAAGTCCTTAAATTTTTTGACATTATGTTGTTGTTTTAATAGACGTATAATTACGCCTATATTCAGACACTATATCTATTTAATGTTTTAGAGTAATATATATATATGCCCCCAAATTTAAAGTGATTTATGTGAGGTATTGGCTCCCAACAGCTGCTATCAAAGAGTGGGCGCAGCTAGCCATGACCCAATTAGAGTAGCAGGTCAACATCAGTATGCATCTGTCTAACCTACATACTTCACAGCTGTCAATCATTTTCTAAGAGGAAATGCCAACCAGCTACCTCTCTTGCAAGTGCTGACATTGATTGCAAAGACAAAAAGCATCGCTAATGACTTATTTTTAGCGTCACTTTAGACTCTAAAGTGGGCAGAAAGTGGCGTGCGTGTACCTGCGCGATCTGGCACACAGCGACAAAACTCACAGGAGAAAAATTTCAGTTTATTTATAAACTATTTCCATCTCTAAAAACTTTATTACCAGTAACATCAGCACCATTATTTTCCACTTCTGTGTTGGTCACACTGGAGAAATCTAATGCTTGGCAAGAACGGCTAACAACAGCTGATTGTGTTTATAGGACAATGCGGTCCTTTCAGCAGCCCAGAGGAGCAATCTGCACTTTAACGGTGATAATCTAAAAATAAAAACAGGCTTCTCCTCGAGCTTTGCACGGTAAATACAATCAAATGATTAAATGGACTGTGTTTTTTGCATGAGGCCTATTAGATACATTTTAAAAGTAGCAGCAGAATGAAAACATAGATTCTTCTTGGGTTCATTTCCTAACCTGCTTTACTGAAACTGCAGGAGGAAAAATAATATCACCCAAATGATCTACTGCTTACTTTTTGGGGCCTTCTCCACAGGCTACAGGCTAAGAAGCAAAGTAGGAAAGAGTTTGCTGAAAATAAGAAAATAGATGAATGCACTGCATCAGGGTGTAGGTGTGCCTATGTGGACCAAAAAAGAGGAAAGCTTTATATCTACTGTCAACATTTAATTTTCATTAATTTCATGCAGTGCAAATGAGGGTTATTTGCACTCTAGACACAAGAAAGAAAAGCACAGCCTGGCTGACCAGCCGAGGATGAAGCTGAGCAGCGTTGGCTCGCTTGTTATCAGACATGCGGTGTGCAGACTGACATACAGAGTGAATGTAATTTCACCTCAAAGATCAAACTACAAGCTGCACAAAAATGTCAATTTCTCATATAAAAAGTGAGAAAAGGAGGCACGGAGGAGAGAAAGATGAGTGGAAGGCTCATGACCTCGGGCACAGGATGATTGAGAGGAACAGAGCCGGGCAGGGAAACACCGGGGCGGATGAATATTAATTTCTTTAGGTGTAGTTTGAGCTGCTGTCAGAGGGAAGCCCAGAATACAAACTGTCTGTGCAGAAGACGCACAAGCAAAGATTTTTCTTGATTGCTTCAGTCCAAGCAGTTTGTCTGCAGACCACTAGATGGAGCTGAGGAAATACACAGAGATGTGTAGATTTCATTTTACTGTTTAGTAAAAATTGACATTTTTAGTGATAAATACGAAGTGAAAAAAAAGTTTATTTGGTTTAAAAAATAAACGCCAAACATAATACGTATTCAGGAGGATTGCACGTGTATTTAAAGAGTTATTTTATAACCTGTATCAACTGTACTCAAAAAGCATAGTTGTGTCAGTCTGAAAGCTTTCTGTCATTGTCACAGTTCTATTTAGCATTATTAGCACTTTGACCTTCAGATCAATCTGCTGACCTTGAAGAAGAGGTCAGAGGTCAAATGTGACAAGACATTTTAAATCTTTATACTGTACTTTTTATATGTTGACTTGTAAGAATCAGTACGTTTTCAGTAAGTTTTAAGGCTTTTTGTTGATTTTCAACCAATAAATCTTTGAGTTGACCTTGAAGACCTCAGTGGACGACATGACCCCGCTCTACACCCATACAACGTTTTACCAGCATGAATACAAAACATTTTGAGGTGTTGTGCTTACAGAAAATACCTCAAAACAATAGCCCTTAACCACAAATAATGAGCTGAAAGAGCGCCACCTGTTTACCCAAACCAAACAGGACTTTCAGCCTGACCCTTTCAGGCCATCCTGAAGCTCCACAGCTGATAAAGTCAAAGGCTACTTCTATGTGGAGCAAAATATTTAGAATCTAATGAGTTTAAAAGTCCAGACTGAACGCAAACGCTCTAAATCATGGGTGTCAAAGATAAGGCCTGAGGACCAGATTTGTCTAAGCACAGACTCAGCACAGACAGATTTCTTTCATTTACTACAGCAGCATTATTTTATCACGTAGATAAAGAGACGTACTGTTGAAACCACTCCTCGTTTATATATGTCAGGGGTTCAATGTGTAGTTAAACCTCTTCACACTGATAGGAAGAGGAGTTTCGCTGGCTGCTTCTGTGAGGTGGAAGAAAAGAAGAAAACTCATAAACAGATGACAGGAAAAGTTCAGCATGATTACTTTCTGATCATTCTTGGTGCATTTGCTCGAGGACATACAGAGACTTTGAAGGATTTATGAGTAACAGTGATTGCTTGTGTTGATTAAACACCATATGTACTCTTTAATCAGGTTAATACGCTGAATTAATGAACTCTGTCAGTACGCCTCCACACACAGGTCATCTAAAGCTAAGACACGACCGTGTACCGGTCGATCACTCCAGAAATCAGACCCCTCAAACCTCCTTCTTCCAGAGCCACTCTACGCTCCACTTCAGTGAGGTCTGAAGCAAGCGAGCTGGAGAGTTAACCCGTGGGGTTTGAGAAACTGTGTGCTCAAGTGTCAACATGTGAAGTGATAATGAGTGACTCAGAGGAAGATTACGGGGGTGGAAGGAACAAAAGTGAAATGATTAAAAATAGCCATGGCTGCCTTTTTATTTTTATTTTTACAGACACAAGGAAACAAGATTTTTTTTTAAAATAAAAATGGCACATTAGAGTTTGAAAGTGCAATTCAAGTATCATAAGCATAAGTCATAATATATGCAGTATGGGGCACGTTTCCTTTAGCGCCACCCCTCAGGTTCCTAAGCTGTGTGTAGATTGCTGAGCCTCTTTTTGTAATGTGGGATGTAATGTACAATGTACCCAGCAGGGGTGCGCCTGCGTGGATTTTAATCTTGTTAAAAAGAACTTGGCACAGCCGATGCACAAGTGGGAAGATTTTTCTTTTCTTTTTTTTCGCTGTGTGCAGGAGCCTCTAATGCGAGAGCACGGTGACCTTGTCACGGTGCCTCTGATCTGGGGAAAGTCACAGATCAGATGACAAAGGGGGATTTAAGCCAGTGTCGAGAGCCTGCAGCTGCACTGTGTGACGTGCTTTTATTTCCTGCTTACGCACTCTGCTTACAATCTACGACCCCCAGCTGATAGGGATGTAATGACAGAGGGAGGACAAAACATATTATAAAGTCATGAAAAACTTCTTTTGTTTCCTCCTCCCTCTTTGCAAACATGTCCCAGGACTGTGGTCATGACAGTTGTCTTGCCGCCACTCAGACTACACTCCAGCTTAACACATCATCAGGCCTCAGCTGGCGCCTCTTGAGCACCCGTCTTATCATCACACTCTGTAGTGCTGATATGGAAAGGTCACATGAGGGGACGAGGGCCTGGGGTGATTCTGAAATCCCATTTTTCATGTGTGTTTAACAGTCTTTTTTTATTTCGCCACTAGAAAGGAGAAGATAAAGTGACTGCCATCTGACCCGAGCTCATCTTCAGATCAACACCTCCCCCCCATCTCTACAACAACAGGCCCCAGCAGCCTGACCTGAACTCCCTCGCCTCCCAATCGAGCGGATCAAACTGTAACCGGCCTCCATGGAGCGCGTTCAGCACATGACCAAATCGGCCATTCGCCGAGCATCTCAGATCGAGGTGAACCCGCAGACCAAGAGGAACCTGCAGGAGCTGTTCGTCAACTTCACCCTCATCCTCATCTGCCTGCTTCTCATCTACATCATCGTCCTGCTGAGCAGCTGAGAGACACGTGCAGAGAGAGAGTTTGGGCAAAGATGAGGGTTTCACTGATACATGCAGATCTATTTTTAAAAAAAGATATGAAGCAATAATATAATTGGCATGTATCAGCTTAACCCCGTTTACCAGCAAGGCGCAGGGAAGGATCACAGAGGCATTGGCCAAACTCTCAACTCACAGCAAAGCTCAAGGGTGATGTGGGAGCTGATCGGGAATCAGCTGCGCTGTTTGTGTCTCAAGGGAACGATCAAAAGTGACCCGACTCCAGCAGTTTGTAACCTTCACCTCTTCCTGCTGCTCATTCAGATTCACACTGTGCTCGCTTGCAGAGGACAGCGACTCCCGCCATGCACGCATAAGCACGAGTAAGTGCAGCGATGCTGAAATATCAATACATCACCAATGTTTGACTTCTATTTCCCACAAGCCTGCCCCCCTTTACTTCCTGTAAACCCCCCGCCCAACCCAAACCCCCCAGTAGAAAGATAAACAGGCTGGAAATGTTTTTTTTCCATGAGCGTTTTCACGTCTTTCTTGGTGTGCCGCTGACAGAAACCAGGAAAACACTGAGGTTTCGCTGAGGTTTCCTGAAACTGCTTATTGTTTAAAAAAAAAGAAGCTTTCAGCAACACAAGTTTAGCAAAAGGTAGCAGGGAGAAAGTCTGAGATGAGCCTCAAAATGTAATGTTGCTGCCCTAGAAAAGCTGCCATGTGTGATGTCCGTTGAGTAGTTGAGTTGTTGCCCCTCTTTATTGGTCCACAGTTACAACAGATGGGCATAGACCCAATCATGGAGGCTACAATTCACTTACATACGCTGCTAAACCTGCTTTCGCCTAACAATGTAAACCTACTGGTTTCACTATCACTGACACTCAGATTTCTTCACTGAGGACGTCTTCAGAAGAGAAGAAGATGAAAAAATTAAAAAATTTGGAATTCTATTGAAATTTCAACCTCTGGCGCCGCCCAGTGGTTAAATCACAAAAGACATGGTGGATCATTTTAAATGTAAAATTATTTTTACCCTGTTTTTCATCAATTCTGCTGAGAAATTTGACACATATCTTAAATATACATGGCATTATTTATAAAATGAAGCTCTGTTATCACTGTCTGAACTAATAATGCTGAGCCAGTCAGCTCACTCCCAAAGGTGCAGCATGTCTGCCATTTTATTCAGTGCGTTTCTTACTCTTAATTAACATATATAAACATACTTGATATGATACTTAGGAACGTTTCTAAGTACTGCAGACCTTTAACGAGCGTGTGTGAAGCACAGCCTGAAAGTGACAGTGAAAGGTTTGCTTTACAGGTACATGCAGTCTATACACTATCAGTTGTGAAAGAAAGCTCACTTTGCATGGTGTGATTACACGTAGTGCCACTTTCTTTACTGCAGCTAGACTCTGTTTGTTTTCAGCGCTGGAATAAAATACCTAATTATAAAATCATGTCATTGCTTTTGAAACGTACTATGACTAAAAATGTTTAAAAAAAATGAGATGCACATAGGTGAGTATGAATTAGTTGTTTTTTGTTGTCTTGTATGTACGTTAGAAAAACTTCCACCTGATTTTTAAACTGTGGAACACCAAATAAACTGCATGTCAAAACAATTAAAAGTAGCGTCTGACTTAAGTGAAATCCTTTGTGTTTATCTGTCCGTAGAGTCCATGTGCATACTGTTTTGGTTTTACAGCTCTTTGAACGCCTGCCTACATCCAAGAGCTTGTTTTCTCTTGACCTGCGATCACCAGAACATAGAGAAATCTCCACTGCCACCCACAGCCAAGGGACTATTTACCCAGATGTGAATTGAATTCTATTTAAAAAAAATTTAAATGTTGTTTCATTTACTCATTTATTATAGATGTTCTATTTAGCAAATACTCAGAAATTGAAAAAATGCATTGATTTATCAGTAATGCTTAAAAACACTCATTACATTATTCATTATTATTATTATTATTATTGTGAAAAACAGTCTGCAAGTCTGAAGAAATGTTTGATTTTTAAGCCCCAAAACATATTGAGAATATGCATATTAATGTTTATAGATGGATAATTTCCGTAATAATTTCAGTAATGTTGAAAAATACCTGGGTGAAAAAGCCTTCTGAAAATCTCCTTCGACCAGTTTTCTCTTAGTTGTTTCACCATTTGTTGTCTTAACTGGATCATAGTTACTTGTAGTGTCAATCAAAAAAACAATAAATCTGAACACCATATGCCGAACAATTGTTTTGAGCATAGTGTTAGCAACAAAATCTGCTAGCTTTTGTCATGGCCACTGAAAAAAAAACAAGACTCTGAAAAAAGTGTTGACATTTAAAAATCTACATATGTAGGTTAAATAACAACTGAAAAATGCTTTGCAGTCTTAAACAAATATAAAAAGACATGTTTATATAAGTAAAAAAGTAAAGAGCAGTTGTCCCCAACTTTTTCTAACCTAGCATACAGTGCATGCTAGCAGCTAGCCAAAGTAAGTTCCTCATTTGGTGGCTTACAAAAGTAAAAAGATCTAAATTACTTTTTCTTTTTTATAGAAACAGAAAAGACAAATATCTGTAATATCCAATTGTGTATTTCAAAATCCTCAAATACTGCAAGTTCAGATATGTGCAGAGTACAAAAAAGTACCATTAATATTTAGATGTAGATTCAACACAAATCTTATAAGAATTGCACAACAACAGCTTTTTATCTCACAATCATAATTTTACTGTTTTGTAACATACAACAGAAATTAATATAAATATAAATAAATATTGTTATTGTTATTACTGGTATATATTTTTTACTTCCAAAAGAATGACAAGACAGACATCATTAGGTGACAGATTACAGGGGAGACATTAATTTACTTTTTAATTCAGTTGTTACAAAGTGCAACACATTTGTTGTATTTACCTGTAACTGGACCGATGTCAGACTTACTTCAATTTCTCTGCAGATTCTGCAGTTTCTATGGGTCTCCAATGGCTGCTTGATATTACCAAGGAATCCCAATTCATTTTGAAAAGCTAAAATTTTAAAGACAATATCTTATATTAGCCAAGAAAATGTGTAATGGAAGAGGCAGGACATGTAAGAACAAATTAAAGTATCAACTCAGTAAAGTAATATATAAGCATATACAAAAAATGTACAAAACAAATAGTACATTTAATGACAAAACCAAATACACGGACATAATGTTGAATCTAAAAACAAAACAGCAATAAATAAATAAATAATCCCTTTAGGTTATGTCAAACCACTAAATAACGTCAAACTTAAAGGACCGTACCATATGTTCATTCATTAAAATTAATCAGTCTCACCATAATGTCCATTTAGTTCTGGATTCGTCTATATGAACATCTGAGAACTCCAGAAATACCACTTAATGGACCTGGTGAAACTGCTGAACGATCTCCACGTCTCAACTTTCAAACAAACATGGACAAAAAGTCCGTAAAGTGCTCAGAAAACAATTTAAAAAAAAATAAATTGTGCAACAAACAGAAAAATTCCTCTTGATGAGGAAAATCATTTTCTAAGAATTAAATCTTTGACTACTTCCTCAACAGCTGCTTCAAGCCACCGGCTACCTCTCTTGAGCATTTTTCAAGTCTCTCTATGATTTTAAACCATAGTATAATAATTTAAAACTGATTGGAGAGTGAAACGCCTCTAAGTGCCGGAACGATCTTCTAACTATCAGGACAGTCCCCCAAGGTGTGCCTCTTGGTTGCAGCTGGGGTTAACAATGCAACTAAAGTGTACACTGAAAGAGTGAAAGAGCTGTGAGCTCAAGCAAAATGAAAGGAGAGGCAGTAAAATCAGATGTGATTGTGAGGAAAATGTATTAGAACTTAGCTCTAAGAAGAAACAGAAGGCTTCTGCATTGTTGGATGGAGATTTCAAAGCAGAGTTATCTGAATAAATCTTCACAGTGTGCATGGAGGAACGAACCAGCTGTGGTTCGGTGTACCGTGGCCAGGATCCCAGGAAGGATATGGCCAGTTTACGTTCACGTATTGGTCCGTTGCTGGGGTTTGTCATGGGTCAGTATTTACAGTGGGACCTTTTAGTGTAATTAATGATGACATTCGGCGTAACTAAAGCCTCGGTGTCATGACGCTGCATTCTTGTCATATGGGACAGTTGGACACTATGCCGCCACCGCCAAACTTCTCATTTGATCAGTTCTCTGTTTATAGAAATCTATTTTCTCAACCTGATGAAAATGAATCAGGGTCAGCCACAGAATGCTCTGCAGTACTTTCTGTCACATTCCTTTATGTAATGGCTCATTTTTGCCATCCTTCCCATATGCCACAAATACAGACAACCATGTCTCAATCTGGTTTCAGGAAGTGTTTAACTCTTCACTTTAATGAGACAGCCTGTCTGTCATATTAGCTTCAATCAAACGAGAAGATTGATATAGACCAGGCTGTAATTGCGAGCTTGCTTTCAGTCACGCTTGGTAAATACACCTAAGTGAGCAGAATGAAAGAACACTGAGTGTTTCTTATGAATGATCCACTAACTACACCTGAACTCTGAGCATCTGCAGATATCAAGGGTAGTGTGATCTTAAAGGACATTCAAAAACAGAATGATGATTACGAGCAAAGGAAAATGGATACACACATATATATCACGCAAAAAAAGAGCTGATTACTGATTATTGCTTTTCTTGTTTATGCTTGGTAGTTGCTTCACTGAGAGCAGAAACATGAGACCTTCTGGAGCCAATTCTGGTCTTCGAGAGACAGCGAGAACTAATAATCGAGGACCTTTCTCCTCATGGACAGATTGCAAACATCTACTCTCACAATATGAGTTTTCCACAACATGTCACACATTATAGAAGCTTCGTTGACAAATGAAAGTTTTTACACCTTACACACACACATACTAAAAAACTGAGGGTATTATAGACTGCTTCCACAATCTGCAGTTGGGGTAAATTTAGATAGGAGTGATGTTTTAAGTAAATACAAGGCCTCTGCGTCCCTGATAGGACTGATCGCTGGTGACACTAATATTATAATTATTTTAAAAAAAAATCTTAATATGAACGCAATGATTTATCATGGGTCATGCCTGTTCTCTTCTTGTACAGTCAGTCCAGACTGCGTTCATAATTAACTGAAACTAAATGTGTGCCCAGCTCAGAAACCCCAGCCAGGAGATGGGAATGACAATCTTGGAAATTATTGTGCCAGGCTCAGAAAAAAAAACCAACAAACACATGAGATGCAAGACAAAACAAGTCAATAAGTGAGTCCCAGAGGTACAGATAATCTTAAACTGGGAGTTTCCAGTCAAAAGCAAAGTTAATATAAACCTTTGCTTAAATCTTTCTTTCAAATATATGCAAAGACTTTAAAATGGAATTAATATATATAAGTTTTACACACACAACAGATTGTTCTATTATGACACTCGGTGTTGATTTTTCCTTTCATCTGCCCCCGTCCTACATCACCTAAACAATGAATTCAAACGGTGAAAGACCAAACACTTCCTGAAACCTGCAGCCTCAGTCGAGCCTGTTATGGAAGACGAGCATCGATCATCGATCACACTGAGCTGAAACGTGTCTCTGTGGTTAGGTGGAACCCGGCGGTGTCACTGTGAGAGGAAGTAAGCTCTTCAGATTACTGTCTCCATCCGCTTTTTAAGAAGTAACAAATAGAGCCTCTTTCAGGCTGATGACGACCATGCAGTTTGGAAACTGTACAGATTACTGAATGGACTTCATCACAAGGAACTATGTAAACTTTCAAGTCAAGTAAAAAAAAAAAAACGAAACAAAAAAACAAGACAGTACACCAAAGAAAAGATTTCAAGTGAGCAACAGCAGCATTATGATAGTGTTCCTGTTTTCACATGCTCTACGGTCTGCTCTGCAGGCAGAGACGTGCAGCAACAAGAGTTGTGCCACTGACACAAACTCCTAGCTGGTAATGAACTAAACACTCCTTGGCATTAAAAAAGTTTCTAGGAGTCAACCAATGTCTGCGTGTCGCTGACAGAACTCTTCCTCTGAACGTCTCAGGGCTACCATTGTCACAAACAGACCGTAGAAAAACAGTAGCTTATTACAATATAAATACTTGAATAATAAAAAGATAAGGGGTGCTTGATTCACTTTACCTTGATGTTTCCCCTCCTGAGACTGTTGAGGCGTCTGAAGTGGTAAATCAAGCACCCCTCAGATAGCTCAGAGATCTGAAAAGGACTTTCAAACATTTATTGTATGTACACGGTCAAAGTGTTGGGACAGCAAGCTAAAGTTAGTCTTTTTCTTTTTGCTGGTGTCGTTATTGTGGCGCACTCCAGTTTATCATACTGCAGATGCCAAAAACACAACTTGAATGAACAGCAAGGCCAATCCCCTCAAGATCACGTCTGAATGACAAATGCATATTTATACAACAGATGGACCTACAGTATTAAAGACTAAAGGCAAGTATCAAGGCATTATCACTTTGTCCTGTCCGAACTCTGAAAGCACTTCTAGTCAGACAACAAATTGTAAGACACATTAATGAGCTGTGAAGACAAACTTTGTTTAACGCACCAATTGTACCTGCAACACCGTGAACATTTACATGAGCTCAAATGATAATTTTATATAGACCAAGTGTTTATCTAAACTTTCTGAATGTTTGAAATCGGTAAGGGTTCAGAACATTTAAGGATTATTACAGTTAAGTTATTTCATCATATTTGTTGGAAAAAAAACCCATTGAGTTAGACTGCTGAATAATAACAAAGCAGCTCCCCAAATTGTAAAAATAGCAGTCCCCCAAATGGCCACTTGGGGCTGGCTCCAAAATCAAGTCAATGCCCACTGAATCCAACATTAAAATGCTTTTTTAATTTTAAAGATTTGATTTTGGTAGGGTGGATCATCAAACATCGATAGTATTGATACCAACCCCGCTATTGATACTAGCGTGATAGAATGGATACTTTTGTTTCCACTATGTAGCCCACTGAATTGTGATAAACAAATTATGTTTTTGGAAATGAAAAAATAAACCTCCAACATGCACCATGAAAAATGTCTGAAAACTTTTGTGTTGACCGTCACATCTGTTTTATTTTGATGTGACCAAAAGGTGAAAGGTGTGTTTTAATTAGAGATGGCACGATACCACTTTTTAATGTCCGATAACGATTCCGATATCATAAATTTGGATATCTGCCGATACCGACATGAATCCGATATAGTGTATTTTGTAATCAATAAAACTTTTTTTTTTATAAATATCTTGCTGCATTTTGTAGAAGTTCATACTCAAGTTTTAAAAAAACAAGAGACTGAAGTTATTCAGTTATACCTGTATGCAAAAAATACACTCCACCCAAAACATTTTATAGTTCAGCAACACTGATCAATCTAATAAATTTAAACCTACACCATCCTCCCTATTCTGGTATTTTAAAGAGTACTTAGTGGAAATATTAAGCAACCTAACTAATAGGGTTGCCAACTCCCAGCAAAAATATTAGGGAACCACCCCTCGCCCTCCACCTCATGATGCTTAATCGACATAATCAACTTTAATGCACGTGTAAAGCAAATGCACAGAAATCAATTATTTTTCTACAATAATTAAATAGATTCAACATCTTTCTTCAACAGAATTGCAGACTGCACAGATGGTACCTTCCCAAAGGAAAAAGTACTATAGCTTACTAGGATGTATATTAGACTTAATAGTTACTATATACAATAATGTATTTCTATACATTTAATCAGATGACCACTTTGGTTGTAAGATTCAGATAATTATTTATTCAAAGTTTTTAAACATAACTAAGTGATTTATGTTTAAAATCCTGCTTAAACGTTTTAAAAAAAAATAACTTACTGAACTGTAAAAATTTTAAAAAAGGAATATATGACATAACAAAGAAAAGTATTTCCTTGTGCCCCCCTTTTCCCTGTTAATGTCCAACCTGGCCCCTGACAAAACTTTGCTAGACCCGCCCCTGCACAGTTACCAGCTGTCAGCTACATAGAAAAGGATCCTGGTGTTATTTGTCTCTCAGAAACAGTTCATAACTTCAACTCATTCATGTCACCTAAAAGGTAAACCTGTTTCTCCATCACCTGTTCAGCTCTGATGATTCAGTAAGGACATCTCCTGGTTTCATCTTCATGTTTCCCTCTCACCACATAACCAAACCAATATCATGACCAGCAGCTTTACAGCTGTGGCTCCAGCAAACATCAGCTGATACTAGAAATTAATATTAAATACATTCTAACAACAGCTTATCACGCTTAAACGTGCTGCTGTTGTTTACCCGCTGGTCTCCTCTTTCTGGCACAAAGTGGGCGATAAACAAATAAGAAAGACGGGACTTGCGACAGAAAAGCCGATCAGCTGATCATGATCAGTTTCATGTTTGAAGTAATAACAGGAGAGGGAAGGGGAGCGAATGAGAGAAGTAGATGCAACTGTGGAGCAAAGACAGAATAACTCCAGCTTTGTGTCTATTTTTTTAATTCTAGCTGAAGTACCGGACAAATCGCTGCCTTTTCACCTCAATATGGAACTCCAATGGCCAGTCCAGCTGTGGCTCACTATATCAGTTGTTAAGCTTAACGTGGAAATACTCTGCAAACATTCAGGGATGAACTTACACACTTACTTTTCTGGAATAGTTTTCTCTGAGATCAAATGCTGCAGTTAGGAAGCATGTACCGAGGCTCCAAATGCGCCAACAGACCGCCGACAGGTCTCGCAGACAACAGCCGCTCTGTCACGTGACACCTACTACTCCCATGCGACAAGCTGGGTTACGCCAAGTAGCGCGTTTTGTGAGGTGATTTTGTGATACTTCGTATCGGATTACATTTTTTATTTCCCTCCGATATCCGATCCAGTAATTTAGGTCAGTATCGGACCGATACGTAATATCGGATCGGTCCATCTCTAGTTTTAATATATTGTTGAAAGTAAAAGTCACAGTGATTTAGTGGTCATTAAAATGTGCTCTGGATTTGCATTAAGGAGTTAATGATTTAATGATTCATCTGTAGGGTCATGACAAACTACTGCATTCTGTACACTAGTGTTAGTTAGCTGTGTCGCTTTGTAGCAATTAAAACCAAAAATCTGAAGTGTTTCCAAATAATGATAACGATGATCCGCTTAAAGCATGCCGGACATTTGAATTTTATATTGACATCTGGTCTGTGTAGTTCATGTTTTGTTGTTACTCGTCCAGGTTACATCCAGGAACAATCCAGGAAGCTGTGATTGGCACATGCAGGCAGTGATTCAGTGAGCACTTGATTTGCAGGTGATACATTTTAGCTGTTAGGAGCCAAAACTGTGATCAAGATTAAAATGTAATTAACTGCAGCCCTAAGAACGGTGTTCAAAAAAGCACCGTGTAGAGTTACTCTCATTATTAATCAGAGTCTTCATATTGATTTGTAGATTTTAAATACAACAGGATACATTTTCACATCGCTTGGCAACCGGTAAATCTTAAAAGAATGAGATGGAATCATTAAAAGCACCAGCTTCGCCATCAATAAACATGCTACTCCCTTTGGGAAATCTCTGCAGAGCATGCCACGCATTTAAACTTCAGTGTAATATAAATTATTAAATTTTAATTCAGAGGACATTAATTCTTTCTAACTTGTAATTTTCTTCACATTGGGTAGCATGAGAGCTCATACAAATGGCCACTTTTGCAGAATAGCAGATGACATAAATGTAAAAGACAAATCGTTGTATACTAATGTTTCATGTCACCTCTTTCTGCCATGCACACTTTCATGATGAAGCACTGATAAGCCACACTGCTCATCGTGCTCACCACGTATGGAAGCCCTAAGGTTAAATTCACTCAGCAATGCACACGACAGATGGGAGTGCTGCAATGAGGAGAGGACGTCTCATATTCATGTCGCCCAAATGACTGTGAAAACCTGCAGTTTGATCGCTGTCCAACTTTAGCTCTCTGTCCCATTACTTCCTTTTTTTGACACAGTTGGGATTTAGCGAGTCAGAAAGTGAAGTATTGGGCGTACAGCTCCTCTTCTTTTGTGACGTATTCTTTGCTTTTTCCTGGATTCATCCGCGCAGGGTCCGATGGTGTCGCAGAGTTGGCTTCAGGAAGGCTGAGGGAGGGAAGAAAAACATCTGTTAGAATAATGAGGAGGCAGAAGCTCGAGGACAGAGAAATGCTCTGTCAGGAATTCACAGGCTTACAGATGTATGCAATCAGATGGTCACAGATTTTTAGCTGACAAGCTCGGGAGCTTCACAGAACAGAAAATAATAGTGATTGCCTTGTTTGTTGTGATCGTTGGCAGCAGCCACTGTCAGAGCATAATGGGGGAGATCCAGTGAGTGCTCCTACTCGATGTCATACAAGTGAAGAAGTGGTGGTGTAATGTCCAAAATCCAGCATGGACATAGACTTAGACTGCCCACATTTAAGGACACATGCACAAAGGAGAGCTTGGGACTAAAACACCAAACCTAAAATTATAAATAACGCAAACTTCAAATCACCAAATCCTTTTTCTACATCCTGAATTGGACATGCCACCAGTGTACCATGATGAGGTGGGATGCTCATTCACAAAATAAGTCTAAAAGAGAAGCAATAGGACCTTTTTGCTATCAGGTAGCAATGCTGACCCCCTTCCCTCTGGAAACTGGGGCAATCGTGGCTCAAGAGTTGGGAGTTCGTCTTGTAATCGGAAGGTTGCCGGTTCGAGCCCTGGCTTGGACAGTCTCGGTCGTTGTGTCCTTGGGCAAGACACTTCACCCGTTGCCTACTGGTGGTGGTCAGAGGGCCCGGTGGCGCCAGTGTCCGGCAGCCTCGCCTCTGTCAGTGCGCCCCAGGGTGGCTGTGGCTACAATGTAGCTTGCCATCACCAGTGTGTGAATGGGTGGATGACTGGATATGTAAAGCGCTTTGGGGTCCTTAGGGACTAGTAAGGCGCTATATAAATACAGGCCATTTACCATTTACCTAACATAACTGCAATATTGGATTTTTAAGATCAATATCAATACTCGCGATTTAAAAAATCTGATATTTTGACATATCAGCCGATATTTTCTTTCAGGCATACAATATGCGAACAGATTTCCTTAATGTTTGAGTGGTTATTTATTTACTTGTTTATTCTCTCCCAAGTGTGCTCTGATTACCTGCAGATTGCCCTCTAGTGGACAAACTTTTTAATGTCAACACTCTTACTATGGTAAAGACTTTTTCTCCTGTCTCTTTATTTTTGAACATTTATAAGCCATTACAAATGCAAATACTGACATACTGACAAATAGTTAATATCGGTTTATTTATTGTCTTGCCTGTAAGTTTTTTCATTGCTTATTCTGCAGATTTTGTGGAAGATACTTTGCAACCCACCTCCACCCCTCTGATACAGTCACCATGCTTTCCTTGAATGTGTTAGCAGAAGAATGGAGTCCCAGAGCAGAGTGGTTACTGCCAAATGTAAATCACTGTAGATGTAAATGTACGGACACATATGTATATTACTCAGGTGCTTCAGTTTCCATGCTATTCCTGAGCCTGCAATCAGTGCACAGGTCAGTGGAAGTTTGGACATGTTGCATAAAGCTTGGGACACTTTAAATGAACAAAAACAGTTTTTGTTATAGTTGGCTGCTCCTTTTAAGGATCCATGGCATAACGGGTGGTGGCAATGATTGGTAACTGTTTAGATATAGCAAGATTGCACAATACGAGCACAAAAGAAGCAGTAAAGTAAAAAAACAACACAAAAACATGACAGACTTCAGCTTTAAACTAAACTGCAGCTCGATTACGAGATGGGAAAAAGTTGGAGAACTTTCAAACAAAGTCTGCGGTTCAGCTGCAGTTTATACCCTCGAGCCTCAGACCTTCCAATGATTTCTAATCAACGGCCGCAGCAAACAGAACTCCTTCATTTGTTTGTCCACTGCCTTCTGTGGAGAGAACAAAGCCCAAAACTATTTCTTATTTCTTTCTCTTTCAAGTTTTACATTTGCAAGTTGCTGCAAAGCTTTCAAAGCAATCATTTGTTTGCCTCTTTGCTTCACTCCCAGTTTAAAGTCCCACTGAGACTGATTTGTAAGTGCACTGTCTCCGGGTTGGTTCTCATCTTTTTGTAAAATATTTTTTACGAGGATTTACAGTGCATTTCAAAGATGATTCTGTCTTTGATTGCACCACATTGAGAAAATGAAAAATGTGATGTTAATGTGCGTAATGTATCAAAAAGAGATTACATGTTCACTATTTTTGGGTGTTGACCCCGATGTAATGGAGCGAGGCTGCAGTGTTCCGTGAAATGAAAAGATCAATGCTGCACTCGTATTAGCTCGGGCCTAAATTAAAATGATAAAAAGTAGAGAACAGAAAGAAAAAGAAGTTGTCTCTCATATTTCATCTCTGGACATTGTCAGAACAAAAGGAAAAAATAGGAGTAACAGCTGGTCCATAAGTGCTGATCAAATATAAACCTCACCTCGGTTGAGGGTGAGGGGGTGAGGACAGAAAGGAGGGAAACTAAGAAGTGAGGTGAAAGATTGGGATAGTGGAAGCAGCAGCAGACATCACATAATTCACTGCTTGAATATGTGAAGTGAAGGTGAACGGTGGGCAGCAGTAGCAGAAATGCACTTTAGTTCTCACCTCCCGAAGCTCTGCAGGCCCTGATGCTGCACCACAGATTCCTGAGGATGAGGAGCATGAGGAAGAGCAAGGCTTGGCATGGGATGATGTGGAGGATGAGGAGAAGAAGGAGGAGGAGGAGGAGGATGCTGAGGAAGAGGAGCAGGAGGATAAGGGCTGAATAGGGGAAGGGGTTTCCTAAGTCGGGGGAGGGATCTCTGGAGGGGGGAGTTAGGAGGCGCAAAAGGGCCTCCTGATCCTACCTCCTCCACCTCCCGTCCCTCCTCTTCCTGTCCTTCATGAGTCATGGTGGGAGGGCTGACGAATCGGAGAGCTGAATGGCTAGGAAAGCTGGTGAAGCGGTGATCTGATTGGCTGCCTGTTTTTGACTACAGACACACATAGAGAGGCGAGACATGAATGCCGGCTATCTTTAGCTAACTCAGATCAAACTACTAACTGGTTTTAACAACGTGCCTGTCATGCTGTGTAGTTTCCATGGTAACCAAAGTGGTTAAAGCTATTAGCATCATCTCAGATAATGACCTTTAACCTAAACTTGCATCCCTGCCTAAGCAAATCCAGTGAAGAGCAGGAGTAAAGTGCTTATACGCATCTTTCAAATTCCAGTCTACTAAGTGTGATCAAAAGTTCTGTGATTCCACTCATAAAAAGCGGAAATCTTACCTGATTTAAAATGAACTGTGATCCTCTTCAAGGAATCTCCTCGTGCAGGTCTGGACTAACTCCAGTACCATTCCTGGTATTTTAAGATTACGTCCTATTCGATTCAGGTATTAATGTTGGATCTCTTCCACTATATCAGTTTCATTTTACGACAGAGGGAGTCCAAACTAACTAGTGTCATACAAAGTTTGCATTGGTATGGCCAATAAAACTGTTTTCAGTGCACTTTGAGTGGGTATATTAAGGTACACCATGTTTTTCTCCCTCAGATGTGTCAACACTGGGAAAAAAAGAGAAAAGCACGCTCCTGGTGTTGGTTGTGACCTGATGTACCACATCTTCTTATAGCTGGAGACCCAACTCATCACCAGTGATGATGTTCATCCAAAAAGGTTGGTGAGTTTGACACAGAAGTTGAGATTTTTGTGTGCAAAAAAATTGCAGAGACCACAAAGTGGTCAGAACACGGCACCCAGTGATCTAAAAGTCCAAGTTAGAAGTAGACCAGAGGTGCACAGTGGGAGAGCAGGAATATTTCATCTGGGATGTGTGGCTTTTATTTTTTTGTTTGTAAAGCTTATAGAACTTTTTGATCACACCTTGTATTATCTTACCTGGAAGGACCGCCTTCCACATGGTAGGGGAATACAATACAGTTTGTGGCAGCTTTTGCTAACACAACCGTCAATCTTTTTTAGATTTTTAGTTATCGTCTCTTCAGAGATTATGCCTTAAAATGTTTCAACATACACTGATCAGGCATAACATTATGACCACCAGCCTAATATTGCATTGGTCTACCCTTGAATTAAATCCAGTAAGTGGTGCGGAGGGGCATCCACGGATTGGACTAGTTTGTCCAGCATTGGTCCAGAATTTGGAGGCCAAGTCAACACCTCAAACTTCTTGTTGTGCTCCTCAAACCATTTCTTCTTTGTGGCAGGGCAGATTATTCTGTGCCACAGCCTTCAAGGAATACTGTTTCCATGAAAGGATGTACACGGTGTGCAACAGTGGTTAGGTAGGTGGTGCGTGTCAAATTAACATCCACATGGATGGCAGGACACAACGTTTATCACAATGTTTCCCAGAAGACAGTGTGATTGCCCAAAGCATCATCATCACCATGATCACCGTGTCTGGTCAACAAACTGTGATGCTCTGACGCCTTTCTGTCAGAATCAGCATCAACTACTGTAGTTTGAGGTGCAGTAGATCATCTTTTGGACCACACAGGTCAGACAGCCTTCTGTACCCAATCATCAGTGAGCCTTGGCCACCCATGACCCTGTTGCTAGTTCACCACTGTTCCTTCCTCGGACCATTTTTGATAGATACAGACCACTGCAGGCTGGGAACACCCCACAAAAGCTGCAATTTTGGAGATGCTCTAACCTGTTCGTCTAGCTATCACAGTTTGTCCCTCGTTAAACTCGCTCAAATCCTCACGCTTGACCATTTTTCTCCTTCATCAGCTCGGGGGACAAATATTCACTTGCTCCCTGATATTTCCCACTAACAGGTGCCATGATGAAGAGATAATCAGTGTTATTTACTTCAGCTGTCAGCGGCCATAATGTTATGCCTGGTCGGTGTACGGCAAAAAGTACATTTCCTCGACTGTCACTGGACGGCTGTCACAAGGGTTTATCATATGGCCAAATGCACAATGCACTAGATTACATATTATAACAAGCAGCAGCAAAACCTCATTAATATATTTTCTACACACTGGCATTGCAATATTTTTGTAGGGGATCAACCAAATATGTTTAGCGCAAGTCAGCAAAGAATGCATGAAAAAAAGAGCATAAATTAAAATATAGGCACAGAGTAGCCTTGAATAATCTCTCAGTGTTCCCTGAGGGGACTTGCTGGAGAGAGAGAGCTGCTATCTTCCTCACTTTCTTGATATCCCCACTAGTTGGCAAACTGAGAGATTTTCCAGTCCTACACATTGGAAGCTTAGACGTGTGAGCGAAGGACTGAACATGCATATGTTATTCAATATAAACAACCCACAGCGAGCAACACAGGCACGATTAGGAGGAGGAGGAGGATGGAAATGAGGAGACGATGAGCTGATGTTATGATACTGAAATCAAGTGTTATTGTTCTTGAATGACTCAAACTGAAGCTGTGACAGCTGTGTTCACACATGAAGGATGATGAGCAGCTTTGTACAAAGATAACAGTTATCATGAGTCGTGTGCAATGGGCACCAGGTTTCAGGAAGAACGCTCAATGGCGCTCAGACAACAGACGAAAAAATGGGAGCATAAAGAGGAAGACAAGAAGATTACACAAGCACACGGGCCGCAAACATTCTTCTTTTCTTACAGCTGGTAGCAGAACAATGCGTGAAGATAATCAGGTACAATAGCAACACAGAAGGTTTTAGTGTCCTTGTGCTTTTCTCTTGCTGCAAATCTATTTCTACATAATAAAGAAACATAGTTTATATGGATAAATTATGTTTGCTACCCTCATTAGGCGGGATAATGATCAATAACTTCATCTGGCGGCTGTAAACAAAGCTGGGTAACTATGCCAAGACGCATGCAGTGACTACCCTGGTGTTTCTCCAATCCTCAGCCTGTTGGATGAGTTGATTCATTGCAGAGTGCAGCTCACCTTTACAGGTTTCACTGGTTTGAATTTATGACTCAAGGGGATTACTTCCATTTATCTTCAAGGATGATCTCAGTACATTTGCACTATATATCATATGTTGGGTGTTTGAGTATGTAATAAATGATAAGAAATATGTGTTTGGTACGTGGATGTGGGTCTTTACATTCTCTGGAGTTCATACAGTGTTAAAGATAGATCCTTACAGTAAAACACTCAGTCATACATTTAAGCCGTTTTCACACATGCACGGCAGGCCTGAACTTTTCAATATCAGCAGTGGGAACGGCATTAAACAGTGTTTTCTTTTTAACCCGTGTGGTCCTTGTTTGTGGCAATTAACTAAATGCAGGCAATTATCTAGAGAGTTAAAAGCAAGCGAGCAGGCATCGTATGTCCTGCTGAGCGCTACATGTCAGAAGGGACCACCAGAGTTCATGTGTGAAAACGACTTAATACTTACCGGGTAAATAGGTGAAGCAGATGACTTCAGCTGTACAGAAGTTTGGTATGCTGTAAGACTGAAGCATCCACACCATTCACAGTGAAAAAAAGCAGTGTGGAATGAGCCCACTCACCTTAATAAGAGGGTTGATGACACCGACATTGGCACTGGAGTTAAAGACCTTGTTGAATCCCGTCTCTCGGTTGACCAACTCCAGCTGGTAGAACTTCTTGTCATCCTATATAAAAAAATGACAACATGTTGCAGTCAAACTCCACCCCAATCAAAACACACTCCACTATTCTTCTGTCTGTTTGCCAACACACATTTTTAATAGTCACAGTTTCATAAAGTTTGCATTCCCTCAGTATTTTCAACTAAAACTACACCAAATCAATAATTTCTTGACTCACTGTCCTGCATTCGAAGGATAAGCAAGCGCACATACACGATCCTGTTTACACACATGGATTCATAATTTAAAGAATAACAAAGTGAATTGTGGATCAGCATCTTGAAAAAAGTCTACTGAGATCCCGACTGACACACAGCAGAACCACAAAGGGCGGTTCCACATTAAGACTTCATGAAGTTATCAGCAGCATGCTGCAAAGACACAGGTCCTCCACAGTGCCTCGAAGGGCCACGCACAAGGAGTGAGAGTGAAGAAGTAGAGACATCGCTCAAACCGAGTTCTGCTTATCAACATTTAACTGCATCGCAGGATCTTTATCAAATCCCAAAGACGCAGCTTGCTCGCTAACTTTTCTTTCCTAAGTAAACAACATCTGCTGGTCGAGACCCTTACATGCAGTCAGATGAAGGAACTTTCAAAGAAATACATTTTTAACCCTGAGAACTGTTGACTGTTTGACCTCGCTTCCAGCGATTAATCCTTGATTTAGACTTTCTCACGAACTGCATGTCTATTTTTCAGTTTACTCCTCAGAGACTATCCCATGCCAAGATCTGGACTCATGGACCCCCGCGTCTACTCACCACCAGCTTTTTGACCAGAGCTTCTCTTTCAGTCACCATCTCTCTGAGCTCTGCGATCACATGCAGGTCTTCTGGTCGGCTTTCTCTGTTTCTTAACTTCTCCTCTGTGCCCTCCAACCTGGACGCACCCAGGAAACATTAAGAGTTAAATAAACAGGAACAAAGTGTGGCACCAGAGAGACAAAAGGAAGACAAAACAGAGACAACTTTGATCTATCTTGAAACAGTAGCAGCCCAAAAGAGCCACAGAAGAGGTTTCATCACACGGTTTTATGTCTTACAGTATTTGTAGAGCAGAAATCTTGTCTTTGAGGACCTCCTGGGCCTTGTTGAAGTCAGCCAGCATGATTTGTGTTTCTCTCTGATGGATTGCATTGAGCTCCCCCATCTCTCGCTCGTGTCTCTTTGCAAGGTCTTGTTCATGAGCTCTGCAGCAAAGACAGAAGTCATAAATGAATAAATCATTAGGCGAACTTTTCTGCTAGATGCATATTTCCTAAAGTGCCACCAAGTATCACAAGTTTACACTTAAATAATAATCACTTTGGGACTTTTCCTCTGCCTCTATACCAGTACATTTAATTTCCCGGAAGGGGGACCTGTGACATTGACATCGCATTTCAGTAAATTATAGAGGCCGACAGCAAGATGTGCAGCTGCAAAGTGAACTCTGCTGGGACACAAAGCACAGCTGGTACAGGGAGCATCCGGTCCCTCAGTGCTTACTGTGTCAATGTCAGAGTGTTAATTTATGTGTCTGCAATCTAAGTTAAAGAACGTAATGAAGAGTGTGCTTCATTTACATATGGGGACCATTAGAATTAAACTTCCTATAAGAAATGTGAAGAAGCAGAGCCAGGGTTACTGGCACAGGCTGCCAACGCTTGCACGAGTAGCGGACGAACATCCGTCTTTAATGGCTGTGGTTTTGCTTTCACATTTTCTTTTTAGCATCACTCACTCATTAAAGTAACTGTTTTTACAAGCTTAACACTGGACAGTAGCACTCAAACCACTAGAAAAGGGCATTTCAGCAATTCTTGAGGAATTTTAATTTAAAAAAAACTATCCTAATATAATTAGTGTTTTCTCACATTGGGGCAGACAAATATGACAGAAAGTCTGTGTTACGAACAACAAATTAAGCTTGAAAGACGCTGACATTTACCCTGTTGGAATACTTCATTAAAGCTGGAGAAGCAAACATAGTCACAGTGGTCTTTAGGTTATAAAAAAGAGCACGGGAGTCAAAATGCGGTAGGCAAAAGACTTTGTGGCGTTTTTCCACGCAAGAAAAATGAAACCAGTGCACGAGTGCCTTAACTTGCATTCTAGCCACCAGATGGCGACAGTGGTGGCTACAAAAAGACTGGATCCTACAGAAACCTATGGTTTGTGTGTTGACCTCTATAAACATTTTCCTGCCGAGTTTATGAGCCAATTTTGGATCTTATTAAATAAAAAATTAAGTCTGTTTTGTAAATCTTGATCATCCCATGTTCCAAAACGGAGGATTATCTGGGCTATGCTGATTGGCTAGCCACCTGTGACTGACAATGAGGGTATAATATGCAGACAGACCAAGCCCTGCTCCAAACCAAGATGGCAATTAAATACCATGAATGTCTTCATGGTAGCTACATCCATCTTTTATACTGCCTGTCGTAAAGCTGGAAGGCAACACTGATTCATTTTAAGTCAATACAAACTCTGCTGGCTTAGAACAGATAGGCTGGAGTTGTGGAAGCAGGCGTGTAAAACATGAAACTCTGAGCTGAGAGGTCCTTTACCCACTTTATCTAAAGCATGATGCTGATAACGCTGTGCTTGATTTAGAGCAAAACATGTTTAAAGTTCACCAGAAACTGATCAGAATACAGTATTAATATAAATAAATGCTTACACTGATAGATCTGGACATCTATAGACTTTGTTGTTTTACTGGGTATTATATAGCTATGGCTTCAATAAACAAAGTACTGGTGTTTTAACTGAAATGGTCAGACAGAGCTACACTGGAAAAAAATTTACATATGTGAAAATGAAATAAAAATATATTTTTAGACTGTGAAAAACACGTCTAATGTAAAGTGGCTTGAAAAAACTGCACTTATGAATAAACGTGACTTTTTTCAGTAAATCCTCAGAAAAAGACTAAAAATACAGACGCAAGTTTAACATGATTTCACAAATGTGATGTCATCTTTACTTAAAAGGCAGCTGTGAAATTCTAGTTTTATGCTGTGAATGCATATTTAAAATTGGATGGTTGATGCAAAAATTTCACAAATATTATTTACTTAAATACTCTTATATAAGCAAGAGTATTTAAGGGTAATGGGAGGATAATGTCTGCTGAGCTACTGAACCTTATCTGATGGTTAGCTTCGCTGCGGACCCGCAGCACCTCTTTGCCCTTCAGCTCCAGCTCTCTGGTTAGCGTGTCGATGGTCTGGTTCAGAGAGTGAATCTCATGGTCCAGATCGGTGATACGGTTGCTACGGGAACACAGCTCCGCTTGCAGGTCTGAGATACGAATTAAGAGATCTTGTTCCTAGAGGATGCACATAAGACAGAATAGGCAGTTATTTGCTAGAAGGCTTTTAAACCTTGAGATCACTTAGGGCGAAACACTGAGAGACAAGAACAAAAACAGAACTAAACCACTGTCAGTGTCACCTGCTTTTGGCTGTGCTCCATTGCTTTCTCTAGCTCTCGTTTGGTGGCAGCGTGTTCTTTGAGGTGGATTTGCTTCAGATGCTCGATGGCTGTCGCGTGGAGGTGGTTCAGTTCTGCACGAAGAGAGGCTGCAGGAAAGAGACGCCACAGGTAATGTGAGGGATCATTTCTTATGTAGTTTATGTAGAAAAATGACAACAGTGCGAAGAAATGAAAGATATTCTCATGTTTTGTGACTCCTTTCCTACATCGTACTTTCACGACTTATTCTTTTAGTTGGTTTAATATTGGAGGCAACTACTGAGATCAATTTTATCACCTAGCACATGTTCACAGATCTCAGAAAGCTGATTTCACCATTAGTTAATTTCATCCTGGTTTCCTAAAGCGTCTTACGATTTAACCACCAAATGTTTCTTTCTTCTCCTATTCTTCTAAACAGCAATAGGCAGATAATGAAGGTGATTTTGTTGTCATCACTATGGACAAAAACATCATCACAGCAGGCCGAAACAGAACCAGAACATCTCAGTAGGTAGAAACACAATCACCAAAGGGTGGGGAAAAAATCATTGCTGCAATTTAAAACCACGCCACAGAGCGAGCCTGGCAGTGTGGAAACAACCCCGATCGATAACTACAAACCTAGACGTGTCAAAGCCACGTTTACTATATCTATCATCATTTACCCAGCTTTGCTTTCCCCTCGTCCTCCAATTCAAATCGCAGTGTCTGCAGCTCCTGGTCCGACTGCTGTCTGAGGATTTCTAAAGTCCTCCTGTGGGCCTCCTTCAAAGCGTGAACCTCCTCCCGCTGCTCCTGCTTTAGACGTTCCTCGAGGGCCTGGCAGACGGCACGGCGAGGGAGATTAAAGAGGATAGAGGGACGGAAAGGAAGGAGAAGAGAAAGGACGAAGATGACAAGACACAATATGTTACATGAAAAATATGGTTTTGAGAAAAGTGTAGTTTGGATGTCTGACTCAATATTTCCTTTTTATTTTTGGCTGAAAAATAAAAGTGAAATGTTGTAAAAAGAAAGCCAGAAGACAAAGAGAGAAAATGAACAGTGTAATCGAACCACAGCTCCAAGCTGGTTTTGAGTAACAGACTGGCACAGGAAAAGTGACAATATTAAGAACACACAAAGACTTTTGGCGACTGTCCCACTATGTACTGCATAAAAAAAGGAAGCTACTCAGCTTCAGGAAGCAGAACTGACAGCGAGATCCATCAACAGGCTGAAAATGACTAAAGAGTGTAAGTATAAAATCACTGAGCTTTTTGACACATCCTCTCAGTGCCACATAACGAAAAAAAAAACTACCTCAACCATAATTTATATCGTTTGGCTCATTTTAATATTACTTAACAAGAAAAGTGGTGAAATTAAAGTAAATGATCCAAATAAAATGGCTCAGAAAGCCGGGAATTTCCTCAGGGGTTTGATTGTGCTATGAATCTTCTGCACTTCTTGACTCTGTGGCAGACATAAAAGGATCATTAAACAATATTAGAAAAGCTCAAAAACTTTTTTACTTGGTCTCAAGTAGTTTTGTTGACCAGCACTCGCTGAACTTCACAATGGATACTCTGCTACACGTAATCATTGCTGTGCTGTGGACTATATTGGAAATTCAAATTGCAGCACCTTCCACACTATAATTTCCTCTCTGGAAGAAATAACGTCAGACACTAGAAGCTCCCAGGACGACAAATCAAGTTGTGTACCTCTTATAAAGCACTATTTTAAGGACTTTTGCTGATCACAGACTGCTACATACATAAAAAAAAGTAGATAAGAACACAGGTGAAAAGAGAGGAACAGCAGCTGCAGATTTCTGTACTGAAAGTCACATTTTTACAGAACTATAAAAAGACACAGGATACAGCCAGAGGAGCACATGAACTAATTTGATGATTTAAAAGTAAAACGATAGGTCAACTCTTATTTTTGTCAGTCTTTTTCTTTCATTTTTTTTATAATGGTAATAGGCGTTTACTTGTGTATTACAAAGTTCACGGGAAGCGACAATGTGGATATATCAGCTACTGAAGCACAATTCTCTACTCTCCTGCCGATAGACAGCTAAAGGACACTTTAATTCTTTAATTTAAGTTTAGCAGCAAGTTTTTAGTTTGTTCTCCTCCCTAATGGAGGGAGTGTGTACTCTGTCTGTTTGTCCACAGTTTTCAAAACAGCATTTTCAGATTTTCTGTGATGGTGATACCGATAACAGCAACATATTAGGCCTTGGGGGACATGATTACATATGCTGGCTAAACATGAGCTTGACTGCTGTCCCTATGATGTTGCTATGATGTCACCATGATGACATAACGGGTTGACATCATCATGTTGTAATAAAACATCAGTGTTAATAAACCTGCCCTTTGATAGTTGCGCTCTCTGAGTGGTCTTGTTTTACGTGTTGTTTCACGCTCTTGTATTGATGGATTTAGTCAAAAACATTTCTTCAAGAAATCTCAGTCAACATTACTTCAACACAAGGTCACTGCTTACTCTGCTGTTCAAGCAGCTAAATCAACCTATAAGCAGAGCTAGCTTTGGACAGAATACCAATCATGGTTCACATGCAGTGCTAACCTTTTCATAGTTTTATTGCTGCAGTTGTCACATGTGCTTTGGATGACTTGAAGAAAATATATAAAATATATTTTCTGCTCAAATGTTGCCTTGTAGTCATTTTTAATCACATAGGTAAAAAATACTAGCTAATAGTACGGTACATCATCATCCTGTTTTTGAGTTAACTATCAAATCCATTCACCCACACCAGTCGCAGCAGATGGCTGCCCCTGCCTGAGCTTGGTTCTGCTGGGGGTTTCTTCCTGTTAAAAGGGAGTTTTTCCTTCCCACTTTTGCCTCTTCTTCAAAGGGAGTGCTTCTTCAAAGGGAGTTGTTTGATTGTTGAGGTTTTCTCTGTATTATTTTCTTTATCTTACAATATAAAGTGCCTTGAAGTGACTTGTGCTGGTCTATATAAATAAGACTGAGTTAAACTGAACATTTATTGATGCCAGACTCGGCTGAGGTGACAGATCAAACCAAATTTTATAAAAAATCGTCACCCTGAAATCTCTGCAACACCAAACTCCAGCCTAGCCATACAGGATCCACCAACATACAGTGTTCTAGAGTCACGTTAATACTACAGTACAAAGCAACAGTAAATCTCTCAAATGCTGCATTCAGTAGTCAAAGGTTTGCTGCTTAAATCATATTTAAAATCACAGATTTTATTAATTTAGTTAGACATTTTTGCTACTAGAATTACTGCAGCACATTATTGCTTCAGTCACAGCACTTGTTAGTGAACGATGGTAGCATTTAGCAGCTGTTGTTGCTGCACTAGTGAGGCTGTTGAAACTGTCCTCGTCGCACTTTTACTGTGTGTACAAACAGATGAGTTCAAAGAAGACTGCAGTGAAGTCCACAGTGGAACAAGAAAGGCTACTGTAATGTATTTAGTAAAAGCCCCCGAGAAGTTAGTTAGAACTTGCTCTACTTTTCTTTTCAGAGAGAACAAAAGGCAGGTAGTGTCGTGCAACTATGTGACAAATCCCAAGACAACCGATGCAAACCTACATGCTTGCAAATATGTGTGTGTGTGTGTGTGTGTCGTACTCTTATCTGGTGCTGCCTGGCTTCCTCCATGGTGCTGAGGGCACAGCAGTGAGCCTCCTGTAATCGATGCTCTCTCCTCTGATGTTCTCTCTGCATCTCTGCAAACACAGAGATATCAACGTGTACACTGAGATGCATCAACAGCAGACGTGTTTCCATTCTGTTTGACACGATAAGGCAATATGACAATCTGAGCCAGTCGCACAGCGGCAGGAGATGCGCCGCTGAACAGAAGGTGACAACAAAATATTTACACACTCGATGCTCGGACTATTTGTATTAAATATTTAGGTTACATTTCAGATTTTTATTTATTCTTCACAACAAAATAAAAAATCGGTTTCAGCAGTGGTACAGTGCAATGCAGCATGATTTGTCTCGACATGCTGACGATCTCATGCTAGTGAACATCCTGGGCTGTGAATTCAGTTATTTCCCTCATGGATGTTTTGAAGCAGTGATTCCCAAAAGTTTTTAAGGGAGCAGTGGCCCCCTTCATGGCTGCTTGGCTGCAATAATAACAGAAATTCAACTTGAAATTAGTAGTATGCACAGTTACATATTTATATCAATGTAGTTATATAAATATGGAATTAAAACAGGAAATAGGAGGTGGTATTACTATATTTTGACCTAAATTTACTTCCCCTGTATTAAAGTTTATGTCCCAGTTAGCCTTACCACTTTGCATATGACTAGGTAGCATTAGCAATTTATAGCCAACATCCTCCTGTGTGGTTTATTTATTTTTAAGACATTTTTCGAGGAATACATCACATTCTCATGGATTCTGATTAGAGTGAAGATTTAAGATTGGGTGGCCCCAATGGATCTTCAGGTTTTTAAGTGGGCTGCAGCACTCTTGACTTTGGGAATGGCTGATTTAGAGGCACGCAGGTTTCCCCTGATAAAACTTGTCAGACTGCAACTCGTCATCTAACAGCTCAAACTGGCTGTTACAGCTCCAACCTTCCTTCTCTTTCAAATTCCCATAATCAAAAAATAAAAAATCTCTTGTTTTTAAGTTTTTAAGTTAAAATCACATACAAATGCAAAATCGCTACTTTAAGAAAGTTATTTTAGGATGAAATGTTGAAACTCCAGCGGCAGCTTGTAGCCGCAGTCGCCACGTGGAGGAAGCGCGTGCATACCTTTGAGCTGTTGGCTCAGGAGCTCTCTCTCCTGGTTGAACTGAGACTGCAGCTGTTGGAGAGCTGACTGAGACTGAGACAGCTGCAGCTCCAGGGACTGTTTCAGCAGAGAGATCTGAGGAAAAAGGGACGTAAAGGGGGAAGTAGTAAAAATATGGTGTTTAGGTGTTTATAATGAGCAAAGGCTTATTCAAAAAAAAAAAAAGAAAAAAGTAACAAGACAGAACAAATTAGATTAAAAGCAAATGTTAACAGGTCAGCGTGCCCACATCCGATAGAAGCAGTAATTACAGGCTGAACTGCAGGGACAACACTGTGTCTCTCTCCAGGTGGTTCTCTATCTCCAACTGTGCGGCGACATCACATTTAATTTACAAGGAAGACATACCTCCAGGAAAGAAGCAACTCACTTAACAGAGCACACACATTTAATTAAAAAACTCTCTCTTTTGCTCCACTATATTTTTTCCAATGCATCGCTCTTAACCAGGGAGAGAGCCTAGGTTTTTCCCCCTTTTTCTAACAACCACTCCCTGGTGGTGATATTGACACACAGATGTAATAAAACCACTTCAGGGCTGCGGATGAAGATTTCTCCACTCGTGTCAATGAGCTGACAGCCCGTCACGACGACGAGTGACAGCGCGCACGGCCCAATAACAAAAGCCAACAAGCGTAAGCCCCATCAGAGCACGCCAAAGTGTTTTGTTTCGAGGAGATACTGCAGCTATCAGAGGCCTAACTGCCGGTGAGTGGCAGAACTCTCTCAGCCAGACGCCTCCGGCCCTTCACATGCCACTCTTTCTCTGAGCCGCTGCAGTTAAATCCCCCGCAGGGTTTAGTGCTGAAGAAGTACCACATTAGCAAGTGTAAGGTAAGATGGATTTAAAAATGAGAGGATGAGGAGCAGGGCTGGGATGAAGTTTCTGAGGTTCTACATCGGATAAAAAAAGATGGCCTGCACAGTTTATCCTCTCTGTCTACTCCAACTAATCATTTTTACATTTACAGCAAAATAATGGGATGTGTGAGATTAGCAATGTGGAAATACCTTAAGCGACCTTGTTTGCAAAAACATGCACCCAGCCCTCTGTGACTTAATTAAACACAATCCCAAGCGCACAAGTTTTGGCTCGCACAAACTGGAGCCTCGGGCTCGGACCTGGTAATGAAAATATCTTAATGAAAAATAAGTCATTATAGATAACGACGGCACATCCGCCCAGGCGCACAATACCGCACGGGACCTGCGCTCACTTAAGGGCTTTCAGGAATGTCTTTTTCTACTTTAACAGCACATGTAGCTGCCACGTCCATCAAACATGAGAGGCTAAGGCAGCAAAGGCATAAATGGCTTCACTGAAACAGGTTAATCAAAAATTCAGGACATCAGGGGTGATTTTTAACTACATCTGCTAGTGTGTCTGCACAAAACAGTCAAAAGGGAAATCATTCAATTTTTTCATCCTGTTGAGTCTTGGCAATTCTTTAAAGTTAGTGAGTAAAATTATTCAGCGCCAAATGTCAGTAGATTGCAGATTTTGCAGGCAACTGGGGTCTGTTTTTGTACCCTCACAATTCAAGCGCATAATCCTAGTTACTGTGGCTGCTGTAGGATAGCCACTGTAGCTTTTTTATGTTGTCACAATATATCATATTTGCTTCTTTTTATATCTTGCTTGTTCATTAACTAACTTGTAAAGACTTTGGATACTTTGTTGTTTTTAACTTTAGAATAGAAATAACACTGACACTGGCAATGAAACATGCCAAGAGAGATCAAAAACATTCAATTGAGACTGAATGCTATAAGAGATGCAGCCGGCCGGCATGTCTTTGCTCCTGTGGAAGGCTGTCAGTCCACTGTTTACCTCAGCTGTCAAAGCCGGGTGAGAAGCATCTATCTTTATTTACTCTGGAAGAGGCTATAAAACTTTGTGAAAGGAGTCCAATATGGAGTCAAAAAAGCTCAGTTGTGAATAATGACAGCAATACTGAGGTCCTTTTTGCCACTGTTAGCTGTTAGCCTCTGTTAGCAACTGTTGAAACTGTCTTTGTAATGGTTGCAACTTTTAAGGACTCAGGAACGTCATGACTGAACGCTGATACGATGTGAGAATGTAATCAAACTCTTTATCAGAGGGAAAGTGTGATTTTTAGGACACTTGAGCCAAACATTACATATGTAACGTTAGCCCAGGGGCGGGAAATTCCAGGCCCCGAGGGCCGGTGTCCTGCAGGTTTTAGATCTCACCTTGGGTCAACACACCTGAATCACATGATTAGTTCGTTACCAGGCCTCTGGAGAACTTCAGGACATGTTGAGGAGCTAATTTAGCCATTTAAATCAGCTGTGTTGGTTCAAGGACACATCTAAAACCTGCAGGGACACCGGCCCTCGAGGCCTGGAGTTGCCCACCCCTGCGTTAGCTTGTAACTAGCTGTTGTTGTTTAGCCATAACAGTTGTCAGCTGTCTGGAGATGGGCCAGTTGCTTGTCTAATCTGCAGACAATAAGTGATTGTGGCAGACTGGTATGGAAAGAACAAATGCATTAACCATGTTTTATTAGTCTGTTTACTCTGATGTAGCAGAAGAAAAGTAAATGCTTAAAATTAATGGCTGTACCTTTAAATCACAATTGATTTTCTGAAAAAATGGGAAACATTTTGATTGGATTTGGTATGCATCTTCATTTCCAGTTAATAAACAAAACTACCCTATCAATCACAGGGGTTTTCCTGGAAAAACAAACCCTTACTTTTAGACTAATTGTGCTGACAGTTGTAGCTGCCCCTCAAGACCCTCTCCTAGCCAGGAAAGGCCCTGCATCTACTTAAATTTAGATCTGTATTGAAATTTATTAAAATAATAAATTCAGCAATATGGCAGTTGTCCCACCATTAAATCCATCACACAGCAACCAAGAACAGAGTCCCACCATGCTCACTGCTCTGCTGTTCTGAGCAAGCTGAGCATCTGGCAGGCTGGAGGGTCGGCGTATGAAGTATTAACACTGATCAAAAGAAATGCCGAAGAGCAGTAGTTGCTACTGGAATTACTTTTTGACTGAAAGAGAAATTGTACACACCATGAGGGTGGAATGTTGATGCAATTATGGGATTGGTGTTGTCTGAATGCACAATAACTTGAATTTGTAAGGATGATACAGAAGAGGTGCAGAGACACAGAGAAGCACTGACAGCCTTAAAACCACACCAGGAAAGTAACAATCTAATATAATATCCCCTTCTCTGATAAATAAAGCGGAGAATTTATTATTCTTAGCGTTATTAATGGGTAATCGACCAATATACAGCCATCATATTTCCGTTATCACTCTGACAGATGCTAGTTGTAATCATGGCTTATGTGTGAACAGTTTGAGATTTGTCCTTAAAATGCAACGTGATGTGTTATATCTGAGGGGACTGCGAGTTTCTCTTTGCATTGTGACTGATGAGTCTCTGAGCCCCCGGTAGGGCTGGTGTTTCTGCAGAGCTGTAAGTAGGTCAATACCGTGCAGATCACTGTAATAATACTTTCGTGCTTTTGTCTTCATAGTGGCCCAGCTTGCATGTCTGCTGTTTTTTCTAGTTAATCTTTGTGCAAGACTATGATTGAAAGTATTACGGGGATAAGCTAAAACATTCCTAACTGGGCTTTCAAATTAAATTTAAATATTTTGGGTTGAAAAGGATCTTTTAAGCATGAATTAAACTACTTGGGAATGTTTTTTTCAGGTGATGTTCATGTAGCCTTTGAAAGCATGGTCTTGGATTTTGAAAATTATGCTTATCTGCACTTCACTTTAATGCTGTACTGGTGCCCCCGGCCATATCAAACTCAGAGCAATTCAATTCCAGAAGTTCTCTGGGTGAAATCCTCTACCTCTGGTTGGTGGCCAATACCATCTACCAGAGGTCCGAGGAGAATGGCCAAACTGCTTTAAACTGACAGGGAGGCAACCACTTATAGTAAATAATCACTTGTAACAAGTGAGTCTGCAGAAGAGCATCTCTACATGCAAATGTTAAAGCAGAAGACCACACTGGATGCCGCTCCTGCCAGCTAATAACAGGAAACTGAGGTTATAATTCTCCAGAATTGGACAACAGAAGATTAGAAAACACTGCCTGCTTTGATAAATCTTGACTCCTGCTGCAACATTTAGATGGTAGGGTGTGAAACCGGTGTGTACAACATGAAAGCAGGGATCCATCCTGCCTTGTATCAATGATTTATGACGCTCGTGGTGCAATGGAGTAGAGAATATTTTCTTTACAGACTGTGGACTCGTCAGTACCAGGTAGGCATCATTTAATTGCCACAGCCTACGTGCGTATTTACCCAAAGCTCAAATCATCTCAAACTGTTTTTTTGGACATTCAGTTCACTGAACCCAAATGGGCTCCACAATCACCAGATCCCAATCTAATAGAGCACCTTTGTGATGAGGAACTCTGTGATGCTGTCGTGTGAATATGGACAAAAATCTCTGAAGAATTTATCCAGCACTTTGTTGAAATTATGCCGCGAGGAATGAATGCAGATCTGAAATCAAAAGAGGTACTAGCAAAGCACATTTAAAGAGATTCCGGTAAGTGTATATACACTTAATAATATCCGTGGATTACAGTATTACATATACACACATTAGCCATCTTTTCTGTTGCTCCTAAACCAACCCCCCCCCCCCACACACACACACACAGCCCTGTGAGGGCAAAAAAAAGACACACATGCAGAGGCTCACATATAGTACACATACAGTGTAAGCTCCTTAGATATCTGATCTGTGATATTGTTTGAAGTTTATTTTTAGCCACTCGGCACTATAACTTTAAAATGCTTCTTTTTATACTGTGACCCACATTTACATGATTCCTAATCTGGCATCTATAATCTGCAGATGCTGCAGATAAGAAATGATGCTCCCTAAAGAGCCCACTATGAAATTCCATCTTAATTATTACAGCCACATCAATGAGGACTGCTTCCTTTCATCTTAAAATGATACCATATCTATAGCTGAAACAAATAGGTAGCAATCATTTATTTGGATATTTGGTGATTCTTTTGAAAACTGCCACCTTAGCTTGCACATTTTTTTCAATTAAGCAAATAAATATTTACATTTTAGTCTGCAGAACAAACGATTTCTGGAGTAATTAAGAAACTCCAACACAGTAGCTATATCAAAGGTCAAAGGTCCATCGCAGAGCCGCCGACCACAAACAGATGTCTCAAAACCAAAGGACAAGTTTTCTTTGGTAAACGAAAATATTTTATGAAGAAGAACAAAACTTTGTGTGAAACAGAATCTCTTGTATCTTGTGTTGGAGTTAAAGTCAGATCACTCTTTAACTTTGTCTCGTTTTGCCGTGAGCTGCTTTTGTCACGGTTTTGGTTGGGGGCGTCTGAAAAGTTGCCAAGCTGGCACTGGTGACTCCAGCTTGTCAGAAAATGTTTATCTGGAGCCACCAGCGTCTTGGCAAACTCAGGACGAGCCTCTTTGAGGTTTCAGTTGTGACTCAGCTCTGAATTACCCAGAGGCAGTATGCTCTGCAGGAACGGCTACATGAGTCTAAGCAGACGAGCGTCTGAGCTCCCAAACCAGCGTCAAACGGCTCGCTCTGTTCCTACAGTGCTTTCATTCTGACCCTAGCAGCTAACTTCAGTCCTCATAAGATAAAATCTCCCGAACTGTAGCTACTGGAACATCTGAAGGAGCATTAATTTCAAAGGCTTTCTTTAAAGAACCTATTTAAAGGCTGCAAATACATAGCATGCATACAGGGAGTGCAGAATTATTAGGCAAATGAGTATTTTGTCCACATCATCCTCTTCATGCATGTTGTCTTACTCCAAGCTGTATAGGCTTGAAAGCCTACTACCAATTAAGCATATTAGGTGATGTGCATCTCTGTAATGAGAAGGGGTGTGGTCTAATGACATCAACACCCTATATCAGGTGTGCATAATTATTAGGCAACGTCCTTTCCTTTGGCAAAATGGGTCAAAAGAAGGACTTGACAGGCTCAGACAAGTAAAAAATAGTGAGATATCTTGCAGAGGGATGCAGCAGTCTCAAAATTGCAAAGCTTCTGAAGCGTGATCATCGAACAATCAAGCGTTTCATTCAAAATAGTCAACAGGGTCACAAGAAGCGTGTGGAAAAACCAAGGCGCAAAATAACTGCCCATGAACTGAGAAAAGTCAAGCGTGCAGCTCCCAAGATGCCACTTGCCACCAGTTTGGCCATATTTCAGAGCTGCAACATCACTGGAGTGCCCAAAAGCACAAGGTGTGCAATACTCAGAGACATGGCCAAGGTAAGAAAGGCTGAAAGACGACCACCACTGAACAAGACACACAAGCTGAAACGTCAAGACTGGGCCAAGAAATATCTCAAGACTGGTTTTTCTAAGGTTTTATGGACTGATGAAATGAGAGTGAGTCTTGATGGGCCAGATGGATGGGCCCGTGGCTGGATTGGTAAAGGGCAGAGAGCTCCAGTCCGACTCAGACGCCAGCAAGGTGGAGGTGGAGTACTGGTTTGGGCTGGTATCATCAAAGATGAGCTTGTGGGGCCTTTTCGGGTTGAGGATGGAGTCAAGCTCAACTCCCAGTCCTACTGCCAGTTTCTGGAAGACACCTTCTTCAAGCAGTGGTACAGGAAGAAGTCTGCATCCTTCAAGAAAAACATGATTTTCATGCAGGACAATGCTCCATCACACGTGTCCAAGTACTCCACAGCATGGCTGGCAAGAAAGGGTATAAAAGAAGAAATACTAATGACATGGCCTCCTTGTTCACCTGATCTGAACCCCATTGAGAACCTGTGGTCCATCATCAAATGTGAGATTTACAAGGAGGGAAAACAGTACACCTCTCTGAACAGTGTCTGGGAGGCTGTGGTTGCTGCTGCACGCAATGTTGATGGTGAACAGATCAAAACACTGACAGAATCCATGGATGGCAGGCTTTTGAGTGTCCTTGCAAAGAAAGGTGGCTATATTGGTCGCTGATTTGTTTGTTTTGTTTTTGAATGTCAGAAATGTATATTTGTGAATGTGGAGATGTTATATTGGTTTCACTGGTAAAAATAAGTAATTGAAATGGGTATATATTTGTTTTTTGTTAAGTTGCCTAATAATTATGCACAGTAATAGTCACCTGCACACACAGATGTCCCCCTAAAATAGCTAAAACTAAAACTAAAAACTACTTCCAAAAACATTCAGCTTTAATATTAATGAGTTTTTTGGGTTCATTGAGAACATGGTTGTTGTTCAATAATAAAATTATTCCTCAAAAATACAACTTGCCTAATAATTCTGCACTCCCTGTATGTATTCAAGCATCACTATGGCTTAGAGACAACCTGGTTTAAAAAAAAGAGGCTGTTCCTTTTCTTCTACCTCACTATGACGGGACAAAATTAACACTGTTACAGCTTTTGTTGTTTTCATACCAATTTACTGTTGCTGTGGGAGTTATATGAGTTGTGAAGCAGGTGAAGAAGCTATTTACAGCGTTGCTGTTAATCACATTCACACAGTTATTGAAAGACAGGAATGCCTGTGAGACTTGATTTGGATTTTCTTTTTTGCTTCAGGCTGTCCTTAAGTCAGGGGTCTGCAACCTTTAACACCAAAGAGCCATTTGGACCCGGTTTCCACGCAAAAGAAAACACTGAGAGCCGCAAATACTTTGTGACATCTAAAATGAAGATAACATTGTATATATTGTTTTTTATCTTTATGCTTTGTGTGAACAACTAAGGTGTGTTGCTTATGAAATCCATGAAGTGCTGCAGAGAAAATTACATTTTTATTTATGTAATTAACACATTTTGAACTCTTAAAGAAATATAACCAAAGGAAAGACACCCAGCTGAACTAAAATGATCCAGCAAACAAAAACTGTTGTGTGCCACCCTTATATCGCCTTTGTGCTTTTGGAGCCTTGACCTGACTTTTAAAAAATAATTGGAAAAAAAGCTCTATGCTGCTAAAAGATGAAAAATAGATATTTGCAAAATTCTGCCTAAATATGTATTTTACTTGGTTAATGTGTGTGGCGGGGCGTGGTCTGCAGCGCCGCTGCAGGGGAAGCGACGCACCTGAGCGGCACCCGCGATCACGCCTCGCCGCCTTAAAGTCTGTGCTCTCTCTGCTGTTGTGTTGTCGGGCTGTGAACTGAAAAGCTACAGCCGGCTGTGTGCGTACAGCAACCGTGTGTGAAAAGTGGTCAATAAAGAGATGCTAAAAAGCCTGTTCATGGAAACATCGTCGGGTCTGCCGTGATAAGTTTACAACGGGACTTCTGCTCCTGAACCTCTGCGCACAGCGTCTGCAGATCGGGGCTGTAAGAAGTCACTTTCATCTTTACGCAGGACTGTAAGCTGTCATCTGTGAGGCGTGAGCGGTGTTTGTTTTAACATAGTTCACGGTGGAGCTGCTGACATAATGTGGATCCGAAGATCCATAACTGGCCTACCTGGGGCTGAAAGTCTCGATAAATGCACGGCGTTTCGGCGGGTACACCGGCTTCCGCGAGTTTGAAGCTTATTTTGAGCGATGAAAAAAATAATAGAATATAATTTTATTTTTTTATTTCAATATCACAATAATCTTCCAATTTAGAAGTACAGGTTTAAAAAAGAACATAAATAAAATACACTTCAGCTAAATACTTCTAATTTATTTTCCCAAACCACGCGGAGCCGCACTCTAAGGACTAAAGAGCCGCAAGCAATTATCAAATAAATCATTGAATTACATCAAGTTTTACTCTGGAATAGACCAAGAAACCTGAAGTAAATGATAAATAATTTCAACTGCTTGTCAAAGAACAAAAAATGCATAAAAAATGAACAACTGCATTCCCGGATACTAACAGAGTTCACCTGCATGTGATATCAATGCTTTATAACATACTGCAAACAGTGATGACTGCAGCATCACCAGCATGTGCTCCCGACCTCATGTTGTAGCTTTTGGTTGTTTACAGAAAACTCAGAAAGCTACTGTTTGTGGGTCTGACTATAAAGGCAAAGTCAAACATACTAACAACGTTGGTTAGTAACTACTATAAGACGAGAGCCAATCGTTTACATGGAAGAAGAAGTTGGTCAAATCAGCCTCTCGCCGTCTCTCAGACTGACATGACCTTTTCTTTTCTCTTGGTTCAGGCTGCCATTGTGTTTTTGTTATCATCAGCTGACATAGTAAACGAGTTACTGGGGTCGGTTTGTAAGGCAGCTCTAAGAAAAGAATAAGAGTTTAAGAGTTGCTATGTCAACAGCAAGTCATATTTACTATAGAGCTATTTATCCATCTGGATTGTTTTGGTGTGACGTTCCCAGTTTTTGAGCCATCAGCCATATAAAGGTCTACTTTTGCTTGTATATGATGAAACTAAATGGTACTTACCCTGTGGTTCTCAAAACACTAAAAATACATAAAAAAAAAAAAAAGCAGTTTTAAAAATATCTGTAAAAATCATGTCCTTCTCACCACAAGAAGGAAAAAAAAGATCCAGCAACGTCAGATCTCTTTCTGCTGCCTGCCAATTAAAAGAAGTGCGTGACTAGCTAACATGAAAGCTCAGCTGACGGGGGGTCTCTACAATGTTAAAATCTTGCCCTGCTGTCAATTATGTGAGCGTCTCATCATCAGCGGATGAATACTTCCTCCTGACACAGTCGGTGGGTATGGTTTGATAGACAGAAAAATGAAACTGATCAATGTCTGGGGAGAAATGTCTACATGTCTACAGCTGACATCACTGAAATGTTGAACAGCAGGGGTATTCAATTAAAAAGTAAGGAGGTCCGGTTAGAGAAAACAAAGATCCAGAATATCAAAGTTCCATATATGTCATAGTTTAATGCAATACATTTACACTTAGCCTTACAGTTAAATCAATGTCTGTGAAATAAAATAAATACAGTCAATTAATCAACATTTTAACTGTGTTTTAACAGTGTTTATTAAAATGTTCACAACGACCTGGAGGGCACTCTAATAATAAAATAGATATGATAAACAGACAAATGTCTCGTAATTATTTTATGGTTCAGGCTTTCTGGAGTTAAAGCCCTTAAACCTTGTATGTGGTAACCAGAGATGGGCAGTAACGCACGCGTTACTGTAATCTGATTACTTTTTTCAAGTAACGAGTAAAGTAAGGGATTACTATTGCAAAAACAGTAATTAGATTACCGTTACTTTCCCGTAGGAACGCTGAGTTACTGCGTTACTAAAACCGTGATTTTTTGCGAGAATGTCTCATGACAGTGACGTAAGCAAGTGCAACGTTCGTGACAACAGCTGTGTGCAGATCAACAATGTTCATATATCGAGTGCGGGAGAGAGTATGAGCTTGCAGCGTTTAAAGCGTGGAAGTACTGACCTTACTGTGAGTTTGATTCCATAAAAAGTGACAAAAACATTAGTGTCCGCTGTGCGTGGGAAGAAAACTTCTTTTTACAGCGAAAAAAAACCCTAAACAAGCACCGAGTGCGCAACGACGTAATGGGAAATTCACAGAGAAACTCGCGGATTCTTCAACTGACCGCGGCACACCTGCACCAGGGTAAACCTACGCCTACCCTACTCCTGCTTTACAGGTGAAAATAGAGCAACAGGACCGCTGAGTCTTTGATGTTATTTATTTTCTGCTGTGTTTTACTTGCATCTATTTGAAAGACTGAGTGTAAACACAAAAAAATATTTTATTTTATGTGCTGGAATGTGCAGAAAATAGGTTTAAATGTTAAACTAATTTCTTCCAGTCAGAGAATGTTGCATATAATTAAATTTTTGCTTGATGCATAAAGTTAAAAGATTAAAACTAACAAAACAAGTTTAAAAAAAAAGAGACTTTTCCATTTGATTACATTTTGTATGATGGATTATGCAGAAAAAGTAAAATTAGGCTGAAAGATCTATCGCTTTATCACCTCATCATGTTTTTAAAAAGTAACTAAGTAACTAAGTAATTAATTACTTTTGAAAATAAGTAACCAGCAAAGTAACGGGATTACTTTTTTGCGGAAGTAATCAGTTTTTAGTTACTGATTACTTTTTTCAAGTAACTTGACCAACACTGGTGGTAACCTTACAAAACCAAAACAGGCCGGACCCTCACGTGTCAGTGTCCGCATGTGTGCGTTACCTGCTCCAGCAGGTCTTCGACCTTCCTCTGCCAGCCCTCCCTCGCTGCCATCATCTCCAGCTCTTTTTGCTGGGAGAGCTGAGTCATGGCCGCCTGTTTGTCTGCTTCATACTCCTCGGTCAACTCCTCCTTTAGCAAACGCACTTCTTCCCTACAGAAAGACACAAAGTTTGACTAAATTAATTACATTGTACATTCAGTGTGCGTGTGTGTTCACGCTGCTCGGTTTTGTCCTGCTAAAAGACATCTGTAAATATTGCATGCGTTTATAAACTTGCTTCCGACTGTGTTCATTTCCTATTCGTTCTCATCAATATACATGAGTGTTTTGGGGAGACGCCGACTTGTTGGGATAATAAGTGTGATTGTGAAGAGGGCTGTGAGATGACAGAGACGAATGAGAAAAGACATCAGGGGAGATGGGCTTCCTGTTTTTCTCTCTTTTACCGCAGTGCATCTCTCCATTTCCGATCCAAGTCATCTGCCATCTTGTCCATCTTCTGCTTCTCCTCTGTTCTGATGGACATCACTCTGGCCTCATGCTGCTGCTTCTGGGTTTCAATCTCTTCCTGCAAATACAAAGCGGTGCACAAATTTGAACTCCAACAGAAATCACACACTATCAGTATTCCTGATATTTTCTTTTGCTATCTTAGTCTGAAATCAGCAATTGAGTTGGTAAGAAACATCTGCACTGTTTATGAGTTGCACATTTGAGGAGACATCATGTTTTATTGTATCACCGCCACAGATAATACATATTAAACCCATAGCAGGCTGAGCTCAGACTTCATTTTGGGGAAATCAAATGAACACCCCCCCAAAAAAGCGTTTACCAAATAAATTATATATGTAAGCATCTCAAGATTATAAAATTTAACTCATTCTCAACATAAACAGATCTGATATTTAGATTTTCAATTTATGGTAATTTTATCTCAGGGCCTCGTTTAATGATTTTGTTTTTTACAGCTAAACAAAAACTGCTGCTGCTAACAGCGTGAAGTGCCACCTTCAGTCTTGGAATATGTGACCTCTTCCACTAATAACTGCATCCCAGTCCCAGTCCCTAACCCCAGTGTGCAAGACGACTCAGTTTCACAGCTTGTGTTTGAGTTCTTTGCAGGTCGGCAAATAAACAAAAACAAAACAAAAAAATTGCAATATTGTATCAATACAGGAAAACAACAAATATATATTTTTTAAATAAATTAAAGAACTCTGAGATTACTGCGAACAAGAGTGCTCATCTCCTCATGCATCCATCCTGAGATAATGGTAGCCGAGAAAACTTGATGATAAACTGATCAACTGGACACACTGACCGGTAGCTTGGCAAAGCTGCCTCCTAATTCAGAGCACAAATGAGCTGAATGAGCCTTTGTCAATAAGCACAACTTGAAGGGACTGTATTCTGGTTATATTCCTATAGGACAGGAAGACTGATGAGCACAAATGTAATAATTGAATGTGAATTTGTAATTATAATTGTCAACCTGACCCCATTCAATCATAGTGTGACATCAGACTGACTGTCTTGTGGCAGATTCTAGTAACAGTATTGGTTCGTTTGACATAATTTTAGGCCCCAATCAATAAATATGTAAAAAAAAAGACTTTCAGAGTAAAATCTATAATAATGCAGGCAGGTAATATCTAAAATAACCTTGGTGTTTTTAAAGTGCTGATGCCCTATCAGTGTAAGTTTAAAGCCGCATAAAGTAAAAAAGTGCATTTTCTTTTTTCTCCAAGTCTGCATCTCTGACCAGATGCCATATTTCAATAGCTGAAGCTGGATGACTCATACTGTAATGCCCACTTCCACATGCATTTATAATGCCATGGCTACAGGGCATTTATAATGTGCTGGTTTCAAGGCAGAAACAAACTTCACCGGGTCAGCTGTTTCCAGCTGCTGAAGAGGCTGCAGGCTGTAAGTGCTGATGAGCTCATTAGAAGAGCTAAAAGCTCTCTTGTTTAGCTGCAAGGGGAAGCACATGAGTGGTTAAATCCACTGTGAGGACAATTTACATTTCTGGGAATCTAAATAAGATTTTAAAAAAAATCTGTGCTTTTAGATTTCTCACAAGTGGAGATGATTTTTGGAGGAGCAATGCAGGAAGAAACATATGACCAGTTGGATTTGAGTGTTTGTGACTCTTACTAGCTACTGTTCATTATTTAAAAGCCTTTTTTAGGAACAGTTCACAGGTTATCTGGGGACTAGATATTTATAGTAATAAAGATATATGCTTCAGTAAGCCACAGTGGGCTGGATTTCTCTCAAAAAGCGACCGATGGGCTCAACGGCAAATTAAGAAAAGAACAAAAAAAAAACCCACAGACATGACTCATGTTTCACTTGTTACTTTATCCTAAACAGTCTGTATTTGTTTCATTATACTTTCACTTGAATAATTATAATTCTGAATCATTCATTTCTGATAAATCAGAGACTATAGTAAAGGCTTACCCACCTACATTAAAGCTAACTGTAATTTGCATCAGAGGTTAGTGAGGGTGGTGCAGTTCACTCCAGCATGTGGGGCCTTTCAAAGTGTCGCAAGATAAATCTTGCACTACAAATGTACATCTATATTTATATGTTGTTAAGAATAAAAATAAATTTAAATGAGTCTATATAACAAGAAAATGTAAAGCTGAGGTTAAAACTATTAGCCCCCTTATGAATTTCTTTTTTTAACAGAGCATTTATAAACATTTCTGCACACAATAGAAGAATTTTTTCAGAAAAAAATCAAAATGACAAAGCTTAATATTAAAAGCGGACCTTTTTAAGTGAGCCATAGCACAAACTACTGTTCTACTTGAACTCTGTGATGCTTAAACCTCATAAAATCAAATAAAAAAAGACTCTGGAAAGGAAAATAGCCTTCAAGCCAGACTGAAGTATGCTAAAGATGACCAGGAGACTATTCATACTGGAAGCATGTCCTTTGGTCAGATGAGATTAAACTAGAACTGGGAATCTCATCAAGGTGGAAGGAACAATGAAAAACGAAGGATGTGTGAAGATTCTGAAAGTCGGGAGCAAAGCTGGGTCTGTGCCGTCGCTTTGTCTTCAACACGACAAAGACCAAAGTGAATGTTACTGACTGTCCTGCACAAACCCCTGACTTAACTGCCACTGACCACCTAATCTGGAGGAGTTTGAGAGATTCACTAAAGAAAAATGGGCTAAGACTGATCAGGAGGCATGTGTGAGACTTGCTGAAAACAAACGTTCAGATTCTTTGTGCAAAGTGTAATAGTGTAAGCATCCAAAATAAAACCAGCATGTTTGCAATCGCTGTGTGAAATACTGGAAAAAAAACATGAAATTATTTTGTTTTTGTGGAACTTCTAACAACAACATCGAAAGCACGAAACATGCTCAAGTACTCATGACTTAACAACAGGCTGCTTGTCTGAGGAACACATGATGTAATCTCTACAATGACATCATAGTTTATAACATTTTTTTTTAAATTTTGTGAACTTTCTGTATTTAAGGTAGAAATAAAACATGAGTATAAATGAAACCATCTCTCGTTCTACTTTTCCTAACCTAGTAATCTACTTAAAGGTTCATTCTGTGCTAAACAATAGCTGGTCTAAATTTACTGTGAGGCCGGCCTCTGCTGGTGTTGAGCTTGTGTCTATGCTAATGAGCTCAGTGTGAACACAGGATACAATCCTGTGTCAAGCTTGGCTTTTTTACTGCCCCAGTCCTGCTCTTTAAATAGCCCTTTAAATAAGAAGCCTGGTGGGAATTCAAAGAGCACCATTCTGCAGTTTCATTTAATTATCGCTCTTCTTATAGCCTCTCTGCACTGTGCTTCTTATTAACTCTTCTTTCTGCCTTTATTAACAGTTGTTTTAATTCCTGTTACTGAAGCTAAGACATTTCCACACTTTTTCTGTCCCTTTCTGCATTTTTGTTCTACTTTAAACCTTTTTATTGTACAGTCCTATGATGATTCAGCCTTCCCAAATTCTCATTTGATGACTTATTATCATGAATAAGTTCCTTTAAATACAAATATCATCCCTATTATTAATAACAGTATTAATAGCTATAATTTTAATGAAAGGATCGAGTCGCTCCCTCCTCCTCCTCCCCCTGCCAGTAAGCCACGCTCTCTATCACAAACGCTCTTCCTGCGTCTCACACCAGCAGGGCTCTTTTCAAACATAGGCCCACTCTGCTCATAATGGCCTCATCATCATTATCTCACAGCTGGCCTTCAGCACCACGCTTGTTTCTCAGTTAACTCTCATTTCCTGCTCTCCTGCTTTCAAAATGTTCTTCCCCTCTCCCATCCTTCTATCCTCCGATCCTTGCCTGTGTCCCCCCCCCCCTCTCTGTCTCTCTCTATTCGGTCATCAGTGAAGGCTTTTTTTTTAATCACCACATTTATTTGACTGACTGAGCTGTTATTGTCAGACTATGAGACAGGCTGTCACACTGACTTACTATGTCAGGAGGCAAATTACCATCTGCCAGTCTCAGTGTCGGGTCTGAAAACTCTTGACTGGTTGACCCAACCTGTCAAGACTTTTGCAAAGGTTACTTCAATTCAGTAAAATCTGAGTCCCAGAAAGTTGGTAAAATAAAAGCTGGGATTTAATCCATTAAGTTTAAGTGACTGAGTGTGTGTAACAAGGTGCATTAGACAAAAAAACAAGAGCCAGAAACTAACAGCTCTAAGTTTATCCTTGGGGAGCGACGGTTTAGCTCACTGGAATGAGCAGGCGACCATATGCCCCACGGCTGAGAGCGGCCGGCCAGGGTTAGAGTCTGATACGCGGTCCTTTGCCACATGTCTTCCCCTCTCTCTTTCCGCCACTTTCCTGTCAGTCTTCACTGTCCCTATCAAAAATAAAGCCATAAAACGTCCTCTTCCAGTCCCTAAAAGCCCACTCTCTTTTGATTGGCCATCTTCTGGAAGCCCACTGAGGGGCAATGACCTTATAAGGAAATCTGATTCAGAAAGAAAACAGACTAGAAAGCTATCAGTGGCTTACTTTTACATTAATTTTATGCTTATACAAATGTTTACTTCAGTATTTGCACCTTTAATACTTTCAACACTTTCTACAAAACAAAACAAAGACGATAGAATTTGCATATTCTCAGCTGCAGTTTAACGCTCTGTTCATTTGTCTAGATCTGAATATCTGAGTGTGACACTGATAACCAATCTGTGTAATTTGACACTCTGTATGTTTACATCTTACAGGATTCTAAAACAAATATTAAGAACTGATCTGTGACTACTGAAGGAAATACAACATTTCCTTCCACTGTTATGCTGACATCCAAATTTACTTCTGTTTCTGTCCCACTGCAGTCTCTGCTTAACTGTCTACATGATGTTAGAGACCAGTTAACACAAAATTTTCTCACCCTAAAATATAAGGCTGAAGTTATTGTTTTTGGAAGACACGCCCCTTTTGGATAAGTTAACTGATACCTTTGGTCCTCTTGCTCGTCATCATTCCCACACTGTAAGAAATCTCAGAGTGTTTTTAGAAAGCTCTTTTAAATTAGAGAAGCAAGTGTCCACAGTTGTGAAAAACACTTTTTTATCAGTTACCTGAAATTGCCAAAGCTCAGCCTTATCTTCCTCCTAAAGACGCAGAAAAACGTATTCATGCCTTCATCACACTGGACTACTGCAATTCTCTCTGGGTCTTCAGCACTCATGTCTCCATCAGTTAATCTAAAGTGCTGCTGCGCGTCTTCTAACAGGTGTTGCTTTGTTGCTTATAAATGTGCTATAGAAATAAATGTGATATTGATATTGAAGTGATTATCCTCAGTAAGACTTTATTTTATTGGGGCGTTAATGCAGGAGGACCCTCATTTCAGGTTCTCCAAACCTCAGTACTGTCTTTGTTTTCTCCTCACCTGTAGGTCAGTCAGCAGGTTGCTCGTCTCTCGGACGCGGGCTCGAGTCGCGTCTAGCTCTATCTTGAGTTTCTCCTGAGTTTCCTTCAGACAGGTAATCTGCATCTGAGCTGAATTCAGGTTCTGTTCCCCCTCTCTCACCAGCTCCTGAAGGTGGGACACCTGAGGAGACAACCACTCAGTTGATTGAGACGTGTCGGTATGCATGGAGACGATCAGGTCATGCTGGTCATGCGTTAGCGCTCCAGTAAGAGCTGACTCATACTTCCTGATTGGCCATGTTGAGTTTGGCCGAAAGCTCCTCTTTCAAGTTGTCGAGTTGCTGCTGGAGGCGATCTCTCTGCTCCTCTAATGACAGCCGTTTAATCTCAAACTCCTGGCTCATTTTCTGGAGACGGGAAGAAAGAGAGAGAGGAAGAAAGGAACGAGATTGGATGAAAAGACGGATGAGAAGAGCGGGAAGGATAATAGGACAAGAAATTGGGCAAGTTGATTAGTGCTGGACCATGAAACTAGAGATTTATTCTACATTCTTCCATGTCTAAAATGTCTTTGTGAGACAAATTCTCAATGCATGTTTTCAATATGAAAATGCTTTTTGCTTTTAAAGTCTCTAAAAAAAATGAGGAGATTTAAAAGCAACTCTATTGAAAATCCAATTTCTGCCACAATGTGGAGTCATGGCAGCGTTTGAGCGTGACGCAGGGCTACTGAATGAGGAAAAGACACGTGAACTGTCATTTACACTTAAAAGGCCATCTCTTCAAAACATCCAGTTTCTATAATCCTTCAAACCAGAGCGTCAAATCCTTTCTGGGCCACTCTGGATTTCTCTTATGAAAATCTCCTTTTGATCTACTTCTTAAGTCTCTCTTTTCAGTAAATTGCTGAGATCCTTACTGTCTATGCTTTATGATACACCTAAACAATACTGAGCTCTGTTTGTACTAACAGTGCTGAGCAACAGGTTTCTGGTTGTTCGTTCTTTGCAGATACTATTATTTTACTGTAAAGGTGAATTTAGAATATTTTCTGGATCTTCTGATCATCTGATGTTCGTTACAGGCGAATACAAAAAGAGGGCACGTACATCTACTTATTCAGCTGTGCAATTGCCTTACCAGTGATCAATAAGGGTTCAGTCATTAGTGTCTAATTTGCAGCTATTATTTATCATCTTGACATCCCCGTTGGGTTGAGGCAAGTTGTATCCATCAGAATCTCTTCAATGACGTGAGCAAAATACAAAGCAACCCCCCTTTTAATCTTTCCCACATGGGAGCCACCCAGTAATCCACATCCTCTTTCTTTAACCCACTCACAGGAGAGCCACCTTTCCCATGCAGCTTTAGAGCCACAAGATTAAAATTAAATCAGAGCTTGTACTCTTGTAGCCCCGACTCACAGATTTGAATTAGGTGAGAAGCACAAACTCTTGGAAGGGAAAAAAAGCCAAGCAAACAAATAAAACCTGCAGCATTACAACATGCCGGTCACACCACCACGCAAGTGCAAGTCTTCAGCCAATAAATATTTAGATCACGTCTCAGAAGAAGTGAAACAAAGACATGTGAACAAACTGAAAGCTTTGAGAACTTAGAAATGATTTATAGCGCGAGACGCAGCATTTCAATCATTCAACTCTCTGCCAGAGATCCACCTCAGCGATGTGTCAAACATCACCTGCAGAGTCATACATCGCTGACACCACGGCAGGATGAAAGTGTATAAAAGTAGAGCTGGTTAAGAGTATTTTTTACCTGGATGGGGCAATAATTCTATCAATCGGCAGGTCAAGGACAAGAAACCCTTCACTTTTAAATGAATAGTGAGGGCTGCTTAGCTTATGTCACCTAGTTATATGATATTGATTCACATGTTGTTGAGAGCGGGATCGTCTCCAACTCCCTGGATTTCTTACATGGTTAAGATGGAAAACTGGTGGATGGACCTCACTGTGGCCACTGCACTGTTGCTGGAACTTGTAATCTCTTCATACTCTTTGTTTTGATAATGTACAGGGGTTTTAAACAAACTGAATGGGCAACAGTTATGCCGGCCCACGCCAGCTGATGGCTCGTCCTACTGATGATCTCATATAGGATTGCAATATTTAAGCTTCTTTAGCCCGCCTAGAGTTGCTGCACATCCACAAGCTGCTTTGCAATCCAGCACCACCTTCCACAGAGTGCTTCACTCAATCCATGTCAAATCTCGTGTTACTGCTCTGGTCTGTGAGGGGTCTTCCTCACCCGTACGCACGCGTATAGTGTTTGTGTTGAAATGACTGCAAGTGGAAATGAAATCGTCTTTGACTACAGCGATCCTTGCCTCAGTTAAACATATTCAAGTTTCACAAATAGAAAAGAGAACACGAAATTTGATTAAGGACATTTTTACGATTGTTTAAAAACCAAACAATTCATCTAGAACTATGGTGTCAAAATACGGTGGCCCTGAAAAGACTCCAGTCCGGCCTATTTCCATCTTTGGAAATGTTCCCTTTGTAAAGGAGGGCAAAAATACTGGACTTTTAATTACATTTTCATAAATTTTACAGCTTTTCCTGCTGATAAAGACCACCGCTAGAGCCATCATACGACACTAAAGTAATGACGTAATAGAAAAAAGTTCCTGTTTTTTTAAATATCGGCTATAAAAATGTGTTTTTTTATTTTTTATTTTTTTACAATGTAGAGTCAAATAAATAAATAAATGAATAAATAAAAACTTTCTGCTTTATAATTCCAAAACTGTGGAGGTGATGTGCTGCCACAAATCATTTATAATTCTATACATTTCTTACTAGAGCAGGGCGATATTTATCACGATATAGATTTGAAAATTTGCGATAACGATATAACTGACGATATAATTGACACTAGACAAAAACTTTACAACTCCACAAGTTTATTAGTGCAAAAAAAAATCAATGTATTTTCACTTAAACAAGCAGCTGTTTTTTTATCTGCATTAAAGTTATATAAAAATTTAACAGTGCAAATTCCTTGCTGACAGTTTGACCAAAAGGCATTTCCAGTGGAAATTGGCCGGCATATCCTCAGCATAACCACAAAACTTTAAAAGAGGTTAAACAAACACACAATACGGTAATATTATGTTGAAGCACAGTACGTATCACTACGCGAGGCTCCTGACTACGGTAGCCGTAATGCTCCAACAATCCATCAAGCGGTGCGGCTTCGTAGCTCAGCAAAGTCGTACTGAAACATTTGACAGATTTTCGAGCGCCGTGTACATAAAATCGTTTCGAGGTCAGTAAACACAACCAGAATTTAAACATAAGGCAGACAGGATTATAAGGGGCACTGTTGATTTTCAGAAAAATCAAAGGATTGATTTTAAGTGTGCCGTATTTTCCAAACAACACGGTAATAACGACGGCCCGCTAGCATGCGCCACCAAAAATAGTGCTTTGTTGTGTATCTGACGGACGAAAGCCAAACCAGTTCCACACCACTGAAGTTGCAGCATTTTCACAAACCAATTCTGGTTCATCCGTTTCATTTAACGATCCGCTTTCGCCCTTCTCATTCTGCGTTGCCGCCATGTATGTATGTAAACAAAGGCACTGCGCATGTACGTTTTACCCATATTCTATCGCGATATTTCATTTTCTTGTCGTTGCCCAACATTATACCGGTATTACCGTGAACGGTATGATATGGCCCAGCCCTATTTCTTACAAGATCTGTCTTTACTGATAGACAGAATTCTCTAACTACAGCAGCATTTCTTTATTAGAAAAACTGAGACAAGCTGTTGAAACTGCACTTCTCCTTCTTATAATGAGATATCTCAGGGATTAAATGTGTAGTTAAACATCTTCAAAGTGACAGAGAGGGGATTTCCACCTGTCTGACCCACTTAAGCTCAAAACAGGCTCTATGTGGACCTCGATGAATGACTTTGACATCCCCGATCTAGAAAACAATCAGCACAGTAAACAATGCCGAAAGTGACAGTTGGCCGCTTTCGTAAGCTTCAGCTGCTGCCATATTTAAAAGACAACACGCTGCTGACACTGAGTAGAAAGCTGCATCAATGCCAAAAGCCTATCACTTCATTATGGACACTTTCATTTTTGACTGTCCTCTTTAAACTGAGAGAAGCTGCGTTCACCTGCAAACAAACCCATCAGAGGAATGAATCTACATGTGCAGCAGTGCAGGGACATTAGAAACACCAATGAAAAGTCTTTATTCTACTGCTGTCTCATCTGGCCTTAAGTAGACCGTGGTGAATTATGAATTAATACAGCACAAGCAATTTGTAGAGTTAGTCGCTTTATTGCTTCGGTTGAAGAACTCGTTAATATCCGCTGACAGTCGTAAAACTAACAAGTACAAAGATGAAGACGTTTTAGAATATATCGACTTTTTCTTCTTCTTCTTCCAAATGACCACTTCTGTCTCTTTCTTTTCTGTCTGCATCTTTGTCTCACCGTCTCTCGTCCTGCATCCCCTTTTTCATTTCAGCCCAAACAAAAGCAGACATTAATCTAAACGCAGCTTCGACTTACATAATATTTCCCTTTTTCATCAACCCCTCCATCCATTCTCTCCGTCGCTCTGTCTTTCAGGGAATCTATAAACACACGCCCACACGCTCATGCACGACTCTCACTCGGCTTAGAGGCAGGATTTAATGTCAATGAAAATCAACCAATTAGCAGTCAGCTTCAAACAGCATCCGAAGTGTGAGCTCACGAGGGGCGAAAAGAAAGGAAAAAAGAGAGAGAGCAACATTATGAAAGAGGAGAAATATGGGACGAGACGGAAGAGAGAAAACACCGAGCGCAAAGTGATTTAAAATGCAGCGTCTAATCGTTTCAGACCAACAAGATACGTCTTCATTTTGGACGGCAGGCTTTAATATTAAAGGAATGACTTTTGAGACAAAGTGTTTTGTGTTACTCTGTGCCAGTCATATATTACACTGCCTTCATGCCTCTTAGCTAATTCATTTTAATTGGATGGAAGCAAACTCCAGTATGTACGCTGTCCTTTGCTGAACTTCAGCTCTAAATGCAGCTGGAGCCATGTGAGCGTGAATAAAGGGGGTGTAATGTGCTGCAACAGATATAAACAAGAGAGAACAATAGGACCTACTATTCTGCTCACTTTTTGCCTTTTCAGAGCAAAACAGTCATACTGGCCTATAGGATAATAAGATAAGAGAGCAGTGCAGCCTTTACCGAGCCCCATAGAGTGATTTGCATTTAACCCATCTTAAGCATTGGGAGTAGTGGGCAGGCAGCGTGCAGCACCCATGGACCAGCTGCAGCTGTAAGGCATGTCTTGGTCATACTATACTGCTCAATATAAGTTTATCCTTCCTGACACAGTTTGATGGAAAGGTTAGAGGTTACTGGACATTCAGGATAATCAGGAACTTTAGTCAATTTGATACTCATGTGTTTTTCTTACATATAAAAAATAATCAATATTCATTCATTATTTCTCAATTCGAATTTTTTAACAATATTTTAAAAGACACAAAACAAGTGAAAAATCAGATTTTCAGTCTGATTGAGCCACCACAGTTGAGCCACACCTCTCTCTGTCTGTCTGTCCACAGACTCCTCCTACACAATCATCTAAGCTTTGTACAGGGGTACATCTATATATCTCTGTCACACATTTTGATATCATCATGTTGCCTAGCAACCACCTTGCTAGGGGTAGCGGGCAAAAATGACTTGCTTTGAACATTTTTCCACCTCGAACACCTTACAGCGTTATCACAATAACGTCTACTTCATATCTGCAAAACTTTGATTATCTGTGATATTTTATGAGACGTTGTCATGTTGCCTAGCAACCACATAACAATAGACTAAACATTACTGCAGCGTAGGCATCTGCTAGTTAGTGTAATAGCGTGATCAAAAGATTTTGTCAAAGCAGATCATTAATGTGACTTTTATCGCCTTATGACTCACGTGAGGCTTAAAACAAAGAAATTTGTTACAGATATTAAAGAAGATACTGATATTATACGTGTGTGTGTAAGAATAACCAGATGGCAGAAATCTGAAATAGTGTGTCAGAACCAATTTATAATAATATTTTTTAATATAGGCAAAATTCTTAATTCTTATAGGCTTATATAATTTTACACAGACAGAAATAAATCATTTAAAAAGTTGAACCTTTAAAATGTTATGGGTCTTAATCCTATTATCCTTAATCTATAGGATAATATCCTTGGAAATTGGTTTCTTAATTGATTTGACTTTTCTATATTATTTCTTTTAGCCCTAAAGGAAATTTAAATAAGTAAAATCACTATGAAGTAATTAGATTATTGTGATTTTAAAAACACTGACCTTCTGCATTTTCCTGATCCTGAACTCGTTTTATCAAATGATTAGTTGGAAAGAAGCTGAACGAGTACATCATCAGGAGATCAAAATCAATGAATAAAAACTGACAAGAAATCCTAGATTTTGTGCTCATGTGACGAGCAGGCCTGTGACTAAAGGTGTGGGTGGATTTTCACAACTTTCACACTGTGCCGCAGCAACCTGGTCCACGGCGCTGCCAGCACTCTCCGAGGTTCAGCATCAACAAGCTAACATACTAGAAATGTAAGATTAACCCCAGACAAGGTTTGGACAGGACTTTGCCCACAGTTGTCCTTTAGCACAGAACAGGAGATCAGCAATTTTAGATGTGAGCTCACAAAAAAAGAAAAAAACAAAGAGAAAAACACAAGCCCACCTATTGCTAAACACAAAGAATTGAAAAGATGTTAATTTGGCTATAACTAAAAGGTGGAAATTCTAAGAGTTACCTTGATGGGGCAGGGATAGCTCAGTAGGTAGAGTAGTGGCCCCATGATCGGAAGGTCGAGAGCTCGAATCCACTGACTGGCTCCCCCGAGGTACCTCTGAGCAAGGCACCATCCCTACACACTGCTCCCCGGGCGCCCAATGGCTGCCCACTGAGTGAACGGGTTAAATGCAGAGAGGAATTTCCCCACAGGGATCAATAAAGTATATATTATTACTGAACATGGGGAATACGAGTGTCTGTGCCCATTGATTAGACAGCTATTCCCTGTAGTTGAAAATAAGTTCATACCTACAGAGAGTAAGATGGCGCCAGCGTGTACGGCAGGCCATCGTCGTCTCTGTTGTTCAGCTCTTTTCCTTGATATTTGTTTATTATTTGCTATCTTTCTGGCACTATGCCCCCCAGATGGTTATGCATTAATCACCTATGACCGGGATACTCTGTTAAATCTTCATTTTCCCCCCTGTGCTGGGTTGGATCAAGGCTGGAATTTGGGAGCTGCTTCCTTTCCACGTATCATCTCTCCACTGGTTCATACGGTTCCTCTCTCTGCCCCCCACCTAAGAAGCGTTACAGGAAGCGGGGCAAACGGAGTGGGTTTCGGGTTCGCTTTAAGGCTTACCTTAAAACATCAGCTGCAGCTAATTCCCTCACCACCGCGGGGATTATACGACTTCCATCCGCTCGGGATCCATTGTCCATTGTCCTTCAGGCTGCTCAGCCATCGCTGGATCTGTCCGGTCGGTAAACAGCCTGTCCGGTTTCTCCGGTAGTCTCTCTGCCTGTTCGTGTTTGGATTGGGTCCCCCAGCGATGGTGTACGGCACAGGCATTTAAGCCAGCTAAGACGTTCTTCCAGCAGAAATAAGATGCCGATCTCTCGGATGGCTTTATTAAACGCAAGATCACTGGTGAATAAAACCTTCATCTTAAATGACCTCTTCCTCACCTCTCAGCTTGATGCTCTGTTATTGACTGAAACTTGGATTCGTCCTGGTGAGTCCTCTTCCTTTTCAGAGCTACTACCTCCGGACTGTGTGTTCTTCAGTTCACCGAGACCCTCGGGAAGAGGTGGAGGCGTGGCCTCTGTTTTTAAAAAAGTTCGGCAACTGCCCTCTCCTACCTATTCTAGTTTTGAGGTTCAACTATTGGAGCTTGCCGGACCCCCAATGATTCTATGTGCTGTGATTTATCGACCACCTAAATATAATAGGTCTTTTATTTGTGAATTTGCTGACTTCTTGGGGTCATTTTTATTAAGTTATGACCAAGCCCTTATTACTGGAGATTTTAACATACATATTTGTTGTGCTGATGACCCCCTAGCCAAGGATTTTCATGCCCTAATTGACTGTTTTAACCTTACACAGTGGGTCAGGGAACCAACTCATCTTAAAGGCCATACCTTGGATTTGGTCCTCTCATATGCTTTGGATATTTGTACTATGGACGTTGATAATGCTGGTATTTCTGACCATTTTTTGGTCATGTTTGATGTTGAGCTATGTGCAACTGATTTAAATTCTAAAGGCTGTCATCGCCCTGTACGTATCATTAACTCTGAGACTGTGGCTAACTTCATTACGGCCTTTTTAAACTTTGCCTTTTTTGATCCAGACTTCACTGATACTAACTGTTACACACCTCCCTTGGTTGATGATTTTGCCAAAGCTATGCTATCCACCTGTTGTTCCATCTTAGATACTGTGGCCCCTATAAAGATGAAACGTCCCAGAACTTCTCATCAACCATGGCTAAATGACACTATACGAGCTTTATGTCGTGTCTGCCGTCAATCTGAAAGGAGGTGGAAAAAAGACAGGCTTCAGATATCCTATGACATTCTTTGTAGGAGCCGCTTTCTCTACCAGAACTCAGTAAAAGCAGCTAAAGCAGCTTTCCTATCAGACATTATTGAGACTAATAGCCACAACCCCCGAATGTTATTCAAAATTTTTAATTCGGTGATAAATCCCTGTCCAGACTCTTCGAGCTCAGCCTCTCAGGCTCTCTGTGAGCAATTTCTTAATCATTTTAGTGGAAAAGTTTTATTACTGAAGGCTTCACACTCTCACTCTCTTGTGCTGAATCCTGTTCAGCACAAGAGTTTTAGGATGCATGTCCACCTTTTCTCACTTTGAGGTGTTATCACTCCCCACTCTTAAGGGAATAATTGAACAATTGAGAAACTCAAATTCTGTGCACGATATCCTTCCATCCCGAATTATCAAGAAAGTTTTGAGGAAATTGGGCCTTGCATCTTATTTTTAATGAATTTATCATTGGTAGTGGGCTGTGTCCCGACTGCTTTAAAACATGCGGTAGTGCACCCCGTTCTTAAAAAAAGCAATTTTGATCAGAAAGACCCTGCCAATTATAGGCCAATCTCAAAACTTCTGTTTTTTTCAAAAAATTTTAGAGAAAGCCATCTTTCTCCAAATACAGGCTTACTTAGTTGCAAATAATAATGGATTGGATTTATATAGCGCTTTTCAAGGCACCCAAAGTGCTTTACAATGCCACTATTCATTCACTCACTGGTGGAGGCAAGCTACGGTTGTAGCCACAGCTGCCCTGGGGCAGACTGACAGAAGCGAGGCTGCCATCGGCCCCTCTGGGCAACACCAGTAGGGTAAAGTGTCTTGCTCAAGGACACAACGACCAGGACAGAGAGCCCAGGGATCAAACCGGCGACCTTCCGGTTACAGATACGCTTCCCAACCCCCTGAGCCACGGTCGCCCCAAATAATATTACTGACAAATACCAGTCTGGCTTTAAGCCACACCATAGCACTGAAACGGCCCTGCTAAGAGTCTATAATGATCTTCTTGTATTTGCTGACTCTTTGCTGCCGTTTTAGTTTTATTGGATCTGTCTTCAGCCTTTGACATGGTTGATCATAATATTCTCTTGAGGAGGCTAGAGCATGTTGTAGGCATCAAGGGTTCTGCCCTTAACTGGTTTAATTCTTACCTCACTGATAGATCCTTCTCTGTTGTGATGGGAGGATACTCTTCCTCTGTTGCCCCTCTCTGTTGTGGTGTTCCCCAGGGGTCTGTATTGGGCCCTTTATTATTCTCTTTGTATATGCTACCCTTGGGCTCCATATTTGAAAAATACAATATTTCTTATCACTTTTACGCTGATGACATTCAAATCTATTGTCAACTGACTGATGATTTGGCAGCACCACTGAACTCCCTGTTCGATTGCCTGAGCGAGGTTAAAGATTGGCTGTCAGATAATTCTCTCGTTTTAAATGAGAGAAAAACTGAAGTTCTGGTGTTCGACAGCCATATTCCTTGAGAGACCAGCTTGTTGCCCTGCTGGGGCCCCTAGCTAACTCTCTCTCTGATTCTATGCGTAACCTGGGTGTCTATTTGGATAGCTCCTTTAAGCTCGATAAGCAAGTGTCATCTGTAGTTAAATCTGGTTTTTTTTCCAAGTGCGCCAGATTTCTAAAGCTAAGCATTATATACCACACGGGGACCTGGAAAAACGTATCCACGCTTTTGTGACCTCCAGGTTAGATTATTGTAATTCTCTCTACTGTGGTCTCCAGGCCTTCTCTCTTCGAAGACTGCAGCTCCTTCAGAATGCTGCGGCTCGCCTTCTTACTGGAGCTAGAAAATTTGACCCTATTACTCCGGCTCTTGTTGATCTGCACTGGTTACCAATCAAATATCGCATTGAGTTTAAAATCTTGCTACTCACTTTTAAAATCCTGAATAACATTGCGCCCAGCTACCTCACTGACCTCCTCAATCTGTACACACTTGTCGTGCATTAAGATCATCAGGTCAATTACTCCTGGCCCAACCTAAGTTTGGACTGAAGACCAGAGGCGATCGTGCCTTCAGCTGCACCCAACCTTTGGAGCAGCCTCTCTGCTTCTATTCGAGCCGTGGACTCTATCCAATCCTTTAAATCAAGATTGAAAGCATATCTATTGGACTTGGCTTTCCTGACCAGTTAATACCCTTTTAAATTTTAAACTTTTAAATCTTTAAATCTTTTATTAAATTTATTATTTTATTACTAATTTTACTGCTGTTTTTGTCTTCTTAGTGGATTTTGTATTTATCTAACTCTCCTGGTCTGTTAGTGCCTCTATCCTGTCTGTGCTAGTGCCCGATCTGTACCCTGTTATTGACTTATGTTGATTCTCCATATTACTGTGAAGCACTTTGGTGTGCCTTTGGGTTTTTAAATGTGCTATATAAATAAAACTGTATTGTATTGTATTGTATAAAGGCCTGTTTTTGCTTATTTAGCTATCCAGAATAAGTGAGACAAGTAAGAAAGAGAGGAGTCTGCCCAGCAGTCTTGTTGTTGCTGTTATATTAAATGGATCAGGTTAAATTAATTTAACCTGGGTAATCTCATCAGTTGTCGTTGCTTCTTTGGCAATAAGGCCGTTCGTATTCTCCTCACGTAACCCCTCCCCTTTGAAGTCAAAGAGAGGAGAGCAAATCAGGAGTGAAAAAAAGAAAAGCTGAATAAGAAAGAAAGAGAGCGGGCGACAGACTGAAAGACGCAGAGGAGAAAACACAGGCACAGAGAGATGCAGCGCTTCATGTCTTTAGTCTTAATGTTGACCTAATTAAATGTTGAGGGGGGCTGCGCGTTTCTTTTAGAGATACATATTTTTTTAATGACTAAAGCCATTTGCTCTGAGGGAAATTAATTGCAAATGCTTCCGTGAAAAAAGTGAGAGACATAAACCCTGAGAGAAACCTTCGGCTGTTTGTGTTCCAATTACTGTTTTTATCCGCCCCCCGAAAACATCTTTATGGCTTCTTTCATGCTTTATCGTTTTATAAAGAATGATGATCAAGATGGTTACACAGCAAAAAGTCAAAACAAACAATCTTCCTTTAGTTTGAATATCTTAAAATAATCCAAGTGACCAACACTTGCTGAGTTTGTGATTTCCTTGCAGTGACACTGACAGTGGGTTTGGCCAAAGACAGCAGTATGTAAATGTAAATTCTCAGTCATGTGCCAACACAAAGAAATGCAGCCAGCAGAGTAAAGACGTAACAGAGTCAGTCTGATCAAAACTGATTAAAAATACACAAAGACAGAGAAATGATTAGATGGCATTAGATTTTAATACCATCTAATCAGAAATGGCCAACTCACCGCCTCCAGCCTGTGCCCTTTACTTGGAGTCTATGAAACATAATCTTCATTCATACGAGTGTTAATTTTCTTTAAAAAAAACCCTCTACTTAAGGCTTTTCAATTTGGTTGAAAGTGATTGAAGGGGAATAGACGCACCGCCGCATGACACTCTCCAGACCCTCGTGTAGCTCTGACTTATCAGACTGCAGATGGCAGGATACTCCCTCAATAGCGAGAGGGAGACAAGAATGAGTGAGCCATGGCTTCCGCCGTTACTGGAGCTGGAGCATTCACTCTATAAATGATGGACATAACTTCTGAATTGTAAAGCTAATGTGAAGTGCCTTAAACCTCTGTTCCTTCTTGCATCCCGTCCAGGTGAAGACTTCTGATAGTAACAAGAAGGCTGCAGAAAAAAAACCCCAAACCCTTCCTGGTGACTTTATAGTCTCAGTCACTAGTTTAAAGTGTGGCAGAGTTCAATTTAAGATTTTTATTTTGTAATTAACCGTCTTCATTGGAGAGGAAAGGACCGTAAAGCTGGGTATGCCCACCATCGGGGTGTGATGGATCCGACCTCCACTAACGGTTTCAAAACACCAAGACGAAACGGCTCGAGGCGTCTCAACGGGACAATGCTAACCAATGGGTTACAGTTTATAGGCTTAGCTAACTGATGACACAGCTCAGGACCAATCACGGTCCTCCACCACAGCGATGTCTGACTCAGCGGGTTGTGGATGAGAAAAGTCGTCCACTTCTGTGACAGATGGTTTAAGGTTCTGTGTTACTCTGTATTTTTCCTATGCCCCGAGGACCGCTGAGGTACTCCCGCCTCAAACATCCACATACCCTCCTCAACTCTTACAACTTTTCAAAATGATGGTGCGGGTAATGTTCAGCTCAGAGCTACAGAGAATTAATGTCTTTCATTTAACATTTGCAGAGGCTCTTCTCAACATTATTATTACCAAAGTGTTTAAATTTATTAGTAGCAGTGAACTCAGAATTTGATGGTGAAATGTTCCTTGAACCTAATTTCTTATATCCAGAGGCAGAGAAAATCAGGATGTTGGAAATGTTGTTTTCAGCTTTTAAAAATATGTGAAGACTTTGACCAAACATGTTATGACCAAATGAGGACACCACAAACAAATGCAATTAATAAAAACCCATTAAGATCATGAAGTACAAACAGACCTACTGTGTCATGGCTACGTTTCTGCGACTGTGCTCGTGTGCATCTTACATGTGCAACAATACCATCTGTCTGTCACACTGTCTGTGTTGAAATGATGACTTTGCTCCTCATATTTTACTTTTTTGTATCATATTTAGTGTTTGATATCCTTGAAAATAATGAAGAAAACCTTGTGAAGGATTTTAGGACAGTTTTTTGGACCAAAAAGTTTCCATTCGTCAGATTCAACATCAACACCGAACCTTCACACTGGACTCACCGTGATGAGGAGTTTCTTCTCCTCCTCTTTCTCTTGCTGGGCTTCCTCTCTCATCACCTGGTGTTTCTCCTCGAGCTCCTCCAATGCTCTGACCTGCGCCTCCTTGAAGCGAAGTGTCTCCTCCTCATAGTGCGCTCTCAACCTGGAGAGCTCCTTCTCATAGCCCTGGTGTTCCTCGCGCAGAGACTGAGGACAAGAGGCAGATTAGAGGAAGTAAAAAGGCTTTTTGTGACAGACAAAGAAAGGATAAAAAAAAGTACCTGTTCCAGTTTGAGCACTTGTTGTTTGTGCTGGTCGTTGGCGGTCTGGCTCTGGCTGAGCAGAACCTCCCTCTCCTCCTCCAGCCTGCTGATCTTCTCCTTGAGGCGGCTCTGCTCCTGGTCCAAGTTCCTGATGGTCGCCTCGTGGGCCATCTGGGTTGCCTGCAAGGAGCCGATCTGACCTGAAAGCAGTCAAATTGAAATCATGTGTGTGTGTTAAAGAGGCTCTACAATCAGGAATCTGAGCTAACGTTTAAACTAGATGTTTGTTATTGTTATTGCTGTTTGAACGAAGAAGTGGCCTCTGCAGCAGAGTTATTAAACAGGAAGTCGGCAGTCTGCTAATTTAAAATATCAGCTGCTTGTAAAACTTGGTGGGAAAAACTTTAAATAACAAACAAGAAAAACAGTGTGGTGCAACAGTGTGGTTAGCTGAGCAGCCAGAGGGAAAGCAGATGTTCTAAAAAGAAAAGCAGTCAAAGGAAAAGATGTGGGATGAGTTTATTCAGACTATTTATGACATAAAAGCTCAATTTCAATCTAGTAATCATAGGAGAGCTTTAAAGTTTCTATAGACGCTTCTGTAGAGATCACACAGTATAAGGCGTGAGCACAGGCACCATGACACGCAGACACCCCTTGGCTTGAGCCCTGTATCACTAACCAACCTGGACCTTACGAGACATGAGCTGTTTTTCCCTTCATAATACAAAAATGCTCCGCTGCACCGATGCTGGAGGGAAAAAAAATTATCCATGCACATACATTTCCTCAAGGTGCAAAAAACTGTGTTTCAACCATTCGTTTGTGGCAGCTGGACAAAATAAAACTTTGCCCTCCACGAAATGGTTTGTTCTATTTTTGGAGCCCGGCACCCCGCTGTCGCACTCTCTGCGTGATATCCTCACAAACAGGCGTTGACCGTGACTGCTAAAGCTGCACACAAACTCCCTGCAGTCATATTGCCAACTACACTTTAATCAATTGGGTGTCTAAACCGCTTTGTAAATCAGTCAACATATTCTATTCGTGGTGCATTCAGGTGCACCATGTAAACTCGTAAATCTACAGCTGAACGGCTATGAATGTTGTTCAAACTAAAAGAAAAATCTTTACATGAATTTGAGTCCAGTTAACAGCAGAGTTTTTCAGTGTGTCTGAGGATTTTGAATGTTGTTTTACTCCAACGGTTTTGATAAAATTACAACAAATTATAATGCATTTGTTTCTACGCAGACACGTTTTGACTGCTGAATTTAAATCATGTCATTAGCAAACTTTATTGCACGGGTTACAGAGGTCTACGAAAAGGCTAAAAGCCACACGTAGCCATGAATGGACCAATTAGAATAAATGGAAATACCTCATCAAATTTTAAACATACAAGCCGAGATTTACAACATCGGTTAATTAAGCATGAGGAGCTCTGCTGGACTCGCAAATTTAGCTGAAATTTGCAAGCGACGATCAATTATAAAACACGTTGTGAAACATCGCTTTCGTTTGCAGCAGTGTGTGAGGATTTCTTTTGCAAATTGGGGAACATGAAACACAATCGTGAGAATAAGGATGACAAATAGCAGACTTCCTCTTTAATGGATGTGTGAAACATCTGCACACAGCACTGCACTGCACAGTGGTGAACGCCAGCAGTCAAATCTTACTGGCTTTGTGCAGGATTTCAGTAGCCTGCTGCTGAACTCGTTCCCTGCTGCTCTCTAGTTCATACTCGGTGTCCTTTAGCTGCATCACCCAGATCTCTCCGTCCTGGATTGCCTCTTCCAGCTGCTTGTGAAGGTTCTGCAGCACGCACAGAAACACACACACGCACGCTCAGCTATGTTACAACAATACAACGTTTGGCATTTTAAAACCTCAGCTCAGACTCTCCAGCTACTTCCAAACAGATCTGCCTGCAGGACCATCAGTGCACACTACATTTCCCACCACCTTAAGATTCTTAAAAACACTCTCCACCCCGAGGCTTTCTGTTTCCAGAAAACATTTTCCATTCAATTTATCCCACTTTGTACTTAAAACTGAAGCAAAGAAAAACTCTTCATATTATTTGTACTATTTTGGGAAATCCTGCAAACAGATGAATGATAAAACCAGCAGTAGCGGCATTAGTACATACTGCTACATTATTTTTCTGTCATTACAAAAACATCAAGGGAATCTGGACCAGAGGGTTTTCATTGTTTTGTCTTATTCATTTGATTTGACAATAAAACATGGTGTTCAGCCACTCGTACCCCACACACCTTGATGGTTCCCTCTGCGTTGGCCAGTGACGTCTGCAGTCTGTTGGTCTTGTCGCGGTTCTCTCTGGCCTCCTCCTGAGCTTTCTGAAGCTCACTCCTCAGCTTGGACAGTGAACGCTGCAATGCCACTTCCTGCGCCTGGAACTCCTTACGAAGCTCGACCTTCACGAGGACACAGAATTAAATTAGTCACTCTGACACAAGAACACAACGCTTATAGCCAGCAACACCTGCCTGTGTGAGTTAAAAGGAGACGACACAAGCAACCCTGAGAGGTGCATTGAGATAAATGAGGCTTTCTTTAAGGCGGTGTCTCAAAAACTGCTACTCATGTATCAATAACACGCAAGTCCACCACCACTGACAAAGACGCAATAAAAGCTGGACTAATTAATCCATATTTTAATATAAACAGTAGATCAAACGCCTGTATGTAACGTAAAAGGTGTGAGTAATTACCTCAGGCTTCTTTTCAAATACAGTTTTGGCTTTCAGGGCTTTAATTAACCTCGTTTCAAGCAGCAGCAGGGAGCAATAAACCATGAATAAACCCAACCCACCTGCCCAACAGCAAACACAAAGTTGGCAAGTAAGCTCGCAAAGACATACTCACATCAACACACTGGAGTCATGTAAGCTTAAACGTGTTTGGTAATCAAACAGAAACATGACTTCTAATGAACGTAGATCTACTAAAGGCAAAAACGGGGAACTGTTTGCTAACAATAACACATTCAAAAACACATTCCCATGAAAAATGTATGTAAACTATCAGCATTGTGTTTGAAGTGAGTAAACCAACCAACTAATGCTGCTTTTAGATTCTTAATGTTAGGTAATCCTTTAATGGTGAGTTTGTGTGTGTTCACAAAGGCATACTGTGCTTCCCTAAATTAACAAAAGTTATTCAGAGGTCATTTTCTCTAGGTCAGTGTTTCCCAACAACTGTGCCGAGGTGTCATAGTGAGAAATGATCAGGTGTGCTGTGGAAAATTATCTGGTTTCACCTGATTAGTACTCTAAGCGAGCGGTCCCCAACCACTGGGCCACGGACCGGTACCGGCATGGGAAACAGGCAGAACAATTACATTCTCTTCCACTAGAGTGCAGTACAACGTTTTGCTCCAATTAAATGGGTTGCCAACGTCCAGTAAAACAGAAGATGAAGAAGAAATTATATAGCCATGCTGTGAGTGAGACAACGCAGCGTGTATTAGAAATAGATAAATATTTGACAAGAAAAAGTAGTCAATCTGACCTGGGTCCCGGGGAACATTTCAACCCAGATGAAGGCCCTAGCGTGAGTAGTGGTCACAAGAAAGCAAAAAAGGTACACTGAGGACAAACCGAGCCGATTGCTATACCCGGTGCGCGGGGAAAACTGCATTTTAGTTTGGTGGTGTGCCGTGTGATTTTTCTAATGTGAAATATAATAATATATACGCGCTGGCTCCAAAAGTTGGGAGAGACTGCTCTAGGCAGCTTGAGAAAAATAGCAGCGAATATGTACCAAATAATGAGCAAGAAAAAAAATCAAAACAAAAACACCATCATGGCGTCGGTCGTGTAAGTGTGCGAGTGAGCTAATCACAAAAGTACATCTACAAGACAACAATATCACCCTGCTGTTTTCAACAGCTGCTCTTATGTTTGATTTATTAACTTTAACACCATCTGCCTGTTCTTACATATGGTATTTACAATTAAAATCATATTAAGCAATGACGAGAAATGCATTCAGGAGGTGCTGATTTTGTATTAACAGACCCAAAAATGAAGCTGTTCCTGCAGCGGAAACTGTACTAATGCAACATATTATACTTAACAAACAGAGGGAATTAGAAAAGGTCTCACATCTAATATAAAACTGTTTCAATAAAGGGCTTCTACCTACTAAAATTGAGAGAAATAAAGCCCTCGGCACTATTTGACGGCTTTATTCTAGACCAATTTCTTGACTTTTTTCAAGAATTTTATACAAGCCTGTTTGTTTCAACACATTTTATTGCCTGTAGCTGTACTGCAACGGAATAATTGTCTTAAGACACACAACACCTGTTAATAAAGAGAGCACTGTGTCTCTCTCAGGAACATAAACAGCTACAGGCCTGATACAGAACACCATGTTTCGGACTCTGTTTAATAAAGCGGTACAGTACTCCTAACAAATGAAAACAAATTAAATGCCTGAGTTTAGTACTTAAAATGTGGTTTCTGCTTTTCTTCTTCTCTGTCATAAAAAGGAGAGGAATAAGCTTTTACCTCCGTCCTCTTCCAGGCCAGCAGGTTCTCAGTGGTGAGCTGGTGTGTTCTCCTCATGGCCTCCAGCTCTCTCTCATAATACTCCTGAGCCTTGGCCAGCTTGGCCTCATACTCCTCCACCAGGCGGACCTTATCCTTTGTTAGCTCCTCCACCCTCTCCATCAATGCCTCCACCTACGCCAAGAGATGGATAAACAGAGAGCTTGTCAAGACACATTCCAAAATCCTTTTTTAAAAACAACAAGTCTTGAATAGATCAAGCCCCTAAACCACATTATGTTTAGTCTTAAGTTAGTTTTAAGTCTTTTTATTGTTGAGAGAAAAGAAAAATGGGAGAAAAATAAGAAAATGACATGCAACAAATCTCTATAGCCAAATTATTATCACTCCGGGTTTATATTGTGCTCATAAGCTAACTGCACTACAACACACTACATCCTTTCATTTCATTGATAAGCCTTAAAAAACAGCAGTTACCCTCGAAAGAAACTTGCTTTATCAACTTTCTACAAAAATCCCAACATGCATCACTCCGATCCAAACCTCATCTATCTCCCTCGCTCAATCGAGCTCCGCCCACCTCTTGTCTATGAAGCTCAGCCAGCTTCTCCTGGTCTTCTGTGGAGGAGGCGCTTTGGTTCCGCTGGTTGTTGAGGAGCTCCTCCACCTCCTGGCGGTGGGTGGTCCTCAGCTCCTCCAGCGCTCGCCGCTTCTCAGCCTCAAACTGTGCCTGAGCCTGGCTGAACGAGCGCAGCTTCTCCTCAAAATCCCGACGCATCTCCTCCACCTATTGAAACCACGGAATATGTTCTATTCTGTTTTTGTGTTACTGCTAGCCCACGCTAACTGATCGCAGCATCGCCTCAAAATCCTCCCGTAACAATGAGGGAGGCACAAAACATTCAGTTCTAGCATCTTAAGCCTTTCAGCACTTGTTTGTTATTACCAAAATAAAAGCTTGAATCTTCTCTATGTACACCTCTAAGCAGAGCAAAGTGTTCTTTGCAGCGCAAGATCTGAAACAGTTCAAAAGAAAATGTAGAAACATGTAGCGTGTGATGTGATGTCATATGTCATGTAATGCGAACTGTTAGTGCTGGTAAAGATCTTTTTGTTCAAGCTGGAAGCAGACACTGTGAAAGCATTTAAAGTCCAAAGATAACACACAACAATCCAAATGTAAGAGATAAAGAGCTGAGTTTATTTACCCACCAGCTCTTTACATCTAAGTAGGGCTGAGATGTTCCTTTGTGCCCACATTCATCAGTGCATATGAAACTGTGTCACATGATCGTATGACATGACAGATGACATGATACATGTAACAATATTAGATTAATATCTATTTTTTTAATTGAATAACTGTACAGCACTCTGTTTATAGTAACCACTGTCCTTAATGTAAATATGTAAGAAGAATTGTGTATGTTTCTGTTCTGTGTACTGTTTGTTGTATATGTGTCTTTCTGGCTGCTGTTACAACAAATTTCCCCTTGTGGGACAATTAAAGGATTATTCTATCTTCTATCTATCTTATTGTAGCATAACATAATCTGTGCAATACTGAAGTAACAGCAGACTATAACAAGTAGAAATCATACTTCCTTATAATGAAGTGAACACTTACTGTATAAATAAGCAATCTACCGCCTTCTCCTAATCAAACGTGCCAAGTAGCACTTCATTCTGAGTGTAATTTTAATTTTGGGAGCGAGGTGCGTACAAAAGAAGAGTGCAGCAGTGAAGAGCGCGTTTGTGGCACTAAAAGTTAAATTCGTATTCATTATCAGCATATGCCAGTAACGATTATGACATCCCCCCTGCTGTGTGCAGCTCGTAAACAGCTTACCACTCGTGTGTCACTGGCAGATGCTCCTGCCCATGTGACTGGTGTGTCACCCTTGTTTTAGTGTCATATGCTGGATTACTAAAAACATGTTGCTGCTACTCTACAAGCATAACTGTGTGTGTGTGTATCTGTCTGTATGTAAGACATAATATTTTGTCAGTAAAAGATAGCCTTATGTATGTAATGTACACTGTCAGTATTTCCTTTGTTCAATTGTTATTTCTACACTGTACCACTAGAGACACCGACAGGCAGATCCAGTCTCCTAGTATGCGTGACATGCATCTGATTTTTCTGATCTAAGAGAGGAGTTCATACCTATCCCCTCCAACTCATCATTTCTGACTGCTAGTACCACATGTTAAATTAAAATAGTGAAACTGGTAGCGCTAAATGACACAGAGGTTGTGGGTGTTCCACGCTGTCTGCACAGATTACCTGGTGGGAGGCAACCTGTCTCCAAACAATCACGGTCTGACTCAGACTGACTGCAATCACTCTCAGATGATGAAGGTTTGCAAATAATTGCTGTCTAATTTAAAAATAAGGACAGCCAGCATGTCTTTCTATGCTGATGACTGCAACCTGTCTGCAACTCGTCTCTCTGCAGTCGGGGACTAAACTCAGCTGGGTGCCATGTCCCTCAGCTACTATATGTGGAGAAATTTCTGCTTCAGATCTGTGAGATTCTGGCTGAACTGTGGATGTAAGGAGTTAATGTGAACTTCTGTGTGTTTGGACAGCAAAATATTTAAAACAGATGCCAACAGATTTGTCTCAGTCAATCACAAACAGATTACACATAATTGCCAACTTGACTCCATTTAATTGCAAACTGACTGCAGACTTTTATGACTGTCTTGATGCACTGAAGTTGCTTTAAAGATGGCAGCTAACTGCAAGTGGTCACAAACGGGCTCCCAGTTTTAAAAGTTATAATTATTTTTCCAATACATCTTTTTCAGGTCACACCACAGTCTCCACCGGCTGTTTTCCCAAATGTGGCTGTAGCATTACACAGTGCATATTAAATTAGGGCCATAAGTATTTGGACAATGATATAAAAAAAAATCTATTTTCAATCAAGACGTGACTGAAGCACACACCTTCAGAATTAATTCGGTGGGCTTCATTATTATAGATTTTTAAATTATTTTGATGCCGTCGTTACAGCCTGATGACAGCGAGCGTCCTTTACCTGCATCAACATCTAATTGATGTCAATTTAAGTTGTCTTTCAGTTTATAAATTAAACAATAATATAACATATTTGATCAATTTTATCATATGTGCCAGTTATAACCTATTAAGGTATAAAGTCTGTGGTGTGAAGTAGTATTACTCACTAATGCTTGTATCAGTCTTGTTTGATTGATTAATCTGCATTCAGCACAAATAAACCATTCCTGTTGTGCATTTAGAGCATAACACACTTTACATTTTTACAATTACAGCCCGAATACAAAAACATTGGGATGCTGTGTGATATGTAATTAAACACACAAGGAAAAGATTTGCAAATATAATAAACTCATCTTTTGTTCAAAATAGAAAACAGAAGAGAAACTGCAAAAGGATTTTTATATCCAGTACATGACATCATCACAAGATTCCAAGGATCTGGAGAAATCTCCAATGTCCAAAAATCAATACTGGATGCCCGCGATCATCAGGCCCTCGGGCAGCATGCATTAAAAGCAGACGTGATTCTGTCATGGAAATCACTGCATGGACTCAGGAACACTCCCACTGTTCACTGTGCCACCCGGTTAAAGCTCTATATGCAAAGAAGAAGCCATATGTTAACATGATCCTGGAGCGCTATCGTCCCCTGGGCGCTGATCCTCTGAGCAAACGGTCTAAAGTGGACTGAGGCGAGTTGCAAAACTGTTCTGTGGTCAGAAGAATTCACATCTGAAAAAGTGGATTCTTTATCCTCAAGGAGAAATGAACTATTTGCACTCAGGCCAAAACTCTCTTATGTCTTAAGGTGTAAGTGGATAAGTGCCTCGGGGACTGGCAGTTTGCACATCTGGAAGGGCACCAGCAATGCTGAAAGTTATATACAGATTTAGAGCAACATATGCTCCAATCTTTTTCAGGTAAGACCTTGCATGTGAAACATTTGGAGTATCATGAAGCAAAAAAAATGACAACAAGAATCACATACAGTCAGCATCTGCTCACTAAGTTTTGCATGTTCTGCATGTGTATGTGTGATTACATTTACATTTTACACAGCATCCCAACACCTTTCATAATTGGGTTCATGCATGAAAGTTAACAATCAGGTATTACTTTTGTTATGAGCCCAACCTTACCTCTCTGCTCATAGAAACCACCCTCTGCGTGTGCTGGGCCTCTGTGCACAGCTGCGAATCCTCCATCCTCTGTCTGTACATCTCGAACTCTGCTAGAGCCTGAAGACAACAAGCACAACAGTGTTACATAAAGACAAATATGGAAACATACAACTGCAATATAACACACCCACTCCTGTATTATATGTTAAGTTGATACTATCCAGTTTTTTACACCTAAATAATCCATATTAAAAGGCTACAACATTAAAACATACTATTGCTTAAAGATGACAACGTAGGAATATGTGAAGCAATACACAAACTAAGCAAAGCCTGGCTCGATACAACCAAACTAAATGAAGCCACGTGGTGCCCGGCAGCGCTGAATGACCTGTCTCTTCATGTGTTCGTGGAGCTCTACAGATTCCTCCAGACTGGCAAGCCGCCGCCTCAGATCCACCTCGTCCGCCATTTTAGTCTTGTACTGCATGATCTTGTCTCTGGTTTCTGTCACAATGTGTTGGACCTGAGCAAGAGGAAAGAAAGCAGCCAGTGCTTTAAAACAGAACAGAACTTAAATTTAAAACAGAATTTAAAACAAAGTTCAGCTCAGGTTTAGGCAATTACGATTAAGATGATTATGAGCAAGATTAAAACTTTTTTGTTCTTTTCCAAAGTGGAAAAATATCATAAATTTACAACCAGAGTAGCAGGAAATAAGACCTGAGGAGAAATATGTGAAAATAAATAAGAAAAAGGTGCCAGCACAACACCGTGGACTCCAAGAAATGTTGGCAGGGGGAGAAAACTCTCACTTTAAAACTTTAACACTTGAAAGAAACACTCATTTAATTAACAATCTTGCAGACTACAGTGCACAAGAGCTTCCCTCTAAAAGAAATACCAGTGAAATTAAGTAGGTTTAAACCACTTTTGTAAAGGCCAAGTTCACGTCCTCAAATAAACTCTGCCCACCACTGAATATAATGGGTTTTGATTTGGTGCCAGACTTGTTCTGTGTCTTTGAAACTAGTTCAGAAAATCGTAACATTTAGAACATAAGGCAGCTGGTAGTAAACATCCACACCGCTTACACTGAATCAGCTGAACCCTTTGAATTAAGTGGACAATCTGGGGGAACTCTGCTGTGCTGTGCTTCTGTTATGTTCTTGTATGTGAGGTTGGGAAAAAAAGTACTGGTGATGTGATTAATCACGTAATTTCACAATACCTGTGGCACATTACGGCTGAACACATTACGAAGAAACCCAATAAATGTGGATGTTTCTATAGACATCAGGGAACAGGGAGTGTAAAATATGACTTCTTCACAGATTTGACCCAGATTAATACCTCTGGGAGATTTTTGGAGTCAAGTGTTTAACAGTGAGCATCATCAGCCCTTAGGAAGCTATACCACAAACCACTGGAAACATCTGTACCTGCCATGGTGATTTAGCTGTTAAGCGAATTAATCAGCTGAGAAGTCAGAACTTTGCATCTGGAAACAGCTGTGGGTAACAGATGCTCTTAAGATTTAAGTTCATCTTTAGTTTAACTTTCCTAATCACCCCTCAGTCAAATTAAACCCTTTCTGCAGTGCTGACCTGCTCGCTGCAGGAGGGCGGCAGACAGCAAAACCATGGTTAGCCTTGATAACAAAACTGCAGTTTGCCACTGAATTTGCTCCTCTCCTCTCCAGTGACTAAAATACCAAACAGAAGATGGGGAAACCTCACTAAGGAGAATTCTGCTTCACCACACTTTTATAATGTAAATGAAATAACACCATTTAAACACACTTTCATTCCCACAGCAGTTTGACACCACAAAAGTGACAAACCACACGGCTGTTTATCAATCACAGAGTATTTTCCACCACATAATAACAGGGTGTTCGGTGTCTGTACCTCGTCCTCGTGAGCTTCTTTCAGGGACTCGATTTCTTCTTCGTGCTCATCGTTCTTGGTGTTGAGAGCATAAATTACCTGGAGAAATGAGCAGAATTAGATCACAGAAAGAAAATGGTAAATGGCCTGTATTTGTATAGCGCTTTACACAACCAGTCATCCACCCATTCACACACTGGTGATGGCAGTTACATTGTAGCCACAGCCACCCTGGGGCGCACTGACAGAGGCGAGGCTACCGGACACTGGCGCCACCGGGCCCTCTGACCACCACCAGTAGGCAACGGGTGAAGTGTCTTGCCCAAGGACACAACGACCGAGACTGTCCAAGCCGGGGCTCGAACCGGCAACCTTCCAATTACAAGGCGAACTCCCAACTCTTGAGCCAGAAGACAGGAAAGAAAGCTCTTATTAACTGTTTCAATATCAGATCAATAGAAGTGAAGACTAAGCTCAGCTCTGCATCGAGAGTGCAACAAAATCAATACCAACAGCATCAGGAAAGGAGAGAATTATGTTTCGTGTTCTGATTAAAGACAGTCACACACTGAGCCAGGACTACGCTACACACAAAACACAACAAAAGTCCCACAAAGGGAGGTGGGGGGGCGAGGGGTCGGGTGTTCGATAATAAATTTGGTGCAAAGGAGATAAGTGAACATTTCACAGTAAGCACAGACGTTCCTGTGGTCACAGGAAAGCCCTCTACTGGTTGCTGCACATTGCACAAGCCTAAGTGAATAACATCTCGTCAGTCATGCTTGCTCTCTCTCTACCAGGAATATAAGTAGGTTTTACAAGTGCTGGAGGTAAATGATATGCAAAAAAAAGAAAAAAGCTTAAGCTTCAGCAAATTGAAGCCTGCAGGGAGAGCAGCTAATATTCAGTCACGGTCAGCTGAATTACAGCCCCGTTGGCATCGAGACGAACGGGTCCACCTTTTGCTCCATTTACAGGTGAGAGGAAAAGGTTACATACAAATCTACAGCAAGAAGTGGGCATAAAGGTATAGTGGTGGGGGATATTTATCCTTTATGGGCAACACTGCTGACGTTTTAAAGACCACTGGGATCAACAATTGAGTAATCATCACTGCAGGGTATTTGCAACTTTATTAAACTTCCCTGTACTCAGCAAGAAATACTAAAACCACTGCTGTGATACATACTGTATCACAGCAACTCAATATAACAGCTGTTTAATATTCTATATTACACTTGATCTCCTAGTGCCTTTAAAAGCAGCATTATTTTGATTTTTCAAACTTGCCGTCTAAAGTATGTACACTGAATGTGTTGCATCCTCAAAAATGCACCGTGAAGAAAAAATAAGTTGACATGGGACCACGTGGGAGGCAGAGAAATCATTTCAGTGAGCCAACTGACCTGGAGCAACATCTAGCTGCGTGTCTGAGGTAAAATAGGATAATTGTACCTCATTGTATTTTCAGTACCGGTGAGTGTTTTAAGCTACAAGCACACTTGTTGCCAAATGTAGTGGTCTGATTGTACTGGTGAAGATTGTCATTTCCACAACACTGCCCCCCCCCCCCCCCCCCCTCGAGGTCCGCAGCGCTGTTGAAAAGGCTCTGGAGGTCCCTGTATTAAGCACATAAACCTGTGACACAAAAATCACCAAACTGAGACACCACAGACTGTTTTCCTTCCTGGTGATGAAGGAAAACGCTGGGCTGGCATGTAAAAGGACATTTATTCCCTTCAAGGACCTGAAGCTCCATAAAGCACCCCTCCAATAGCCAAACCCATCTGTTCTCTGATTGGATAGTTAAATTTGTGATTGACATGACATTGGCCAATCAGATGAAAGGAAGAAAAGTCGGATCAAAATTCGTACTTGAAGCTTGAAAGTTGAGTGCAGAGTTTCACACGTATTTTTTGGCTAAGTCCACACACAAATCTTTTTTACACATACAAAACTGATTTACAGGTACAAAATATTTATGACCACAATTTGAGCCCATATAAATGCAATTTGCAGCTGAGACTTTGAGCTGCACTACAAAATGGTTGACTCGCCATAGTGCGAAGGGGTGGACCCACACTTGCAGCCGAGGAATTGCAAAATAAAACAAAAAGCCTTGAATCTGAATTAATCTGAAATAAAATGAAATTAAAAGAATTGATTTCTCTTCCCTTTAACCACTGCCTGGTATCCTTTACAACTGTATTCTAAAAGAGTGACATACCATCTGCTCATTTGTGTTTTTCCACTTTTCCGCCTGAATGTTTTTATTGGTGCTAAACTGAAATTTTGTCATTGGTTATTTTATGTTTTTAAGCTGGGAGCAAAATCAGTGAGAGGAAGGTGGATTTCAACCCTCCACTCTCTTTGAGAGTGAGCCTTGATTCCCAGCAGTAAGTCTGCCGTGGAACTGTTCCTTCAATTATACATGATTATTTTAATGACGCTGCTGTGCCTGCTGCTTTCATCTCCTTCTTTCCCTCCTCTCTCTTTGCTCCCATCCTTTCATCTCCCTTTTTTGTTCTTTATCTCTCCTCCTCTCTTCTCTCCCTTCTCTCTTACACTTTCTTCTTTGTCTTGCCATCTCGCAGGGATGAAGATACCTAACATCTCTATTTGTATCTATGGTATAAAAGTGAGACTTGAGTTCCATAAATAATTTCTCACGGAGCAATTGTGTCAAAATAACCCAGCTGGAAAGGAAATTCTGCTGTGATTAACCACTGATAAAACCTTACTTGGTAATTAGATAGTGTTATTGACTTGGACTGTTAATGAGTGATGAATTTACTGATGAAAAAGAAAAGTCAACAAAGCTTTTCAGCTACATAAATCATTTAGCAAAGCTGTCAAACACTCTCTGATTACGGCTTTTCAGATTTAATGATTTGCAGCTTTTCAATGTTTGGTGTCACCATGAAATAGATGACAGTGTTTCCTACTCATAGACTTTATTTGGGAGCGCTGCCCAGGTGTATTAACTGTGGGAAAAGTATAATTGGCCACTCAAGGAGGCTTGGAAGATACTGCTCAGCTGACAAATGGAATTAGGATAAGCAGAAGAAGATGGATGGATGATGGATGGATGGATGGATGATGGATGGATGGATGGATGGATGGATGGATGGATGGATGGATGGATGGATGGATACTTCTAACCAACTAGCCCCAGCCCATCTTCTATTTTCCTATCAGCAGATGTATCAGGTCGCTGTTGTGGCAGCCCTCGATATCATTCAGCTGCCCCTCTAGAGAGGCTCTTCTTCTGTTGTAGACTCTTCTCGAACTACTGTGGTGATGACAGTTCTTGCTCAGCTCTTAAGACACTCTGTGAACTGGATGGCTACTCTAACAGGGGATTTATACTTAAATACTTAAACTTAGACCGCATACCTTTCTGAAACCCTCTACCATAACATATGCCGTAATCTGACTTAAAGCTACCGAAAAATGTAACTGCACATGATGATGTGCAGGTATAAATGCTGGCAACGGTGGCTGCTACTTGTGTAGACTACACCTTAGTATAAATTAGGTGTAAAAAGAGCCTGTGACAGGTGGCTGGATGGATGGTTACGGATAAGATGGCGCCGAGTATGGCAGCCTCGTCACGAGCTCCCCCAAGCAACAGCTGTTTTCTGTGTTTACTTTTACTTTATTTATTTTTTGCACAACTCTGTTGCTTGTGAAGCTCGCACACAAGAATTTCACTCGCATGTACTGTACCAGTGTACCTGCACATGTGATGTGACAATAAAAGTGATTTGATTTGATTTGATTTGAGGTGGAGAGGTTGTTAACAAGCTGCTATGTTGAGCTCAGTGAGGCTGCAGAACAGAGCAACGACTACTGCACTTACCTGCTGTCCATGAAAGTGGAGTTAGAGCTCATCTACAAGACAAGAATCTTACTGAAGAGGCAGCTGCACATATCGGCCATTAATTTATTGGTCACACAGTACACTGGGAAACACTGATAAAAAATTATTTTGGTTTTGAGGTTAGCCAGCGAACATTACCAATAAGAAGACAGTCTGTGATGAGCTTTGTAGCATTTTCTGCGATTATAGGATGTATTTATTCAGTGCAACATCTTTAAGACATCCAGCCAGAATTAAAAGAAAGCTTCAATTTACACAATCGTTTCTAAATGTGAGAGTGGATTAAAAAATATGTAAAACTGTCCAACCTAAACTTTTGCCCTTTATTCTATAGTAGTATCTAAATCTGATATCGATCATGGAGCGGGACCAATACAGGATTTTCAAGACCAAAGCCAATATTTGGCAATTTAAAAAATCTGACAAATCCTTGCTAATATAATTCGAGATGGCACGATACCACTTTTTTATGTCCGATACCGATATCATAAATTTGGATATCTGCCGATACCGATATGAATCCGATATAGTGTTTTTTAATCAACAAAACTGTTTTTTTAAATATCTTGCTGCATTTTGTATAAGTTCATACTCAAGTTTCAAACAACTACACTAAGGCTATTCTGTTATACCTGTATGCAAAAAAAAATATTTCATAGTTCAGCAATACTGATCAATCTAATAAACTTAAACCTACACCATCCTCCCTATTCTGGTATTTTAAAGAGTACTTAGCATAAATATTAAGCAACCTAACTAATAGGGTTCCAACTCCCAGCAACAACAAAAATAAATAAATAAAAAATAGGGAACCACCCCTCACGCTCCACCTCATGATGCTTAATCGACGTAATCAACCTTAATTTGATGCAGTGTGGAAAAAAATGCACAGAAATCAATTATTTCTCAAGAAATATTAAATAGATTCAACATCTTTCTTCAACAGAACTGCAGACTGCACAGATGGTACCTTCCCAAAGGAAAAAGTACTATAGCTTACTAGGGTATATATATTAGACTTAATAGTTACTATATGCAGTAATGGACTTCTATTCATTTTGCATCAAATTAAAACTTTGGGTGTCAGATAATTATTTATTAAAAGCTAGACATTTTAAATGAGAATAAGAAAGAAAAGTATGTCTTTGTGCCCCCTTTTCCCTGTTAATGCCCTATCGGCCCCCCTGGCTAAACTTTGCTAGATCCGCCCCTGCACAGTTACCAGCGTCAGCTACGTAGAAAAAGATCCTGGTGTAGAAAGAAATATTAAATAAATTCTAACAACAGCTGATCAAGCTTAAACGTGCTGCTGTTGTTCAGCCGCTGGTTTCCTCTTTCTGGTACAAAGTGGGCCAAAAGCAAACAAGAGAGACGGACTCGCGACAGAAAAGCCGATCAGCTGATCGTTAAGCAGTTTCATGATTGAAGTAGCAGCAAGAAGAGGCAGTGGCTTGTTAAGCTTAACGCAGGAATGCTTTACAAACATTCGACGTGCTAAAGTTCTGAGGTGAGTTACGGGGTGTTGCAAGTTTTGTGAGGTGCTTTCGTGATATTTAATGGATCGGATTACATTTTTTATTTTTCTCCGATATCCGATCCAGTAATTTAGGTCAGTATCGGACCGATACCGATACGTAATATCGGATCGGTCCATCTCTAAATATAATACGACAATGCGGGTTAAAAAAAATGTAACTGTTGTGTTACAACAAGTCGTGGATTACTCGTGTCATTTTAAGTGTAATCTAAGTGTCCTCTGGTGGACAAACTACATCATCAACATCAACACATAACATGATTACATGGTGGTTCTTCCTTCTATTATTTGCTTTTTTACAATATATGTGTTGATACTGATATATTAATGCTGCCGATATATCAGTAAGGCTCTAATAGTTGATATGACGTGAAACTATTTGACTGCCTGCTCTTACTCTTTAAAAAGACCTAAGATTTTTACTGTAGCTGTTCTGAATTTTTCCACATTAAACAAATCTGCAGCAGTTCAGATTTACAAAGGTGATAAACATGTTGTGCGTGGTTGCATAGAAGCAGACTGTAAAACTTGCTTGGCTCAGATTTTAGGGTGAAAAAAGCAAACACGGTGTGATATGTGTCACTCTCAGAGCACTACAGAATAAACAGACTTCACTGGCATCTGTCTACCACACAGATGCAACCTGACACGCCATAACAAGCTGATTAATGTTTGCAGCAGCAGAAAATGAGGAACTTCCAGCCATGATAAATGTAGCACGACTGTGTGATTTTAAGCAACACACACAGCTGAATACATAACAACTATCTATTTATCTGTATATGTTTAATGTAGCCATTAGGAGGGGGTTGTGGAGTTCATGCACCGGCACTTGTTCCGTGTTATTTTTACCTAACAGGTTCCCAAAGAGAAATGCATGAAAGTGAAGCAGAGCATGCACACGTCCACTGCTGAATATGACAAGTTTGACAACAAAAGGAAGAGAACGACAGCCAATAGTTTCTTCTTTTCTTCTCTGCTGGAGGTCTCACAGGAACATTTTCTGTCCCGAAGCTCCAATCAAAACAAGCCTAAAGGCAATACAACAGCCTGCAGCTACACACAGTTATTCAGTGCTGGAAAAAAAACACAAAAACATCATGAAACACCTTTTTGTACCACTTTTACTGTTGCTCATCTCACTCTACTGGCATTAGGAATAAAAAACTACAGTGTGCTTCAAGAACAGCTAGATAGATACACAGTGTATTTATCTCCCATTAACCCAACAGGTGGACTAAACTGCAAAAAGCACATGAGATGCAGAGAAGAACATGACCTACCATGCTAGTTCTAGTTTAGCCTTGATATTTTAACATAATTATTCATAACACAGTGAAAAAGCTCATCTTTCAAAGGCAACACCTAACCCCTGTTAATGGCTCTGCAGCCTCCACCGCAGGTTGTCTGTGAACCCGAGGAAACCTGGGAGTGTGATGGAGAGCAACACCTTGGTAGTGCTTCCAAAAGTAGAGCCTTGGAAGCAAACCATTAATTAATCTTCAAGGGGGTTCGCCTACAGAAGCCTTCTATGATCTTTACTTCTTCTAGACCAGGGGTGCCCAATCCCGGTCCTCGAGAGCTACCGTCCTGCAGCTTTTAGATGCATCCTTGTTCCCACACACCCGAATCAAATGAATGGCTTGTTATCAGGCCTTTGCCAAACATGATGGCATGCTGAAGAGGTACATTTGATTCAGCTGTGTTGGAGTAGGGATGCATCTAAAAGCTGCAGGATAGTAGCTCTCGAGGACTGGGATTGGGCAGCCCTGTTCTAGACGTTGTTGACCAAAGTCTCACTTTCAATCATCCAGGCTCAAGCTGATCGACTAGCTGGACAGGAAAAGGGAACTACAGAAGCTTGTTAACACCACTTTTTGCCCTCTGCAAGCCAAAATTTCAGAGTATTATCTTAAAATAATTTTGAGTTAGGTGTGAATAGATTAAAAAAGTTTCCTGCTGCGTCCTTTTACTCCTCTCGGAGTGGTATAAAATTTACACCTATTAAAGCATCATAGAAGAGTATCATTAAAGTCGATCAGCTGAAATCCACGCAGCACGCGTTAAATCAATCAAACTGAACCACATCTATCATTACAGACTGTTTAACAGCAAATTCTCCTCCGAACAGTAATGCACAGGATTTACAGTCGGAGTCCTCTATCACCGAGGCCTCAAATGTAGAGCTTCTGTGTGCAGGATGGATAAGGGATGATGCTAAAAATGACAGTGGGGGCACCCAGGAGGGATCTCTCTGAGGCTGAAGTCGATCACTATTGATCAAACCGCGGTAGAAAGGTCACTAAAGCCTGGAGAGGAACAACTGCAGCATTTGGCTCTGACAAAACTCTGTTGCTCTGCTCTTGTCATTTTCAGAGGATTACCATCATATGCACTAATTAAAGGATTAATGAAAGCCTGGCTCTCAGATGCGCTGTAGTCTTAATGGGATACCTCGACATTTGAGCTTTTAGTCCAATGTTTTCCTTCACCAGACGCGCCATGAAGTGGCAACACAGGCTCTGTTACCAATTAGCCGACGAGCACTGCGCATTTACTTTTTCCTGGTTTAAAGACACTTCGCATCTGTTCCTTCAGTTTTCATTTCGAAGCTCAGGCGCTCCAAGGACACTCAGCTCACGCACACTTTTCCTCCCTGAGCATCACTAGGCTACATCACAACCTCAGAAACAGAAAGCAAGAACAAAGGCACACTGTGTCTTTGACAGAAAAATGTTTCTGTGACAGCCATAACAGCATGTTACAACCTAAAAGTAAGCCTCGACTGATCCTGCTGTCTGTGGACTGATCCAGGTATCTTTTACATTTTGAATGCACTCCATCCATCCATCCATTTTCTCTTTCTTATCCAGGGCGGGGTTGCAGGGGGCAGCAGGCTAAGCAGAGATCCCTCCCTCTTTAGCCTCCTCCTCCAGCTTATCTGGGGGAACATCAAGGCTTCCTGGGCCAGCCAAGGACTGTAATCTCTCCAGTGTGTCCTGGGTCGACCACGGTGCCTCCTCTTACTTGGAATACCTCACCCAGGAGGCGGATGCCCAAACCACCCAAACTAGCTCCTCTGAATGTGGAAGAGCAGCGGCACTACTCTGAGTCTCCCTCAAATGACTGTACTCTTCATCCTCTCACTAAGGGAGAAGCCAGCCATCCTCAGAGAGAGTGGAGCTGAGAAAGCTCATTCCAGCCGCTTGTATCCATAATCTAATTCTTAGATTAGATTATGACCAGAGCTTTAGATAGTGCCTGAAATGGGATTTAATACATGGAATAACAACACATGAATAGCTTTGGAGGGTGGGGTCGTAGATCAATCGAAGACCAACTGAAAAATGGACAGCTATGCTTTAGGGGTGGGCGATATAAACGATATACGATAGAAACGATAGAGATTTTGACTATACCGCTCTATCGTGATAGTGAATGTTGATGATGTCATCAAGCTGCGCCTGTTTTGGTTGAAAGCATCGCAGCGGCTCAAACCATTATATTATTATATAGCATAATAATTATATAGCAAAGAGATGAAGCACTTTTGAAATATGGGGAAAGCCAAAAACTGCGCTTCCTCCACTTCCGTAACATTGATTCATTAATGTTGAATTCTCTCGCAGCTGTTCGATTCCCATGTTGTTGCAGTATATTAACAACTAATCTTGTATTGTGGATGAATAATCTTAGTTGTTCTCCTGACTGAAGTTTGCCCCGTGTATAGCATCCTGCTATGCAATTGCATTTGTCCCTGACCACCAGAATCCCTCACGTTAACTTTTATCGAGTGGGAAAAAATTTAGCTTTCATCCTCCAGCTTCACTGTGCTAATGTTATGCTAACATAGCTGTGTCGCTAGCAATCACGTAGCACAACATTATATACCAGCTAGTCCAACTTCAGTAACCCCTCAAACGCCACTGCTGTTTAGTTTTCTGTCTTCATTTATGTTGGAAGTGGTAGCAGAGCTGTACGTTTTAATTAGTTTCAAAAATCTCTCAGTCAGAACATGCTATGAAATGTTTAGGTTGAAACTAGCGACTTCTAACTGTTAAATTAAATTTAATAAATTCTGTTTTCATGGATGCATGGATGTTAAACTTAATTGTTACACCTGGTAAAGCAGCAATGCTGATGATTTTATTAAAGACGAAAGAATTTAGACCGTTTTTAACTCTCAGTCTTTGTTTGACTTTGGGACCTGAAGTGACGGAGTTTTGGACCCAGATTACTCCGCGAAGCTCCTCACCACGGCAGTAGTTGCTCTGACAATCCATCAAGCAGTGCGGCTTACCAAAGTTGTACTAAAACATTTTTTAACAGATTTCTGCACGCCAAAATCGATTCGAGGTCATAACCAGAATTCATACATAAGGCACACTCTTGATTTTTGAGAAAATTAAAGGATTTTAAGTGTGCCTTATAGTGTGGGAAATACGTTATACAAAAGAAAAGAATATATCGCGATATATATCGTTACCGCACATGCTTCCAATTATACCGCGATATGGATTTTAGGCCATATCGCCCAGCCCTACTGTGCTTCATATTCAGCTCTCGCTTCTCCATGACAGACCTGTAGAGCATCCTAATCACCGCTACTGTGGTCCCAGTCAGCTGTGGGAGGAGTTCGGTGAGGCCATGGAAAAAGACTTTTGGACTGCCTCAGAGGGATTATGGCAAAGCAGCGCTCTAATAATGTGATGTATAGTGCAAGTGGGACATCATTGACGTCAACTGAGGATACAGTCGGGTGGAGTATTCTGGGAGGACTTAATGAGACTAAAAAGCAATTACGTGACGTTTCTGAACACGTACCTATTTAGCATGTGGCTAAAACAAAACCCAAACCTAATCCTAACCCTGGATGGTTTGCTAGTGTCCTGGTGGACGATAAGAGTTTTGAGAGTTTCAGCCAAATGTGCAGATCAATTCAAACTCTAATTAGCTAATTAGTCCTCAATTCTGACACTTTCACTGCTGTCAGCTAGTTTTTGTAAACTCAGGCTAGATAAATCTTTCAATACGGACTTACGTTTGCAAGAGGTATTGCAAAGCATATTAGCCAAACCCAGACGGGCAATTATGGATTTCTAATAAGTGGTCACTCAATCAAACTAATGTCTAAGCTTCAGAGTTATGAATCATTAGTGTCTGCCAGGCATAAACATCAACCAGCAGTCTTATCAGCCAGCCTTCGGTCATTTACCGATTCCTCTATGGCAGCGGTCCCCAACCCCCGGGCCTCGGACCGGTACCGGTCCGTGAGTCGTTTGGTACCGGGCCGCGAGAGTTGAGGTTCAAGTGTGAAATGTATGGTTTTCAGAGGTTTTATCGGTTTTCAGCGTTATTTTGTTATCGTTTTTATCGTTAACTCGGTTTTCCTGGGTCTTTTCAAGTTTGTTATGAATAAATCTTCTCTTCTGCTAGTTTTATTCTGTTGTATTTATCCGCGACACGTTAAAGGCCGGTCCGTGAAAATATTGTCGGGCATAAACCGGTCCGTGGCGCAAAAAAGCTTGGAGACTGCTGCTCTATGGCATTTTAAACACAACAAATAATTTATTTTGAAGCATAAATTACCTTTGCAACAGCTGAAATCCAATAGCTGTTGTAAATTGGACTGCCAGAACGTAAAGTTAGGTTTAATGTTTTTTCCACTGGACAAACTTTCAATTCTGTTGCCTCTGTGTACCTTTGGTTCCTAATATGTAAAGGTTTTTTCACACTTCAAAAGGCATATATGTAATTCATATATTAATACAAACAGAAGAGATCAGGTGTGTCTGTTGACCACATTTTATGACTCTTAAGGCCCAACCATCACGATATCCCTCATTTGTGGGTTTTGTCAGTCTCTCTAGGCTACAGTGTAACTGAAAATGTGTCTGTATTTTGGGATGAAGCATTAGTTTCGGATGGATAGGGAAGAAATAGACAAGCGGGGACAGGAGAGGTGTTTTGGAAATATCAGGAGGAAACCCTCGGGCAGACCCAGGACTTGCTGGAGATTATGTTTCTTGGATGACTTGGGAGTATTCCCCCAGAAGAGCTGGAGGCAGCAGCTGGTGAGAGAGAGATGTTGGCATCTCCTTCTCCACCAGGTTCCAGATAAGCAGTAGAAAGCAAATGAATGTAGAGCAGGTGTTTCAAACAGAGTCTTTACAATAAATTCTTATGTTTAAAACAGATTGGAGTGTTAAAGAATAAAACTAATGTAACATATGACATTGTAGTGCAGCCTTCAATTTAATCAACGCTGTACTCCCAGAAAAATCCTTTTATAATAGGTTATATGCACGGCCAGATGTTTAAGCACTGAGGACACAGCTGAAATGATTTTGCACTGAAACGTGAGCTGTTAGCGATGCTGCTCACATCAAGATGATCAATACTTTCCACTAATTTGGTGATGATTTTTTAAATCACCTTTAGACTTTTAGGGTCAAAGCAAATTTTGTGTTCACTGCATCAACAACTCTGATTATGAGGCTGGATTTAACATCTTAAATGTCAGGTAAAAGTGACATTTCTCATTCTCGCTGATAAAAACAGTTCCACCTTGAGGTTCACAATAGGATTAGACTGGTTTAATACAGCTATTCAAAGCTGTTGCTGTAAGCTCTTGAAAGTAAGTTTAGTGCTCTGCGTGTCACTGTATCGTCTCTTCAGTGAAGATGATGTAATGTTAGGGCAAAAATCAAGCATGTCAGAGCACTGCACTGAATCAGAGCACAGCAGCATATCTACTGTAACACAACCTCATCCTGGATTATACAGTGGATGATTGATGATGAATTTTTGGTAATTTGGTATCATTTTAATTTCATTTCATTGATCTCTTTGCTGATGGTACCGGGTGTTCGATCTTTTTGAGAAATATGCTGCAGCCTGAAAATGGCCCACTTTCCTCGTCTAACGCTGCTGCTGCATGACCCTCATGAAAAGGTAAGGCAATGCAGCACCTGTGAATTTAACAAAGAAGCACAATTGCAAAGACGTGGGCAGTCCTGTGGGCAGAGGCAGAATGACCGAAATACACACAACAGCACTGCTGAGAGCTCGGATTTACTACGTGGACGAACAACACATGAATAGAAACGCTGGGAATGTCTGACTCACTCATCTGAAATTAAAATGTTTCCAAAGAAGAGTAACACATGTGCCACAGATACCGGTAGCCTGCAGATAAACACACACTTACGCACTCACACAAACAAAATAGAGACGCATAAATCTGCCATGACGCTTTCAATTTTTAAAAACGAAAGACACATGGATTCACAGCAGAGGAAGGTGCTATTTGCTTTAAGGGAGGACGGACGATGCAACAAAACAAGCTCTAAATCTGTGTTAAAATCCAAGTTAAACACAGAGGGATTTCTGAGATCTCCTTAGGACAAATCTGACTGGCACTGAAGCTGCGGCTCACTATTATTTTTATGTTTGCTTGTTTTTCTACATGGCAGATGCTGCGCTGGAGAAAATGCCGAGTATCTCTTTCACCATATCTTCTTGAAAGTGTTTAACCAGCTATGCTGGTTAAATCTATTAATACAACAAACTGTTCCGGCTTCAGATCCTGCTCACACAACATGCCGCTTTACACATACTCCAATCTAATTATGCAGCATTGCTTCCCAATTTGTGTAGCTATTAGATCTAAGGAACTCCATCAACACAATCTTCTTTTTTTTTTTCAAAAATAGGCTCATTTGGAAGTTGCTGAAAAAGTTAAACCACCGCTGGCTTGGCTGCAAACATTTTACATCGATTACACAAAATACTTTAAAAGCCTGAGAGGCATGCAGATGACAGATTTTGCCAAGCTGCTGTTTTCCAAAAAACTAGGCAAAGTATTTAAAGATCCAATCTGCAAGTTAGAGTTGTGAAGTAAAACATCCCTCAGCCAGTTTGGGATTGATTGCAGGTCCTAAATCTTCTTCGTAATTCAGCCGGCGAGGTGAATCTTTCATTTTCATTTTCATTTGGATCAATGATTGTGGCTTGTGGCTGTTTGTTTTTTTTAAAGTGGGGTGAGGAGCAGGAAACAACCTGAAACCGCATAAACAAACACCAAACATGAGGGGGAAACATGGTGAAGAATAAACAGAGAAAAAGTCCCCGGGTTCAAACACGCAGTTGGATTGCTGACAAAATGTGGACCTTAATGCTGCCGCTGCTCTCTCGCCAAATACATTTTAATCAACCACTGAAACACTGAATTTTAATCCTGGATGTCCACATTTCCAATCTGCCCGATATACTGTGGATATCTGCACAGCTTATCCAACCCTACAGAGTGTCTAATTCCCCGCGAGTATTATGTAAAATCTTCTGTCATCTACTCCTGTTTTTGTCTCTCCTGGATCTGCATAAACAGCTTTGTTTACATTACATCCTCAGCTCCACTCTGACAAAAACCTAAATGCTCTAAAAATGTAGCTGCAACTTTAAATCTCCTACAACTGCAGGGCATAGTATCCCTGAATCCTACCCTGGTGTCAGGTGGACTACAAAGAAAGCAAAAACCTCTGCATCCTTCCGAGATTACATAACTTCTCTCAGTCCTTGGGTACCAGAGGCAGCCCAGTGGTGGCAGAAAACAGTTAAACTGTGGTGGGGAGAGGCTGGATGCACATTAACACATTCCTCTGGGCATTTGGAAAGCTCTTAGCTATCAACACCCATAGGAAAAACAGCCTGGCCACAGAGTAAGGTATACTACCGGCATGCACGGGGAAGTGTGTAAGTACTGCACAGCAATCACAGCCACTGATTATCAACTACCCAGCCTGGGTATTTAATGGTGACCTCTGAACCCTGCAGGCGTGCAGAGCACCTGCTTCAAAATGCCAACACACCAAAGTCAATGAAAAATACAGGAAAAATGAGCGCAATGTTTACAAATGGCATGCAGCACCAGCACAGTTATTACACAGTTATACTTCATTTACATGCTCTAAATGACTGAACCACTCCACGGAGCTTCACTCACTCACGTCCACGCACCTTGGTCAGCTGTGCTATCTTCTTGCTCATCTTCAAATGCAGGTCTTGAGTGTATTCCAGCGTTAGGCTCCCGTCGTAGAGCATGCTGGAGGTTGTGCAGGGGGGATATTTGGTGCTGCTAGTCGAGGTGTTGTACGGAGGCTGCCAGCCTGCCCCCGTCGCCATTTTCACCGGGAACAAACCCACACGCGACGCCGCGAAGTCAGATAAAATGGAAGTGGCCTCCGCTGCGCCTCACATCGTCCCGTGGTTGCGGCTTGTGCGGTTATTCTGTCGGTTTCTGTGACGGAGGACGGAGAGCTGGAGCGGCGGAGCGCGAGACCGTTCCGCGGCAACGCATCCTCCAGCACCGCGGGCGCGAGCGCTCGAGATGAGGAGAGTGACGGAGACGCGCGCCAGATGCTCACCCCAGTAGCACGCGCTCAGGTCCGATTGGTTTACCCTTTAATGCAGCTGTGAGTGGCTTGTGTGACTTTTCTCTTCTATCTTTCCATCAGTCCAAGCTGTAATACAGTTCTTCCTCCTCATTCCGGGTTTTAACGTCTATTTTTAGTATTTTATAAATTTTATTACTGTTGTTCTGAAACAGCTGTTTTTCCTGTTAGGTATATATAGGCTGAAGCATAAAAAATTTACTCTCTTGCTTTTACAACTTTAAGCCCAAGGGGGGAGGGAGATGCCTTTGGATTTCATTTAGGCTTCACTGGATTACGTCACTCTCGAGAAGCGCAGGCTGTCACTAATCCTGCACTGACATCTGTCGGCGGCTCGTGTGAACTGCGACGCTGTTGCTGTTATTGTTGATATTATTATTAAAGGATCAGTTCGGCCAATGTTCAGACATCGTGAAAAATTACACCCAGTGTCTCCTGTCCTATGACAGCTGGGAAAGGCTCCAGCGCAGCTTAATTGGATAAAGGCGGGTGAAAAAAGAAGCAGGATGGTGGTTGTGTCAATGGTCGTGTTTATTGTCAAGAATTACTTTCACACTTCTTCCCTGTGCCTTTAATCAATCATCAATTAATCAGGTACACAGGAAAGAAGGGGTGGTCAGGCAAGAGGTGTAAATGCCATCAGTGTCAATCCAAAATGTTAAAACGTTTATTATTCATTATATTTTACTTTTTACATTTATAATTATCATGCCGACTCTTTCCAAAAGCAAGTTTCAGCACTGTCAGCTGAAATGGTAACTTCTTGGGGCACTTATTTGAAGCAGCATCTAAATTAACTTTAACACTGTGCACCAGGGCATATAAACTGCATGTATGAACTCATATCATTTAAAAAATCAAGGTTTTAACAACTTATTTCTCCTGGAGAGTATAATTCTGTTACCATCGTTGCTGTTGAGGAGTTTTCTGGTGTGCTGCGGTTTTACTGGTTGAGGTCAGATTGAACTATATGTGGCAACTGATCTCGTTTCATGGTTTGTTTGGGTATTTCAGTTTTCATGTTGATTACTGGGAACTTTTTCCACAGACATGAAATCTTATTCCAGAACAATTCATGTAGTGTAAGTGCAGCACTGATGATCTGGAGCTGGCTTTCAGGAAAGCATATGTGAAGAGCTTTGATCAAACATGCTTTTCATAGTTTCTTGGGTCATTCTTATTCTCTGTTTGAATATTAGATGCAGTCCACACAGAGAAAGTGGATGTGTATTAAAAATAAAATGATTACACCAAATGATGGGAGCTTTAGATGTGAAAGGACTGATTATGTCAAAGCAGACACCTCCTAATAAATGCTAGCTTTCAAGTAAAGAAAACAAATAAAAAGCGAATTAGATCAAATAGACGGATTAAATCTGAAACCACAAGCCTACAAGGAAATGCATTCAGTGATGCATTTCCTTGTAGCCTTGCAGTCATTTTCTTACATTTCACTTGCATCTTCATTTGCTTTAGTTTGATTTTTGACCAATCCTAGACAAGCGCTGATATCGGCATGGCAACTTTTATTGTTCAAGCTATAAGTACTAGTAGGGCTGTCGCAGCATCAGACAATCATGATAATATATTATTGCAAAAATCTATAGAAAAAAAGATCTTAAAATCATATACAGCACTGTGCCTACTAGGACTAACCCCAGTACGCCTGTTTCAGGCCTGCTCATAGAATAAAATGTCTGAGTGTGCATCAGAAGACAGAGTTGTCTCTGATTGTGCAGCTACCCTTGGAAAAACCATGTCTGTATTGATAAATACTGTTGTGTCAAAACTCATCATTAAGGGACGAGGGGAGGTCATCAGATGTCATCTTTATGGAGGAACGAGTACGTGTGAGCAAATTGTTGCACATTTTTTATCAAGCGTGTTGTTGCTGGTGCATTTTTCTTTGCAGCCATGTGTTGAAGTAGCAGCATCATATCCAGTGACACTAGGATGCTCTGCATGCTGATTAGGAAGTCTGGCTCTGCTCTGGTGACTGCCCCAGAGCCTTTAGGCTTACTTACTCATGGAAGGATGCTACAGCGTAATAGACAACACATCAAATCCCCTGCATGACCTACTAGTCAAATAGCTGCAGTCTTTTCAGTAGGAGGCTCCTTCACTTCTGCTGTAAACTTGCTCTGATATAGAAATTCTTTCCAACCCACTACAGCTAAAATGTATAATGACTTCCCACTGTGCAGGGAGAGGAAGCACAAACCACACTCTACTTCTGATTTGCACACTCTATCTATCCATATCCATCCATCTATCGGATGCTGGGATGTTTACCAGTGAACCTTCATTTTGTTTTCGTTCACTTGTATTGATCAAAAGGTTAATATCTCATAGAGCAGGGGTGGGCAACTCCAGGCCTCGAGGGCCGGTGTCCCTGCAGGTTTTAGATGTGTCCTCGAACCAACACAGCTGATTTAAATGGCTAAATTAGCTCCTCAACATGTCCTGAAGTTCTCCAGAGGCCTGGTAACGAACTAATCATGTGATTCAGGTGTGTTGACCCAAGGTGAGATCTAAAACCTGCAGGACACCGGCCCTCGAGGCCTGGAATTGCCCACCCCTGTCATAGAAGCATCACCATTCAGTCTTTCCACCTAACACATCCTCATTATCCTGGATACTGTTCAGATCTCAGCGGTGGGTTGGAAAAAACCCACCGCTCGGTTTATTATCTTGACTCGAGGGCGTCTGGAGGGTGAGTTTTCATAATATTGGCCAAAACTCAAAACTGTCCACTTCACCAAGGCTGACTTTATGAAGTTGTATCTGACTTAAGCCATAGCTGTGAATTTCAAATCAGTGATATTACTTAAGGGATGTTGGGGATAGTATCATTATTAGATGGCGTATCAGACCTCATCATCTCGTGGATATCTAACTAAACTTTGGCTGCGATTGAGTACAAGACAAAATAAGTCGGTCATAAGCGAATCAAGACCAGGGCAGGAGGCTCACTCGCTCACGCTCACACTGCCTCGATGATGCAAAGCTGGAAAACAGGTGCGATCTTTGCACTGGACGTGGTCTTTGCTGTGTTTTGTGAATGCACAGTTTGACAAAACCACCAAAACAAAATCCAGCAGTAACATAGCCGTGTATAATTTATTACACGAGAGGTGCTGTTTAGACTGGAGCAGATCTCACTAAACCAAGCACTGCTGCCAAACAGATAACATACCGCAGTGCAGACTCGCACTGTACATTCAGATTTCTCTTACAAGCTGGGACCTCAGAGAGCTCACAGCGAGTTTCTTGTGGGCCGTTACACTTGAGAACATTCTTAACCCACCTGTTCTGCACAGAATCAGACTCGCTCACAAGCTGTTAACCAGCTGGTAAACCACTGAACAGCTGTTCTGTTGTACGGATTTTGTTGCTGCTTCTGATTTGATACTCTACACGCTTTCATATTTTCAGACTTCACGGGAGCTTCCTCCGAATCTGGAAACAAGCAAATCATTGCTACGAATTTAGTCCTGATCATCATCCTTAAGTCATCCAGACAACTGATCTCTGTGTGGTACAATATCCTTTTTTTCTTCTTCTTTTCTTTTAATTAAAATCCCTTTGATTGTGATAAGAAACACACCATTGCAAGTGAAGAGCTGACTTTTGACCTAGAGAATAGTTCAGATTTTCCTGTAGATGGCACCCTTGCCTTACTTACACCACTGATGGTCAGGTTTTCAGTGTTTGTGAATGGGGCTGTAATGTTACAGTGTGCTTGTGGTTTATACTCCCAATATCATAACCAGAGTGAAGGAGTCCATTTTGGTTTGAACCAGCTCCCAGTCAATTTTCCCCACCACTGCATCCCCTCCCTCCCTTCAGCCCTCTTCTCTGCACCCCCTCCTCTTTGATTGACAGGTCTCTGCTGCAGCAGTTCAGAGAGGAGCTCCCCTCTTCTCTCGAGATGCCGTTATCTTGTCTAACAGTAACTTCTAAGCCTATTTTAGTCTTTGCAGCAATTCCAGACAGCCGCAGGTGTGGATGATTTAATTTAGCCTTGTTTTATCTGCAGACCACACTCGCCAGGGCTTCCTGTATTGAATCTACCTCGTTAAAAGCCGCTGCGCTGTGTAACATGTGCTTGGGATTCAACGTCAACCCAACTGAATTGAAATCTCTTGCTAAGAAATACTGAGGTCTAGAATACTTATATACATAGGTATGTTTGTATGTTTTCATGTGTGCTGTGCAAAGCATTTGCAGTGAATTTCTCTAAAGGGTATTAGAGTAGAGGCATACTTACTTTGCAGTTCCAGGAGCGTTAAGACCTTTGGGGGTCCCGATGCAGACAAAGTGCAATAAGTGTGAAAACGTTGGAGCTTTGCTTGTCTCTGACATTTCAGGATATTTGAGTCTTTCTCTGTAAGATCTCCTTAAAAGAGAAGCCAGGGAGACTCTAGCTGCAAGCCAGCTGCAGTCTGATGAGACTGCACCCAAAGGGCAGGATGTGCAGAACGAAGGCCTTGAAAGTAGAATTTTAATATGCAAAACAAATATTTTAAAAAAAATGCTGCAGGTTTTCAGCTTGGGGTCAGGACCATGCTGTCTTCAGTCTGTGGGATGGTGCATGTTGCTTAAAACCAGAATAGCAAAGATGCGTATGTAAAGTGTCTTACATTTAATTTAATTTCAGTTATATCATAAGAAAACATTAGTTAAAGAGGAACACGAGTACCATCATGGTCCTACAGGGCAGGCTTATAGAATGTTTAAAATTAAACCATTTGTATGTACCGAATAGATGTGGTGTAAGAAACACCATCGTCTGTGCTACATCATAACTGTTTCACACCTTAGGCCACTAAGAAAAGCCCAAGTGCAGAAGATGGGATTTCTGAGCTTAGAAGTCCCACTCTTGGACAGTGTTTAACATCTTTAATCTGTTCTTCGGGCCAAACCACTTTCTACTGACTGACCAAAAGTGTGTCCTAACTGTGTCCTAAATAAAAGATGCAGAACTTCAGTGACATCATCCCTTTTCTCTAGTTTTGCAGTGTTGCAGTGGGACATCAGCTTTAACCACATTTAAGAGATGGTTGGGTAGAGCCTCTTTTAAAGCTTTAAACTCTAACAACTTTCAGACATGTCATTTTTTTTAAAGGCCATTAAAGCTAACTTGTGTTGGCAGTGTTTAGTATTGGTTTTGGTTTTCAACCACATTTCCAATCCCAAGCACTTCAACATAAGGAAAACCTGTCACATCAGCAAATGCAGAGGGTGGGCCTCCATCCACATCCTGGCACTATCTGCACCATCCCAGCTAATGTCGAACGAAAAGAGGGCTGCACTCTGGATGTGCTGCCACTCACAGCGCTGACATATAGACGGGGATCCATTAAGACTCACAGAACCAGGGTGTAAGTGGCAGTCTAATCTTTTGACTGATGGAGAAAACTAGCCCAGTGACAGGAAGCCTGCACAGAGAGAAAATGCAAATGCCACATAATGTCATCATCTCATTTGGCAAACCACATCTGTATCACACTGCATATTATTTGATATGTTTATATTAGAAAAATGCATAAAAAACAGTATTATTATCACGCTCACTTTCAGCTCCATATTCTGGACTGTACCAGATTAAGCTTGTATCATTCACAGTTCAGTTCATCCTCTGTCTGAAAACAAACTATTTTGACTTCCTTTTCACTCACTTAAGCCAGCTGTTTTCTGATTGGCTGCCCCTTGCAAACAAAAGATGTGAACAGTAGATGGGTGGGACTTTGTGCTCACAGCTAAAGCTGCTGCATGAAATGACCATATTAGGTATATCTCCTCCCTTCCATGTCAACAACCAACCAAATAAACAAACAACTAGCAAACCAAACATAATAGACCTCATGCCATGTTTAACCTTAGCATCTATTATTGTAAAAGTATGCAAATGACAGAAAATACGGAGAAGTATAATGTGTTCCCACTGATCTAACTGCACACATAAGCACATGGCTTTTGTATATTTGAGTGGATTGTGGATTCTAATATATATAATCATACTGATGGGAGTTTTTAACAGTTTTCGTGTCCATCCTGACTAAATTATTCATTTGTTCTTTGAGTGACAAATGTTGCAGCTTCAAGTGTGAAACGTGGCAGACAATGCTGGTAATAGTTAATCACGCAGTGTAAACAGTAAGGACAATATGACACTTTAATTTACCAGCTTTAAATAGACACTCCATCAGAACATCAAAGCAGGGAAGGTGAAGACAGATTGATAGAATTTCAAAGACAGGAGGTAAAGGGAGGGGTGCGATGGTAGAGGGGCAAAAATTGGGTGAAAAAAAGAAAACTGTGAGTGGAAATGGTCATTTAGCCTGAGAGGAGGGTGTCTGGAAAGGAATAAAGTGTTTGTGTTAGAGAGGCAGAGAGAAAGAGCGAGCGGGAAGGGGAGGAGGAAAGAGGGATGGCTATGCAGTACATCCGTGCGTAAATGTGACCATCCGCGCCGTGGTCCTTCCATCCCCCCTTCATCCCTCCGTCCTCACCCCTGTAGCCTCCAGCGGCTCCTCTCTCCTCCTATAAGCCCGGATCACCTGCTCGGTGGTCGGTGGTCAGCTTTGGACCGTGGAGTCCCGGGTTTCTCGGCTCGGCGCCCTCCTCCAGGGGTTAGGAGGAGCGCCGGGGGCATCCTCGAGGTTTCTGCCGGGCTTCGTGTCAACCGCCAGCGAGAGCCATGGCTCAGAGCGCCGGGAAAGACGAGGCTCGACCCGCTCCCGGATGCCCGTGATGCGGGGTCTGATCGCGCCACAGAACACCTTTTTGGATACTATCGCCACTCGTTTTGATGGCACCCGTGAGTACATGTCTTCCCCGAAGCCTCTAAATTTTATTGTGCGCAATGGACATTTACAGCACTTTATATATCACTGACTTATTTACTTACTCGGATCTATGAAAACATTTTTTAAAATAAAAGATTAAAATATCCAAACTGTACAGAGTGCTCCTCCGGGGACATGCAAAGTGCTTGATGGAGATCTAGGACACTTGAAGCTTGCCGATTCTTTAATGAATGAGTAATGATGAATGAAACAAAGCCCAGACTATTGTTTAACATATGAAAAATTCATCAAGCGCCTACCTGAGACGCCAGCATATAGAGATAATTTTGCATAGGCTACTTGATAATTCAGACTTGGCCAAAGGAGTTTAATGCACTGAGTACATGGCTCTTATTGTAAGTTTACAATGCATTGGGGCGATCGTGGCTCAAGAGTTGGGAGTTCGCCTTGTAATCGGAAGGTTGCCGGTTCGAGCCCCGGCTCGGACAGTCTCGGTCGTTGTGTCCTTGGGCAAGACACTTCACCCATTGCCTACTGGTGGTGGTCAGAGGGCCCGGTGGCGCCAGTGTCCGGCAGCCTCGCCTCTGTCAGTGCGCCCCAGGGTGGCTGTGGCTACAATGTAGCTTGCCATCACCAGTGTGTGAATGTGTGTGTGGATGACTGGATATGTAAAGCGCTTTGGGGTCCTTAGGGACTAGTAAAAGCGCTATATAAATACAGGCCATTTACCATTTAAAACCCAAATTAGTCGTATTGGATCATAGCTTTCCCGGTGCCAATTTATTATTACATCACTGTATCCATGATAAGTTGAGCTTTACAGCACTGATTCCTCATATAACACACCAGAGTTTCTATGTCTAATAGATATAGATAATGTGTTGTAAGTACTTGAAAGGTTGTATCTGATACATGTCAGTCTGCTCAAAATGCTTCAGTTTACCATGCCACACCCTTTATCAGTCATCTCATTCAAGCACGGTTGAATTAACTTGCTAATGGACTCCAGGCAGCACAGTGGTGCTGCGCAGTCAGCCGGCCTTTCTGTGTGCAGTTTGGATTGTTCCGGCTTCCTCCCACAGTCCACAGACCATGCTTGGGGATTCTAAATTGGCTGTTGATGTAAGAGTGTGTGGTTGTCTGTCTCTCTGTGTTAGCTCCCTGATGGACTGGCGACCTGTCCAGGGTGTGCCCTGCCTTGGGCCCTATGATAGCTGGGATAATCTTCATGATCCCAACTTGGATAAGCGGTTAAGAAAATGGACGGATGGAGCCCAGAGGGGCAAAAAACATGCTGTCAAACCCCGTTTAACGTCCTGGTCCTTCCACTCTCAGTGCAATGTTTTTATCTTTTCTCAGCTAGCTTGCTGTGTTGTTATTGTTGTTGTTGTTTTTAAAAATTTATGAGTGTATAACCTAATTATGAAGGTCTTGGAAATCAGGACTTGATTTAAAATCCTTCTTACATTTGCCAAGGAGGTTATGTGACTGGCCCGGCTTGTTTGTTTGTAAACAGGATCACTTAAAAAGTTGCACATGGATTGGCATGAAAACTTTTTAGCAGAGATGAGGCTTAGCCCAACTCACAAGTGATTAAAGTTTGGAGTCAATCCTGATCTAGAGCTGGGACTTTTTGGAACAGTTTCGACATGTTATGTCACAAATAAACTTGAAATGTGAAATCATATCCTTCTGGATCTGGGACCTGTGGAGGGAATTTTCAATCTTGATGGACATATTGAGTCCAACCAACAGTCCATTTTCCTCTCTTTATCTTATTCAGATTCACAAGGGTTGGAGCCTATCCAGTAGTTATAGGGTGAAAGGACCTGGACAGGCAGCCAGTGTATTGCCCAGCTAATGCTTTTTTTGTTTGTTCATACTGGAGATTTTGGCCATCTCGAGTTTTTGCCTCTCGAAATGAGCCTTGACATCTTGCTCTGCGAGAAAAACATTTCAAATTGTTAGATCAGCTATAAAAGTCACCATAGATCTATTCATAAAGTAATGGTGCCACCTGAACTCATTCAAAATGCTCTGACATGCGATTTTCCTTTAAACTAAACATCTTCAGAGTAACACTGTTTTAAAAGAAAATAAGCACATTCAGTCAGAGTGTTTTACTGGGACTGTCAAACCAATTAAAACCCAGCCTTTTATTATTATTCACCTGTTCTCACATTCACTGCAAAATTGCTGCACTGTGCATTAGGCTCACAAATATTGCTGTCAATCAGCACATACAGTTGCTTAAGAGAGTTACATAACACAGACCTGAAGGTGTAAATTAAAAGCCTGGACTGAGAGCCGATGCACTGTAACCGCAAGATCTGTTTTCTGAGCTCTAAGTTGAATAAATACACAAAATAAATGTCATTTGTGTCGATTTTTGTTTCCTGCTGCAAAGTGCTACGGAAAACTCAAAAGTCTAATAATATTCAGTATGCAGTGTTTTCTGCGAGGCCCGTGCAGTTGAAGTCTCATGAGATAGCACTGATTCAATTAGATATTTTTTTTCATTTTGTGTCAACAGCAATCAGTTCAACTCTAAAGTGAGAGCAGAGCAGATTGTTTCTGATCACTTCTTCCAGTCGCCCGGTGGTCCCAGTGCGCAGGCTGGCAGGAGGAAATCCATTAGACACACTGTTTGAGTAAGCAGGGATTTCACCCACTTCATTAAGACTTGAGGAGTTGTCCACCTGCTTTTCTTATCAAAAGAAATATAAAGCTTACCCTTCATTAGGAACTGGCCCTGGATTTCAAAATTATTTAACCCAGCTAACAAGAAAGGGTATGCATCTGTGCTTTCTGCAGAATTAAAGTTTGGATCATCCAGGAATCAGAAGGTCCGAGGCAGCAGCTTTAGTACCCATCAAAAAGATGCCACAGGGGGACAGAGTCCACAGAGCACCAGGAAAGCTTCCATTAGCCCTCCAGCATGTATCACCACAGACCTAAAGAGCTAGTCTGCTGTTCGCCGTTCATTTCTGGTGTTTGGTGGACAGTCTGAGACTCTAGGACATAAACCACAGGCTGCCTCCACATGTAACCATCACATGAAAGCATGCAGTGTCTCCTGGTGTTTCATCAGGAGGAGGGATCCAAAAGGCCAAACAAAATGTACTCAATAGGTACATATTCATTTTATACCAAGGACATTTTCCTTAATGATTATTTGAATAAATAATCCTTTGATTTCATATATTTACTCAAATTATAGCAGGGGTGGACAGTGTGCCATGCCTTTCTCTCCTCAGCTTAAAGTTTTTGCTTCTTTTTCAATATCAGTCTTGAAAAAATTCACTCTCACTTCCAAACTGATTCCATCTGATCTTGCATGCAAAACATTAGCAGTGATGATCAAAATTGCATACTTGCAATGATATTGGACATGTTTACTGGAAAAAAAGAATCCTAGGAACAACTTATGCAAGTACATTTTGAGGCGCTGTTATTGGCTGGAAACTGCTGGAAAACATATAAACATATCTGCTGTACTATTGCAGGAAAGGTTATTGGAAATTCAAATTTTTTTCCTTTAGTATTCCCTTCCTTATATACATAAGCTACTGTCTGGAGGTTTGGAGGAACAACACACACACAAATCAGTTTTGATACCACAGAAAGGAGCATTACAAATAGTGAACACTGACTATCATGAACCAACTGATGATTTATTTATACAGATTTATTCAACTCCCATGCTCTCGAGAGATTCTGCGTACTTTAATCCTGCACAAATAATGCATAAAGTAACAAAAAAGGAGGAAACTCCAGAGTTTGTTTAATATTAGAATCTGCGTGAAATAAGACGAGTGTGGCGTACATTCAAACACAAGCGGAAAAAACATTTACAACAAAAGTAAAATAAATATGTGTGTTGGTGCAGAAGTTAAACAGGAAATAACTGATGTAAAAAAATACTGTGTGTGATAATTCCACTTTTGACTTATCACATTTATCTATCCGTTCTTTGAGTTGCATATATTTAACACTGACTCGAACCAACCTAAAATGATGCTCCTTGCTACAAAAAGCTGATAATAAGAGCAGATCACAGTGACAGAATTTCAATAAGTGGCTTCAATGAGGCCTGATTAAACACGTGTAAGCATTAATCATAAACGGAATCAGCTACTGGGGATAAACGCGTGAATAGATTGGATGAATGTTGACTTTTGATAAGCAGAAGCTCTTCATGCTTGAACAGCCGCATGTGAATGATGTCTGGGATGATGGTAATGTTGACTTTCTCATTCATGAATTCCCCTCTGCTCCTAACCTTTAACAGGCCATTGGTAAAACCACAGAGGTGGAATTTTAAAGAGGGGCTTCTCCAACCATACAACAGTATAACTGTACAATGCTGTCAATGGGGGTGCTGTCAAGAAACTGTCAAAGGGTAGGAATTTAGAGACTTCGGTAACTTTGAGCGAACTTGTCCGTCTTTGTGAAGCTGCTTCAGATGTCAGTGATCTTCACACACTTCACTGGTTTTATTTGTCATTACCTATGCTCGGTGACAGAACAGGGGACCTGTTCTTTGTGACTCACAGTGACTCCTCAAATGCCCGTTACCAGCCGAGCAGAAGAGTATTTTTAGGTTGGATCGTCTTGTCTTTTTTTCTTACAACATTAATGGAGCAAGACGAAGCAGGGAGACTCCAGGGAATTTCTTGATTTCCTTTCGTTCATTTTAGGAGAAAGCTTAAAATGCAAAATCAACTCTCTTTTAACCCAGAGATACCTCAGTCCACATCATGCATATTTAAACGTACAAAGTCAGCCGTTTAATAACAGTTTGATAGCAAATCTCGGAAAATGTTGAAGGTAGCTGTCAGCTTTGTGGCGACAGATTTTTAACAATTAGGCTTTTGTTCAACAGTATTTTTTAATTTCATGGTTTCTGACTTTAGAAAATGTAGTATAGACTCCTCATTCAGTCTTAACTTTTGGCTGGGAGTGAGTTCAGTATGTGTGATGCTCTGACGAAGGTCTGCTAGTTTGAAATAATGGACACTTTAACATACCCGGACAAGGTTGTTGGACCTTCTTTTGCCTTCAGATCTTTCTCAACTCTTTGAAGAACTAATTCAACTAGAAAGTGCATTTTCTGAAGAAACTGCAGTGTGAATGCTTGAATCTGAATGTATGGACTGAAATGAATTAATTGCTGAATTTTGAGTTAAAAATTTTGAATGAGAAAAAAAAAAAAAAACAACCTGAATTTAACCTGAAAACAAAGGTGCTGAACTGCTAAAAGCTGAAGGTTACACAGAAGAAGGAGTTGGAAAAAAACTGAAAATGTTTTAAATGTAAATTAGAAAACCCTAAGAAATGAGAAAAGAACATTTAGAGTCAGAAAACATCTGAATGAATATTAAAAGGTCATATTCTTTGAATCACTGAATGACTCAAATGTGATCCCTCCACTTTGATCCACACAGTTTAAAAAGTTTAAATGCCTGAGCTTTGAAAGATACGGTGTTGGAAAGAGAACAATAATGGCGACAATTTGAGGGTAAAATGATGGCTGTAACACTGTGGACACAGCAGCAGTTGAAAGAGAAGTGCTTAAGATGAATCTTGGTACAGTGGCAGGCAGAGCTCGTTAAGCAGGCAGGTGTGAGCCTGGTTGCTATAGTGACCGCACCCAATGGCTCCATACACACGTACACAGACATGCGCCTCACTTTTGCTGCTTAAAATGAACAGAAAAGTCAGGCCGAAACAAATCGTTCCCAAATGAAAAGTAAAAGTCGTATTGACAAAATTCTTTCACCGTGAGTGACAGCAATGTCTAGTCTACTGAATTCTCAGTTTTCATGCCTGTGGAGTTTATTATATGGACGTGGTGACAGTGTAAAGACACCATGCTCTTCTGATTTTCAAACGAACCTTCTGAGCCATTTTAACATTAGAGTCTATGGAAGAGTTGGAGGGAGGAGGCTGTGCATTGGTGACATTTACGAAAGAACCATAACACCTAGGACAATAGTAAACACATTGGATGAAAGAGGACAGCGATGGCTACGTTTTGAGGGTAAAATCATACCTGTAGAGCAAACGCTGCGGACACAGCAGCAGTTTTAAAAAAGATTTTAAGATTAATTTTTTTGCTCCTCTCACTCTAGCAGTTGAGCTGTCTCACTCTAGCCCCAACATTCCGTCCCATACACACCCATTATAAACTTTGAAACGGGTGAAAAAACATCATGAAACTTAAACTGGAACTGAAGAAAAAGTATAATAGATATTGAAAAGATAAATACAAGTTGAATAGTTGAATGTCTTGTCTTCGTTTTAAAGTTTGAATGGTGGCTCTATGTCAATGTATGTGGAAGTAGATACAGTTTAAAGAGGAGGAAGTTGAATGAGAATTTGAAGGGTCTCCCCATTGAAATACATTATAAATTTTTGTTGAAAAAAGTTGAATAAAATTAAAAATATAAATGTTAAAAATGAGAAAAATAGAAGCAATGTTGTCCAAAAGAATAGGAATCTAACGGTGTTTGAATGGTTTTTCTAAGTTGAACGGTTTTGAAGGAGATAGATTACAAAAAACGTACGGAATACAGAATAATAATAAAATAGAATAAAGATTAGAAGAACAATACTGTGAATGCTTTTCAAGCATTCACACTAACAAGGTGCTAGAAGAACATACGCTGTGGCATTACCAACAATGCACAAGTGGTACTAAGGGGTCCCAGAAAATATCCTATGTACCGTTACACCACCAGCCTGAACCACTGGTACAAGGTGGGATTGCTTGTTGCTTTTATGTTGCTTAGGCTGAATTCTGACCCTATTGTTCAAATGTAGCAGCAGAACTCAAGCCTCATCAGATAAGATCTGTTGTTCAAATCTTTTATTGGCTTGTTTTGGTGAACCTGTGTGAATTGTAGCCTTAGTTTCTTAGCTGACAGAAGTGGCACCCAGTGTGGTCTTCTGCTGCTGTCCAGCTTCAACATTTTGTGCATTTAGAAATGCTCTTCTGCATACCTCATTATACTCTAGGTACACAGAAGAACGTTTGACTTACTGTTGCCTTCGTATTAGCTCTAAATAGTCTCTTAAATACCTGCTGACCTCTCAAAGCAACAAAACATTTTCATCCAGAGACCTATGGCTCACGGGATATTTTCCCATCCCTACTCTGATGATCACTTTAAATGTCAGCAGGTTGTTTTGACCATGTATACACACCTAAACTGGGATTGGGTTGCTGCCATGTAACTGGCTGATTAGTTCAACAGGTAGTGACAGATGAGTGCATGTCTTGTAACAGCTTTAGATTTCTGTTTAAATAACTTGTAGGGAAAGGTTCAAACAAGTCACAGCAATTGTGGATGTAAATGAGGCCAACAACAGTCAGGAGCACTTTGCTTTTGGTTCTTAGCTTGGTGTAACTGCAGTATTTAAAGCTGGTCTGATTTCAGAATTTATAGAAGATTTATCAAAAATTTACAAAATCAAAATGTAAAAGTGATTGGCAGACCGAGACAATTAACACAGTTATCCATGACACGTGCATTTTTAATTTATGGATGCCTCATTTTTTAAATATCACAGTTATCATCAATACATCATTATTGCGACACCTGAGGCTCGCAGCGTGACCACGTTCTGAATAAATAACATCAGCTGAAAGGTCCACAGAGAGGCCAACAAAAGCTGCGGGAATATATGTAAATGTATGCGTCGGCTGTCAGCATCCAGACGATGTGTCAGATACAGATCAGATGTTAATAACAGGTGATATTTTAGGGGTACACTGCAGGTCACGCTGTTGATAAAAGACCAAAACCCAGATAGTAAAATAGTTCAGACTCAAAATGACACTTTAATGACTAACATTATAAAACCCACACACAAGTACTGCCCAATGACAGCAGGAAAACATTTTAACTGAGCAAATATGGAAGTCCCTTCACCAGAGCAGAGAACATTGAGCACATTTTGTCCAACTATCAACATATGTAAGAATTAAGTGTTTGCTTTGCATTAATGTTGGCCATGCAGTAGCTTTGAGTTAGCTCACACATCTGCTTGCTTTGCGTTACTGGAGCTTCGTCTTACGTAAAGCTGTGGGCTAAATAGTTTTGAAGGTGAAAAGAAGATGAAGATGAAAACGTGTTTTCAGTTACAGTCGAGGAAACGCGTCAGAGAGCGGCTTTAACGACTGCTATCGTCCAGCTGTCAGTGCTCGTGTCTTTATTTGCTTGTTCCCTTTTCATTTCATTGGCTCTCGCACAGACAAATTCAGCTATAAATGGAAGCCAGATTAAACGCATCTTAATAATTTTGGTCAACAGTGTGTCTACAGTTTCTGCACTTGATGCTTCAAAATTATCAGTATTTCAAAAGTGGCTTCAGCAACCATGTTGTGCTGTGTGCTGGGTTGTGATTGGCTAAATGTCAGTTGCACAAAAAAAAGGTGTTACTATATGAGGCAAAGTCACACACGATACTTAAATTATATGAGAAAACATTTAAAAGGGTAAAAAGGAGAGATTGTTTTATATTCTTATATAATATTAGAACTATAATAATTATGGTTCAGTAGACGCCTCCAAACGGGTGCTGCAAACAAACATGTAATGTTTGCGGCCTGTGTGCGTGTGTTAGGCTTACATTGTGCGTGAATGTGCTGTGGCAGGCTGTCGCTGTCAGTGTTATCAGTAGCAGGGTTTATCGGGGTTCCCTAAGCCGCTCAGGGGCTGAGTCTGAGCGGTTTTGTTGTGCAGTTCACACGTTATTACACCTGGATTGTGGTGGGGATGTGACAGGCCTGCCTAGCGCCTGGGGAATGAGCAGAAAATAAAACAAAAACAGAATACTATCACGGCATAAGGCCAAAAGGAAAATGGAGGGGCACAGGAAACCGTTTCCTCTGTAAGCAGATCACGTCTCTGAGGGAAAGTGTCCATGTAACTATGAGGCCGACCGCCACATGTGTGTGTAATGAGCTCTGTAACCTTGCACACAGTGCAGAAGCAGAAAGCATCGCACGTTTAGATGCAAAGATGTGATTCAGCATTTGCAGGAAACTCTTTCTACTCCATTCTTTTATGTTTTCATGAGATTAAAAGTGCAAAGAGGCTCAGTGATATTTTGGTTTTGTGCAACTACTCTTTTGCTTTGTATTAACAGCGCAAAAATATATCTATTCCCAGTATTTCAAAAAAATGATGAGTACAGCGTGGGGTAAAATTGTCCGCAAGCATTCTGTACATTTGGTGAGGGTGTATTTCCATGGCTTGGATTAAGCTCTTTTGTTCCCATTAAGGAGAAGTCTGAATGCTGGTTCCTTGGCTCGGTAACAACCAAGCTAATCACAGCTTTGGATGTGGGATTAAGAATGTGGATGTCATCTTCTAGAAAATGACTGCATCCATAACAACGAGAGACAGAAAAATGCTTACAAAAAAATCAAGAACCAAGGCTGAAGATAATGTGCTGTCAGGGTTCTCAAAGAAATAACGCTTGAATTAATACATTGTTTTCTTTGTTAAAATGCTCCACGGGTTCCCTGTGGAGTTTTTGACCGAGTAGTAGTGCTTTGGAGGAATGCTTTTATGAACATAAGATAAGATAAGATAAGATAGAACTTTATTAATCCCTCGGGTGGGTTCCTCTGGGAAATTCGACTTCCAAAAAGCACAGCAACGACCGAAGTTACAGTTACAGAATTGTTATATATATATATATATATATATATATATATATATATATATATATATATATATATATATATATACACACACACACACACACACACACACATATATAAATACAGAGACAAATATAAATAAAATATACAAAGGGGATAAATAGAATAAATAGGAATAAAAAATAAAAATACAAGTGAATTGCACATTTCAACATGTTACTTACTCTAGGTTGTGTATAAAAGATGGATAAAGCCACCATCATGTCACTTATCAAATTTAGCTTTTTGGTTACATTTTTTTGTTTGTTTGTTTAGTTTGTGTTTAGAGCCATTAGTGAGCAAATTTGGAAGAGAAGGTAGAGTTATCAGCTAATGCTAGCAAGCTTGCTATGTTAGCAAGGTGTATCTTTATGCTTTTAGCATGGAAGACTATGGAAACTAACTTATTTTGAAGCTCAGTCACACTAGAGTAAAATAAGACAGCAAACTGCTGTAACAAGGAAAGATTAGTGGCTGCCCATATGATCAGCTGACTGGGCTGAATTTAGTTTTGCTACTTTTTAGCCGTTGGAGGTCAAATGTAAGTAGTTGCACAACTAGTTGGCTACCCAGAGATTCAGTGTGCAACACCCTAAACTTCTGGGTGAAGACTTTCAATCACAAGTTTGACTCTGCAATCCAACTGATTGCAGTCTCACAAATACTTTCCATCCAGTTGATAAATGCAGAGAGACTGCCAACACCACATAATGGTGGCTATATCCATCTTTTATATAAAACCTAGAATAAACAACACATTCATTAAAGCATTACTCAAGCACAGTTTGTCTGTGATGCATCTCTTTGCAATAGATGACTCAACTCAGCTAGTTGCCAACTTGTTGCATTCTGGTTATTCCTATATAAACGCAGGGTTGCAAAGTGATTTGGTCATTTTGCAGCAGCTACCTCACTATTTGTGGATGACTTTCTTAATTTCTGTTTTAAATCTATGAGGTTCTGGCTGGACTGGGAATGGAAGTTAGTTAATGTGAATCATAGACAGCAGCAGATTGTTGCTGACTTTTTACAGTTAACTGCTGCATTATCACAAACAGATTGCATGCAATTGCCAACTTAACTCCACTCAATCTCAAACGGACAGCAGACTGAATCTTGTTGTCGTTTTATTTCCACCTTGATGCGCCAAAGGCACTTTGACAATGACAACTGGCTGGGAGTGGCTGTGGACCCTAACCCATCTTCAAAGCAACCATGTCAAAGGCGCACAGTTGCAATAAATGCATGTGGTTATGCCTGGGTCTCCAACTCCTGTTGTCCCTAGTGTGCCATCTTTTAGCTCTTGGGTGTTGCTGCTTTGGACTCAGATGCATTCATGCATACATGCTACACAGTCCTACACATTCCTACTGACAGTTTACAGGAGCTAAACTTGGAAGAACACTACAAAAGAACTGCTAGGCTTGAATAAAAATTGTCAGGGTGCCTTTATTTAGTGCTAAGCGATACTGCAAATTTTAGTTTTGGTCCAATACCACGTAAATACAGGACTGAGCTTACTTACTAAGCTTAGAGGACAGAAAGAAATATTGATCCTATCGGGTTAGTATCGATCTGATACCAATACCAGCACTGGTGTCAATACCAGCGCTGTATCCAAACAGATATTTGGATTGCTTTGTTTTAAAACATCATTGTCAGTAATTACAAATGTGGTAACCATTTTTGTTATTTCATTTTCCAAAAATACCCATTGTGGGATTTTTCTATCACATCACCCTGAAAGTTTAAGAGTCCCAGTAAAATCTCCTAATGTAGCCTCATTTGAAACCCTACCTTTGTTCTTTTTCAAAATAGGCTCACTGCTATTAAATATTAATATATTCTTTCCTTCATTCTTCCATTTAATCATTTCAAATGTACAAGGCTATTTTTCTGGGTGAAGTGATTCATCAAATCCCATTATATTCTGTCACACTCTTCAGAATCGCCGGATTCTTACATGTGAAATTATTGAGCTCCTCCCTCTCCTGCTGCCTGACAGACCAGCTTGAATGATCAGGTGTTATTACAGCTGGTTTCTACGGCAGCACACCTGGTAAAAACTGACAAGAAGGAGACAGCACCAGCGTGGCTGCTGTCAGTGCCCGTCTACCCGGCTTTGTATGAGTAACGCGGCTTCACACTTGTTACATCTCAAGCTTCACTGTGGTCCGTTGTTCATAAAGCTGTACATTAGGAGAGAAAAAAACAAACGCAGAAAAAAACAGCTGCTGGGAACATGAGTCTGTCATGCTGGGCTTTTCTGAGCTCATAGTCAGCAAAAACATGCTTTCGCCGGCTTCGCAGCTGCCTTTAGCTAAGCACAGCCACAAAATTACACTTCACTGATTGATATGCCCTTCTGCAGTCAGCAGCACCATATGGCCTTTATACAGAAACATACATTTCCTCCTACATATTGTGGAAACATAATGGCCATGATGGATGGGTGAGTGAAAATAATGTTTGAACTGATTTACTTACAATGTTTGTTTGTAGGTGGCGGCGAACTAAATTTGGAGTGAAAGAAATGAATGCACGACTTCACTCAGCAACTTTTTCTTTCAGCCAATAACCAAAGCTTATATTTACAGTTTTGCCTCCCAGCAATCATAAAAAATAAAAGAAACAAGCTCTTTAAAAGAATTGCCAGCATTTGGGGAAATAAACATCACTGTTTTGCCATCAGTTAGATCAGAAGTTTGATACTATTGAATCCCAGGTGACTCAGGCCTCGAGACAGGTCGGCAACCACGTGACAATTACAGGTTGCTAGGAAGAAATGTGTTTCCCCACTACCAGCAGCAAGCAAATTAAACTTTTATATATCATAAAGTCTTTTAACAGTTGCTGGAAGTCCATCCATTTTCTTCCCTTTCTCTAATTCAGTGCTGTAGCCGGTTTGGACTCAGCTCCCAGCTAACCCAGAACATCCTCATTTAAATTAAATTAAATTTGGAAATAATTTGTAACACTTTTTCTGAACAGGAAGCTCCATTTTTATAAGAGTATAGTTCCTTTGCTGTGCATGGTGTATTCCAGGAGACCAATAAATAATACAACTTGACGTTATCACCTTATTATCCTCCCTTTAGTCAGCGTTTTGCTGTGTAGCTGCACGACTTAGGGTGCAAAAAAGTAAAGCAGCATTCATCTTCTCATCTAACTCGCAGAAATTGTGGCTTTCTCGTACAGCAAAGTGAAAAAAAAAGTTTTCACAGGACTCATTGCATCCGAAAAGCTAAGAACACCCCACGATTTAGTGGCTTTTAGAACCACCTTGTCAGCAATTGTTATTGCTTTCTTTATTTTGTTGTTATTGCCACTCCTCTTTGCAACCATCTTGCAATGCCGTTCAATGTTTATTTACAGTGTTTTTATCTTCATTCTTTTATGAAGAATGGGTGTGCGGTGATGGCTGACAACTGCCTCAGGATTTGAGTTGAGGTCTCGACTTTGACTGGATCACAGGAAACACCTTGATTCTTTTCTTTTTCGGCCATTGTTGCTGTGTTTAGGGATCATTGTCCTGTTGCACGTTCTAGTTTGGGTCAGACTTTAACTGTCCCCACATTTAGCCTCACATTTGACTCTAGAATACTTTCGTATGCAGAGGAGTTCATGGTTGACTCAGTGACTGCAAGGTGTAAAGGTCCTGTGGCTCCAACAAGGTCAACTCATCACTACGCCACCACCGTGCTCAACAGTTTCGATCAAGTGTTTGTGCTGATATGTTTAGTTTTCTCTGTTATGACCAGGCATCTTCACTTTGATCTCATCTCTCCAGAGGACATTGTTCCAGAGGTCTTTTGGCTTGTTCAGATGCAGTTTTATAAGCTTAAGCCATAATGGCATGAAGTTTTTGAAGAGAAGAAACTTTCTCCTGGCACCATTTTTTTCTAATTGTACTGTCATGAACTTTAACATTTAACATGCTAACTGTAGCTGTAGCTCTTTGTTTTGTTTTTGTAGTTTCTCTGAGCATTGCATAGCCTGACCTTTGGTGGAATTGACTGGGTATCCACGCCTGAGGAGACTGAGACATTGTGTTAACACACCTGAATGCTCCAGACCAGCAAACTGCCAAAACTTTAGTTTTTTTTTAAGAGATGCTCACACTGGCTGGTTATCAGCCAATCAAACGCAGTTGATTAGTAGCATTTGGCTGCTATTCTTTTATTATGTTATGAAAACTTTATTTTTCACATGTCTGTGTCACAATAAATGAGATTTTATTGAGCCATATATTTAATGATGACACAATATGCACAAAAATATTTTTTGTCAGTTAATTATTCTGATTTACAACTTCAGTGTACTGCCTCGGAGAAGTATGTGACTTTCCATGAGCCTCTAGCACTGAGAGGCAGTTTGTATTTATGTCTGAGTAGTGCTTCAAGGTCTGGCAAGAGCATTTACATTGGGCATGCTTTATTAATGTGCAAATTATAAAATGTCATTGTCCCCAGTTATTTAAGCAATCTCCCTTTATATGCATCTATTGATCCATCTATTCCTGCTCATCTCATTCAATCATTGGCTCTCTCATCCTGTATTGCTCACATTCTTCAAAGTGGTTGCTCCAGTCCCCCAGATTCATGCATGCATGGACTTTAATGATCTCAATGGAATGAATGCCTTAAGAGTGTGAGTCAGTTATCATACCTAACCCAATGTCTGATAATGAATTATTCAAGGCTGGCTGCATAACTTAAGCTGTCAAAAGATTTGTCATAGCTCTGGCTTATATCATAGCCTGCTCGTCAAGTTACGTATGCTTACATACACACACACTAGCAGTCAAAAGTTTGGACACACATTGTAGATACTCACTGAAGACATCAAATATATGAAGCAAGATATATAGAATTATGTAGCAAATAAAAATTGATAAATAACTCTAAATATGTTTTATATTTTAGATTCCTCAAAGTAGCGCTGTCAACAAAGCAAAGGGCTTTGTTGACAGCGCTGCAAACCCTTGACCTTCTCTCAATGAGCTTCATGATGTAGTCACCTGAAATGGTTTTCGCTTTACAGGTGTGCCTTTCTTAAGAACCAATCAGCTAAGTAAAGAGAAACAACAGTTCATCATTACTTTAAGAGCTGAAGCTCAGTCAGTCTAGAAAATTGCTAAAACTTTCAATGTGTCCTCAAGTGCAGTCGCAAAAACCAGGTGCTACAAGTGCTACAATGAAACTGGCTCACATGAGGACCGGCCCAGGAAAGGAAGACCAAGAGTCACCTCTGCTGCTGAGGATAAATTCATCCGAGTCACCAGCCTCAGAAATCACAAGTTAACAGGACCTCAGATTAGAGCCCAGATACAGTGGCTTGCAAAAGTATTCGGCCCCCTTGAACTTTTCCACATTTTGTCACATTACAGCCACAAATATGAATCAATGTTATTGGAATTCCAGGTGAAAGACCAACACAAAGTGGTGCACACGTGAGAAGTGGAACGAAAATCATACATGAATCCAAACATTTTTTACAAACAAATAACTGCAAAGTGGGGTGTGCGTAATTATTCAGCCCCCTTTGGTCTGAGTGCAGTCAGTTGCACATAGACATTGCCTGATGAGTGCTAATGACTAAATAGAGTGCACCTGTGTGTAATCTAATGTCAGTACAAATACAGCTGCTCTGTGACGGCCTCAGAGGTTGTCTAAGAGAATATTGGGAGCAACAACACCATGAAGTCCAAAGAGCACACCAGACAGGTCAGGGATAAAGTTATTGAGAAATTTAAAGCAGGCTTAGGCTACAAAAAGATTTCCCAAGCCTTGAACATCCCACGGAGCACTGATCAAGCCATCATTCAGAAATTGAAGGAGTATGGCACAACTGTAAACCTACCAAGACAAGGCCGTCCACCTAAACTCACAGGCCGAACAAGGAGAGCGCTGATCAGAAATGCAGCCAAGAGGCCCATGGTGACTCTGGACGAGCTGCAGAGATCTACAGCTCAGGTGGGGGAATCTGTCCATAGGACAACTATTAGTCGTGCACTGCACAAAGTTGGTCTTTATGGAAGAGTGGCAAGAAGAAAGCCATTGTTAACAGAAAACCATAAGAAGTCCCGTTTGCAGTTTGCCACAAGCCATGTGGGGAACACAGCAAACATGTGGAAGAAGGTGCTCTGGTCAGATGAGACCAAATTGGAACTTTTTGGCCAAAATGCAAAACGCTATGTGTGGAAAACTAACACTGCACATGACTCTGAACACACCATCCCCACTGTCAAATATGGTGGTGGCAGCATCATGCTCTGGGGGTGCTTCTCTTCAGCAGGGACAGGGAAGCTGGTCAGAGTTGATGGGAAGATGGATGGAGCCAAATACAGGGCAATCTTGGAAGAAAACCTCTTGGAGTCTGCAAAAGACTTGAGACTGGGGCGGAGGTTCACCTTCCAGCAGGACAACGACCCTAAACATAAAGCCAGGGCAACAATGGAACGGATTAAAAGCAAACATATCCATGTGTTAGAATGGCCCAGTCAAAGTCCAGATCTAAATCCAATCGAGACTCTGTGGCAAGATCTGAAAACTGCTGTTCACAAACGCTGCCCATCTAATCTGACTGAGCTGGAGCTGTTTTGCTAAGAAGAATGGGCAATGATTTCAGTCTGTAGATGTGCAAAGCTGGTAGAGACAGACCCTAAAAGACTGGCAGCTGTAATTGCAGCAAAAGGTGGTTCTACAAAGTATTGACTCAGGGGGCTGAATAATTACGCACATCCCACTTTGCAGTTATTTATTTATAAAAAATGTTTGGAATCATGTATGATTTTCGTTCCACTTCTCACGTGTGCACCACTTTGTGTTGGTCTTTCACGTGGAATTCCAATAAAATTGATTCATGTTTATGGCTGTAATGTGACAAAATGTGGAAAAGTTCAAGGGGGGCCGAATACTTTTGCAAGCCACTGTAAATGCCACACAGTGTTCCAGTAGCAGACACATCTCTACATCCACTGTTCAGAGGAGACCACATTTGACCACAAAGGCCTGATTCACACAAATCAGGCCTTTGTGGTCAGAAAAAACTACTAAGGAAAAGCAACAAGCAGAAGAGATTTGTTTGGTCACAAGAAACACAAGGAATGGAGATTAGACCAGTGGAAATCTTTGCTTTGGCCTAATGAGTCCAAATTTGAGATCTTTGTTTCCACCTGGCATGTCTTATGCGATGCAGAAAAGGTGAACTGATGGTCTCTACATGCATGGTTCCCACCGTGAAGCATGGAGGAGGAGGTGTGGGGGTGCTTTGCTGGTGATTTATTAAAAACTGAAGGCACACTGAACCAGCATGGCTACCACAGCATCCTGCAACGACATGCCATCCCAACAAGTTTGCGTTTAGTTGGGCCATTGTTTATTTTTTAACAGGACAATGACCCCAAACACACGTCAAGTGTGTAAGGGCTATTTGACCAATGAGGGGAGTGAGTGCTGGCCTCCACAGTCACCTGACCTAAACCCAATCAAGATGGTTTGGGATGAGATGGACCACAGAGTGAAGGCAAAAGGGCCAACAAGTGCTCAGCATCTCTGGGATCTTTTTGGAGTCACTTCCTGCTGGCCATTAAATAGGATTTTAATCAAAGACACCACTGCATCCATCACTTATATACAGTCTGTGGTTTTATGTTATCTAGCTGTAGACTTTATCCAAGTCAGTCTAAATTCCTCATAGTAATTCATATGAGTATATATTAAAAGAAATTATAGAAAAATGTATCACACAGAATTAATTTTAGTTTAGTAACTGAGCTATGGCTAACTATTAATATATTATATAGCTTTAAAAATTGGATATGTCAGTATTTATATAATAGCTAAATGGTTAGGTGTTATGTAACTAGTTTTTATGATATTATAACAGCTAAAGCTTACTTTAAAATCTCAAAATGTCTACTTTTGGGAAAAGAAATTAAATAAATAAATCACTGAAACCTCCCAACGATAGCATATAAATGGTGGAGGGCAGGCACATAATAAGACTGTGCAATGTAAATTTTCTCAGAGTAGAATGTTGTAGCCACATGACGATTCAAAAAAAATTATAATGAATATAGAAACCTGCAAAGAGATGATTTCAAATTAACAGAGTAATATAAAAATCTTAACAATGTTAACTACTGGCCAAAGCCGACACAAAGAAGAAAATACTGTTGCTAATTTCAGTCTGAAACTATTTAAAGGTTAAGTAAGGATAAATTGATGTGGCCCCAAATCATAAAATATGTGATTAAAAACAAAACAAAAAAACAGCTGAAGATAATAAGAAAAAAATGATAATGCACGGGAGGTGCAGAAGACGAACAAAGTAAAGGAGATGATTATTTTTTTTGAAGTTCATTGAAAAGCAGCAGGCATGTTAAATTCTCCTTGAGGACAGCTCTTCAAAGTGAGAAGAAGCCTTTTAGAGCCAAACACGCAGCGAGAGTGAGTACTGAAAGAAAAAAAGAAAAGACAGCCGTGGATGAAATTTTAATGCGATACCTTTTGAATAATCTTGGTGAACCTGTAGGTGCTGACCCCACAACGTGGTGCATAAATGTGACAGGATGCACAGCAAAACAAATCCTTAAAGGCACAGCTCCCAGCCTCAGCTGGTTTAAGCTGTTGTTTGGTGGTAATTAAGTATTTTATCAGCATTTAACAACAAGAGAGAACGACTTGAGCTTTCTGGTTTTGTTCTTTTGTCCTCTAACTGCTCTCCAGTTTTCTTACACTCTTACCTTGATTATGTTTCTCCTTTTTCCTCCCTTGTGACTTTGCTCCATCACTTTCCCATCTTCCTTCCGCTCAGACAGCAACTTCGTCCTGGGGAATGCTCAGGTCCAGTCTCTCTATCCCATTGTCTACTGCTCCGATGGCTTCTGCGAACTGACCGGCTTTGCCCGCGGCGAGCTGATGCAGAAGAGCTGCATGTGTCACTTTCTGTACGGGAGTGAGACCAGCAACCCTCTCACCACACAGATGCAAAAAGCTCTGGATGAACGCCGGGAGTTCAAGACTGAAATCATTCTGTACAAGAAGAGCGGTAAGACTCGGCTGCTGGAGCAGACTGACAAGTTAAATAGTGTTTAGTGCAGTATTTCTTTTTTCCAAACCAATATGTGTCTGTGTTCTGATCTCTTTTCCTTGAAAAGGCTCTAAGTTCTGGTGTCTGTTGGACATTGTTCCCATCAAGAACGAGAAGGGCGAGGTGGTTCTGTTCCTGGTCTCACATAAGGACATCACAGAAAACAAGGACCAGGACCGTGACAATGAATCTGACATTGGTGAGCACCATCCACTCCCTGTCCAATTCACGTGAAATGGGCAAGGCATTAACGAGAATCAGTCAAACTACCTACTTCACGTACCTGCTGTCAGTTCTGTCGAGAAAGATGGCAAAGAGCCGATCAGTTCATATGATTCCTTTAGAGAGAAGGGGTCAAATAAAAACAACATCCTTTGGACTATTGTGCATGGACTTAGAAAACACTTAAGCACAGTGCTGTGCATGAATGCGCCAGCACATATTCACTGAACAAATACACTTTGCATTTAAAGAACATGATGTGAGCATACAGTGACATGTGAACGCGTTGCACATGATGAGCTGTAAATAATGCTAGTGGTTCGAGCAAACGCAGAGCTGCTGCAGCTGTCTATCTAAAGGTCTGATGGAGCTTTATGAATGAATCAGTGCAGCTTATCACAGAACACAAACAAGTCGATTCTCCTGCTTTCCCAAGCAGTAAATTTTGGGCAAACTTACTGTTAACATCAAATACTTAAAGCACATATCGAGATTCCTCTGTGCCACTTTGACTGTTTATCTGAAAATATCCAAAGTGGACACTTACATTTTCACATGGTCTAATATTCCTATGTCGGTGACAACGTTGGTCCAAAATCAGCATCGCAGCTGACTTGTTTACACTGTCTTAGCATTCAGATGCATTCAGTTAGCGTTAGCCAAGACGTTAGCTTACTGTCACGAGGAACCCAACGTGAGAAACCTGACTTGATAAAATATTTATTATATTGTATGAATTCTTAAAGAAAACACCTGAAATGCTGAGTTTTATATAAACAAAGGCATTTGGTTTTTCCTTTTCCTCCATATTCCAAAGCTATGACATCACAACAGCGTGACTGGTCAGTTGCAACGCTGACGAACACCAACATGGGAATATCAGACAGACCTACTTTACAGTGAATTCATCGCCAGTTTTTCTGTTTTGTTTCAACTGGAGGGGATTTGCTATGTGCTGAAAACTTTTCTGTATGTGTGGTTGAGGGATGTAAAGACATAATAACCAGCTCCACAGCAGCAGGGAGTAAATGTACAGCATCGCTCCACTAATCTAATGCTGTCATCACCTCACGTATTAGTGTAGTGTTTTACACGACCTCAGACATTTAGATTATGGCTCTCCATAGCTATGGTGAACAGCCACGACCTAAAGTGAAACATATTAGCTTTAGATTACAGATCTCGGTGGAGCCAAACTACTACAATGTTCATAATGTTGCTCAATTAAACCAGACAACAGTCGTCCTCAAGCTATCTCTCATTTGCCTCCTTTTAGATTCAGTTGTAGGCATGTGCAGGTTAGCACGGTGAGAGTTTCTGCCACATTAGTGCTTTGTTCTCCTATTGTGTGCCCTTGCTCTCAGATGAGGAAACTGGTCTGGAGATTCGCCAGATCAGCTGCCCCTCAGGCTGTAACATGGAGCGCCGGCGCAGTCGGGCTGTCCTCTATCAGCTGTCGGGACACCTGCAGAAACAGGACAAAACCAAGAGCAAGCTGAAGATCAACAATGTGAGATGTGCTGTGTTTGGTGGTTTAAATTATTCACAGCCAATGCCTTTTTTTTAAAGTTCAGTGACCTCTGACTTTTACTCTACAGTCACAATTCTCCTTTGCTAAGTATCAATAAAATATGCACAGAGGATGCGCCATTTTAAATATAAATACCCCGTCACAGACTTTCAAACCCTGACTAAGCCTTTAGTAAGGCCAAAAGTCGCAGTGTCATCAGCATGTTTTGTCTGTAGGGAAAGCTGCAGCCTCCAGGAGAGTGCAACTGAAGCGCCATATAAGGTGTCAGGGGTTTACTGGCTTTACTGATTAAGAGGGTTGTCATGGTTTCAAGAGCTTTGCTTGTGATTGTGATCTGCATATCAATTCAAAAAGATGAAGGCTTGTAAATTTAAGCAACCTTTAATGACATAAAGACTGCCAAACTGCCTCCAACATGCGAGGAGCAGTCGGAATAGCCATTTGTCTTCAGCTTGGCCAATTTTATTTAGATTTGATGGCGATATAAGTCTCAATCACGCCAATCCAGTGGAACCATAAATTATACCTTCACATCTAGTGCTAAAGATGAAATATTTAATGGAGATGAAAAGCCACTCCCCATTGTTAACTTGGCAGATATATAATGCTAATACTGTTAATTTATGCCCATTAATTCTCATGTGTGTTTTTCCATGCTACACATCAAGAGCGTTCTCGGAGCCAATGCGAACCCTGTCCCCGAGTATAAGGTGGCCGATGTCCAAAAATCCCGTTTCATCCTCCTTCACTACGGTGCATTCAAGGCCGGCTGGGATTGGCTGATCTTGTTGGCCACTTTCTACGTGGCCATCACAGTTCCCTATAACGTTTGCTTCACAGCTGTGGAAATACGAGAGGACGGCGGCTCGGCAGCGCGAAACCCACCGAGTGTCAGCGATATCTTGGTGGAGATACTTTTTATCATTGGTAAGCCCGTTTTAAGATGCTTCCCCTCTCTCTGCCAGTCATTTCTCTTTTAACTCCTATCATTTTCTATCCAATTTTATGAACCATACTTAAAAATGAGCACCTTTTTTTTCTGGTGGAAACATCTATGAATGGTGAATATAATATGAGCCTGAAATGATCAAGGATCCATATAGAAGTCACACAAAAGTATTTACAAAGGCCCAAATCCCATAAAAGTTTGCGTTAAACAGTCTGTGAGACAAATGATACCCACTCTCCTGACCTCTCGAAAAGTCCCTTCAGTCAAAAGCGGCTGTTAGTGTCCATGTGACTCTACATCTCCCATTGCAGCTGCACTAACCAGGTCACCCAGGCCTGTGTTTTGTTCCATTTGTACCAAAACATGAATACAGTTTGTGTTTAGGTAATCTGGTTCAGTCTGGAAGTGGAACTTGTAAGATCAGACTGCTTTAAAAGCCACCAGGAGCTCACATTAGTCACTCGTGTAGGCAGCTGTGTCATTTATCGCTTTTATACAGACTTTTTTTTGGGGAGAGCAACATTGAAACTGAGGAAACTAGTGCACAACTGCTGCCAGCAGCTGGTTAGCATAAACACTTTAAACAGGAAGAAACAGCAAGTTTTGCCCTGTTTAAAAGTTAAAGTGAAAAAACAAACAAGCAAGACAGGGTTTTCTTTTTTCTTTTTTTTTTCCATTTGGCTTTGTTTAGAGCGGCAATGTCAAACTCAGTTTACATCGTAGGCCAAGTACAGCCCACTGTGGCAAGGCAAGTTTATTTATATAGAACAATTCAACAACAAGGTGATTCAAAGTGCTTTACAGAGACATTAAAAAACAAAAACAAATAAAAAGCATGATTTAAAATCGATTAAAAAAAACAGTAGATAAAATCAGTAGTTAAAATGTAAGTTTTGCCGAAAATTTTAACAACACATCTCAGTTTTCCTGCATGATGGGCTTAAGAAATAAATCTATAAACTTACAGAAAAAGTTCTGTTAGCTCATTGCACACACTGTCCTGTAATTATCAAATGGAAAATTGGCAGAAACTCCTCTTTTTCTTTTTTTTTTTGTTGTAAATTTCAAAATTAAACAGTGAAAAAACAGGAACTTTCTGTCATCTAATGGTTTATCTTATACTTATTTACTGGTGAATTTTGAATGAACGTGGAGAAGGTCCTTTAAGTTATGAAAACACAGATAAAAGTAAAATTTATGCCACCCTTCAAAAAATAATTTTTAAAATAATTTAAGTTTCATGCGCTTCCTTCCATAGCCGTCAAATGACTTTAGAAAAGCGGGTTGATTCTGGCCCCTGAGACTTATGTTTGACAACCCTGGTTTAGCAAACACAATACATGTTTGATTTACAGGTACTGGTTGTGCTAGCTCAGTCCCTGTGGTTCTGCGGAGTAACTGGCTGCTGGCTTTAGCCTCATATTTATGCTACAGGCATGGCTGCAGTATCAAGTTTCTCATCTACTGCTCATAAAAAATGCAAGTAAAAGTTACCAAACTGACACAGTGTTGCTTTAGGTAAGAAAGTGACTGATTAATCACAAGAAGGAGAGTCAATTAGACTTTAAGGTTTTGGCACACTGCTAAAGCATTTCAGCCTACATTTGTGATGTCATTCTTTTTCTTTCTTGTTTTGTCTGTGGTGAAGGTGGAGTTCCTTTTTTTTTGCTAGCCAGTTCTATTTCAATAGAAGTTGGGTTGGTCTTGGTCATCCAACTGGGTCATCTCCAGATTTAATGATGCCTTTCGTGTGCTTCGTTCTAGATATCGTGTTGAACTTCCGAACAACTTACGTGAGCACGTCGGGTCAGGTGGTCTACGACGCCCGTTCTATATATATTCACTACGTCACGTCCTGGCTGTCTGTGGATCTGATTGCCGCCTTGCCCTTTGACCTGCTCTATGCCTTCAATATCAGTGTGGTGAGTCTGCAGCAATGACTTTTAGTTGGTTACACAAGGGTTGGAATAGAGGCATGGTGCATTAATCCTGCTTGCTTGACTGTTGCTTATGCTTTTGTGATCCTTTAGTTATGATTTTTATCCATTTTTGTGCACGTGACATGAAGGTAGTGGCTCTAAGGGCCCCGCTGGCGGTCATAGACCTCATTCTTTTATCAGTAGCACTCTCCTGCTGCTCAACTCTTTCACTGCTCATTTAACCCTTGTGTGGTGTTCGTATTTTTGTTACTCAGCCAGTGTTCATGGGTCTGGTGGACCCGCTAGAGTTTTGGCTTTCCAAATTAACACTATCAAACAATTTTATGTTAAATTACTCAACAGATGTTTACTTCATCCCAATTACAAGACATATGAACAGCAAACATGGTTAATTTTTTCCCTTTACCTTTGTTAGATCACATTTATGAATTAATGTGCTTCTCGTTTTTCTTTTATATAAAATGTTATAAATAAATCAGTTATAATCAAGTGGAGTGAGTGGAAAGACACAACACATTTACACGTGAAAAAATAATTGTTTAATTTTTCTTTTGAAAAAAACTGAACACGGGTCTCACAGACCCGAACACCATACAAGGGTTAATAAGGCAATTAAACTGAACATGCTCAGTGGTCACCGAGACGACAACGCCTGCACTTAAACTCACAGAAACCTGAAATGAAAAGTGACTGACAACTTTTTGTTCCATATTTTGTTGAAGCGTTGCTCTTCCTGTGCAAATTTGTTGCAAGAGTGGCTTCAAAAAGGAGGAAAGCTGAGAGGGTTAGTATCAACCAGAACTCATTATTAGGTAACTGGTAATTAAGTTGATAAACGAGTACGCTGAGGACAAATTACCGTTTGAGACAAGTAGATTAGCCAGATGATGTTCAGTGCAGATCCTGATAGCTGTTCATGCAGAAAACATTGCGACTGGCACATGAGGCTACACTACACTTTTTACTTTGGTCTAATATTTATTTTGTTTTACTACTTTTTTATAGAGCATTTACAGCTCATGTCCCCATTGTGCTGTTTCTAATAAAGAGATATGTCTGTACTTTCAGGGGTTGCAAGTCCAAAAGGCTGTGGGACTCTAGATAAGGAGGACCAGACTTCTGGCACTTCTTTAAGGCTTCCTGGTTGCATCCTTAACCACTTGATGTTATAAACAGAAAATTAAAGTACTGATGTGACAAGTGGAGTGTATATACTGTATTTTTTCAGCTAAAATGCAGTTAAAATTTTATAATACAGATGGGCGATGACCCAAAAGATCGAAGAGTGTATGTCCTCCAAAAACCCCCCAGAGATTTATTAAAGCAACGAAGTGGAATATTCTTACTCAGTCAAGTCAGTCACCTGATCTGAACCCTATTGAGCATGCATGTCACTTGTTGAAGACTAGACTTCAGACAGAAAGCCTCACAAACAAACAGCAACTGACAGCCGCTGCAGTGAAGACCTAGCATAGCATTAAAAAGGAGGAAAGCCAGCATCTGGTGATTTCCATGAGTTCAAGACCTCAGGCTGTCATCGCATAGAAATGAAGACTCTATTTTCAGTTATTTCATTTGTCTGGTTACTTTTGAGCCCCTGAAATGATGGGATTGTGTTAGACTTTTATGCAATCCTTTTTTTCAACCTCCTAAATTAAAGCTGAAAGTCTGCACCTCAGCTGCATCTGAGTTGTTTCATTTAAAATTCATTGTGGTAACGTACAGAACCAAAATTAGAAAAATGTGGTATTCAAACACCACTTTAGTGAAGTCCCAGAATAAAACTGAGGAGCTGGAAATCATAATAACAGGTGCCTGTTTAAAAAATTAACTTTTTTCAGATTTTTTTTGTGCAACACAACCATGCAACTAAAGACAGATCTGTACAGTGTGTGATTAGCATGACACTGAGTTGGGGTTTTTTGGTTTGTTTTCTAATCATTTATTTTTTAGATTATCATCATCATATTTTTGTAACTTCCCCCCCCCCCTGTGATTAAAACAGGAGCAAAGCAGAGCAATCACACACCTGTTTCTTCTTTGCCGATTCTTAATCACATCCAGGTTTCTGGAATTAATTCTTGTCTCTGTGTGGTGTAATCCATCTTGCATGTGTGGAAACCAGTGAACAGGCTACTAATTGGACACAGAAATGAGCAAGGAATTGCACAGAATGAGAAAAATCAATATCGTGAGCATGTTTGAGGAGGTAAGAGGGAGCATCAGGACTGTTTTCACTAAAGTATGATAACATCAGTGACTTCCTCTGCCTGCTACAACTGAATTTGAACCAGCTCTGAATTTATTTTCTTGGGCTATTTTAATTCCGTCTGTGTTGTAAGGATACTGAGACATGTTTTTGCTGTTTGTCTGTGCTGTAAATAGGTTTGTGCACCAGGTCCCTCAGTAACATAGCTCACTATCAAGGTGACTGATTAAGACTGTCAGTGTCCACCAGTACTTCTAATTACAAACCTTCCCCAGCTCCAGATGTGAAAAAGATTAAACCTGACTATTTCTAATTCAAGTCACGGTAAATGTTCTACCCTACCTATCTGAGAGTAACTAATCCCATCCTAATGAGCTCCACTTGTCATATTTCCCGTTACAAGTTTTCGCCTTCCCTTCTGTCTCTGACTCCCAGAACTTCGGCGTTCACATGCTGAAGACGGTGCGCCTGCTACGCCTTTTACGCCTCCTGCAGAAGCTGGATCGTTACTCCCAGTACAGCGCTGTGGTCCTCACGCTGCTCATGTCCACCTTTGCACTGCTGGCCCACTGGATGGCCTGCGTGTGGTACTTCATTGGGCGCAGCGAGATCGAAAGTAATAGCCTCACCTCTTGGGATATAGGTTCGTGTCTGTGTGTCTGTATTGTGGTTTCATTTAAAGATTTACGGGGATTCATTAGATGGGGGAGCAAAAGAGCAAAGAGACAGGGAGACAGACCCAATCAAAGATTGTGCGTGTCATTTTAAATGCTCCGAAGCAAAGCATGAAGATACTCTTCTACGTGCAGCTTGTATGTGTGTCCTTTCACTGCGAAAACACTTCTAATTATGGTGATCTGTTTCCCCTCCTACTGCGCTCACCGGTGCCAAACAACAACAATACTGCGAGGTGCATGTGGTGCTGGTGCTTATCCTGTTTGAGCGATTTAACGCAACAAAGCGCAATGAGACAAAAGAGTAGAGAGGGAGGACGATGGTGAGCAGCGGTTAAAGATATATGGTTTTCTCTGATTTGTAGATGCACGTGGATGTAAATGTACACGTGGGGTGGGCTAAGGTGGACAAGTGGGTCAGCCGTTTATCATAGGGTTGGTAATTGAGCTTGCACAAATTGCTTCCAATGAGCAGGCTTGTTCTCCACTAGTCAGGCTTAATGAGAGTTGTGCACACGAGGTTTAAAAGCTCTCTTACCAGTTTATTTATGTAACACTACACAAGTCAGCTCCGGGTTTACAGACAAAAAGCTGTGTTTTACTCTTGAAATTACAATATTCTGATAGAGACTCAGCAGGAAAGAAGACAAGGGAGCAGACAATAATGCACAAAAGTCTCTGTATTTTGCGTCCATGGAGACGGACGTTATGTGTTTTGTTTAAATTGGTCTTGAGCAATAGTTCTCCAGGGTTTCTGAAGGTCTTTCAAAGTCTTATTTGGCTGCTTTGTACAGTCCCTGTACTCATCCATCTTCTGATGGATAGGGATGATGTTGTGTCTACACATAACAGACAACTTAGCAAAGAACACATTTTAAATTGTATCTTTGGCTACTAAAGAACAGCCTGTTCCAGATCTAGTCATAGGTTTTTGTCCATTTTTGCATCTGTTTTCTGTTTTGTGAAATGAATATATGACTAGATAATAGTTGAACTTTTTTAAGCATTATAAGAGTATGTTATATCGGTATTGTGCGCCACTAGGATGCCTAATCATTTTAAAGCCATTTAGGGTTCAAGGAATGACCTCTGCTTATATAAGTGATGCCCGTTACTGTGGTTGATTAAGTAGTAGTGTGAAGCAAATATGAGAAGTCCCTTGTGATGTAAGTAATTTCTAAGAGACTTTGACTTCCTGTCAAAATGTTAAAACAGCCACAAGCTGACAGATAATGAGACTTATTATTTGCACTGTGCATAAATACAATCTGACATTAAAATGCTTGCATGCTGTGTCAGACGTGTACTCCCAAATGCACATACACCAAAGCTGAAGGAATGACTCTACCCTTCCAGGCTTGTTACCGCCGCTAATGAAGCCTTCTAGTAAAGGTCATCAAACAAACACGGTTGCACTCTCATTAAACTGACAAACTCTTCTGGACTGTCTCACTTCCCCCACCAGGCTGGCTCCATGAACTGGCCAAACGCTTGGGAACGCCATACTTTATGGCACCGCTGACCTCCCTGCTGGGAGTCTCTGAATCGCCTCAAGACACTGTGACAGCAGGACTAAGCAATTACAGCCAGTGGAACGGCTCTAGTTTGGAGCCACTGAACGGGGCGAGCGTGTTGGATTCAGGCCAGTGGAATGGCAGCAAGACCAGAGTGAGGGCACCGAATGGCTCAGGGATGACAGTGAGCGGCGGGCCGTCTGTCAGGAGCTCCTACGTGACATCACTCTACTTTGCCCTGAGCAGTCTGACCAGTGTGGGCTTTGGCAACGTTTCGGCCAACACGGACTCTGAGAAGATCTTCTCCATCTGCACCATGCTGATCGGAGGTGGGCAAAACCTCAACATCAAAATCAGATGTTCTTAACCCTTTACAGCCTGAGCCATAAAAAATATCTGTCTGTCTGTCTGTCTGTTGGGTTTTTTCAACAACCAAAAATATTATGTAGGAAAAAATTTTCCGTTAAAATACAAAACGTCATTGTTTGTTTGTTTTTTGCTTTTTTATGCAAATGAGTAACTGTGTAAGTGGTAAAATTTAATGCTTGGTTTTCAAAATATGGAAAAAAATCTGTTAAAACAAATATATATATATATCATATGATATGATATACCTTTATTAGTCCCACAAGGGGAAATTTTTATATATATATATATATATATATATATATATATATTAGGGGTGCAACGATACACAAAATTCACGGTTCGGTTCGGTTCGATACTTTGGTGTCACGGTTCGATATTTTTTCGATACAAAAAAATGTTCATGCCTTTTTAATTTGTCATTTATTAAAATTATAAATATATATTTTAACTCAAAAGTACAGTTTTTAAATTTAACCCTAACCCTTGTGCGTGTTTTTTATTTTGACAGCGAATGCGCACCTGCGGACCACTTATGTGCACCCCTGGTTATTTAGCTCGTCATATTGCAGCCACAGAAATTCTTTTGTCCATGAAACCATAAAGCTGCACTTTCTTTTTGCCTTATAGTCTCATTTGTCATAACTTTTCCGTTTTGTGGTAAGCTTTTCTTTGGCTGTCACTTCTTCACCCTGACCTGTCTTATTTGGCTCAGCAGAACTAAAATATATATACTGCTACTTTTACACACTCACTCACATAAGCTCAGCGATTCTCTGCGCGATCAACCTCTCACATGTTTAAGCTTGCTGCGGGAGATTTCACTTGTCATGTTTGCATAGTAAGCTAACGATTAATAAGACGATGTCAGAGGAATTGGTGCACAAATTATCATCACTCACAGATCAGTGCTGTCATTGCAAAGTGAAAGCAAAAAAACAAGCGCAAATTCAAACGCGATTTCAATATGTCACATATTGACAGTGGCTCACCGATGCCAATGACATAATTACCCAGCTACATTTCTGAAAGAATGCAAAAGCATTGACATATATTTTTCCTACAATAGCCCGAAGGGCAGGGCAGAGAGATTTTTGTAGCCCGACTGGAAAGATCGCTAGCTCCGGGATGTCGGGCTAGCGATTTTGCAAGCCCTGTATCTGATTGAGGAATCACTCATCTTTGGAAAAGAGAGTTTATTACAGAGAAATGGCTCTTTCCAAAATAAAAGCTATACTATCCGCTTCTTCTGGGCTATATTCTCAGCAGCATAAGGAGAATCATGTGCTAACAGCTGTCTAAATGACTCGGCTAAAGTTAGTAGCATGCTTGTTGTTTTTGTCTGCTTCCACTTGTCTTTGCACTAGGATGATGTCGGCGTAAATGTGCAGTCATATTCGTTGTGTTCCCACTAGTGCTTTCAGGTTAATCTCGTTGAAATGACCTTAACGCCACAACACGGCAAATCTCCGTTAATGAGCTACTGCCGATCATGGGGCTAGACAGCTAACACGTTAACGAGCTAACTGCGCTAACACACTAGTTCACACCAATGTAATTAAGCATTGCATGGCACATCCAACATACTGTTTTACTTTAGTCCATGACTCGCTTACCTTCAGGGTCATACGTCACATGAAAACCAAAATAATTCCAAACGCCAGATCTGAATGAGGGTGGGGGAGGTCCATGTTGCAAGGAGAGCTTAACTTCTGTCTCGCTAGCTTGCCCTGCGCTCTTCCTCCTGACTATGCTGTCTGTGTGGAGCACTCAGTGGATCTGCGCTCGACAGTGCAGCCTAGGCGGAGTAGTCGAACACAGATTCACTGAGCGCTCAACACAGACAGCATCGTCAGAAGGAAAGTTGATAAAATAAATTACAAATGTTGTATTGTTCGATACATATGCGTACCGAACCGAAAGCACTGTATCGAACGGTTCAATATCGATACGAATATCGTTGCACCCCTAATATATATATATATATATATATATATATATATATATATATATATATATATATATATATATATATATATATATATATATATATATATATATATACCACTTTTGCCCAGTAATCCCAAGTTATTTAAACCTCACACTGCACATTTCATGCTGGACGTTAAGCGAACTCACACAAGTACCTCAAGTACAGCAAAAAACATCACACTGAGCAGCTTTTCAGGTGTTCTTACCTGTTTTTCTGTCTCCTCTGCAGCATTAATGCATGCTGTGGTTTTTGGTAACGTGACCGCCATCATCCAGAGGATGTACTCACGTCGCTCCCTCTACCACACCCGCACCAAGGACCTGAAGGACTTTATTCGTGTGCACAGGTTACCCAAGGTGCTGGAGCAACGCATGATGGAGTGTTTCCAGACAACCTGGTCTGTCAACAACGGTATTGATGTCAGTGAGGTAGGAAGGATGACATTTGGTCTTGATAGTGCAGGAATCTAAGATAGATCTCAGGTACTGCTGCCCTGAGGCAAAAGTAAAACTCATAGGAGTGTTTGTGCATCCAATTCAGTGAATTCTAGATGGAAACAAATGTGAGACTGATCCTTTAACGTTCTCAAACGGACATGTGGCCTCTGTAGCATGGATTAGCCACAATGGGATAAAGTGGAGTGAAAGTGCAGATGAGGTGACTTGTCCTCCAGGCAGACTAGAAAATAAATAAATATATATATAAAAAAAACACGGCTCCCAGTCATTGAGAGGATTTGGTTTTTGTTTGGTTTCTCTCACGCTGGAGCAGCCATCTTAATTTAACGGATTAATGGCCTCACAGACTCTAAACTCACTCCTGGTGTGTTTTGCCACCAGTTGGTTTTAAATCTAGATAATCCTGTCTTTTTTTTTTTAAGAAATAACATCATGGAGGACAGACGCTCTTACTTTTGACATGACTACCAGCAACTTTCCTCCTTGCAAAGTTTTCCCCTTTTCCACATTAGGCCTTTCCCTTTAGATCGTGCGAGTGAGTAAATATGCAAAAACATTTTAAGCCTTTAAACCTCTTGCTGAACATGCATGTATCAGCTGCTTGTGACTATGTGGGAAGGTGAAAAGGTTTTATTTTGGCTGTTACCTTCACCTTCCCACACATTACATTCAGAGGATGGTAGAGAAAGTTGAGAAGCCTCTAACAGCAGCAGAAGTTGAGGCAGAGATTGAGCCATGTTCTCGTTCCGTCTTCAGCTGCTGAAGGACTTCCCGGATGAGCTCAGAGCCGACATCGCGATGCACTTGAATAAAGAGCTGCTGCAGCTGTCGCTCTTTGAATCGGCCAGCAGGGGGTGTCTGCGCTCCCTCTCCCTGATCATCAAGACCTCCTTTTGCGCTCCGGGGGAGTTCCTCATCCGCCAGGGTGACGCGCTCCAGGCTATCTACTTTGTATGCTCCGGCTCCATGGAAGTCCTGAAGGACAACACTGTGCTGGCCATTTTAGGTAAAGAAAAACAAAATCAGCTCATTTTGACTACAAACCCAAACAGTTCAATCATAAATTACGTTTCCTTATTTTCTGTCATATATACACTGTTACTATGAGAGACGCTCATATTAAACATGACCAAAATTTTAAACCATGAGGTCGGTGTCCACACAAGTTATCCCTGTGACCCAAAAGCTTACGTTTATACCCTTGGCTCTGTCTTAAGTCATAGAGAAGGGTGATTTTTAATATGGTCACCTCAAGCATACAGCCCAGTCTGCCCACCTGCTGTTCAGACCCCCTGTTTGTGAGAGACTAAAGGAGTACTGACAGTTCTTTATGTAGTGCACCCATTCCCAAAGTCAAAAAGTCTGCAAGACCCTTAAGAACCAGGCAATCCAATGGGGCCACCCAATAATCAAACTCTTATCAAAATACTAATCTGATCAAAAAGTGATGTATTTCCTTGAAATGTCTGCAAAAAAGAACATAAATGGCACAGGCGATTGGCAATAAACAGCTAATGCTACCCAGTCATATGCAAAGTCTTTAATGTCCAAGAGTCCAAGAATGAAAGAGTTAAATATAGGCATAAGAGGCCATTTAGCCATTTAGATAAACCGTGTTGGATCAAGGACACATCTAAAACCTGCAGGACACCAGCCCTCGACACCTGTGCTCTAGACCATAGAAGCTCTCCTTGATTTTGGCAGGAAACAGGCTTAAAAACCAGCATTTATCTGAGAGTGCACGAGGATGGAGCTAAAGAGGCCTACAGTCATTTCTTTGTATGATTAATAGAGTTCAGTGAGCTTCAGAGGAAAAGAGCGCTGTCATTATTGCCTTCGTTGAGTGCCAGATAGCCGTCATGGGAGGTTTGCTCTCGAGTCGAGTCATCGAAACCTCTTTCCGCTCTTCATTCGTGGCCATTACCGTTGCACGGTCTCTCTTTGTGCTGCAGTGAGAATTGGAAATTGAGTGAAATGTTTGCACAGAAAGATGACCCAAAGGTGATCCAGGTGAAACTAACAGTTTAGTTGCAGAAGCTTACGTCAGCTGTTAGTTAAACAGTGGCGGCACTTTGCCAGCTCCGGTATGACATTTGTGCACAAGCACAAATGTAGGGTTGCCCCTATGAAGTAATAATATTTCAAAATGCTGGAAAAATTATTTCTAGAGTTGTGATGGTGGCATATAAGGTTGCTTTTAAAACACACGGGAAATCAACGACAGGAAGACAAAATAGAAGATAAGGAATCTTCCTTTTTAATCTCATCTGCTTGCAAGCAAATATGTTTTGTCTGGTCTCAGTGCTGTGTGCAAAGATGGAAAAAGGCTGTTTAACACTAAGGTCGTTATTAGGTTTTCAAGATTTAATAGCCGGCTTTTATGGAGACGAACATAATTAAGAAGAGCGGCCCAGAGCTTATAAAACTGCAGCCATATTAAACCGTCCCTGTGGGCAACAATAAACACCCCATCAGATGGAAGATGGAGTGTGACCCAGGGATTGATGAGACCGTTTGGGAGCACCCATAACCCCTAAAGCAAACCTATAAACAACATTAATGTGTGAATTAATGAATTATTCATTTCTCCACTTAGCTGTGGTGGAACAAGTTGTAGACATGTTGACATGCTGTCAGACACTTTGCACTATACGTAAACAGTGTCAGACATCCAGCTGTTGCGGAGCGAGACTCGTCCTATACCGCAAGTATTTTATTGAAGTGAGGGCTGTTTGTCTGAAAGAAAAAAAGAGGCTAAAAAGCTCTGGGATATGGGAGATAATCTGTGGGTTCAGGATGTTTGAGCCAATTTCAATGCAAAAAAGAAGCACAGAGACAGCAGCTTCACTTGAGAGCGGGTAATGGCTAACAACATCAAACCACCACTGAGAATATTCCTGCAGTTTCACCTTTAAATTGCACCGCAAGCAGCTTGTTAAACAGCTGAAATCACCAACCTGGGTCAATGTCATACTGCCACAATAAGAGCCTCTCCAGGGTCTTGTCCTACAACACGTACATCGACACGCTTTCCATTCCGACGTGGATAAAACAGAATACAGAATCATAAGCACACTCGCAAACAGCACTGGAATCAGTTCAGGTCCACATGAAGTGGAGGTAGCAAATTAGCAACAATGTTTTTCATTTTAATGAGCTAACTGGTGTAAATAATAAAGTGACTGCTGCCTACAGAGGAGAGACAGCAAACTCGTTAGTATGTCTGACCTGCATGTGTTATTGGGTGCACACATGCAGGCCTAAAAGCATGCATTTCTTGCTTTCTTATACATATAGAGGTGAGCAAACAGTGCTTTTTTTCTTATCACAGTATTCCTGTCTGCTCTTTCTCTCACACACACATGCGCACAAATTGGTGTGGCATTGCCACTTTGGATTTACAGCTCAGGAGACGACAGTGTGGTAAAGAGGGGAAGCAGAAGAAGGAAATGCTGACCTTCTATTCCAATTCATAGCTGTTTATTTGTACTTCACAGTCTAACAATACATGTCACCTTGTCATGGTCTGTGAGTCTTGTTGTAGGTGTTCTAAGGTTTTCCTTATTTCTATAAATATTGTTTTTTTTTCTTTTTTTTGCCTGTCCCGTTTGGTTCTTTTGCCATCAGAATTATTGTCTAAAGGCGAAGAAAGATGCCAATTTACTTTACCAAACTGACCATCCCAGCCTTGCCGTAATGATCTATTTGATTCACCTTTTATTGTTTATTTTATTTATTTTCACTTGCTAGATACGGGACAGACTTGAATGAGGAAAAGAAAAGGGAGAAAGGAAGAAAGAGAAAAAACAGCGGAGAAGAGGGACGGGGATAAAGGGCAAAAAAACAAAAACCAACTAAATGAGCAGACAAAAAACATACATATATCAATCATCTGGATCACCTGTTGAGAAAGAAAAAAGAAAACAAGCAGAAGAAAACAAGAGCAATACAATAAACAACATCACGATGATATATGGGAATATAACAGCAAATACTAAATATTAACCATTATTGTGCAGCACGTAATATCGACAGCGCACAGTGTCTATAAATATTGGAAAGGCTTCTGTGATTTTATGGTTGTTTCTTTGTTCATAGTTTTCTGAGGCATATCTTGATTTCTGTGCATTTCCACGATTATTCTGATATTATGAGTTTCTTGGTGTTTTAGAACTCGAGTTTCTATCAGTTTTCTAAAGTCATATATTGGATTTGTTATTTATTTAGGCTAGCTTTCCTAGTTACTTCCTGTTTTATTTTGGTAGTCCCTAGTTTTGCTTCACTTGACAAATTTTCATTAATTAGTTTAAACTGTACCTTGTCTCACCAGCTGTCTCTCATCCTCCTGATAAGCTATCAGGCTATCTCTCTGTGTCTGCATTTGGGTTCTTATCTTGAAATACGTGGCACATGCTCTCACCTCAGAGTTTATTTCCAGTGGGAGCACTTTGCCAGCTCTGCCAGCATGTGCTGCTTGTAGCATGGCAAATGCTTGCATATTAGTATTTTGGGGAATGGTCCACAATAAATCAGCTAAATACATTTAGAGAATCAAAGGAAAATGGTGGTTGTAGGGCAAAATGTATATTTGCATTTGATGTTATGTATGATAACATCAGAATGTTGATATTGACTCTTCAGTGTGCAAGCTAGTTTATTAAGCTAGTTTTAATTATTTAGTTTTATTTGGTAGTTTAGTTCAGTAGTTTTCAGCCTAGGGATTTAGGCCCTCTCCTGGGAACCATAACATAGATAAACAGATGTGAACATACTTACTGTGATATTACCCAACGGGTTGTACTGAAGTCTTGATATGGCCATACTGCCATACTTGTCAGTACAGCCAGATGTGACTAGTTAGTTTGGTTAGCAAGTTTTATCTACTGTTTTAACTGATGCCCACTGATTGGTGCGAACACAGACATAAAGTAATACTAGAATTTCACTCATCTGAGTACAGATTTTTTTTTTCTTAGTAACAATAAAACATATCTGAAGTCGAGCTTTTCTTTTGCTAAAATAAAATTTCCACAGTATGACATGAAACAGTGGGTAAACACAGGTGAAACTAGTCACAAAAAGCTCACATCCAAAAAGAGCTGAACCACTAAAGTAGACATTAGTAACACCCACGTTTACTTTGCATTTAATGCTCTGGTAACGAGGCCCAAGAGCAAACTGATTTTTGTGAAGTGTTAAAATTTAACTACTAGCTTCCCAGCTACCATAGCAAGCTAGCTATGCTAGCAAGTTAGATGCATGAGTCCCAAGCCAAGTGCATTCAATTGAGTCACATCACAGCCAGGAGCTGTACTCACCAGGCTGCTGTGGTAGTTTAGTTAACTGATGTTAAATGTCAAAAGAAGTAATGTGATGCTAGTGGAAGTTGTGTTGGTCAAGTGTTTCTCCCCCACAGTTAAGGCTTGACTAGAAGCAGTTACTTATTTTGCATTACTTTTTATTGTTATTTAATCCGCTCAACACTGACTTGATTTTCTTTCTTTCTTTCTTTCTTTCTTTCTTTCTTTCTCACTCCCAGAAGGATCCTCTCCATTTTCACTTGGTGGCTTTCATTCTTTTGTTTCATTTTGTTATTCATTGTTATTACAAACCTTTTACATTGCCACTGCTGTAGTTTAAAGTATTTTTAAGTCACCATTTTTTGCCAAGAGAAGTCTAAACCATAGCTCGGTTTTTTGATCATCTTATGAAAAAAACAAAAACAAAAAAAAACAGATACCAGATGTGATAAGGAGTCCTCTATCAAGTGCCGGGCTACTTCTTAACACCTCACACACACTGTTTACTATCTATTGTGTCTCTGCTTTCCAGGTCGCGGTGACTTGATTGGCTCTGACTGTCTGACACAGGAGGAAGTTATAAAGACCAACGCCTGTGTGAAAGCATTAACCTACTGTGATCTGCAGTACATCAGCCTCAAAGGGCTGCGTGAGGTGCTCTGCCTCTATCCCGATTACGCTCAGAAGTTCATCACGGAAATCCGGAACGATCTGACGTACAATCTACGAGAAGGGCACAACACTGAGGTACAACAACTGCCAAACATCACTACATTACCTTTGTTGTAGCAATTTTACCACATTAATTTTAGTTTCAGGCTAAACATTATTTTTGAAGCAACACACATTATAAATCCAGTGGTGATATTTTATCAGTGATGTTCAATGCAATAAGAGGAAGAACAAATAAACTCAAGGTGCCAGCAGTGACTGGTGGTTGGTAGAAGGAGGTAAAGCACTTGGATTGTTCTCCACAGCCACATATCCTATCAACATGTTTACAGCCAGATGGGATGTATAATCCCTCCATTATGCTCTGGGTTGATTTAAGGGACAGAGCAGATGCCACCCCAAAAAAACACCCTTCCACTGGAGAGCCATTATGAATGTTATGGGTCCTTCTTACCCTAGCTTTAAGATTTATTATTATTATTTTTTCTTTTAAATGTGGACCCCAATGCAATGTGAAATAGGCAGAAGAAAAAGCAACAAGCCAGAAACACGAAGCCCTGAAATAATAAACGGCAAAAAATGTGAATAAGGAAAAAAGTGAGAGGAACACTGAGAACGAGCAGAGGTGACCAAGAAGATGGAAGGACAGGGTACAGGGAGAAAGCAGGAAAATTAAACACAGAACAAAAGGCAAAAGAAATGAAGGTGGTGGAAAAAATCATAAAAGTTGAGGGGAAAAGGCAAAGGCAGGAAGTAAATCAACAAGAGGCGCAGAAGGAAACGCAAATGCCAAAATAAAACATCACTAAAAACTGAACAATTACTTAACAAAAACATCCAAAGTCATGGCAAACTCATTTTATAGTCACTCCACATAACTTATGTGCAGAACTACGGCTATGTCATTACCTGCATTAGTAAAAGCGTCACCAATTCACCTGTGACATGTGTTCCTTAACCAAGCTTATTTTGCTTCACAAAGGGCGAAAACTCATTTCCACTGATATCAATACACACCTCCTCTAATTGGCTAAAAAAAAAAAAGATTAAAGTACCCCTAATCACGAACCAAATTCTAGTTATTTCAATTAGTTTTCATTGCCTTGATCAAGTGTAAAACCTGACTCATGCTAATAATACATTTTAAATGTAACAGCCACGAAAATAGTTTGTCTGTGTCTTAGATTAGTCTCAGTTGTGCAATGATCTCCTCCACCCATTTTTTTTTTTTTTTACGCCATGCCACGGCGATGGCTTTGCACTTGAAAGGGATTAGCCATCTGGACCGGGACTGAGGAGGAACCCGCGACTTCTGCTTGAGACACAGCCAGCGGATAAAGACACGATCTAAACACGAGGATTCACATGCCAGGGCTTTACAGATGGATCTCGGCTGTAGCATGCACATGAAAAACCAGCTTACACTAGAAATAAGTCACATTTTTACTGTGAGTAAGCTTGCTAATGAGCACAGAGGCAAGAGAAACCATCAAGGGGGCAAAGACAGTCAAACATAAGGCCCAGGGGCCATAATTAGCCCTCCAAAGTCTCCAATCTGGTCCCCTGGAAAAACATAAAGAATGGCATGAATTTTAGACTTTTAACTGTATTTTAATACTTTTTTTTTACAGCGTTTCCCATTGATAAAGACCTCACCCATAACCATTCAATCTGTACCACAGTAAATAAGTAATAGATAAACAATTAGATGATAGAAGGTTGCAGGTTTTTCACTATCTACTGTAAAAATTGATGATTTTTACAGTGGGTTCACCAGTGGGCTGTAATGTTACAGTTTTACAATTTAAGGCCAAAGTCATGTAAACTGGGCCCTGTGTGGTCCACAATGTAAAATGAGTTTGACATTCATATAGTATAACAAAAAAAGACAGAAAAATATGTAAATAAAACCGAAATAATGGTTTTTTGTTGTTGTTCTTGTATAAAAACATCACTGCTGTTAGAAATCCTAACCTTGTCCCATTTTAAGTGTAGTATAATAAAGTTAGATTGCAGCAATTTCTTACTAAATATTAGATTTTGCCATAAACATTTCACTTAACATTTATTGCTAAATTCATTCTGCCTGAAAATAACCTAGTTTCAAATTCTGAAATTTAATAATTTAGAAGATAAAATTAAATCTTTAAGCCTTACAAGATAAATGTGGTCATGTTTTCAAACAGGTTAAGCAAACACAGTTAAAATTCAACTCTGTTCCAGCTGAATTTTACTAGAAAGATGTATCAAAACAAGTTTTCAAAGCCAAGAACAGTTTTGGAAAAATATGGGCTTAATTCTGTCAACAAGAATAATTAAATTGGTGCATTGAAAAGACACCAGTTTGAGATGATTTGAGCTTTGTGAGTTGTCCAACTTTGTGCTGCCATCAGAAGATGGTACACGTGGACATGGTCAGCAACAATACTCAGACAGGTTGTGGTAAATGGTAAATGGCCTGTATTTATATAGCGCTTTACTAGTCCCTAAGGACCCCAAAGCGCTTTACACATCCAGTCATCCACCCGTTCACACACACATTCACACATGATGTTTAAATGTAGCTCAGCTGGTACTTAAGAGGCTCAAAATGTGTCAAAAAGATATCCTCCACACCATTACACCACCAACAGGGGGATCTATTAAAAGATATGATGGAGCCATGCTTTTGTGTTGCGTACCCAGAAATCCAGACTCGCCAGACTGGAAAATGTTTTTCCTATCTTCTGTTTTCCAGTTATGGAGATCCTTTGTGAAATGTAGTGTCAGTTTCCTGGTCTCAAATGAAAGAAGTAAAACCACTCACTGGATAGTTTCTCTCTTTTTTTAAGATTGTTCTCTGGAAAACCTAGAGATGCTTGTTTGGGCAGATTCATGCTCCAAGTCACTTAAATCACCTTTCTTCCCCATTCTAAATGCGCTGACTTGCTGTCATGTGATTGGCTGATTAGGTATTTGCATTAACAGGCAGTTTCGAATCAAGATGGATGCAGATCCAGCATGAAAGGATAAGAATGAATCTCAAGCTCACTGCACCAAACTTGTCAGCATCTTACAGTCACAAACCCACATATGGAGTTTATATATATGCACGTGCAGCGAAAGCAGCGGTGCATCCTTAAGTGGGCGCAGCGTGGGACTAAAAATAGTGCTGTCAGATGTGTGTGGGAGGGGCAGGGTCATCCCCAGATGGATAAAAATAGAGCGATATCCAGATGGAGACGAGACGAGGAAAACATCAGGATGAAGGGGAAGCTGCAGGGGAAGAAGGAGGAAGAACCTTGCTGATATTTGCATTCACGTGCCAACACACAAAGAAATCCACACGCACAGTCATATTTCCATCACCTACTGAAGACAATTACTTTCATTCATTTCCTGGAGGCTCAAACCAGACTTCACAGTGATGTGATTGTGTCAGCACATTTATGCCCTCATTGCAAACACAATGCAGACTAACATAACACAACATATTTGCACTTGCTAAAAGATGTAGAAACTCACACACACAACATGTTACTGGTCACACTCCAGCCCAGTGTTCATACATACACCGTTTTCCACACCTGCAAACCCAACACTAATAACTTCCCGGTGGCCCTTTTGTGGCACGCTGCATATCAAGACTGCACGTGCTGCTCACATACTACACACAGACCCACACACACTGAAACTCCAAACAGTCCCTTCTCCGCTTAGTTCCCTCCAGGCAAACCTCTGCTAAAATTAAACCTCTGTGATCTAAAAATACCAAGCAGGCACGTGAGCCCAAGACTGGATGAAGAAGACAACAAGCAGAGGAGAGAGGAGGGGAAGGGTGGTGTTGGTGGTGGTGACAGGGGGAAACAAAAATTGAGGACAAGGGAGAATAGAGGGGAAAGAGAAAATGGGGTTGCATGCCAGCTTTTTTAATCAGCTTTTGAACTGGAGCATGTGAGAATGCATAAATGCAAAAAGAGAAAAGGCGCAGGATATACAACCAACAACCTTTTAATACAATGGATCTACTGCCTACAACACGCTGAGTGCAGGAATTAAACTCTCTGTTTAGTTCAGTTGGTTCACCTCACACAGACTGACTGTCAGCGACTGGAGCGTTTGCTTTGAATGAGAATGCTGCTTTGCAGGTCTGCTCATAAAATGAATGGAGATGAGAGCAGTTGCAGCTGTTGTGAATGGCGAGTCTTCACTCTGATCAGTGCTTTGAGTAACTCAGCAGCTCCCCCTACTGATCAGCGAGTGACATGACACCATTCCAGATTCCTCTCAAAAAGCTTTTCAGATTGTTTTGTGTTTTCACTTTAAAGACAAAAAAAGGTAGTCTGTAGGAAAAAAAGAATAATATTTCAATATTTATTTCAGTCTTGCTGAAAATTGATGATGTTTTCTAACCTCCCATCTTAATTTCTGCCCCATCAGGGAGACTGTGAGAGTAATGGAGGAATCATGAAAAAGCTTCCTTCCATTAAGGAAGATGAGGAGGGCTCAGGGTCCGAGGGCGAACGCTCCCCTCTGCCCAAGATGTCATCCCTTGGCAGGCTGGGCCGCGGCCTGCGTTCCCCCCTCCGCTCCCCTCTTCGCTCCCCGCTTCTGCCGCCGAGGCCCTTCCGGCCAGCAAGTGATCCCGTCCGGCCCTCCAGCCTGCAGATCCCTGTTGTGAGCTTCAGCTGCCTGCAGCCGGACCTCAGCCCTCGGTAGGGAGCCATTCACGGATTTATTGACTCGGTACTTAGCATTAGATTCGCCTGGAGGAGTTCATTCACTGGTAAATAATCCTCAGTGGGAATTTGGCCTGAATTGCTTGTCACTTGTGACATTATTCATAAACACAAACCATCCACAGGCTAATTTGCATGGAGTCCCTAGAGAGGTGGCAGCAGACTCTGGGCTTGGGGAATCAATTTTGGCTCAGCTGTGTGAGGGCGCAGACGAGCATAAATTGTGCCACTGTGTCAGTTTTACAAAAAAACATGTAAAAGCAGGATTACAGTTGTATTTTTTAAAAAAGAAAAAAAAAGTCACCTACCTTTAATGATTGGTTTTAGTAAACTGGGCACAACCAGTAAAGCAGCTCAGACACCCACACTGTCTCTACCTTTTCTTCATCTAATGCCTTATACCCAAATGCCAGCACTGGGTCGCAGATGGAGAGTGATTCTTGGCACATGGCTTTTTAATCACGTTTCATTCAAAAAAAAAATGGCACAGATTTCTTCAATAAAGTTGAGTTCAAAGCACACAAACATATGATTTACTGTCTTGTTGGATTTTTTTTTAATGAAACTGTTAAAATTGTTTAAAAACACATTTTTTTTCTAATGTTCACCAAAGTTGGTAAAAATAGTCTTAAATCCATTTTCTACTTCGTATCCATGTCTGGATTAGTCAGCAGGCTAAGCTGAGAAACCCAGACCCTTTTTCTCCTACCACCTACAGCTCTTCAGGGTGGATACAAAGGTATTGCCATGCTGGCTGACAGGCAGATCACAGACATGCTCTGGCATATCAGAAGTGTGCACCCGGTCTCCCAGTAGGACGTTGTTCCATGAATTGCTATCTTACCATGGTGGAGGGGTTTGCTTGCCCATGTTGGGATAGCAACCATTCAGCCTGAGAAGTTTGGCCCTTTATTCGGGACAAATTGGTCCTATGTGAGGGTCCAGATTAAGAGAGATTCAGAAAACCCCTTAGATGCTGACAAGATCAAGGGAATAGTTCACCCTGACCAAGACATAATCACTGGAGCTTCATCCTGGAGCCAGGCCCTGGGTAGGGGCTAGAGAACGAGCTCCATTTGGTTGGGCCTTTGCTCATTCTCGAGCCTAGCCAGGCTTAGCATAAATGAGGTCTACCACTCGGAGAAAGCACCATAGGGGTTCAATGCACTTTGGCTTGAGCAGCAGTCAGGCACCCTGTCGGCCTTGCTTACCAATCTTAAAATCAAGCCTTTCAAAGGTTATCTTATAGATATTTTTTTCAACAGTGTTTGTCCATTAAAGACAAACCACCGGTAAAGCTGCCGAACAGGAAGTGAAGTTGTAATTTAGCAACTTTTGATCGACTGAAACTTGTTAAACATGGTAAATACACTTTCAACCATTTTCAGGGAACATACAAGGGAGTGATGTACAAACACAACAAGCATTCAGTGGTTTTAAGAACAATTTCAACATTTTTTGTAAGTTTTTCCAAACGGCCAACACAGTACAAGAAGCTAAAAAGCTATTAGGCGTACCTCACATCTCAAATGATGTTCATCATTCTATAAACTTCAAAACATATTCACTAGTTTCTGTGTGTTAAACCCTTTTTGCACACATGCAGTTGTGGTCAGAAGTTTGCATGAACAGCATGATAAATTAAGGCTTTTAATGAATTCTTTGAACCTTTCTTTTTTCCTGGGTGGAATGATTGCACAGCATACATCTTTAATGACTTTAAAAACAAGAATTCGGTGCATGAGCTTGGATTTATTTGGGGTTTTCTCCAATGCAAACAGGGCCAAAAGTATGCATACAGCCTCATATATATTAATACATTCCATACTAACAATTTGGTTGAAAGTTTATTGATGGTAGGCATCAATTTTCAATACGGATAAGTTTGGGGCATTGGCAAGGCTTAATTATCCTGCTTTATCCACTTAAAATTTGATAAATCATTCACTGCAACATATCCTCCTGTGTTCCTTCAGAAAGCACACATGGTATACAGGTCAAAGAATTCACCTTTAATCATGTGAAAAAAAAGCCACATGAATTAGATCCCTATAAATTGGGGCATTTGTTTACAGATGATGGTGAATGATGGGCCAGTGAGAATGAGGAAGGAAGGTCTGCCAGTAGAAGATGTGCACCTCTCCCTGAGCCTGGTTCTGCTGGAGGTTTCTTCCTGTTAAAAGGGAGTTTTTCCTTCCAACTGTTGCCAAAATGCTTGCTCACAGGGGGTCATATGATTGTTGGGGTTTCTCTGTTGTATTATTGTAGGGTCTACCTTGCAATATTAAGCGACTTGAGGTGACTGTTGCTGTGATTTGGAACTGTATAAATAAATAAACTGAAAGTGAAAGAAGTAAAGAAAATGAGGAAGGTGGACAAACAGTGCATCTACACTTTAAGTGCCTTCACTGTTCCATGGACTGTCCACACTTTCTGTCAAGAAAATAGAAGACGACAAAAGCAGTGAAAAGTACATTATCATGTGTTAAGATGTTGGTTTCCGTCAGTCTGCTCGGGTTTTGCTTGGTTCTATGACCACCTCACATTGACAAATCTTTTTTGCCCTGACCCTCACATCCTTTGCACCTCACTGCAGAGTAGTGGAATTTTTCTCATCATAGCAGTGGAAGATTTCTGACAGAAATCCCTCAATAGAAAACCTCTTAAATTCCATGAAAGAGGCCGATAGGGATGCTTCCATAGAGGATATTCAAGGCTGGATTAGACACACCAGGGCATATTTCCCATGCTGCCTGGTGAGGGAATAAAATCCTTTGTGATGTTGATGAAATTTTGTGGTTGGATCCCGACCACAGAAAGGATGGTGGGGTACCCCAGCTGTCATTAGAGCTACACTACATACTTGCATTTGTTCATTTTCTGCATCTAAGCATTTCCTTTCAAAATGTTTCTGTCTTCATTTCATATGGGTTTCTTAAAATAAGGGGTTGAAAAATTTCCCCCCTCTCTTTTGTCAGTGACGCTACGGTGGTGTTGTATATTACTGCTTTAAAAGTCGTTTGTGTGTAGCTAAAGTAATGTTACAAATTTTAAATGTATGCAGATTCTCAAAATGCTTTCTTTCAGAAGATTTTTTTTTTTAATATCGAAGAGGAAAAAGTCTAGTTGTCCCTCTGTGTTTTATATAAAGGCAGAGTCTCAGAGTGGTTTCAGAAATGGCTTTCATAAAGTAGAGACTTATCCAAGAACGAAATCACACAATCTCTCTATGCGTGCTCTTGTTTTTTGGAGGAATTCTCTATGTTTTGGCGTATATACTCTACCTAACATTACAGTCCAACTGAGGCGGGTTTCAATTCTTGCCTTTAATACATCCTATTACAAGCACGCAGCTCTCTTCACGGGTCTGCACTGCAGAGCAATATGACTGGTGGACGTAGCAAAGAGAATAGTTCTTATATGAAACTGCTCCCAACAAAGTTCGCATATTTTATTTTGAATAAGTGGGTCATGATTTCTGAAATGAGATGCTGCTGCTGATTTTTTTTTCCCAGTCATCCTTTTTCATCCTTTCAATTCCATCTAAGCGCTGTTTAGTTTAATTATATTCAAGAGAAGGCAGACATCTCTACAGCCAATATCTTCAAAACTGGGAAACTCACCAAAATTAGATGAATAAATAACACCACATGCTTAGAGGAAGAACATGGTAATTGGATTTGGGGACTGAAGTGTCTGGTAATGCTATGGGAAGTCCCAAAGCTGAGATGTGTCATGTCCAATGTAACTTCACCAAATTACTTCAAAGGATGTTTTTTTTTTTTTTTTAATCTTCACCAGAATGGGCGCTGTTAATCTTTCGACTATGTCTCACAAAAAGCTGGCAGATGGATTTGAGGTTTTTATAGAAAGGACGAAGCTGTTGAACAGGAAGTAAGATCATGTCTAAGCAACTGTCGCAAACTTGTCGAGGAGGAGGTTATGTTTTTGGTAGCATTTGAATGTCTTTCTGTTTGTAACCGTGATAGCTGGAAAGCTTTTGAATGAATTCTGATGAAACTTTGTAGGGGTGTAGAGCGGGGTCGTGTTAACAGTCCATTAAAATTGGTTCACATCTACCAAGGTCTTCAAGGTCAACTCAATGATTTATTGGTCAAAAATTGACCAATAAATCATTGAATTACTTAGAATTTAGAAACTATGATTCTTGCAAGTGTGGTGTGTGTCAACATATACAAAGTACTGTATATAGTTTAAAATATCATGTTATTTTTTAAACTCTGACCTCTTCTTCAAGGTCAAATAAGGTCAAACGTAATATGTCTTTTATCTTTAAAACTTAAAATTCTGCTGCCTTTGTTTATATTGGCAACATTTAGGAAATGACACTGGTGAAAAGAGCATTCTCATTCCCCAAAACACATTTACATGTATAGATTCAACCAGCTCCAAACACGTAACATACTGACAATTTTGTTGGGATGAGAACGTGTTGTGGTGAATGAGCATTCTAAATATCACTTAATAGTTTGCATCAAGTCATATTTGACCGAACCTTTACGTTTTTTCAAGTTGGCCTCAAAGTGTGTCGTATCTTTAAAGTATTGTCAAGAGAAAAAATGAGCCGCTTACTTACTTAGAAATATACTGTAGTATAACGTTATATAATAATCTCACGTTATTAACGCCCTTATTTACAAGTCAGTATCCATTAGCTACTCATACATAATGTTTATTTACACACTATCCCCTTAAAAGTAAATGCTCCCCGGAGAATGAGCCACCATGGTGGTTTGCGCTCTCGGACTGCTTACATTATATCCACATAAAAAACCTTATTTTGATTCAATCCACGCTTCTGTTTTTGGTAGTTTGTGTCCAATTTCTACATAAAGTCCTAAAAAAAAAAGTAAGTTTCACCTTACACCTCATTTTGCTAAAGATCCCACAATGTAACGCTACTTTCCTCCTACCTCGTGAGATAATAGGCACGCACATTAGCGTTATGCAATACTACATCTGTCGGTGGTGACTCATTAGCGTCCAAAAACTCAAATTCCTAGCAGGAGTAAATAGCAGATGAGTGAATGAGGGAGCGCTTACAGTCACACACTCTGTGTATGATTGTGCGTGAGCAGGAGTGTAATTAGTACACAGGTGCGCAGCCTCTCTCCGTCATCTGCTCACACTGAGCACGACCTTTGACCCACTGACTGTTGACAGCTGGGCAGCGTTTCCATAAACCCTCTTTATAACGATGAGTTCTTGAAGAGGCGTAGTGAGCCTTTGACATCTCTGTGAACTTTGCGGGGTTTGTAGAAAGCAGATGGAGGTCTGGGATCTGCAGGAGTCTAGCAGATAATAGATCCGAGAGACTTTCCTCTCAGAGCTGAAGCACTCTCAGAACAGACAGCAGTGTGGAGCGAGGACGCTTTGATCATTTTTGATTGGTTGTAAGTTTCCCATAAAAGAACTCAACTACAAAACTATAGACTTTAAATCGATGGCGCTTATTACATTTATACTTATTTTTGCATGCTGCCTACGGATTTTTGGTTTGTCATCCAGGTTCCACTCACTTTGAAATTCACTGAGCAAATGCACGCACCTCAGAGGACAGGGCACAGCTCGATCTTTTCTCATGCACCACTTTCATGCATATTTTAGATCCTAATAGGAAAATAATAACAACTTTTTATTGAGCAGGTTCGTGCCTCCCAGGCTAATGAATCTTGTCGACTACTCTACTCTGAAAAGAAAGTGTTTGCTGTTAAGAATATAAAATAACTGAAAGGTTTTGGGGAGTGCCTTAATCACACTCCTGGAAACTCTAAAGGAGTTCTGTGTGATATAATAAAAGATTTTCTGGACTCAACGAATGATTTATTTTGTTGGAACTTGCTCATGTAAATTTACATTATGTATAATGTCAATTTACGTAAGGAAGGAGGGATCTCGTATGTTGTCTTAAACAAGTAAAAGTCATTTCCAGTATACCTGCCTGGATGTATAACTGCAGCTTTTAATGTGTCATTTTTACCCAGTATTGCAGTTTGTTGGCAGAGTCTGCTGCCACCATGTGGTGTCTCTGTGTCATTAACCAGCAGGTTTTGATAGCTGAATTCTCACATTCAGATAAAATAGTTCCCCAAACTGCCCCCTTTTTTTCTGGAGTCTCTTATTATACTAACTGGCAATTATCTGTAAATGGTAAATCCAATTTTATTGTGTTATCTTGTTGTCTTGCGTGAAATGCACTCTCACCGCCTCCCCGTCTTCCCTCAGGTTTGTGGATGGGATCGAGACAGAAAACCAGAGCGGTTCAATTCCGAGATTTGATTTTTCTCCCAGTGCAACCCAGAGCTTTCTGCCCGGCCCGGATTCAGCCACCTCAGGTAAAGAGCAGGAAGAGCCGGTAAAAACTAATGCACAGTAATACTGAAGTTTTTTGATGGATAGAGCCTTTGTGAATATTATGTTGCTACTGAACAACATTCGTTTATATGGTGGATGTTTTTGTTATTGTGTCCAGCTCAGTGGGTATCAAACTTCTGAAGGCCACATTTTTACATCATCCTTCATACCAGCTTCCAAAGTCCTGATTCACTCAGAATTAATGCATTGTGTGTAAGTGTGTATATCTGTGTGTCCACAGGGGCCCGCGATGAAACCATGCAAACCATTACAAAGCTTAAATATGAGGTAAGGCTTGTTATAGTGTCATGAAAAACAAAACATTTTTTTCAGCAGGCTCTTAATCTGTGGTTACATCCACATTATTTTACTGGGCACTTGTGGCAGCTAATGATTTATTACACAACCATGTAGAACACGGTTGTGCAGCTGTAAGAGTTTAACTTTCTGTCTAACTTGTTGTTTCTAAGGACAGTCTCAACAAAATGCATGTAAAGTGGCTCAGTTGGTTCAGGTTCAGACTTTGCCAACACTTTAAGATATGAATCTATTAATGCTAAGAACTGCATGAAGTTAGTAATTAATATTATTATTATTATTAGTAGTAGTAGTATTAGTAGTAGTACATCCCCATGAAAATAATGCAATTCTTCGATAAAGTGTTCTAGGTGCACCAAATCTTAAAAATTGATGATTTAAGCCTGTTGCTAGGCGGTTGCTAGGTAACATGGTGACATTATAATATATCTTGTATAATTCAGCTTCAACAGATTTGACTGCCATTACATGAAAGTTATGTAATTCTTTCATTAGATATTAGGTGCTTAAAGGTTAAGAACAGGTCGTTGGTAGGTGGTCGACAAACAACGTGATGATGTCATAACGTGATGTAGATAAGAACCTTCAGGGGCCTAAGATGTAGCTGTTTGTCAAGAGATTTTGTTTATTACTTCAGGGCAAAAAAAACTGTCCATCAAAACTTTATTCAGTTTCTTTGTGGCTTTAACAAAGAAGCAGTTCTGTGATAATTAAAGGGATCAATCCAGTCGATGACTCCAAATGCTAGAAAGGTACATTTCATGCACTGCATGTGTGTCGTTTTTCCTTGTTATTTTTAAATACACTACATTATGTGATCAAACCACAGTCCCCTGACATGTGAATGGTCCCTGGGGCACAAGCTAGTGTACTCCTAGAGGGAGTACATCCAGCAAAAATCTGGGCCAAATCATTCCCCCACCCCCACCCCACCAAATACCTACCATAGCCCCAGGTTGAAATTGGTTTGTTTAAAAAAAAGTAAGCTAGCTCTACAACTTTACTTACTTTAAGCACCTTTGTGCGCTTCAGGGATTTCAAAATGTGAAACACGTATGAATATGGATATTTCAGTACTTGTTTTTAAGCTTGAGGCATAAGGTTTTTTCCTGTTTGCCTAATTATTTGTGTACTTTCACAATTTTAAATAAATAGACTTTGACAGTGTGGATTTGGATTTGGAGAAGAGTTTCTTTTCTCGGGCGGTGAGATGATGGAATTCATCAGCTCTTTTTATTTGTTATTTGCTTTATTATTTATGATTTGTTAGAGACATAAAGAGACTTCATCTGTATATAATTTGGTGTAACTTGTGTTGCATGATGACAGTAAAAATTAATCACTTGCTACTGGTTTTAATAAGACTCATTAGGGCAGGGAGTTAATTAGACCAAATGAAAGAACAAATGAATGAATGAATGACATCATTCTTCATAATTATTTGTGACACTGACCAATGAATATATTAAGAAACAGTTATAAGCCATTTTAGAGGAGCTTACACGTTTGGCCAGTGAGCATGAGATCCTCGGTTCCCTTCAAGGAGGAGACACAAATCCCTGCAGGGTTATCTCGACACGAGTGTCTGGGATAAAAGCTTCTTGTAATTATGTGTTACTGAGAAATGCTGTATTTATATGGGATTACCAGTAATATTATTTTTGCTTTCACATCCTTTCATCTCGTCCTCTAGATGTCTGTCCTCTCCCATCAAGTATCCATTGTGAGTCAGGAGCTGCAGGAAATGACGCGACTTCTCAGGCCTCTCTTTCACAACCCGTCCGCACTGCTGACTCCCAGTGCCGTGACTCCCTCGCCCAGCGTGTCCCCACTCAGCTGCTCTCTGGCCCTACACCTCAATACCCAGCATGCACCTGTGCACTGTCCTGATGATCAAAATCCTCCGTCGTCCATGATGCATGAACCGCCCTCTCCACAGCTGAGCATGACCAAGGTGTTTCAAGGAGAGTTCGATCCACTTTCTTCTTCTCCTTCCCCCCATAGTCCTCCATTCTCTCACCAAACCAGTACCACTCCCCCGGTCTCTCACCGCTCGGCTCCCCCTTCGCTCAACAGCTCTCCCCACGAGCACACAATCGTGCCACATCCCTCCTCTTCCACCTCCATCCCTTCTCTTTCTTCATCAAGCCACCCATTATCCATCACTCCCCTTCTGGTGGATTTATCAGAGCCGCAATCACGGCTTCGGCTCCACTTCCCACTCCAATCCCATTCTGAGTCCCACCTCCAGTCAGAGACCCACTTCATGTCCCAGTCTTATCCTCATTCCCTTTCCCAGTCTGACATCCAGCCTCAGATTTCTCTCCAAACCTCCAGCACGGCGTCACGTTCCCGAGAGCCCCTCCTGGACCTGCAGAGGGTGGAGTGGGGGGAGCACACCACCCAGCTTAGCCTCGTAGATGAGGGACAGTCCTCGATGTGAGCACACAGGAAGACTGGGACACTCGACTAAGAGACGGGAGCAGCATGCCACACATCCTACTGCATGACAAAGTTTGGCATGCGGGTTACAATGTAAATATGTTGATTTTAAACTGTTGGAAACTGTTATCATGAGCACCTTCAAGAAGATCTGAGAATAAACGTTTGTTTTACAGTTTCATTTGATTTATTTACAGTCAATCATATAAAGGAAAGACTTCTAAGTGTATACTAAAAGCATGTTTTTTCTCCTTTTACTGTGCTAGCACTGGTTTCTGTTAGGATACCAGTCTGTAAAATGATTTGAAAGGTGTGCAACACACAGCAGTAATGTTAGACTGACTGAAAATGAATGCAGCTCTTACACAACTCATGCAAAAGCAATGATTGGAGCTTTCTAAAGGACATGAGCATATTTTGCCAAGTTTAGCCCTGATTTAAAATAGCTTGAATTTTGCATAAACACCGAAGTGGTGCCTTATGTTTTTAATTTGGGAAAATCTGTGAACATAAAATCCGTTAAATGGTGTTACAGCACCCACAACCCCCTCAACTAGACCCCCGAGTCCCTTTTAATAACTTCTTTAATACAGCTTTAAATAATTTAGCTGTGGTCACACAGGGTAGACTTTTTTATCTCCACACTTTAAAGCACCACACTAACACACAGGGATGAAACAACTGCGCAATGCCTCATCATTCAGTTTTTATTTTAGCTATTTAGCAGCTGCATTGATGCAAATTATTAGCTAATCGAAAGCCAAAGAAAAGGTTAAAAAAATAATAATAATTGGAATTCTTTTACTCAGTCAGCCGTCTGAACGACTGCACAGTGGGGCAGACAGCGCCCCAGTCCACAGGCCTGCGGTACTCGCCTTTCTCCAGTAGGTACTGGCGGCCCTTGTAGTTGGGGTGCTCGTAGAAGACCCACCAGCCTCCCAGGACCCTGCAGGAGTGCACCTCTCTCCAGTGAAACGTCTCCAGCACAGAGGCGCAGTCCTCGCTCGCTTCAAACACCTGACCGGAGAAATCGGCTTTGCCATACAGCTGGATCTTGTAGGGGTCTCCAGGGGCCTGAGTGAAGCGGGATACAGAAGAAGATGGTAGGTAGAGGGGAGGGGGTTGGGAAAACAATGAAGCTAGGTTTGATTGATGTCACTACAAAATACGTTGTTTCTTATCATGGATTTATTCCACCGATCCAGATTTCAAGATTCATTTATGTGAAAATGAAGTGGCGTTTTTAAAATGCTATAAAATTCCCCAATGTCCCCTGAGATGTGTAGGATCTTACACAGCCACTTTCCCACTAACCACAGTGTCTTTGACCTCTTGGTACGAGGCACCTGATGTGTTGAGATGGCTTACAAAGTGAATCATCTTGCAAGAGCTGACTCTGTCATTGAGGCCGTTCCAGCTGTGGTAGTTGGGGTATTCCCCTCTCTTCAGGACGTACTGGTAACCCAAGTAGTTTGGTCTCTCGTAGATGACCCAGGTCCCGCTCTCCACACGGGCCGAGTTGCAGCAACTCAGATAGGAGTGGAAGTCGGTGCAGTCGCTGTCGCATTCGTACCTGCGACCCTGGAAGTTCTTGTCCTCGTAGAAGATGATCTGGGGGATTGTATGTGAGTGATAACCTGGTATTAATGATTTTACATGCCAGATCTAAATGTTGTTCTACTCACCCTGCCCATCTTGGGACCGACTGTGCTTCACTGTTTAGCCTCCCTTGAAATATCTACAATAATGTAACGTGTATGTGCTCATATTGCCCTCTTTTATAGCTTCAGAGCGCTCTGAAACTCACACAATTGCTTGGTCATGAGAATGAGATCCAAAATTTGAGTCAGTGGTTCCACTGCTACTCGTGTTTTCCAGAAAGAGGCTGTGGGATTAGACCACATAAAGACCTCAGGCACTGACCAACTCTTTACAGAAAACTGTAAACATACTGCACACAGTGCAAACTACACACACGCACACAGAGTTACAAATAACACACTGATGGATGATTGCATAAATATTAAACTGCACTTAATCATAGCAACTCTAAGCTAAAGTAGAACTCCCATTAGCTGAACTGCTGAGGTGTATTGCCATCCAGTCAGTGTGATACTTCTTCCTCTTCAGTCCAAAATGCTGCACTGTCATCCAGAGCTTCAATACTTCAGTTCTGAATTTCATATTAGAAGTAAGATGATGCCCTTCTTGCTGTGTAGCATAAAATCTCCCAACTTCAGCTCACGGTTCGGGCTGTAAACTTTTCACACTGGAAATCCACTGGTTAGTCTGCTCACTTAGTTGCATATTTCTGTGGATAATCTGTTTTCTTTTCATCTCAGTGCAGAGATGGCAGCAGTTCCTCATCTCTGCAGTCAGTACTCACTTTTCAGACTTAACACATACACGCTGTGCTCACCTCAAAGCAGAAGCATTTACACAGGCTTTACATAGGCATGAACAAGGCTGGCTTAACAGCTGGTTTTTGGTGATATCACTCAACAAAGGTTGTTAAAGAAATTAAACCAACTAAAGCACAGTTGTTGTTTTTTTCCCCTGATTTGTGATTTTGTCATATTTTATATAGAGATTATGAAATCTATATTTATATCAAATTACACCCTTGCCCTGCGGGGGGTCTTTATCCTTCAAGGTCAGGTCCTCTACCAGAGACCTGGGAGCTTAAGGTTCTTGCACAGTAACTTTGCTTATCCTAGGACGGAGCTCTTGGATGTTGTTCCAGGGATCTGCTGGAGCCAATCGCCTAGCTCGGGAATCACTGCACTGAGCTCTCTGTTTACCACTGGGACCACTGTTACCTTCATTCTCCACATCTTCTTGAGCTCTTCTCTGAGCCCTTGGTACTTCTTCAGCTCGTGTTCCTTCTTCCTGATGTTGCTGTCATTCAGTATTGTTACGTCTCTCACTACAGCCGTCTTCTTCTGCTTGTCCACCACTACTATGTCCATTGGAAAGCCATCACCAGAACCTCGGGACTTCCAGGCCATATTCGGCATAGATGTTTCTGTATACTATGTCAGCCACTTGGTTATGGCGTTCCGTGTATGCCCTTCCTGTTAGCACCCTGCTGTTATGTGCTGGATTGGCTCAGAGGCAACTTTACACAGCCTGCACCTGGGGTCTTGCCTGGTGTGATAGACCCCAGCCTCTATGGATCTTGTGCTCAGAGCTTGTTCTTGTGCTGCCATGATTAGTGCCTCTGTGCTGTCTTTCAGTCCAGCTTTGTCCAGCCACTGGTAGGATTTCTGGATGCCATCCATTTCTTTTATCTGCCTGTGGTGCGTGCAGAAACCTGCCTTTCCATGATGGGTCTTCTCCTTGCTCCTCTTCTTACTTGTGTTTGTGGTTTTTGGGAATCAAAACAAGCAATGTAAATTTATTTGTTTAAATTCATGATAGCTCAGTAATAGTTACATAGGCCATTTAAAAACATTTGAAATGAGTTCTTTATTCTTGTGCTCTGTACAGGTGACACAATTTAATTTATCTATATTTCTGTCAAAGCCACAGTGAACCACGGAAGACAGACAAAGGAACTACAGGTGGCTTTGGTAGACATTTCCTGTAGATGTATGTATTGATTGATTGAGTCATTATTTTTATTATATACAGTATATTCCATCTGTTTAATTTTGTTTAACACACATTTTCTTATTGTATTTTTATTTCAATTAGGTAAAAAAAACAAACATCTTCTTTTAGTTTTGTATTTAGTTTTATTACCTGATAATTACCTAAAGCTTAAGCTCTGGACTAGTGTACACACCCTCAGTAGCAAACATATAATTTCCCCCTTGGCACCACAGTGAGGCAGCATTTGCACAGAAAAGCACAAGCTTATGACAGGTCCAGTATATGTACAGTCTCTCATTTTTTTTAGAGCAGTGCTCCTGCGCCAGTGACAAGTGTCACCAAACAGACGGACAGTACATGTCTTTATTTTAATAACTGATTTTGAATGTTAATATTAAACATTTCCAATTGGCTTTGTTTCATTTTCTTTTTATCATATTAGATATTAAGTTATAGAAATATCTTTATCTTGTGGGCCTGTGAGTAAAACGTAGCCTCTGTGAGTTACATATGAAAAGTTTTGCATCTCTTTCAAGATTAATCCATTTAATAGAGAAGCCAAAGAGTGACTATTGATTATTATTGACGATTATAATTTGTATGTGACTGATCTGACAAGTGTCTTCTTAAAATGCGCAAAGCAAAAAAAAAAAAAAAAAAAAGAGAAAAAAAGAGACTTGATTCTTATTTGTGATGTAATGGTTTGTTCTGCAGTAACTTTGAGGCGTTCAGTCGGCCGCACTGAAACTTTGTTCTGCTTTAAAACAGATTGCAGACATCTCACTTTATGCCATATAAGTCAATCAAGAACACACCGCGTGGTCTTTTAAGCACGTTAAAGCACGTGTAACATCAATATTTGCCATTACAGGTTATGAGAGCCGGCTTGTTCCCGCTGGAGCCTTCTGAAAGCACCCTTTAACTGCTGCACATACCTACACACACACACGCACACACACACACACACACACCTTATGCTCATGGTGAGTGACCTGTGGTGAGCTGTCAAAGATACTTAAGATGATGTAGGACAGACAAGTGTTGTCAGTGCGGGCACATGCACACACATATACACATACATATACACACACACACATATACACACACACAGCACACAGGGAGAGAGAGAGAGCAAAACCACAGAGGAGGTGCGACAGGAAGGCAGACGGGCTGAGTGGTAATGATAGGTGACTATTCTTCCATCTAGAATAAATCAAGACATGCTGACCACACTGTTGGGAAAACCCAGGCCTGCTATTTGGACGCACACACAAACAAACATATAACCGGTGGATGGACGGTGTATATATGTGAAATAAATAATGGGGAAAGTCCAGGGTTTTATTGCTTTCCTTAAAAGCAAGGGAGATAATATTCCCCATTTATCATTTGTAAAGACAATGGAAACACAATGAGCTATAATCCAATAGCATTAACATGTTACACACAGAGTACAGCAAGCTCCCCGTGAAGCTGTCCCGGGTTTTTATAATCAGGGACCACAAACTCAAGAAAACGACTTGTTTTTACACTGTGAGAAAAACACAGGAAGACGGCTGGACACCAGTATTCTCCGCTGAATTTTGAATTGTCCGCTTCATAAAAAGGCCTAGCTTTCCATCAGTTTAGTGCATCATGTGACCATTTCTTTAAAGCTTCGCTGAAGCATTTTGCTCGTCTATCTAACACCAAAGCATGGAAAACTCTGTGTAGTATAGAAGAACAGAATTGTGGGTTAAAGAGACATAAAGACAAAGACAGGACTTTTAAGCCTATCATATATGAAGGAATCATCTCTGTGTCTTTCATTTATAGATCTCTATCTCCATCGCATCTACTTCTATTTATGAGCCGCACGATTTCTGACATTGCTTCCAAGATGAACTTCTGACATTAATCACCTTTTTCTGCCATCATCCTGTTTCCACTTTTTCCTCCCCGTCCTCCTGTTCTCTGCTATCGCCACATCTGGATTATGAATTAATGACTAACATGATCACATTATTCATTTTAGTTTGCAGCTTTCGAGAACAAAGAATTGGCTTATTTTACCTGCACAGCTTTGTCCATTTCTTTGCACTTGTATTTGCTTTACATTAATTGAGGCTAAAACTGTGATCTGGGGGCAGTAATAAATGTGACTACTGTATTTTCTTTCTGATTTAATGTCATTCTGTCTCTGAGTTTCCCTCCCAGACCTTCCTCCCTCCCCATTCTTTCCCTCCCTGCCTCCTGCACTCTCCCCTCTCTCTCACTCTCTTTGCATGTGTCATTTTACTGCTCTTTACTCAGCCCGCCAGCAGCAGTCTGTCCTCATCACTCCTTGTCTTTAGATCTCCTTGCTCGGTCCACTGTCGTGCCATTTGTCGCCAGGAAGGGAAAGCGGTGGAAAATTCCTATTCTCTCAGGCTGGATTCACTTGTTTTCACCAATGGATGGAGTTTATTCCCAAGCGCACACAGTGACTTCTTGAAAAGTGAGTTATTCATATTCGAGTAAGCAGACATAAAACTTTGGCAAGCTTAAATGGGTAGAAGTTGAAATGATGCTTTTAGATGTTACCAAAAGTTAAGCAGTTGTTACAAATTATTAATGACATATTAAACCCAAAGAGCTTACAGACTGAAGTTTTATGGCAGTTTTGACTCATGCTTGAGGACAATATAGCACCAAACTCACATATTTATATGTAAGTAAGCAGGTGCCAGGCTGACAGAAGTCATGGTAGTTTATCTTTAAACTGTCAATTGTTATTACAATAAAGTAAACACTAACATCCCTCACAATCATGTTACAAGGAGATATTAATTGGTTTTAACTTGGGGAATATTCTGAAGACTTAAAGTACAGTTTTAAGCCTAATGTAGTTATTTAACAGCTTTAGTTTTTGATCCTGTATTTTAGGCTCACATTGGAAAATTGTTGTTTCTCTTATCATGTATCAATACCACCCCTTCTCTTTGGCACATTTGCTTTGCATATTAAATACATGTCTATGATGCGTTTTACTATTTTTTAAACAGTTTATTTATAACACTCGTTTATTTTTATGGTGCCATAATAACTGCTAAACACTTGTGTGAAGGAAGTTCACCTCCAAACCCTCTATCTATCCCTCTGTAAGCTGGACACATCCTTCCTTTTTGAATAGTTTTGGGACCACTAACTTCTAATAATTCTTCCTTCAGTTTTCTGTGCTTTGAAGTTTGAAGCAGCTTTGCATTTTCCCACCACTATTAAATACAGATGATGGGTGACTGTCAGTGATTTCTAAGAAAAGCTGGAAAGAAATGAACATTGATTCATTTAAACAAAGTGGCCTATTCTTGGTATAAAATATTTCTTTTATGACCTCCATATTATTTTAAAATGGTAAAAACTAATAAACCACACCACAAACACTCCCTCACTGTCAATGCAAAGGGTTAGCTTAATTAAAGCCCCACTTAATTAACACGTGTATTAGCCGGAGGCCTTTGCCAACAGGCAAAAGACGCCCTCTCTTGAATTTAAAAACAAAAACTTAAATGAACATGCTTTTTCTCTAAAAACCGAATATTCCTCTCTTCACTTTGGCAAGCCGTCAATTATTTTAATATCCTTTTGTTTAGCTGACCTCTTTCACGTAGGCGCCTTTGGTTAAACACAGCTGCAGCTAATAAAATTAATAACTCCAGCACCGTTTGATTCACTGTGCCGCTGAGCGTTAACAATAGCGCCGTTTCTGTCGGTGTTCACTGGCGTATATTGTCAGTAGTGGTTCATTTAGCACACCTGAATCAAACGGAGCCATTATTAGCCTAATTTTATTAGCTGCAGCTGTGTTTGCCCTCCTGCCACAACAGGGCCAGAGAAAAACCTGCTTTTTTCTTCTTCTTTTCAGAGCTGCTAATAGCTGCTGCTGTTCCTCTGGGTGTAAGTTGTAACTTCAGACGACAGTAGAGTAAGTAATAATGTGGATATGTATGCCGAATTAATGATGAGTTAGCCAGTATTTAAAATACTGCAAATTTATTAATAATTATTCATAAATAGCTGTTATTTAGGAGATTTTGAGAGAAGAGAGGAGGGGTTCTGCTGAAACAAGCTACAGTAGCTGACAGGAGGCTTTTAGAGGCAAATATGTCATATTAAGTATGGCAATAATAAGGCGTGTGGGGAACGAAATGTGTTATAAAGTATTTAATAATAATATGTATTCGCTAGTATAAGTGTTAGATAGTGGACTTTAAAAAATAATTGGCTAAAATGCCCTCAGTGTGAAAATGTCACTGTACAGGAAGAAAGGCAAAGTAAAAGTTTTTTGTTGTTGTTGTTGTTTTTAAATAGGGAGTTTGTGTTAACGGGAAAATGATTTTCCACTTAAAGGAGGTTTTTATTTAAGTGGGATACATACAAATACTGAGAGCTTCCAGACCAGCATTTCCCCTCTACAGAACAGAGTCACTGTGTGGTTTTCTAAAAAAGCTTCTCATCTCTTTTTTTTCTCCAAGAACAACATCCCTTAGTATGATCTGTTCCTTATTCTCTAAGTGAGCAAGCAGCGATTGGAAACTATATGTTTGAGCCATGTTAGAGGCTCCTGGTGAGATGTAAACTTTCTTTTTAATGTGGTTTTGCTGCTAATAACTATTAACCATAGTTGCATAATCCTCATAGTTTAGTTTATCTTGGTGGGACAATCACAAGTTGTCGTCCTGTACGGCTCACATGCTATAGGTATTAAATGTGCTTGCAATGAATTACGTTGAATCTATAGCATTATTACACTACTCTGGTCAAGAGTTCATCTTCTGATTGAAGCGGTGTGTTTACATGATGAGATTATTGGAAATGCAGATTTTAACTCTTGTCTGTCTACATATTTAGAATATAGATCCCGAAAGCATCTTGAGGTCGTTAAGACCCTCGCCACAAACATTTAGGTGTCACCAGACCCCAATCATTTCAGCTAAATACAACTCAGCTTGGTTTTAATCTCCTGGGCCATCAGGTTTCAATCCAGTACCCCTACTCTTAGAATTCACAGTTTAATTCATTAAAAAGCAGTTAAAGGCCCTTTAAGCTCTGCTTTTACGCACACTCCCTAAATTAGAGTCTGCTGGAGGTTTTCCGTGTGTTTCTACATGATTTGTCGGTCGAAGGCTACTGAGTGTGACTGTACATTTGGCCTCCATGTGCGCTAGTAAAGAGTGCGTGCTGAGAGTGTGTGGTCTCTGAGCTGTACTCCCACCGACTGTGTTGCTTGAAGTAGTTTTAATGTGTGTATGAGTGAGTAAAAGACACTTTACTCCAAAAAGCAGTGTACAAAAGCTAACTACATCTTACCCCCTCTGTTTTTGATATGAATTTAAAACATCAGAGTAGTAAAATGCTGTTTCAGTTACAGCTCTGAAATATGTGAGACTCTAGTTGGTGCCTGTCTTTAAAATATATTCACGTGGTTCAGCATAATCATACAGCGAGCTCAAGAATGTGTAGTCACAGTGGGGCTGGAATATGCCGTATTCTTTATGTACAGAAGTGATCGATTAAGTCAATAAAGGCCTCTCAGCCACACTGATGTGGTGTAAAATTTAAAATGGAGCTTTTCTTATAAACTTATAGGCCATAATCAAAGTTTACCTTCAAAATAAGAGTCTTTTTGGGCCTGCACCAGGAATCTTTAAACAACTGACAGCAATTCTTTACTGAATAAATTGCTGGACCTCGCCACATGGCGTGCACCCACACACATCTGTATCCCGGCACATTGCATTTAAAATCAAACAGGTATTACAGCATGAGGCCAGAGTTGTTTTTACATATGCATTCGATGAAGAATTTAGGAACTGTCCCCCTCCTTTTTTGCCTCACGTTCAATGGAGCCAATTTTTCCAAGGGTCTTATATCCAATATGGATACATGGTAGGTTAAGGGGTTTGCTTTCTTTGGATGAACTGCTCGATTTTACACTCTGACACGTGTAAAATATAGAAGGAAAAAATTAGTCCAGTCATAACCCGAATGCATAAACTATGGTCTATGGGTCACAATGCGAGCTGAAGTAAAGGGTTCATCAAGAGAAAATAAATCTGCAGGGAAAATAAATGTTAGGTATCTTTTTATTCTATTTTCTGACACTTTATAATTGAATTCATTGCAGTAACTGTGTTTGATGACTAGAATGGCCGATGTTTATCACTATGAGCTTCTGGTTTCTCATATACAGCAGAATGTGTTCACACAATTCACAGTACTGTGAGCGCTGTGTGGCAGCACATGTAGCAGAGCAGGATGACGTAGGGTCAAATGGTGGCGTCGTATCAAGTTACTAGTTTGAAAAATGCTTTTTTGGTAAGTTAATAAACAGTGAGAGCATAGTTTTCAGCATATAAAGAATATTTCTTTACTTCCTGCCAGCGCTGATCAGATAGCAGTGTTTTAAAAGCATAGCAAACCAAAACATTATTCAAAAAAGTCTTAAAAATTGTGTTTAAATCTAAACTGATTCCTTTCACATCCTGTGTGCTTCGCCGTGATGCCTCCATGTCCACATTACATTTTTTTTCAAACCTCAAAGCCACTTACTTTTGTCTTCCCACATTTTATGTCTCCTCATTAATGACTTAAATGCTGCTCTGGTTAGTGGAGAAAATGTGAACGAGGGAAAGGGGCTGATTATAATCCATTACCCCAAATATTAAAAAAATGTGCTTATTAAAAGCAGACCAAACTCAAATTGAGAGGGAGAGAGAGCACTTTGTTGTTTTAAGTTTACATGCAATACAATCAGAATTCATTAAAAAAAGGTCTAATGTAGAGTAACACTGGATGTACTGGAAAAATAAAGATTGTGAAGAATTGGTTCGGAGAAGTTAAGGCGTGAGGGTTTTATTTTGTGTTTATTAGACTGACATTTGACTATTCTCACTAAAGAGCACGGGTGCAAAGAGCACGGTCTGGGTTTTCTCCACAGGGTTCACGATGAGAACCTGAGTTCAACACTGAGTGTCTCAAGCATAGCTGAGCCTTTCCAGGACCAGGTGTGAGGAGGGTGCTTCTGCTTGGTCTTGCACTGGGGTCATTTGTGCAAGCTCCTACTAGATCCTGTAGTGTTGTGTGTTTTAGTGAGTGTGTGAATAACTGTATGTAAAATGTATTCCAGTGTTGTCACATTGACGGCAGTGTTATACTGTCTGTGAGTGTGTGTGACAGCGTGACCTTCAGCTCAAATGTGCAGATACTACGCTACAATAACTACATTACAATATACCAGCTACACAGGCAGACTCCAAGCATGAACCAGAATAACTGATTGCGCTCAGTGTTTGCAGCTTCTGCTTGCAGACATGCGAGCACGTATAAACTTTTGATGGAGCTGAACCAGACAGCTGAGTGTTAACATGCTGTGAGAGGATGTATATTAAACAAAACCAGAGTATTTCTTTTTTATTTACATCGAATCAAATCAAAAGGCAGGAGAAAACCAAGCTTAAACTGTCCCGTGTGAGAGCTGAAAGTTTGGCCGTTTTTGATGTCGAAACACTCGAGGAACACTTGCATGTGTCATTTCACATGATGTGAACAGAGAGACATAGTTGTACTACTTGAAGCCTTAGAAGGCATCAGACAATAGAAATGAGATGCTGATGTTAATAGATCTAGGACGCCTGCCCAAGTGAAGTTCAGCAAATGCAAAGACGAGGAATCCGTTTACAGGACCGTTGAAACATTCAGGACTTTCTCTTCTGTTTCCTGGTCCAGTGTGGAGGGGCCTCATTGTGCTCCATACGTTGTGATTCTTTTATTTATTTTTTCCTCGTTTGTGTTGGCCAAACTCTTTTAATGGCAGCTATTAATTTTGCATGTGAGTTTTATTATAATAATGTGTCACATTTGGCGCAGACTCGCGTGTCACTGCCGACTTTACGGCCATACCACTGAAAACCACACAGCGTGAGGAAAAATACAAAGCTGTGAGCACAATTGAGCAGCGCCGAGTCTATTTAACGGCGTAAGTTGGATTCAGGTTCTCAGCTTATTACTCATGAAGCTTCAGCAAATGTAAATATAAGAGGACTGTTGTTTCTGACAGCACAACAGTGCAGATAAACCTTTTTATAGTATACAGAAATATGTGTAAACAGGATGTTTCTCATTCTTCTTTGTTAACAATCAGTTGTTTGTTACCATGTGCCATAAATCTAGAGTGTACACACTTTTTTTTTAATGAGCCTCAGCAATAATTGTTTGAATGCTTTGTGCAAGATTAGGAACCCATGAGGACGGATTTGCAGTTTAAGTGCTTTCAGTCACATCATCGTGTTGCTTTGGGCCTTCTTCGCTTTCTTTCTTTCTTATGATATGATCTCATGTGACCAGTTGCAGTGCCGTCTATTGAAGTGATTGCCAGGAAGTGTGTTAATTGTCGTTTAGTCTAAGTTGTACATGAGTATATTGATAGCCCATTGATGTCTTGCGGTTGTTAAACTCATCTAACTTGCTTATCAAAAGTAGTAGAAACGGGTCACCTGGTTCAAACGTAACAGTTCACCCTCAAAGGTAAACATGCAAATTCTTTTAAATCTGTACAAAAATGTGTAAAGTGCGACAGCAGTTACTTCCTTTGTTGTGTTAACTTCACCTCGTCTTGTCACTCAGTTATAAAACACTATATAGTATTGTAACCTCCCCTTAGGTCGCACAGTGTCACGTCTTGTGATTTCATGCTGTGTGCTGTGATGTACTCCGTCCTCTCCTGGTTTCCTCTATCGTGTCCTTCCCTGTCATGTTGTCTCACATGCTGTCCGTGTTATTTAATCGTGCGCATAACAGTTGATACTGGGTCTAGCTCGAAGCAAAAGTGGGCATCTCATCTTGAATATTATTTGCTATAATTTTATCCTCTCCGGTAGCAGAGTGACAGGAACGTCATAGTCGCACCACAGGAACTCCAGGTAAATAAGCTAATCGGACTGTATATTGGAGAAAGCGGCTGCATATTTTAGCATATTAATGAAAGCAAAACAGACTTTTTTATTTTAATATTTATTTAATATCTTGATGTTTTTTAGACGCAGACTGAAAAGACGGGAATAAAAGTCAAGCACATTCGCATAGTATTGCAAAAGATGACCTCATTAGCATATAGTGATGTGTTCTGCAGCAGTGTGCAGTTTAAGCTCTTGTTGTTGCTTAGAAGAGGCTCGAGCGATTTGAAGTTAAGAAGAGAGTAAATGTAGGCATTTGAAAATTACTACTGCGTAGCATACTATTTTTATAAAGTACAGTTCTGCTTATTTGCATCCACAGTATACAGTGTGCACTATCACTGTATTCATATGTGCTTTAAGCACCTTCACGTCTTTCATTATAACCTGTTGTGTACTCCTGTGAGCCTAAACAGCGGATAATAAACGGGTCTGTGTTTAGTCTGTTGTGGTCGTCCCTGCCTCACTTCTGTGTAAATAAGAGAAAAAAATGTGTTAGCTGGATTGACTGGGCAGGGAAGGAACAAAGCCAGAGTGGTTGATGAAACGGTCTGTAATGGCTCTACACTGTCAACAATGGTAAAATAAGAAAGATGATATAGTTGATCTGCACGCTGTAGATCAACTATATCGTGTGTTATTTTTGTTTTTTACGATTCTTTTATTTTAGTGCTGTGGGTTTTTCTTTCCATCGTGAAGAAAACACTGGAAAAGATGACAGTGCAAGCTATTTCTGCATATGGTAGATCTCTGGACCACCTGAATGTGTAATAAAATGAAAGCTGGCCCACTTTCTTTGAAGGCTGCAAAGTTTGGCTAATTCTCAGGAGAAGCTGTCGAGGACAATTACTGTAACTGTAACGGGGCGATCGTGGCTCAAGAGTTGGGAGTTCGCCTTGTAATCGGAAGGTTGCTGGTTCGAGCCCCGGCTTGGACAGTCTTGGTCGTTGTGTCCTTGGGCAAGACACTTCACCCGTTGCCTACTGGTGGTGGTCAGAGGGCCCGGTGGCGCCAGTGTCCGGCAGCCTCGCCTCTGTCAGTGCGCCCCAGGGTGGCTGTGGCTACAATGTAGCTTGCCATCACCAGTGTGTGAATGTATGTGTGAATGGGTGGGTGACTGGATGTGTAAAGCGCTTTGGGGTCCTTAGGGACTAGTAAAGCGCTATATAAATACAGGCCATTTACCATAACATCACTGTTACTGACTCGTTGTTTCAAGGATCTGTGATTTGCAGTTTTTTGATGAGGTTCTTCCTCCTCATGGTGTAGTTTATGCATTCACCTACTAAATGAAAGCTCCCTGGTTAGATCCTGGGAGGATGCACAAATACCTGTGGGATTGTGTCAGGAAGGATGTGTAGTAAAGTCAAACATGTGGCACTACCTGCTGTGGGGACTGCTGGTGAATAAGGGTTCAGCCAAAAGTAGCTTCTCTTGTATTTTTTTTTTAACCTAACTCCAGACTGGTGAGTTCATACAAAGACTTGTTGTATTTCATAATCCACCCATGTGTCTCTTATCTCTAGGTTATTAATTTCAGCCTCACTGCTGTAGAGCTGTTACTGACTAATTCATGTTGTAGTTATTAATCGCGGTAGATTCAATTGTGCTAAAGCAAAGCTCTTGTGTGTTTCCAGCTTCACAGGCTATGCTGTGTGTTCCTCCTGGAGTTTGCAAGAGGATGGAGCAGCGTGGAAACGCAGGGGGGGAAGCGGAGAGCCCCAGCCGTCAGGACAGCGCCAGCCCAGAGGAGATGGGGGAGAAAGGGGAAAGTCCCACTTCCAGCGGTGGTCTTCAGTGCAAGCTGAGCCGTATGGAGGTCAATGGCAGCCCAACAAACCCACGAACCCGACAGAACTGCACACCGCTGAGACCACTTGGAGGTGCGTTGTTAACAGGATGGCTCGATAAAGGTGTACATGTTTGTTATAATAAAAGTCATTTTAGTGTTTAAAGCTGTCAACAGACAGTGAAAGGAGTTAATAAACATTTAGTGGCTCCAACTCTGTATTGCATTCTCTAAGGAAGTTCTATCAGTCTCCCCAAATTCTCTCTATGCCATAAACACACAGTAAAATGCTACACTTGAGCCAACTTGGTCTAAACGGTCAGACAAAGACACCCAGCAGTCCTGCCACAACTGCCTCATTTAAAATGACTTTTATCCTTAAATTAAATTCAGCAGTGTAAAGGGAAGATAAAGAATCTCTTAAGTGCTCACTTCCAGTTTTATTCATTTCATTATTATAAATGTATTTACATCAATTTTATTAACCTCAAATCAGAATATTTGGTATTGCTGCTTGGTTAGTGATCATACATGTTTAATTATTTTTATTTATTTTTTACTTCATGCAACTGGACAGGTGACAAATGAATGAGTCCATTTTTGAAGGTGAGCTCGGCATGAAAGCCTTTGACAGGAGGTTGTTTAAAAATGTATGTCAGTCTAAATCTTTACGATATCTTGTCTACGGCGTGTTTTCCGCTCCACATCAGTGTATTGAGCATATGAACATCCAGCAGGCTTGATACTGTGTAAAAACTGCTTTGTTCTGAGGCTGTCCCAGCCTTAATCAAAGAGGATATATGTAGTAAAATTATCACTGCATACTACTTTCTAGTTCATTCGTATGCTGTAATGATTGGGTATAATGGCTAAAAGACACAGCCATGGCTCTGGTGGCAAAGCAGGTTGTCTGCTAATCACATCACAATCGCGGGCATGGCTTTGAGAAAGAGACTGAACCCAAGTTTCTCCCGCTGGCAGGAAAAGAAACACATTGTAAAGAGCTTTATAGAGTTTGTGCAACGTCGGCTCATGGATAGTGTTACAGAGCAGAAGGTACAGAAAACACTCAGTCATAGATGCCCATTATTCTCTCATGCAGTTGAAAACATCATCATGCATCATCACACAAACACTGTAGCGGAACATACACGCACACCCAAACACACACACACTGCTGTGTTACCTCCCTCCACCCTTCCACTCAGCGGTCTGGTTATTGGCTGATAGCGTGCCTGATGCTGCTGCGGTTTGGCTCCGGCTGATCTGTCACTGCTCCGCACACTGGGGGAGAAGGATTGATGACTTGTTAATTAGCAGCTCCTGTGGGACAGACGAGTGGACTGGATGGGTGTGAGTGGTTCTGTGCTTTGAGGATCTCTAAGCACTTATCCGATAACAAGTTCAGACTGATGCATAGGAATCGTTTTCACCGCTAGAGTCGTGGCATCGCTCCTGAGCGCTACATGCAGCAGTTTAATAGCGGTTCTGGAAACAAGTCTTAACCCTTGTGGCTTTTAATATGTGGTTCAAACACAAATACAGTTGTACAATCTTGCACTGACTTATACTGACACTGGCAGCTGCCCAGTGTAACACAATGAGACCACCGAGCTGCTATAGTGCAGCAGCGCTGACGCACTAAATACTGAGCAGACAAATTTGTTGAACTGTGGCTGTGAGCTTCAACTTCTGGAGGAATCCCTGGAGAAAGTAATTTATAACATTAAGTTTGTTTTACTCCCTGGGATGAATTTCCAGTCAGTAATGTAGCATTAAATCTTAAATATGTCCACATATCCTTAGCCCAACAGGGAGGACTTAACATGTTTGAAAATGTATTATTTTTGTTATCTACGTATTATACAAATAATTGTAGACCCTTTATAAGACGAGTAACGGTTGTTTTCTTGACTATAATGATACATCGTGTTACAGCAAAAAAGACATTTTCTCTGTCACCATTTAACAGAGTAAGAATATCTCCTAATTGATAAGAGGGAGGGTGGGAGAGGGGAGTGCTCAAGCATTTGAGCAATTGCTGAAAGGGTAAACTCTCCCACACCTTAACTGCTAGACCCACAGCAACAGAAAGGCCCGGGATGGGAAATCCTGAAAAGATTTATTTTCTACCTTTCACCTGTAAAGTGCTGAATCTTGTAATATTCTGTTTGTCATGCATATCATGGAAATCTTCTCCCCTCCTCAGATAAAAACACATTAACAGGTGGGGTAGAGGGAAACACTGTGAAACGCTAGTGAGGCCTGACCTGCGATTTCCCATTAAATGCGAGGACCTGGGAAGTGGGTGAGCTACACATTAGCGCTATAACTTTCTCCCTCTCTGTCTTGTTGCGCCAGGTTTGATGATCCCGGTCTACTGTGTGGTGGAGCATGCAGACATGGGAATGGCAGGCAACTGTGAGGGGCGTAGTGACCGCCACGCCGAGTTTGTGTTGGTTCGTAAAGATGTCCTGTTCACACAGCTGGTAGAGACGGCACTGGTTGCTCTTGGATACTCGCATAACTCAGCTGTGCAGGCACGAGGTAAGCAGTGAGTGTGGGTAGGTCTGAAAAGGTAAATTCATGTGGTTTTCAGATGATTCAGATGTTACTCACTATGAAGGACATTTAAACTTAACTCTGTCCTTGAAAATGAAACATAACTGATTTTTAAATTTGGCTCATTGCCCTGTCTATTTGGGCACATCTCCTGACACTGCTAGTATTTTTAGTCTTCTCTGGAAGTCCCATACTGACCGCTTCTTGGTCTGCAAGGAGTACGGGGGCTCCTCGAAACAGTGAGTCGTCAACTAGATTTTCATTTGTTGGATTAAGGATGAAGTCACTGAGAGCCAAATCTGTAAAGCAGGACAGGTGGTGTGCACAGATAATGTTGGTGTAGCCAAAAATTATATGGTGGGTACTGCAAACAGTCTCGTGTGTCACAGTTCAGGTGGTTTGTACCAAATGTTCACCCTCGGATCCCTCAAGATGTTGGAGTAGAAAACTTGATTCACAATCTCAGGCAACGTCCACACGTACTGGTACTGGTTGGTATTTTTGAAAACGCAGATTTTTCTATACGTTTGCACCTTTTGTCCACACGTAAACGGCGTTTACGGTCACTGAAAACGGAGATTTCTAAAAACGCCTGCAAAAGGTGGATATTTTCGAAAACTCAGTTTTTGCATTTACATACACTGTGCGCCACGTTATTGTTTCGGTGAAATGAATTTCTACAATACTGTTACTGTTAATTTTACTCTCTGCAGTGTTTAAATGCTTACATATACACACAGTTACTGTCCCTCCACACATACGACTCGGTTCTACTTCTATGCCCCATCTTTGTTTACGATTTCCCACCGAGGCTTCTAGACTTCTGATTGGCCAACATTTCTACACGGTCAGGAATATATCGCCACCTGTTGCTTTGGCATGTTCCTAGCAGCGTTTTCCTTCATTTCTGCGTTTACGTGTGGACGGGATTATTTTTTAAAACGAAAACGGAAAATCTCCGTTTTCAAAAATACCCGTGTACGTGTGGACGTAGCCTCAAAGTCAAGCTGACTGGGATATTTCCCGGGAATAATCTAAAAGTTGCAGTTGCACTAGAAGTGATCCAGAGGTGCAGACAGGTGTTCAAATTTAACCCTCTCAAGGCAGGCGTTGCAGATTTGCAACAGTTAAAAACTAACAACCTGATTACCCCACATACATACTTTATGAGTTTTTTTTACTCAGAAGTACCACTGCAGGACTTGGTTGTGCATTAGCAACAAAAAGTTTAATTTGAGCCTGAGAGGGTTAAGGTCATACCTGGGTTTATAAAATGCCTTTCTAAATGTCTTTAGACATTTCTCCCTAAACTTGCTTTAACCTGCTTTCCCTAAACCTGTCAGTTTAGGGAGCTAAATTTAATCCATAGTTATTTTGTTCTGTCTGTCTCCTCTCACCCACAACCAATCACTGCACATGGCTGCTGCTCCCTCAGCCTGGTTCTGCTGGAGGCTTCTTCCTTCTCACTGTCTCCAAGTACTTGCTCATAGGTTGTTGGGGTTTGCTATTATTGTTTTCTATTATTGTAGGGTCATTACCTTACGATATAAAACACCTTTAGGTGACAGTTTTTTGCAATTTGCCACTATATATATTTAAGAAATCTCACAGATGACATGACAACGAATAGCAGGCAAACTGCAGCCCTGACTTACAATTTAAAATCAGTAAAGTTTATCCACATAAAACTGACGCCTCTAAATCTGAAAGACTTACTGCTCCTCTAAGAACATCCAAGACACGAGGGGATCTACTGTGAGCATCTTCAGGGCTTTAACTTCCCCTTAAATGCCACCCGGACAGCAGAGCGGTGAAAACAAAGCCAAACTGTAGTCATGCCAGATCTTTTAAATACAAATTAAAAAACATGATCGGATGTTGAATAACTTGAAGCCTCTTCAGATGTGAGAAACATGCGTTTGTAAACTTCTCTGTTATTACACGCTGATGGGAAGGCTCATGCCTTACTCATTATTACCGCCCTGTTAGTTATTTGAGTAATTAATCCAGCAGCAGCTGAATGAAATATTACTGAGTGGGGGTTTTCCACATCGGTACAGTGAGTACTGATGTCGCAAAACTCAGGGACAGTCACAGGAGCGGTATTTACCAAGAAAGTATTTTCAGTGATTCACTACACCCACCTGGCTGCGTGGCGGTTAAACTGAACAATAAATCTATGTCTGAAAACCCCAGACGAGCACCAGAATTCAGAGATCAAAACAGGAGAGCAAGCAGCATCCAGTTCAACTGCATTCACACACAGAGAGAGAGACGCACTCACTCTCACAGAGCTGGGCAGTTTGAAATTCCTGGTGTGTCCCATAAACACAGGGTACTCTAACCATGTGGCCGACGCCCTACGACCCCCCTCGCCTGTCCCAAATAGCTAGGTTTTGTTCTGAGAAATAAGCCTTTTCTTTTCAAATAAATAATTTTTGGCTGGAGTCATGCATTTTTCCCCCGAGTGTGGTCACGACCAAAATTATACAGAGTCTCTTCTGCGATTGAATTGCATCTTGCATAACTTTGACTGGATGAGTATTTTTAAACTCTTCACTGAATGGCACAGGGCTTTTTTTTTCTTTAATTAACTTGCACATTATGGCTAATTAAAAAGCAGCTATTTCTTATTTGGAATATATGGTTAAGGCTCGGGTTGTAACGTGGGCTTAGGTGCACTGCTGAGAAATAGTCCAACTAAATTTAACTTAAGGTCAAGTTTTTGGAAACATTCACTGATATTACAAACTGAAAAATGACTATTTTTAAGGTGTTTAAACCACTAGTGGATCCCTTTAAACAACCCAAACTTTATTTTAAAAAGGAAACTGCACTTAACATAGATTATGTCGGTACCCACTTATTTTTAAAATGCTTAAAATAAAATTTTACGGTACCTCTGAATCTCCCAAATTGCTCCTTGTGGAACACGTAGCTCCTTTAGGTGTCTATTTTTTTTCTCCATAAAACTTTTCCTTGCTTGATAATTAGATGAAAATGACTAAAACGGCCTTTTGTTGTATTACATGTGTGCTGCTTTTTGGTCATCAGTCTGTTAGTCATCTTCAGTTAGTTACCATTTTTGTGTTATCTTGTTGTTGCATTGTCAAAAAATGTCTGTATTCGTAATCTTATCCCACCTATAAAGTTGTGATTTTGTTGGATACAGTACTGTGATGTGTGTCTGTGCGGAAAAAATGCAGGGAGAAATGCACTGGTGTGCATGCAGGTATGTTCAATAGTGTATGACGTGACGTCCATCAAGAATCCAGTACTCATCTTTTAGAGCTTGCAGAGTCATATGAAAAGATGACAGGAAATTGTGTTTAATATTTAAGCTAAATCTCTGATAAACATCCTTTTGCTCTAACAACAAAAAAAAGATTTGTTTTTGGGTCTGTGTGGAGGAAGTCGAGCCCTCTTCCAAAATATGTAGTGCAAAATCTTACTCTGCGCCTGACATGTAGACAGATACACTGATATGAGGTATTGTTTGGGAACTAGGGAAGACTGCAGATTGGTACAAGGATAAAGCCCAAACATCTGCCTGTCAGCAGTAATTTAAGCTTTATTCACTTCAAGTGAGAGTTTTAAAAGGTTAAAGTAGCATCTCAGTGAGTAGTTGACCACATGTGAAGGTATCAATAGTTTTAAAGACGTGGCAGATCTAGGAAACGTAAAAACTGCCAGTTATCAGAAGATATTCTGTTAGACAAGAGAGCAATGACCTCACAGTGTTTATTTGGAGCATGAACATCAAAACAGCGCGCCCATTCTCAGCTCCAGACCTAATGTTGAGCTGATTTTACATTTCTCCTCTCATTAATCAACTGTGGAGGCCAAAGAGAACACACTTTGTTCTTTGCCCCTATCACCAGCATCCTCATGCAACACACACACACACACAACTGAGGCTGGCAGGCTAAGACTAGACAGGGTCTGTGTTTGATTTAGAAGATCCTAATGTGATTAGGTCTGTTTAGATTTGCACTTCCAGTCACGGCCGTATGAAGGCCAGGGGAATGTTCAAATCATCATGATGCTCAAAGATTCACCACGAGTTTAACCAACAGGTCAAAAAGCACAAACAGATTGAGCTGTTTTTAATATATTGACGGGAACAAAACAGTTTAACATGGTAACTTTTAAACAGTGATTGGTCTGTGTGTGTGTCATCAGGGATCATTAAAGTGGGCCGGTGGAAGCCGATGCCCATCCACTACCTAACAGATGCTCCGGAGGCCACGGTAGCGGACATGCTGCTGGATGTTTACCACATGGTCACACTGCGGATCCTACTGCACAGGTCAGCATTGTGTATTGCAGATTGTAAATAGGAATCCAGCTTTTTTTTTTTTTTTTTTGCATCCATGGTGAAGCATCCCCTCAAAAGAAGAAAGAAGAAGAAGAAAGTGTACTTTATTGGTCCCCGTGGGGAAAATCGCTCTCTGCATTTAACCCATTCACTCAGTGAAGCAGTGGGCAGCCATTGGGCGCCTGGGGAGCAGTGTGTAGGGACGGTACCTTGCTCAGGGGTACCTCAGGGTAGCTGTTCAGGGGAATCGAACCCCCGACCTTCCGATCATGGGGCCACCACTCTACCTACTGAGCTATCCAAAATAAGTACCAGGCACACCAGCTGACTTGATTTTGTTCATCTAATTTCATTTTGCAGAGTTTTGGGGCACTTTGCAGTAACAGAACTGCAGTGTGTGTATCTGCTGCGTGTGCTTGGTGGACATATGGAGATGACCATATGTATACACTGTGCACACAGGCCAGCAGCTCCGGTTTCACTGGGAGCCCAAAAGTACAGTTTTACTTATCCACTCATTATAGTGGCGACTTTTAAGAGTTACAGAATAAATACACTTGAATAGAATCATATTCTAAGCATTAGAATGCACTATATACATTTTAATGCATTACGTTATTCATCATATATGTGCAGCAGGTATAATTTATACAAGAGATTACTTTGGAATGGGCAAAATACAAGAGGAAAGCCTCTTACAACCAGTGACTGCAGAAAACAAGGGTCAAAACTAGTCTTGTCTTCTAAATGCTTGGATTACATCAGATTCCTGTTTGTTTCTTTCTGTAATCAGCACTGCTCTTGAAAGAGTGAACAGAAAAGTTTTGTCATTTCCATGTAGCTTTGCCCGGCTGGAGGAGCTGCCATCAGACCAGTGGACCCACGCCACCGTGAGAAACGCCCTCAAAGAGCTGCTTAGAGAGACCAACCAGAGCGCTCTGGCAAAGGAGTGTCCTCTCTCCCAGGTAACTGCTTCATAACTCTGTCCAGGCAGAGTTCAAGCTCAGCAGCAGTTTCACTGCGTCATGGGTCCAAATCAGACTCGAGTCGCTCTTTCTCTGAATAAGCTGAATGTTTTTATGATTTTTAGGTAATCCATTCAGTCACTGCATATTACTCACATTAGATGGTGTAAACAGAACATTCAAAAGAATTAGTTTGCTAAGTCCCAGATAATAAATGCTTTATACTTCAGGTTTTAGCACCCATAAGCCACAAATGTGAGCTATAATCAGCACATGCAGGACATATTTAGATGTTCCTGCAGGTTGCTTGATATTCAGATTTTCTTTATGATGTGTTGTGATGAACTGAACACAAGGACAAAGTTTAAATTCCTTCTTTTGCCTTTTTTTTTTTGCCCTTTTTGTCACACGCTTATTGATAGCCAAGATGTATTTGTCTCTAAGCACATGGTTTCATCATCAGTTCACCACACGCTTAGTGCAATGTGTAATCTGAGTCGCGCACACACACACACACACACACACACACACACACACACACACACACACACACAAATATTGGTACCATCCCATGGGAAAGGATGCAAACACGCACACCTCAATTATCCTGCTCACACACACCCTGCAGTCATTAGAGTCGAGAGTGTGTCATTTCGACTTGTGATTTATACATAAGACTTAGTCATGATGTAATTAGTGATTAGGGGAAGTGTGTGGGTGGTGTGCATTTGCAGCTTGACTCATGTGACTTTTAATCCTCAGCGTTTCCCATGTTGAGCTTTTGCTGGCGTTTTTGCATCTCTTGCTCGGTATAAGTGGCCAGTTGTTGGTCATTTGCGGAGACTTGAGATTTTTAATCAGTCTGAAAGACAAAGCTGTTGCTTAATGGTTCAAAAATTTTGGCTAACCCCATGAATGACTAATGTATTTTGTCAAATTGTCTCTGTGTCAGAGTATGATCTCAGCAATCGTCAACAGTTCCTACTATGCCAACGTCTCCACCTCCAAGTGCCAGGAGTTTGGGCGCTGGTACAAGAGATACAAACGCATCAAAGGTAACTCTGAAGCCTTACTCACATTATCAGGTAACTGAGTGTAATTAAGGCAGTCAGTTTCCTTTTTTTCTTTCTTTCATTGTTAAGCAAGCTATATCTGCAAACTAGCCTCAAGCTGGGCACAGATATTCCTGCCCTAAAGTGCTAAAGTGAAGGTGCTCAGTGGGAGACTCGTCAGTATTTTTCTGATTATGGAACAGTGTTGCATATATTTGTTGGCTGTCAGAGACAACAGCATGCAAAGTCTAATGGGACCACAATGTAGTTAATTAGCTGCAGCTTGTGTGCCCTCACTTAGATTATGACAACTGAATGCTTTCTAAGGCCCTGGCTGAAATGCTACAGTTTGAAGCAGGAATGAATTTGTCCCTAATTATTCTTTTTAAAAATGAATAATGACATTACGGTTGTAAATTGGCTTTATGATTTACCAAATGATTCCCCTGGTTTTACTAACGCTGTTGTTTTAAAGTGGAGCAACGTTTAAGACAAGATAAAGGCTGGTGTGATTTTTAAAAAGGTCACCTTAGTGTTTTTCCTGCTCCGTGGTAAAGAAGCTCATTACGTGTGTCTTTGGCTATAGGATCAATATTATAACAGTTTGTCAGGGAACCACTTTGTATGATGTGAAAATCTCTGGGTGGTAATTTTCCACAGTGAACACTTTTGTCTCAAAGAAATGTAACTAATGATGTTGTTAACGGACTGAAACAGACATAGTTTCATGTCATTTAAACTTTAACGGTTAATTCTGTTTTCGTTCCTCGACTCTCAGAGTTGAAAATATCCTTAATTATCTTTAATAAAAATATAAATAAGGATAGTTTCAAAAGTGGAAACTACACCTGTACCTTATAGGAACTATCTCTGCATTTTATTGGTTGCGTTATTTGAAAATGTAGCCATCTTTAATATGAGCTTTGGTTATTGTAACAGTCTATATATTTAATAAAATACGATAGAATTTAATAGAAACCCAAATAACAGGAGAGTTTTGTTGACCATTAACATTAGAGCAGGTTTTAGGTGTGAGTATGAAGGTGTTTCCCCCAGAGGTTAAATCAGAATAGCTGATGTTTGTTTTCCCGGGTTGATTCCACACATGCTTTTCCTGCCACAACAAGTAAAAATGACGAACACGATAATGAGGTCATCTTGCAATCTTTTTGTTTGGTTTTTTTTAAAGGAAAGCTGGTGACTAAAATGATATTTTTTACGCAGCAGTGAGCAGAAATGTGGCCACACATGGGTTTTTTGAGTGCCGGATCCTTGTGTGTATGTACAGTTCTGGTCCTCACTGCCAGGTGTTGCTGCAATGTAGTGATTATATTTTGAGTCTAGGTGTGTGGCTTTTGGTAACCTCCCGGTTAAGTGTCCCCCTCCTGCCTTGTTAAAAACTTTTACAGTTTTTTGAACAACTCTCCTGAACCTCAGCCACCAGCTGTTCGGCTGTTTATACTTTATTTGCTTTCTGCTGCTTTGAAAACTCATAAAGGTAAAAACTGTCAGACACTTTTTAAAAAAAAGAAGGAACTGACACTTATTGCTAGTTACATCTCAAGTTAATATGACTCACCTGCCTTAATGCCTTCGTTTTGTGATCCTTTCTAATGAAGCTTTTCCATTCTTCTGTCCACCCCCTGTATGTGTCTGAGCACGTGTGCCAGCCTCTGTGTGTCTAATCTGCTGCATGAGACGTCTGTCAGTGACAGCTCTCAGTAGGAAGGAACTGTCACACATGGTTCACATTAATGTCACCCTTAATACACATGACAAAACTAAATGCTCTTAACTCCTAATGGAAAACAGCAGTAACCTCCCCTCCCCCGCCCCCCCCCCCCCCCCCCCCCCCCCCCCAACTCACACACACACCAACACACACCAACAAAACACAGGAATAATACTTATTACACACACACACAAGGTAAAAATCTGATGCCCTGCCAAACCTTGCTGCAACTTTTTATTCCCTTAATAACCAAAAATGCGACACACAGCCAAACCGGAGTGGAAGCCTAACAAGAAGCAGACTTACGTGGAGAGGCTGTTAAAATCCAGGGGAAGAGAAAGAAAAGAGTTCAGAGGAAACATTCTTCACTTATTTGATAATCTTATCTGGTGAATATGGAGACAGTAAGTGAAAATAAGACCATACTTCAGCCGAGGTTGTGATCAGATCGTCCCCCGAAGACTAGAATTATAGTTGAGATTTTCATACTTTGAAATGATACAGTGCAGTTTTGTGACTTGGAGCAAAGTTTTGTGGTATTCTTGACTCCGGGTCCTGGACCTCTGGGGGTGCCATGACCTAATTTGAGAACCGCTGCTGTAAGAACTCCTGGAAGGATCCCTGTAGGATCTCTCACAAGCTCCTCTACTGTCACTACTGAGGCTTGGATAAAACCTGAGCCATTTAACTTTTGCTCACACTGTCTGATGTCAGAGTGGGATGAGAAACATGAAGTAACCGTTAATGGACTGGATGCAGTGTAGATCATTTTTATAAGTAAAGCATCATTGAACTACGTGGGTAATCATGTATGCAGAAGAAACTGCTAACAGTCTTGGTCCTCTCGCTTTCATTTTCTTTGTAGGTGAATACATTGAAAAGATGTGGTCGTCACAGGAGAAGTCGGATATAAAAGGTACGCCCATCGTCTAATGTGTTTTTAGTGGAATGAAAATTAAATACTTCTGACACTTACATTGCATATGATGCTCGCTAATAAGAAACGTCTCAGAGTTTTTGCATGTTTTCTGTGTGAGATTTGTCTGAAACTTCAAACTGAATACCAGCAGTCTAAGAAATATTAACCTTTAACCCCACACCAGGATGTTCAATCCAGATATATTAACACAATATTGTATATGTGTGTTGACGTAGTGGAGCGGGATTTGGACCTGAGCATCCTCAGCCATCGTCCTCCCTCTCTCTTGCCCTCTCCCACCCATTTGGGTGGGTCCGGAGTTCATTCCCTTAAGAGTGGCCTCGGGGACACTCAGACCTCAACCCAGCCTCACGGCCTGCCTCACCCTAGTGGACAGAATCACCCCAGTCCTCCACTTCGTCCACAGGCTCCACCTCTCCTGGGCCACAGCGGGCTCCTGCCTCCCCAACTCCCCCCTCAACTTGTACGTCAACAGCTCGCGATGGCCCACCTCATCAACCAGCAGCTGGCTGTTAGCCGCCTGCTTGCCCACCAGCACCCACAGGGAGTCAACCAGCAGTTCCTCAACCATCCTCCTATCTCACGGAGCTGCAAGATCTCCGGGGCTGTTTCTGAGCCCAGCCTCAACTCCGGGGCCGAAGTCTCCTCCGACATTTACCAGCAGGTCAGGAATGAGCTGAAGAGGGCCAGCGTTTCCCAGGCCGTGTTTGCCCGTGTGGCCTTTAACCGCACACAGGTAAACGTGGAATTAAGGCAAATGTGGAGACGATAATAAAAGACTTCATTCCATAGAATCTAAGAATGACTATTTAAATGTGTGCGTCTGCAGGGCTTGCTGTCAGAAATCCTCCGTAAGGAGGAGGATCCTCGCTCTGCCTCTCAGTCTCTGCTGGTCAACCTGAAAGCCATGCAAAACTTCCTTAACCTGCCTGAGAGCGAGCGAGACCGGATCTACCTGGAGGAGAGGGAGAGGAGTACCAACACTAACCACAACCACTCCACCAACCACATCTCCAGTGCCAACACACACAGACACGCACAGGTACATGCACACATTTAAATACGAGCTCTGCACATGAAATAAAGCGCTAGCAGATTTCTTTTCAACTAAAACTTGAAAAATCTTACACTCTTATAGTCTAGCTTATGTCACTCACTACAACATATCTTTATTTTTCATTGACATCAGATTGTGTTTCTTGGTCTTGTGTAGACAAAATGCAGCATGCCCGGCCCGGAGCTGCAGATAAAGCTGGACTCGCTGGTAAACATCACATCAGGGATCTATGAGGAGATCCAGCAGGAGATGAAGAGGGCGAAGGTCTCCCAGGCTCTGTTCGCTAAGGTGGCTGCTAATAAAAGTCAGGTCAGTCCTTGTTTTTGTTGTTTTGAGTCTTTGATTTTCACAACTGAATTATACTCAAATCTGAACCTGTAATCACAGCCCGCTGCTGTGAACTTAGCCTGAACGGGTGTGGGCTGTACGTGGGCTGCCTAAACTTGCATGTACATAGAGGGTTACACGTGCAAACCTGAGATAAAAATGTCTCAACATGAGTAAAAATTTCTGAGTTGATAATGTTTGAAGGAGCTGATGAGGGTGTAGTGTAGACGTGTGTGACTGTGTGTTTGTGCGAGGGCGTGTGCGGTATCTGATTACCCACTTGTGGCATACCATCATGACTCCATCCTCAGATAAACAATGCGGGCGATCGAGGGCGAGATCAAAGCATAGTCTGCTTCTGAAGGGGGAGACGGGGAAGGAGGGAGGGAGAGGGAGGACGCTATGGTTTTAAAACCAGTTTAAATATCTTCTGACAACAGACTACATTTATTATGAATACCGAGTTGGTGTGTTTGGGTGTGTGAGACTCGCTGAGAGATGCTTAAAAACTAAATCTGAAACGCTAAAGGATGAGAACACAGGACGAACAGAAGGATGCAAGATGGAGGAGAAGACAGACAAGATGATGGAGGGATGATCACATTATTACCATTAATTTCCAGGCTGAAGGCTGTGTATAAACAACAGCTGGTGGCAGATCCTGGGTCAGCCTAGCAGAGATAATGCAATCTTCACACACACACATGCGCGCACTCATTTGCAGGCCCCACTCATATCAGACTTTCCTTCTGGTTTTTCCTTCGACTCTTTGGGACAAACTTTGATTCACTCGTGTTCGCACATGTATAAATTAATATAAATAAATGTGTAAAATTGAAGAAAAAGTGACTCGGCTTTAATTCACCAAGTATGTGCACATGCAGGGTCTCAGTGTATGTGACAGAACAAACAATAGGGAAAAAGCAGCTTGTATAGTACGTTTATATTTATATGTACAATGATGAAAAAGCGCAAACATGCTGCGATAAATTATGGGATAAAGAAGGGATGGATAGATGCTTACTGTATATACATAAGGACTTGGCAGTATATATTCAGTGTATATGTGTCTACAGTGGTTTATAGATATGTATACGTTAAGCTTTGGTTCAGGTATGGTGGATATAAGTACAGACACTTTGCGACTGAAATCATTTTGCTTCCTAAATGAGAACGAATGTTACAGTCACCTGGTGTGTAGCCCTAAAATGTCATATTAGTCACCTACATGCCATAACAGAGCATTTTCTTCACAGGGAAATCATTAAACCTACCTGCCTTCAGTTTTGGAAAGTTGTAAACTAGCTTTAACTAAGCTCCTCTATATAAAGTTTGTTTGGGGTTTTATTTGCATTGTAATTCAAGTAGTTCACTTACTTTTTAGCATTTTTGTGTAGGTGGTTACATTTAAAAGATTCTTTATTTATTTCCCCATTGATTTTGCAAATTGCTGAAGCATGTTAGTAATTATTTTTCTTTCATTGTAATTGCTGTAAACACCCTTTAATCAGGTGTCCACCACCACCAGTATTCCTTGGTAAACCCTCCAGATCTCAGTCTGGAAAATGCTCAGTACACGAGGCTAGAGTAGTTTTAATGCTTTCCTTTTGAGTTACACCTGCAAACAAGTGGGCGCTGCATTAATTTGTTTGATAGTAAAGACACAGCTAACCTCTCTTCTTCCTTCAGGGTTGGCTATGTGAGCTGCTAAGATGGAAAGAGAGCCCAAGCCCTGAGAACCGCACATTGTGGGAGAACCTGTGTACCATCAGGAGGTTCCTGGCGTTGTCACAAGTCGACCGAGATCAGGTGTATGAAGAAGAGTCGAGACAGCAGCACAGCGACAGGCTGCACACCGTCCTGCACATCTCAGAGCCGCAGGTAACAAACATGCAGTCAGTGGTCGGAGTTTGGCACCGCTAGGATGAATCGGAAAGTTTGTTTTGTGTTTCACTGAAGTGGTAAATGTGGTTAAAAATCCGAGGAGCAAAAGAAACGCGTGAAAATCTGATATTTAAAAATAGTCAGCCACTCGCAACCACAGCGCAGCCATGTGTAAGAAAAGACACAAATCAAAGTGTTTTTACGAGTGAGAAAATGGGAAAAGCAGCATGAGCGTTTGCTGTGCTGTGTCAAAAAGTTTCCTCTGTCTCCTCCGTCTGTCTGATCCCACCACCTGCTCCTCTTAGCAGCCCTCCTCTTTGTCATGTTTGTGTCCCATAAGTCATTGAAAATAGAAGTGGTAAATGACCAGCCCACACATTTCCTGCTAAACACTCCTCCATCCCACCCTCTCCCAAAAACCAAAATGCTCTCCAGTCTAGCCCTAACCTCAATATTATTCAGAACATAGCCTGTAATTATTGAAGCAGAGAAAAAGGAATTGCCATTATCTTTATTTAGGTCCTTTAATTTTGATGGACCACAGATTTATGGTGTTGGATTCCTGTGTTTGGGTGTGCAGGCCTCCCCACCCTGTTAATAAGCTCTAGTAGCGTGCTTGTTTGTGTGATGAATTTGGGAGTTTAGCGTGCATGTTGGCGGGTGATGGAAGCCGGTTGATCGCACTTCCGCTTGTAGTACATTTTCTTTGAGTCTGCAGAGGGGCACGAGCTGAAATATGAGCCGAACAGTTCGCTTACTCCCGTGGCGATGAGGAGTGTGAGAACACAGAATGAGTAATCTTCAAATAGACTGCGACAGAGCAAACCGTAGTGTGTAATAGATTTTGATGTTTCAAAGCTTGAGAGTTTAAGAGATTTAGTTATTTATGGACAAATATGTGCAACCTTTTTCAGCATGGATGGCAAAGCAAATATGCCCCCTACACAAATCATCAAAAGGCAGTATATTTGTAGCTTTACATATAAGAAACATGTCTAAAGGGAATGATGAAAGTGTTTTAAGTGCTGAAATATGTTTCTCCTGTCTTTCACATCTAACATCTTCAGTGACACAAAGCAAAACAAAAAACAACAAAAAACAGGACACCGAGGAAGTTTTAAAAAGTTTAAGTGATAACATTTAACAGTAAATTAAAGAAATCATGACTCAAGGGCCACTTATTAACTTCATACAGTGTCAACTTTGTGTTAAGCTGCCTCAGACCGAGGTGAGCTGCCCTTGAATCGGCTTTTTAAATGTATATTTTTGGCATAGTTTTAAATGAACGGATATGGAAAATCAAGAAAAGGCAAACATTTCTGTTAAATAAGGTGAGACGGATCCATTGTCTTGTTTTTTTTTTTTCTTTTCTATTTTATTCTCGCCTATTGCAGATTAGGCGACACAAATCTTCTAAATGCTGTGACTCAACCTTTTTTATTTTCTAAACAGACCCTCCACAGGCAGCCCCTGCCACCGCTAATGGCTCCATCCCCAATTCATGATGAACCCCAGCCCATCCCCCCGCCAGCGCTGCAAAGCTCAGATGATGGGCCTCAGCGCGGGGTGAGCCCTGGCCTCGGAGGTGGAGGAACAAAGAAGGCCCGGTCACGGACAAGGATTTCTCTGGAGGCCCTGGGAATCCTTCAGAGCTTCATTGGCGATGTGGGACTTTACCCGGACCAGGAAGCGATCCACACCCTGTCAGCCCAGCTAGACCTGCCCAAACACACAATCATCAAGTTCTTCCAGAACCAGCGCTACAACGTTAAGCACCACAGCCAGGCCAGAGAGCCTACCGCTGGGGAGGATGACAGGGAGAGCTCCAGTCCCAGTGAGGGAGGCGTCTGCACAATCGAGGGCAGAGGAGGGGAAGAGGCTCTCTCCCCGTCTGAGGAGTCAAGCGAGGACGGGAGAGGATCAGTGGAGGTGTTCAGAACAGAAGGAGGAGATGTGGGAGGAGAAGGTGAGGTGGAAATGGAGGTTGAGAAGGAGGAAGGGGATGATGCAAAAGCTTCAGGGCCAGTAGCTTCCTCTCTGTCCCCTTACAGCAGCGCGGACAGCCCCCAGTCTGGAGAGCAACAGAGATAACAGCAGCGACCACACACAGACAGCCTGTGAATAAACACAATTTTGTCATCACCTTTAATAGAGCTGATGATCAGAGCTCTCTAATATCTGAAAAACTTGGGAAAAGTATTTATGGATGGTTTGACTGAAAAGTGAGTCCACCTACCTTCAGAGCCAGTGTTTTTGGTTTATAAAACAGTGTTTGGGACAACGCTCAGTGCCACTGAGAGAAAATGCATTTCAGTTATGCCATGGTTTTTGTTTTGATGTTGGGGAAAAGGCTCCATAGGACAACACGTCTTTGAAAATCAGATTTATTTAATTCTTTGAGTCGTTTTCCACTTTTTGACAGGATAAAAAAGAAAAACGCTCAAGCCTTCTACATCTTAGACTGCATTTAAAACACAGCCCTCTTACTAGCTCTCCAAGTACATTTCCAACAGTTTTAGCAAAGAATGTGCATCTTCTTTGTCTGCTGTCGATAAAATGCAATAAATTTTGTATTTGCTGTACTGTTTTGATAAAAGGTGCATATATGGTTTGTATAAAGTGATTGAGTGCATGTTGCCCCTCTTAAATCCAACCCCAGAAATACATAACTGCAGGGATAGAGGCTTACAGCAGGTCAGAGGAGCAAACTCTTACATGCCTTCAGGTTCAGGTTTCATGCACTTATATAGGGACCAAGGATAAACGGCACTGAACTGCATTCGCCTTTTAGAAATACAAGCATGCAGGGAAAAAATACTATAACCTCTTATTTTCTGATTTTTTTTTTTTTTTCCTTCTAGATATAATTTTTTTGTGTTGTCCTTAAAATTATTTTGGAGATCCCTGCATTGACTTGTCTGTATGTGAAACTCAAAAAAAGCCAGTTCACACTTTGCTCCTTTTACTATTTATTACCAGCTTTGTATTTACTTAAATCTAAGTATTATTGTTGTAATTACATTTTCTTTTCTTTGCAATGACTACAGATGTCTTTGTAAATGGGACTAAAACATGCCAAGAGGACCTTTGGACTGTTACACACTCAACATTCAACTTTTTCTTTGGCTGAAAAGGAAAATAACTGTTTTTCTTTTTTTCTTTCTTTTTTTTTTTGGGACATTTATGTACGTTATGATGTAAATGTTGGTGATCCACCTGCAAAAGTGAATCTGCCATTAAACTGGGATGCAACCACTGTCACTTTACACTGTTTTGTGTCATTTTGTGCAACAAAGGTTGAGATTTTGTGAAAACAAATGAATTGTTTTATAGTTTATCTGCAGGACAGAGTTCCTGTTAGTTTCAGTTGTGATCTTGAACTGCTGATTCTGTTGTAGGCATGGCAGGAAAATCTGATAAGTTTAATGCATTTTCTGTGTGGGAAATCTTGCATCTTTTGAATTGTAAAAATTCAGTAGCACTGCGATGACATTTACAGTAGCAGCCTGCACAAACCATGGTGTGTGTGTGTGTGTGTGTGTCTGTGTTTATCAAACACACCCATCAACTTACGAAGGCGGCTGTTTCCAAGAGTCTTCCTGTTTGTTGTCGTCATGTCTGCTCTCCAGAGAAATCCATCAGTTGATCTCGATAATGACTGAAGGGTGCATGTAAAGTCATGTAAAAGCTCGTATCAAAATAGCTGTCATTCCATCTCTGATTCTAAGTAGTCAATTGCAGCTCCAACCTCCGACATTATAAAAAGAGCAGCTGTCGAATGCAAAGGCCTCGCTGACCACAGACGTGACTGTAAAAAACAGCAGCTGTAAACTGCAAAATATAAATTGTACAAAAGCAATTAAAGGGATTGAGGGGGGGGCTTCTTTTTTTCTTTTTTTTAAAATTTAGGTCGTGCAGATTTAACTCGAGGACTGCAGAAACAAATATTAAAGGGAGAAACATTAGCTGACACAAGCACGTGTTAAATGACACCATGCAGGTGAACCGTCCTGCAGTTTAGCTGCTTGGGTTTACTGACCAGAGAAGTCAATGTAGTTATTGTTTGCAGAAATAAAGTTCTTGTTAACTTAAAATGTATGTGCGAGTGAAAGCCTCATCCTATAGTTTTTAATATTTCCCGGAGCTGTTTTCCTTTTTTAAATACTGGTGTTATAGCATTCTGCAGTATACTAATGGAAAAATGTACTGATCTGATAACATAAGTGAATCTGAGTGTAATGATGTCCTTGAGTCTTTCCAATGAATATAATCCATTTAAAAATGTTATCAAAGAACTGTATCTGTCAGAGACACTGATGATATCTGCTGTGAGGGTTCAGAGTTGTTTTGTTCTGGGAGTCATTAAGAGTTTTGCTAACTCTGTGCAGCTCCGTGTTTTCCTTACATGCCAGAGCACCTGATAACAATTTGAATCATCTGAGCAAACTCATATCTCTGTCTGCCCCTCTAAGGTCAAACGTGTTTGTGTGAAATGGCTGTGGTAGCAGGCTGTTGTCGGGAAGACATTTATATTAAGTTGCATGTGAAAACCCTGACCTACACACTCGACCACGACTCTAACCTACTTGTTTCTTTCCCACTGAAAATGTTTTCACTCAAACTGGAGAGGAAATCCCTCAGAAAACAGCCAACCTAGTGGTGGAAAGTCAAGAAAAAGTTATTGGAAAAGTAAAGCCGTGAGCCCTGTGTGCTACTAAAGTTTTTTTGTTTTTGTTTTTTAAATGGATTCAAAGCTAAAGCGTGAAATATCCTTTGTGTGTTTCATGTAGTTTTCTGTGTTCATTGGTTGTTTCAAGTGTGATGAAAACTAATTGGAGATCACAGTTAACTCAGATCTAATATTACAACTGCATCAGTGAGTGTCAGCACGGTCCAACGGTTTTCTGCTCACACAGCTGGCTATTAGAGCCGTATGGCAGGCTGATACGGGGCCATTAGAGGTGTGTGCGTGTGTGTGTGCGTGCGTGCGCTCTGGGACAGGGACGCAGGTGCTCCGTGGGCTGATATTACCCAGGATGCTCGAGGTGGGGGCGTGGGGGTTATAGGGGGAAGGAGGCTCTCTGCGGAGCTCGCAAACACACCTGTGATCCCCTGCTAGCACGCTCACGCACTCAAACACACACACTCTGTCCCCTCAGCCCCTGCGCTGGAGCACGTTAATACACACTCTGATAAACAGGCTAATACTCGCAGCGGCAGCACTTTACACACCACTGAACGCAACACACGGTAATCAGTGAAGCCAACACGTGGCGCTGTGTGTGTCTGTGTGTGATGTTTTGGAGGCTTCTGTGGCCTTTGTGCGCACTGCCTTGCATGTAAGCAACAAACAGCCTGTAGTGAAACATTCGAGAAAGTTATACGTGCAAATTTTCACATTTTTAATTTAGAGTCCACATTGCAGCACACTAGTTGCATACTGAGGGCTTTTATTTTTTCATCTACTGTGCCCTGCTCCTTTGGGCACCCTGATGACTTCATTTGGTCACAGATTATTAGGCAGAGGACTCACTCGCAGGACTCTGAAGTTTAGAGAGAAGGTGAGGGTTTATTTACAGTGTGGCACCAAGTGAGAATATCTACATATATACAGTGAGACAGATAACACGGGGCTCCAGGGGGTGGAGGGGGGTCCGAGGGGAAGGTCCAAGGCGGGGTACATACGCTCCTCTTGAACTTAATCCACAGCTCACTCTGAATGTCCACTCCAAAATGCTCACGCTCACTCACACACATCCACAGAAATCCAGACGGCAGGGACGGCAATGTACTGTAGCTTTAATCAAGGCTTAAGGGATATAACTGTGGTTAGGCAGCTTATTTATCTAGACACATGGATGAATCAATTTTAGTCTTAAGGGAATCTAGAAGGCCTGTACACAGAAAAACAACATTAGGAGGAAACTCTAGGTGATCACAAGGAATACTTCCAAAGGCTAGGCTACACTGACACTAAATAATGTGACGATCCAGCGAGGAAGCAGCCTCTCTTGCCATCTTAAGTAGTCTGCCAGGATCAGTGTGAATGAGCCGCAGGTGTGTGTTCAGGGAGGGTTCAGAGGCGGGGAATCAAGGTCCAGTTCCGCCCTGGTGGGAGAGGCGAAGACAAAAAACACACACACCACGACCTCTCCAGATCTTGAGAACCATGACACATTTAGTCAACTAAAACGCTCATGTGATTTGTAGCTTGTATTGGTTGTTTAGCACAACCAATACTTATTTGCACATAACCCATAGCACTTATGGTATGGGTTATGGTAGCACTAATTTGCACATAACCCATGAAAAAGTACGATACGTTAGTCTTGAGCCAGCCCTCATTTCTTTATATTTTGCTTAGCAAAATATTGCTAAGCAGTCTTCAGGAATAGTTCTCCAGGTTTCTTGAAGGACATTCAAAGCTCTTCTGTGGATGTTTCTGCCTTTTGTTCTGTTGTCTGTCAACATGATCCCACTATGCTTCAATAATGCTGAGATCCATATCCTAATATCCTACTACCTCCTACAATAGGAGGAAATTTCTTTACTACAAGTATGAGCAGCTTGAACATCCAGACAACAGATGTGGGGTTTATTTGCTGTGAATAAAACCGGAACTTGAAATAATGTCACTGAAAGCACTTTCAGTCAGATTAGGAATTATTGATTGAGTTTTTTTAAACACAATATTACTAATGTATCATACTTGTGATCGAAGTACATCCTGTCTGTCTCATTAGGTGACATTTATGGACAATTATACAATTTACGCGCCCACAAGCACCTGAACAGAAACTGTGTAAATTGTAATTACCATGCTCCTATGACACCTCCTCAATAGCACTAATGCTCGCACCAATTACAACTATTTAACCTTTACCTGAACCTAAAACTGGTTCTAAGATGAAGTTTAAAACCAAGTCCAAGTCTTGAAACAAAGCTTTAAGCAGGTATGATGACATCTAAATCCTCACCAGTTCACACACACACACGGTTACGTAACTTTTCCATTTGTCAAAACAGAATTTTGCTCTTATTCAAATCGTAGAAAATTCCTCCTCAGAAATGTGTCATTAACACAATATGTCTGTAGGGTATTATATATGCTAAGACGCATCCAAGTTATTGCACATTGTCATCAGCTACTCGTGGTAACTAAACATCACAACTTTTGGCCCGTCACACACACACACACACACACACACACACACACACACACACACACACACACACAGATGGTGAAAACACCCCTCAAAACACGCAGAGATGAAACGAGTCAGAAAACAACCACATCACATCTCCTTCAAAAACAAACATTTAATTATGGCAGCTCTGCTGCATTAGTGGCCGACCGCGGGTTTTGATGTGCGCCTCTAAATAGCGTTACATTGAGCCAGTAACATTTTTAACGCCCACAAAAGACATTCAAAGCAAATCACTTCAAGAGGAAAATGAAAGACAATTTAAGACTAATAGGGTTTTAACTTCTAAATGTCTGGAATCTGATCATTTAACGTGCCATTTCAAGTAATAAAAGCTCTTTTGTTTGTTAATACATGTATTTTTATTTTTTTTTAAAGGAAATATATTTAAAGCTAAATTAGGAAGTTTTCTCTCTACTTTTGGGAGAACTTTAGGAATGGACATCTTATATTTGGATAATTCATTAGTGGATGTGGATTACCATTAACGTTAACCTACTCCTGATCAAGATTTTGTTGAGCTCCAATAAAACCTTCCAGCTCATCTTTACTGTCTGTAGTCAGGTGTTTTCAGTGATGAATGACTAATTCAACAAAATATGCTACTTCAAAAGCTTTCAGTGATGGTTTGCGATCATAAACACTATAATGTTTTACTCTGTATTTAACCCAATGAGTTAGGGTTCAAACTATATCTACCTTTTAGCACACGGAGTCCCACAGGGGAGTGTCCTGGGCCCCCTGCTGCTTGTAGGGGAATACAGTGTGTCATGGTTACCGTGAAAAATCCCATCTTTAAATGTTGATGATTCATTTAGCCACTTTGATTTCGCTCCATGCACATTAATTTAGGTGAAGAGGTTTTTTGGCATTGTTCCATCTGACATATTAACTTGTGTGATGTGGTTTGAAATGTGACAGATAAAAAGAGATGCACGGTGGGCCTATTAACCTAATTAAAGGCACCCCTAATTCTCCCTTTAAAATAATGTACAGTAACGATAGTTAAAGGTTATTTTACAGTGACAGGTTGGCTATCTCTGCACACTGTTGTTATTTCTTTAAGATACATGTTTGGTTGTGCTGCAGGAAAAAGGGAGTTATGTGTGCAGGAATGGGAGGCGGGTCTTGGTTGTTGTGTGTGACTGTACGGGGCTGAAGTGAGGTGTTGTACGAGAGCACTCTCCCCAGAGTTAACAGCCCGTTTGCCTGTGTTACCGAATAAACGGACAAAATGAGATCAAAACGTCTGGTTCTTGGGAACGTTACAGTACTTTTAGCCCAGTGTTTTAATGGGGGAAAGACACATCTAAAATTAAATACATCTATACAACGTGCAGTACAAACTGAGCGAGCACAATAAAGTTATTTACCTTTTTAATTTACTCCATTGATAGATTACTAATGCTTCTGTAGGCACGGTAAACAGAACATTCACTTATGTACTCTAATTAGGAAACAGACCAATTAATATCATTAAAAAAAAAAAAAACAGAATTTACAGGCTCTAATTTGTGGCACAATTTATTTGCTTGTTCTTATTTTTCATTTGGTGCTTATTATTCACCCAGTAACTGAAGAGGTCTTTAGGCTACTGTACCAGCCAACTGGGAAACTCTGCTGTAGATGTGACTGTGATTTATACGGAGCACCTAAATACTGTTGCAGACCAAGCACACTCACCCCCTCCTACCCAGCCACGCCACTAAACCTATTCAGGAATGTCTCAAGCAACATGACAAAGAACCCAAAGTGTTGACTCTGCCCCCAAACTTCCTAAATCTCCTCCCAAGCAAACATGTAATGTGCCAGAAATGACCTAATCCTCACAACCCACAGGACCCGAATGATCCACTGCCAACATCCTGGTGAAAGACACCATGGGACAGCAACAGAGGTCAAAGGGACCTAGACTATATGAAACAAGTGCCGTGGCTCGTGATCGGCGTATACACCATCATTAATGCCTCTCTGAGCTTTGAGCACACGGTGAAAGTGAGACTCAATCATCTATTAAGGCATTCTGAAGTTATGTAAGGCAACGTTGGCTTAATTTATGCTCTGTAAATAATTATGTCATTGCGCAGTGATCTCGCTTCATCACACTGGATTTTACATCACATCCACAACTTCCAGCTTAGGTGATGTCACCCAAAAAACCCCCTGAACAACAGATTTCTGTTATTTCTCAGTGACTAAAGGACATCAGTTTGCCAAAAGAATATTTAATAACTGATCCTGAAACATACACTTTCGACTTTTTTGCATTAAAAAAGGAATGTGGCAGTGACTGGAGCACAGCTGAAGTTATTAACCCTTTCAGCAGATAGATAATGTGTTGGTCTAACCTCAGTGCGAGCCAGAGGAGCCGTCGAGGAAGCACAGCTGGCCGGGTGGCTGTGGGCTCTCGACACCAGCTGCAGACTCTTGTGCAGAAAGAGCCACCAGGTGTCTGGGATTTCACGCTCCTTCCCTCTTTCCAACGATTCCTACTGCCGCCTGCTGAACCGTTACTGGGTTGGATTAGCACCGGCTGTTCCTCCACAGTGCCGCCATGGGCCCAAAGCTCACCACGCTTTACTGCCCATCTCCCTCACACAGGATGGAGGAAAATGTTCTTTGGACTTATTTTCAAGTTTGCTGCCGAAGCCGTGTTTTGGTAGTCTGTGTTTAGTGATGGTTGAGATCTGTTTGTTGACAGGGTGAGCATATTTGTTTTCACTGTTGTCAAGACAAGAAATGTTTAATTAAGAAAGGTCACTTAACCAAAATTACAAAAACACAAATTGTTCATACAAATAGTTTTTGGTTTTGGTGGCGTTGGTCTACCGCTGAAATTTTCTATTCCCAGAACATGGTCCCCAAAACCCCGGACAGTCCAAAGGCTCAGTTAAGTTCTGACACTTCCAATGACAAACTGTGTGAATGAATGAAGGAATTTCAGATGTGCATGCTTTCCCGTTACTCTGACGGGATATGACTGCTTCAAGTACAAATGACTACACTGGTCACTTTTCCACAAAAGTTGTAATGGCAGCCTCTTTTCCTAGCTAGTAACATTTATATATTACTTTCAGTGCAGTGCAAGTTTAACTATATGACTGTTACTATAACACACAGGTGAAACCAGCCATGTTACAAAAGTGTCCTCCTATTTCCAGTCTTGCTGCAAAATTTAGCTAACTCAGTTCTAGCTGTGTTTAGCACATATAAGATAATCAATAGTATATATTTTCCAAAAGCTAGCTCTAGTCGGATTTACTGATTTGACGATATTCCACTGACTCCATTCTATCAAGGCAGTGGCGCAGTTATCAGAGATGAATGTTAAGTCTGTTTTTCGCTAACCAAAATTAGCATCCTATGTTATACCACAGTGCAGTTGCTAGCCACGCAAGTTAGCTAGCATATATATTAACATACAGTGAAGTGACTCTATGCAGTCTCATGAAAAACAAACTACACCGCACCATTCAGTCGCTTTTGGAATCATGTTTGGTAGTTATAACTTGAAGTCCTGGTCTTCTGTATGACTTTATCAGTCTCTTGTATCAGTGTGAAGGAATTTTGGTCCTCTTCTTTACAACATTGATTCAGTTCATTTTGAGGTTTGTGGGCATTCATTTATACACAGCACAGCTCAGCTCTGAACTTTGACTTAGCCACTGGTATACAGAGGAGTTCACAGTCAACTGCAACATCTCAACTTTGGTATCATCTGTCCAAAGGGCATTGTTTCAGAGCTCTTGCAGTCTGTTCAGACTTTGCAAAACTAATCCATGTTGCCATGTTTTTATTGGATACGAGAGGCTTTCTCCTCCAACCCTTCCAAGCAATCCATACTTGTCCTGTCCTTTTGAAATATGTATGAACTTACCTTAAAAAAGGTAAGATTTTGAAACAGTTACATTTCTGCTATTGTCAAACAGAACACAATAACCAAAGTGAGATTTTGTTTTGTTCATTTTACTTGCTCTTATCTCTCCTCAGCTTTCCCTCATTATTTCTCCCTTCCTTCCTCTCTGGTATTTCTTCTAATCTTCCCAACTAATCATGAGTGTTTAAAGCCTAAAGTGAAAGAGAAAGGAAGTGTTTAGAGTAATGCATCCACACAGATCAATACATAAACACACAGACACACACGTGCGTAGGTGTATGTTGCACTCAAAGAAACCAATAATGCGCACTGTAAACACACAGATATACTGTATTCATATACAGAAATACACACAGACCAGGCGGCTCAAGCAACTGCTAACAATTACAACAATTAGTGGTTGTACTTAGCCAGCCAGCCAGCCACGCTGCCTGTTTATAATGTGATGGAGCACAAATGTCATAACAATGAAGCTTTGAGACAAACAAGATGCATTATCAACATGATGCCTGCAGTAAACTGCAAGCACTTGTGTTATCAAGCCGAGAAACTGAGGAAGTCTTAATCTTCCGAACATCAAAAAAAAGCCATGGTTATTTTTTTTCTCAGTTAGTGACAAAGCGTTTTAGTGTTCATAAAAACATGCTCAGAATTTGCAAACTCGTGGTGATGATCTTTCATCTTGATCTTTATATGTTAAAGGTATCGGTACTGGTATCGGTATAAATACAGTCCTGATGTTTACTTGCTATCAGGTCAATACCAAAATTTGCAGTATCACACAGCAGCCCTTATTATGTTTCAGACGGTCTGTTAAAAGGTTAAGATTCATTCACCAAGAATATCCATGACTTGTTTCATGGAAAACGTGACCCCGCAGAAACAAAAAACATGCTGGAGGTCAGCTCGGTGCATTTGATGTGGCCGCAATATCGTTTTGTGTTCGTGTGGACTGAAGGTTTGGCTGCATCGGGACACAGCGGGAGAGCTTTAATGGCTGCTGCTAGATTGAGCAGCTCTAAGTGAATTAACTGGAGGAGGAGAGCTTGAAAGTGACTAAAATAAGATTAGTGGGCATGAATAGGACTACAAGGGCGCGCGCACGTGTGTGTGTGTGTGTGTGTGTGTGTGTGTGTGTGTGTGTGTGTGTGTGTGTGTGTGTGTGTGTGTGAGGTCTTGGGGACATTAGTGAGTCCATACAGTCACATTGTGGCTCCGTTTTGGGGACAAAAGGCAAAAAGTCTGCATACTGTGAGTTAATATATTTTAGGGTGAATATTGAAAGTTAAACTTGAGCTTTAAGGTTAAGGCAAGTCTCCAGAAAATGAATGTCAATGTCAGTCCCCTTTTCATAGTGGACATTTTGCCAAAGTAAATGTTAAAATGAGTGATCTCATAGTTACATTTAGGCTCTTGAAACCATGCTCTCTGACTGTCATTGCATCGACTCACTGGGGCACTTGAATAGAACAAAACTATTGTTAATATCTTATGAACACCTGTGATTTTCCTACTGTGACTAGTCAAAATATCTGGTGAGAAAATTCCACTATCCACACTTTTATGAGTCTTTTTTCACATCTTTTATTTTCAAACTATTATTTTTTATAGCAAATTCTAGTCTAGGACTTCATCTGATGAAGGTCATGTAATCTGCTCAAAACAATGTTAAATATTTAACATGAAACAACAAATTATTAATTCAAGGATTAATATTTTATAGGCATCTGTGTTTGTATAGCATTATAATTTCATTTGGCAGACCTTGGGGCACCCCCGGGTTGCTTTTGGTACTAGTTTGTTCTTGCTTCTTTAGTATTAAAAGCCAAAAAAAGGGAATGTGGCTTTACAGGTAACAAAGAAGTACACGACTGGATTTGGGGAAACTTTTTTCATCAATTAACTGAATTTTTTCAGCCAAGGAAACTGTCCACAGTTAGATTACAGAATGAATCACTCTAGTTTCATGGAAAGCCATGGAAATTTCCAGCCTGTTTTCATTCCTTGCACAATACACAATTTTTTGCTTTGATGTAGGCAATACTACACCAAACTCATCAAACTTGACCTTGGCTTGAAATTCAAACATATTGCTTAAACATTTTTTAACATGCCGTTTTAATGTTGTAAAGGTGCGTATTTTAACCCAAACTGCAATATTTGCCTACATTATTCATTAGTTTTAACCATATAAACCTTAACAAGCAAGTTTTGGAGCATTAACCCAACCAGTTGGTAGAGCCACACAAATATGAAAGCAAAAACTAAGTGGAACAAAGTGCTCTCCCAAATCCTGCCAAAAGAAAACAACCCACAAACCACCACCTGTCGTCGGGGACTGTGATCTCCTGGTGTTCAATATTGCCTCCAAAGTTGCGTCAAAGACTGGTGCCATGAGACACTGTGCACAAATCTCTGTGAACAGCAGTATTTGACTCCCCAGAATGTCAACATGTTACTAATTTGTGATTTTACAATGTCATACTTGGTTGTGAGGGTCCATGCAGCTTTGGCTTTCAGCACAAAGGGCCTATGTGTAGGCATGTGTAGGTTTAGGGTAAGTGTAGGCGTACCCTAAACTCTGAGAGTTGGCATTACAATTACAGTTGGACTTTTTTGCATATGTAATTTGTTTTCATGCACATATTTACATCTGTGGTAAAAAGACAGTGTATATGAGGCTTAGTGCTCACATGTGGCTGGTAAGTGTTAAGGAGGCCTGTGCACTGTAGCAGTGAAGTAGCTAGCATTAGGCTAGCACCTTTGTCACAAATGGATCAATTTTTAAAATATTAGTTCAGGAAACTGCCAGGGTCGTCCAGTGTACTGACAGTGATCAAGCGATATCCGTCTCTTTCTGTCTGTCCTCCTGGATCTCTCCAGTCATCTGTCTTCCTGGCAGGCAGCAGTCTATCCTACACTGGGACCGTAGCCTCCTCAGCAGACAGCAGCCCTAATTTCATTAATTATAAACCAATATGCTGCTCGCAGTCCCTCTGGAAAGGACTTTACCCAGCACTGGCATCTGTTCAGCACAAACACAGTGAGGGATGGAGGAATGGAGGGAGGAGAAAACAAGGGCATCTCCGACTCCCACCCTAGGTGAAGCATAGAACTGTGCAGGGAAGTGGATGGAGAGGGAAGGAGGTGGTTGTTGAGGTTTTAAAAGTAAGTTGACATGGACTCAAAGTAGGAATCCAAAACAGTTTCATGTACAGAGTCATGGAAAAGGAAAACTTACAAGCTTGAAGTAAAAAGGACAGATTTCTATAGAAACTAAAAACCTCAGATCAAGATTTTCTGTGACTTTGGTTCCAATTTTTTTAAAGAAGAAAATACACAGTTCTTTGTTTTGTTTCTTTTTATACTCTTATCAAGTTTTCCAAAAAAAGAGTGATAAAGGGTTTCTGTTTGTCACTTCCCGTTACCAGGTGTAACTCTATAACCAATCCCTTTTCTCTACCACAGCCAGAAGTTCCAGACTATTCCTCCTGGATCTTCTCCTGATTTAGTGGGATTCATGGCCTGGCCTCAGGTGGGAATTCAACCAACTCAGAGGCTACAAAGACACCCTTTCCTCCAGTCATCCAATAAGCCATTATCACATATACAATACTAAACATTCTACAACACACTGAAACACATTATGTTTAAACTTGACACCACCAGCTCACCAACAAATGAAAAATAAAAGCGAAGCAAACTTTAAAGAAAAGTGGAATGAAAGAATAATCATAAACAGGCTGTTAATTCATTCACACATGAGCTGCACAGCCTTACGCACAGGCATTCAAAGTGCAAAAGCATGTTACCAAAGTCAGGGCTGTTTACTCCCTCGTCATTCATAAATTATATATGTAAACACAGACATTCTGGCACATCACAAAACGGTCGGACAAAAAAGCGATGCAGTTTTTTATTTTATCGTTGCATTGGCTACAAATATCAGGACAAAAAGGTGCTAAGCATCACTGTTTCTGTAAATTAGCATTAAGCAGCAAGTGTGAGGTTTGAATGCAAACAATGGGGATTAAAATATGCTGAAATTTGAACATGTCGTTTGACTTTTGTTCTCTGTGCTTTAAAAATTCTGACTTTAAGATGTGTTTAACGATATGGATTTAAGGTACTCATGCATTCCAGTTCCAAACAAGCAATGGGAAAAGGTGAACTACTTCCTGTATCACAGGGCAGCTTTAATGTGATTTTCAGCTCTAATTAGAGTTAAGTCACTTAGTGAGTTGTAATGATGTTTGGCTCACCGAGTAGCAGACGCCGTCCATCAGCCAAATGAAATATTAAAGTGACCTACCGCTGGATTGAGTGCGTGTGTATGTGTGTATTTATATTTGTAGTTTTGTCGAGAGACCCCCATAGCACACTGTGTGTCCATCATGACCACATACAGTACAGTAAACACAAACGCACACACATTTATGACCTACATTTACTACACACACAAACAACAGGGTGTCAGGAGGGGCAGGGCAGCAAATATGCACGTGTGTTTGTGTGTAAGCGTGTTTGTCCGGGGGGGGGGGGGGGGGGGTGAAACTCTGCAGGTGCACTGGGCCATAAATCTAATGCAAAATTAGTGTTATCTTCCTACCAAATAATTCATGAGCCCGCATCTGAAATGATCGCAGAATGACTCGGCTTGTCGTCCCCTCTGTCTTTGTCACTCCTCCCCCATGAACGATGATTTATTTAAGATGTCACATGGAGCAGAAAGTAGTAAATAAGAACAGCTACAACTGACAATTCTCTGGTTTGATCCCAAATGACCGTTAGGCATGATTCGAGTCATGGAGGGCATAGGAAAGGAAGAAGCAGCATCTTGATTTACAGTCATTGTAAAAAGAAGGTACACTATCTTTCAGTTTAAGGCTTTATGTACTAGGACGTAATTAAAAAGTCATCTAAACCTGGGTGGATCTTGGAATTAGGCAAATACAAATTCACACTAACCATAAAATTTGACAAAATGCAGAAACACAGTGGGGAAATCTAAGTACACCTTTATAGGAATTGAGAGGAAGCAACGCCGCTCTGCTATCCAAACGTGCTTGATTTGAGAGGGATCCAAGCAGAAAAGACATCAGTAATTATCTCAGAGATGCAATTGTTGCTGCCCATCAAGGGAAGGGTTATAAGGCTGTTTCCACACAATCATCCTACAGTGAGAAAAAGTTATTCACTGTGGGAAAACATTCAAGACAGCTTCCAATCTTTCCAAGAGTGAATATCCCAGCAATTGCCCCCAAGTACAAATTTGCCCAACAGCTACAGTTCAGACTTTACAGGCATCAGTTAGCATGTTAAATATCAAAGTTAATGAAAGTACAATTAGAAAATGATTGAACAAAAATAGCTTGTTTGGAGGGGTTTCCAGGAGAAAGCCTCATCTCTCCAAAAAGAACATGGCAAAGACTGCAAAAACTCTGGAACAATGTCCTGTGGACAGACCACACCAAAGTGGAGAACTTCTTTGTAAACCTAACTGTTCAAGAGTCTAATATGAGGTCATCTGTCTGACTGTAAAAGCTAAACTGGATCGTGCAACAGGACAATGATCCCAAACACAGCAGCAACTCGACAGAATGGCTGAAAAAAAGGGAAAAAAATCAAGGTTGTAGTGGACCAATTAAAGTCCAGACCTTACCCTGACTGAAGGGCTGTGTTAGAACCTTAAGAGAGCTATCCATGAGCAAATCCTGGAAACCCTCAATGAACTGAACAGTGCTGTAAAGAAGAGTGGGCCAAAAATGATCTGAGAGACTGATAAAGTCATACTGGAAACAATTATTTCAACTTATTGCTGCCAAAGGTGTTTCTACAAGCTACTGCATCTTGAGGTGTACTTTTTACAAACCTATATGTAGTCCTGTGAGAACTTTCTTCTTCATTTTGACTTAGTTTTTGTCAAATGAATAAATGGCACAGTGCAATATACCATGTGTCGTTGCTCATCTGAGGTTGTATTTGCCTAATTTAAAGCCCCGGTAAGGTCTACATAGTTTTTATCTCCTGATTTTTTAAATCTTAGAGTTGACAGAGGGTGTACTTTGTTTTTACCATGACTGCATATTTATTTTTACTGCAGTTTGAGTTTAAAACACTATTCAAACAAAGGGTGTCTTCTGTAACGATTTGGCTGTCAATAGTCTTAACGAAAGGCTGCAGGTGGGTGGGGCTTCTGAGCTTCTAGCTGTGTTTCTAAGATGACCACATTAGAGATAACAGCTCTCACTGAGATGACTGAGAACCATTTGTAGAAATAAACTGAGTGCTTAGAGCAGACTGAAGCCTGAGCTTTTAGCTTATAGGGCTACAGTACATACAGTATGCCTCATTACTTGATACAAGCATCCACAATTTGAACAGAAAAGTGGTCAAAATCATAATAGGTCTGCTTTAAAAAGCACAAGGGCTGTAATTCAGGGCCTATGTGGCTTGGAACAAGAAGAGGAAGATTAAATATGAACCATATCAAGTCTAATATATGCCTTTTTATAGAAATTGTGATCTAATAACTGCAATTTTGCTCCCATTTGTTTGGCCAACAAGGTAGCTAGCAAACCGTAAAAGCAGCGGCAAGCACATTACTGATGTTGTTTGGGATGTGGCTTTTCTCTGCACCCACAACAGCTTTCAATCAAAAGAGGTCAACAAAACAGTGATTTAGTATTAAGTTATAGTGGATCTTTTCTCCTCCACCAAGAGTGGCAATGACTGTGTGTGTGGGTGATGACAAAGTCGCCTTTTAAATAAAAAAAGGTAGCATTACTGTGGCAGAATATCTTGTTCCCTCAGGAAGGAACGCTCAGGAAGCACAACCATAAAAAACATTACCAGTCATCAATTAATTTGATGAGCGCTGGAGTAGAGGCAGCTGACAGATACTATGAAATGTCCTCCAGCTCCATTGACTTTATGTCGTGAAACATCAACTGAATCGTACCATTATTTTCCTTTTACCTGATACTTCCAGAGGGAAATAGCGAGAAGACTTGGCTTCACTTTTAGTGCACTGGCCGGAGCCCAGTTGACTGTGTTTACTTTATTATAGGTCAGTGTGTGCACACCCACTAACTATAGCCAGGGCCTCAGCATATAAAACCCTAAATAATATGTCTACATTTAGAGAAATCATCGGGTGTCGCTGTGGAATGCAACACCATTGTGGTAAAACATTTTCACAAAAGAGCAAACAACCACTGGAGAAAGCCAGAAAAGGGACAACGACTTTGTGTTATGATACAATGTGATTGACACGTGTATTTTTTTGTGGCCGTATTATATATGGATCACCTATAATGGTTATCATGCAGCAAATACTTCAACATCCACTGTGGGCAAAGATGTTTTTGTGCAATTATTTTTTGTTGTTGTTTTTATCTTGTTAAGAAATGTTAAAATAGAATCAGTGAAATGATTAATTCCATCTTCTTGCTTTTCTTGCATTGCATCAGGCCCTTTTAATTAATTAATATAGCAGAATGAAAAGTGCTTTTGTAGTTATTACCATTACAGTGGAACTTACAAATACCCCATTTAACGAAAAAGCCCAGAATGCCCAAAAATGCCTTCCGAATCATGTGACAAACCCTTGGCTTTCGTACTTGCGCTTCGCTGTATGCATGCATGCGTATGCTTTCTTCAGCCTCCACCACCTCCTCCTCCACCAAGAACTTCGTCTCCAGCCAGCATCGCCTCACTCAAAAGGGCGATGGGTGCTTCGACTTACGAAAATTTGCGACTTACGAAAGACCCTCGGGAACGCATTAATTACTTAAGTCGGGGTCCCACTGTACTTATTGTTGAGGTTATTAGAAACACCTCTGCTTATACTGCTGTGACAAGTCAAAATATCAGCAGTTAAAAGGGTTTATTATAACATCCCCGTTCTCTGTACTCACATACAAATCTGGCCCACAGTCCTGGATTTTTACCTGAAGTTCTATTAGAGACATTAACCAATGTGTAAGGAAACTTTGCGTGAGATAGAGTGGCATAAAGCTGGCATTCAGAAGAAAAGCTGTTTTTTAATGTACTGGTAAAAAGATTAACAAAAGCTGTGTCCCAATTCCTAGGCCGCATCCTTCGGAGGCCGCATTTGAAGGCCAATTATGTCACAGCCAGGCGACAAAGGCTGTCCCAATTCGAAGCCTGCTACAAATGCGGCTGACAAATGTGTCCTTTGTTTCTCTGGATTTCAAGCATGGGGTGTAACTATCCCAGAATTCATAGCGCAGCCCAGCCAATTTCAGTTTCCAACAATGGCGGCAGCTACTTAGTTTTAATATTACTCTTTCTGGGTCACAAAATAAACTATTAAGTTATTTTCATCTGCTTGGTTTATCAAGACATCACATAATTGCAAAAGTGCTCCGACGTTTTTGGAGACGTCTGTTACCCACCAGCTCAACAGCTAAACGGGAGGTCAAGGCTCACTAGAGCCGGCGAGAACACCGAACCTCTAGCACATTGTTTTCAGACCCCCCACAGTCCTTCACTACCCAGGTTAAACATGATATATAATTACTTGGATAACTTAAAAATGTTGTTATTTGGCTTTTTTCAGTGGTTTTTTTTTGTTTCTGAGTATATCAGTTTGACTGAGATTTAAGTTAAAGTTTTCACACAGCTGAATAAACATCAAACAGAAAACTGATGGTCGAGAATTTACTCCAATGTCGTGTTATATTTTAGGGGAGAAAGGAGCAGACGGTTGAGTTTATTAAACTCCACCGAGACAGCTGGGGATGCAAATTTGAAGGCTAGCCCGTCCCATTTCACAGCCTCGCGCTTCCGGGCTTCTCGGTCTTCTCGGTCTTTGAAGGACCGACCCCACGTAGACTGTGAAGACTGGGTCCTCCGAAGGATGCGGCCTAGGAATTGGGGCACAGCTATATAGACGGCATTGTCATATTTCAGTATATGTCAGGGAGTTAAATGGGTTCCATAGAAACAATGACTCTTATCCAGTGATGCTCAACTAATGGCAAACTTCTGGCTTCAGTAACCATGTGACCACGCCATGAGAATAAAGGCATTTTACTGTTACATGGAAGTTTTGGATTTCATTTAAAGTCTATTTACAATCATGCAAAAGAAAGTGGTTTCACTTGCCATGCCCCAAAATTCAGCAGACTGCAGAACCATCTTTAGCAGCAATAAGTTGAAGTACATGTAATGGCCCACTCTTCCTTACAAAATTGCTTCAGCTTACTGAAGTTTGCAGGCATTTTTTTCCCATTTTGGTTAACCTTTAGCTGTGGAGAGCTGGCCTCACATTTAGCTCTTGAAGACTTTGGTATACAGAGGAGTTCATGGACAGCTCAATGACTGCGGAGTGGCCTGGGTCCTATAGCTGTAAAACAAGCCCAAATCATCACCCCTCCATCCCTGTGCTTGACATTTTCTATGAGGTGTTTGTGCACTATTGTGACCAGACATCTCCACTTTGATCCCATCTCTCCAGAGGACATTATTCCAGAAATATTGTGGTTGACTTCAGATGCAACTTTGCAAACCTAATCCAAGCTGCTATGAACTTTTTGAAGAGAAGAGGCTTTCGCCTTGAAGTGTATCCAATTGTGCTGTCATAAACTTTAACATTTAACATGCTAACTGAGGCCTGTAGCATCTGAGATGTAACTCATGCATTTTTTTTTCAGCATGGCACACTCTGACCTTAGGGTGAATTTGGTGGTAGCCCACTCCTGAGAAGACTATGACAGTTATGACATTGTGTTAACACACACCTGAATAGTCCCAAAATGTTTGCTTTTTCAGACGTGGTCACAGCTTTGATGATTACTTAATTAAGTATATTTGATTAGCAGCAGCTGGGTATTACTTACCCCCTTAAATGAAACAGAAACATATTTAGTTTTTTACACCAGTCCTGTGAAAACTTTGTTTGTTTGTTTGTTTTTTTACTACATACAGATGTTGCCGTGTGCAAGTTAAACACAAAGCCATAGCTAGGAAACAATTTGCTGAGAGAAAGAACCTGCCATGAGGTTCAAATAGGTTCAGTGCACTCAAATGAAACAACAGGCTATAGATGCCATGTGTAGTTGGATGGCTTTAAAAGTAGCTTCATATTTCCTCCACTATAGCCTATGTTTAGGGTCCTTTGCATAGTCTGAGGTTTTATTGGCAGGAATTTTGAAACTTGAAAAAGAGTAGGATAACCTTAAACAAGCGTTAGATCAAGGGTTTGAATCAAATAGAACTGGGTCCACAAAAGTAGATATTAGCTGTGACATTAGTTTAACTTATCTTTTCTCATCGGATCCATTTGGGGAATTTAGACATACTAAAGACCAAAACTCCACACAATATACTATAAACAATGAACCCCCCCACCCCCACCCCCCCAAAAAAAGATCTCTTCTACTCAGTGGTATAAACTTACCCCAAATTAGGGGGTCATCTGGGCCAGTGGTCCAAAGTTAAAAGGAGCGTTACCCATTCATTTACCCACACAGCCTTTTCTAAACACTGGTCTAAATAAATTGGATATGAAGCCTGGATGCTAAGCAGGCATCATATGATCTTTGTTTCGTTCTGGCAAACGAAATTTGACAAAAAACACAGTCGATAGCAAAGCTCCTCCGATAACCTAAACACACTGGCACGCAAGGACACACACACACATATTCGCACATGTCTCAGTGGATCATATTTGCCAGCAAATCCATATGATTGTAACATAAACACAGTGATGCACAAAGAGGGAGGTCTGGGCCTTGTAGGCACCTGAGTGTTTGCAGACATGAAGGTGCGCGTTTGTGTGTTTTCTTTCGCCCAATCCCCTCGTGTGTCAGAAAGTGATTTCATCCCGCTCCGTACAAGCTGCTTTTGTCGAGCCATCGCATCTTACTCACCACCTCCCCACCCCGAGCACATTTAGAAGAACAGATGAATAAATGGACGAGGGGGGAAAAAAACAGTAGACTAAAACCACAGTGGAACTCAGCGATGGTCAGCCAGGCCCACCACGCCTCAGCAAATGTTTGTCCAAACCTGTTATTTCTGGCATTGTACTGTCTCAAAGAGATCATTTTATTCTCTGAGAGGAATGCAGCAGCTATAAATAGTCTGGAGATGAAGGAGGGGAAATCAGAGATTTGTAGAGTAATTACAGAGTCAGAGTTGAACCCTTCTGTTACGGCTCATTTTTCATCAACCTCTGTCTCCACGACTGTCTGACTGAGTGACCGACTGAGGTAAAAACGGGCCCTTTTTTCAATGGGAATGCAAGTCTGACCTGATATTTGACCTCCATTTTTATTTCTTCCATGCCTGTTATTTACTCTCTACCTCTTGTTTGTCACAAAACCAAGAGTGGATAGATTTGAATCTCTGTGAGGCACAACTGATTTTATTTTGGAACACTTACCTCAGTATTTTTAGTCTGAAATAAACAAACAGAAAATGCTGCTTTTTGTCATTTTCATATCAATATGTTTGATGACAAATAAGCTACCTCCAAACCTTATATTCCAGATTAAAACCAGCCCTCTTCCTCTGCATTTGGCAAAGCCTGCACCCCTCCAGCGCGAGGCTCATTTTGGGCCAAATTACTCACTCCGATGTAAGACAGATGACACAACGAATATTGCATTTGAACGTCAAGTCAGCAGTTTGTGTCTGATTCAGACTCATCTGAGGTCATTTTTGTTTGATTTAAGTCAATTAAAGGTTGAAATGATCGCAAAACATATATACATTACATAAACATACACATGGCATGCAAATAACTCATGTTCAGTCCAGCAGTGCAATATAACGTCCCAATCTAACTGAGTATGTATATATATATCTATAGATAGATAGATAGATAGATAGATAGATAGATAGATAGATAGATAGATAGATAGATAGATAGATAGATAGATAGATAGATATGGGTGTATGTATGAGCAGATATATATGTGGGTATGTATGTGTATATATGTATATATATTTATTTATGTTATTCAAGTCCTTTTTTGGAACCCTGTGTTGGAGAATTGTCCTAATTTGTCGGTCTGATGACAATAAAAAGTCTTGAATCTTGAAACGCAGTGATAGAAAGGCTTCTGACGCACAACATTCCCTAGCAATGACAGGGTGGGGGGAAAAATAATGTATAACATGGAAAATTTATATTAAGAGGAAATGAAGGTAGTCAATACAAAGCGACAAACTAAAACAGTCAAAGAATAAAACCTTCACTCTCCTTTGTTTCCAGAGAAAACTCAAACAGCCAGGCGAGTTGCCCTGACAGCACTTGTGTCTTAAATGATCTTTGTGGAGTATAAAAGGACTTTTAGCTCGTAAATTGCTGTAATTATCAAACATGCCCTTCTCATTTTGCACAGTCAGACTTCGTTGGCAAATTCACCCCAGCAATTAAGGAAAGCTGGAAATGAATGACAAGTAATGGTGTGGCCCACATTACTCAGATGAGGGCAAGCAATCCAGAGACAGAAGGGTGTAATGGTGGGAAATGTGCAACACAGACTGAGAAGAATTACACACTGAGTGGATTATAAACTGTGTTTGCACATTTATTCATAATAATATGGATGTGTTCAAGGCAAATCCTGTTCCTGCTTGTGTGTTTTTCATTCACTATTAGTATTACTAGGTATGAATTGGTTGCCCACCCCCCCCTCCCCCACACCACCACCACCCTCCAGCTCTTGAAGACTTTGTGCAGTGTTCAGTGTCACTTTGTTGTGGTCCCAGGGAGGAGCATAAAAAGGTGGTGGTGGGGGGGCACGAGATGCAAATGATGGCGTTTCAGAACACTTTGCAGCCAATCATAGACAAATTATGGCTCCGTGAGGATTTTGCTCAACATCTGAAGTGGCTCCTGAAGCATCAAGAGAGGAAAGAAATGTGGAAATGTGGAAAAGTCACTCTATTCTAGTTTTTCCTGCAGCTCTTAATGGCGAGGAACATAATATTAAAACACATTAAAACAAAAACAAAAAAAGATTTTTAAGTGGAAATATAAGCTGTGTGTGTTTAATCAGCACAAAGGGATTCAGTCAGTGATGAGATATTTGTGAACTTTGTAGACAGATTTCTTTGGCAATATTTCACATTTAACAAAATTTTCACTTTCATAGTTCAAATAGAAAGAAAAGAGAAGAACATGCTTGATTCCGATGCGCCCTGGGTCTCTGTGACTACCTATGCCTTTTTTAGCAACAGAGAAATGGCGCCTCTATGTGGCCACGTTTTAGTACTGTACTTTTTAATACAACAAACGTGGACTGAAGTAGGACAGCAAAATTGTTCCATGCCCATTATTTTATTTTTTATTTTTTTAAATCAGGAAAGGATTCAGCAGTTAAGCACATTTTAGGTTTAAAATGAGCACATTTCCCCACCTAAAACCAAACAGGACATTGTGGCTATTCTTTCTCTATAAAAGGTGAGAAAGAAGCCGGGAAAGGATTTCTTTTATTATTATGAAAATTATATTGTCTGGAATTATTAAGACGTAAAAGAAAAATTAAAACTTGTTTTAACGTCTCTTTTTTTAAATTAAATTATATGACTTATTATTGTAGTTAAAATAAGAGCGTACATTAGAGGTGGGCGTATCATTACCATTAAATATCGATACCAGTGTCGATATTGGTACTAGATTTGACTGATAGTAGCACAACAGGATGTGGGTTTCTAAGTTCAGTATGTAGCCCACTGAATTCTGTTAATGCTTTTTTTTTCTTAACCTTTTTGTGTTGACTGTTTCAAAATACATGAAAATTTGATACCTTGAAATTTTGAGTTATTAAGTGGTTTTTTTTCTTTAGATAATATCCCACAATGTTGACTTAAGACAAAAATAAATAAATAATTAAATAAAAAATAATAATCTGTGGTGAAAACACGCCTTCATACATAGTTTAATGGGAGACAATAAAAAAAAACTTTTAGAGTAAGTAATAAAAATGTTACGTATTCACCCGTTGCTTTCCGAGATACACAAACCAACTGATGAGGTCATAGTTCGTGTGAGTGGTGAAGGCTAACCTAACCTAACGGTCGGAGGGGAGCAATGAAGCTGTGTAACAACCATTAGCCAAATCGTGAATAGGCCACCGTTAATCAGAGCAGTAACGTGCATTTATCTTTTTAGCTTCAGAATAATATGGCTATGGAAGCGGAGAGCCAAAAGGTGAGTGCACTGCCAAGTTTGCCCTTGCCGCTTTGCGAGCAATTATTTTAGCTAACAGCTAACGGAGCTAAGGTAAGTAAGTAATGCTGGGTTATGTTATGTGATATAAACTTTATCACAGTTAGTTTTCGATACTTTTGAGCTACTTTATTTCCAATAAATTGTTGGTTATAATCTTAGTTTACGTGAAAAATACATTAAGAAAAATGCTAATTAACTTGGAATTAACTTGTGCAATATATATAACTTGGCAACATGCTAGCTAAATAGGTTAGTTCAAAGTAGCTAAGACGTTAACTACACTTTAATGGGGCATGCTGTTTACACGATTTAAACCATTTTTACCTGAGAAATATTAATGCTCGTTGAAGATAATTTTAAAAAGTTCGTGTTGTTTGAGTAACTTTTTTTTCTCAATTTGCACACAATCCTTTAAACTATAGGGAAATATACTGATTAAGTTAATTGCTAATCATTTTTCACTGTGTTGTATCTTCCTGACAATTTTTCTCCATATTCTTTGGACATTTGAAGTGAATCTTTAAAGGAATTGAATTGTTACCCAGCCCAGAGGCTGTTTCTTGTGTATAAAGGTTGAAGGTACATCTACTTTGGTTTAAGAACCTGCTGTTTAATTATTTATTTTGTTAGTTTTGATTAAGTGTTAAGTTTTAGAGCAGAATTTCCTTGTGAACATGGCTACATTCATTTTACGAGTCAGGTTGTGTAAATAGAAGTGGGATTCATAATCTCTGGCCACTTTAAGTAAAGCTAGTTACCTATTCCTTAAGACACATATGTAATCAGCCAATCACAGAGCAAGTAAGTGACTCAAAGTCACTGAACAAGTAATCCTGCTGCTGCACCTCTTGGTCTCAGTGTGTCAGAAACTGCTAATCTTCTGGGATTTTCCCACAAAACCATGTTTAGGATTTAGAGAAAATGGTCTGGAAAAGATAAAATATTCTGTGAGGGGGAATCTCTGAGTGAAAATGCCTTTTTGAGGTGAGGGGACATAGGAGAATGAGCAGACTGCTTTGAGCCGAGAGAAGGCAACAGTAACTCAAATAAACACTCGTTATAAGCAAAGTATACAGAAGATCAGCTCTGAAGGAGCACCACTTTGAGCCTTAAAGCAGATGAGGTTCAGAAGCAGAAGACCACACACGGTGACACTCTTGTCTGCTGAGAACAGGAAGCTGAGGTTGCAGTGTGCAGGGGCTCAAGAAAACTGGAAAACCTTTGCCTGGGCTGAGGACTGTCCCAATGCCTTTCTCTTGACACTTCAGGTCCCTTAGTACCAGGTGACCATTGTTTAAACACCACAGCCTGCCTGACTCAATACTATAATGATCTCCACACTCACCATATCTCAATCTAAAAGAGCATCTTTGGGATGTTGTGGAATGAGAGAATCACATCATGGATGTGTGTGATGCTGTCATGTCAATATGGACCATAACCTCTGAGGAGTGTTTCCAGCACTTTGTCGAATCTGTGCCATGAATGCAAAAAGGGGCCCAACCCAGTACTGGCAAGGTGTACCTAATAAACTGTCCAGTAAGTGTAGCACTTAAGTTTTAATACTCATAATCTTGACTACTTTCTGGGAAAGAAATTAAAAAATCAGGCCAACCTCATTACGTGTAAAGCTTCTTACTGGCCCAGAGTAAGACCAGTACACGCTGTCTTTGGGCCTGAGTGAACAGAGATATGTATTTTCCACTTTACATTTGCACAATAATGTACACATAAATACAGAAATTTTGGTAGGAGAAATAAAATAATTGCTCTTGGCTTGAAAGCTGGACATGAAACTTTTCACACAAAATTATATTTGGTGTTTGTTTTTTTCCCAGAGCGGGGGCAGTTCCTCCCTAAGTGATGTGCTACTTCCAGATGATTATGCTGACAGCCTGACAGACCACAGCACCACCTTTGGCAACGTGATCCCTAACAGGATTTTTGTTGGGGGACTTGACTACAGGGTGAGGGCTGCTGAAATAATGTAGAGCAAATGATTCAGACCATGATTTAAAAGCTCTTTTGCAATGATGAACCAAACTAATGTGTTTCAAGGTCAATGAGCGTGACCTGCGGCACATTTTTTCTCAACACGGCACAGTGAAAGAGGTGAAGATTGTCTTAGATCATTCAGGAGTGTCGAGGGGGTGAGTTCATTGTCTTTTTCCTCTCATACACAGAGTGCGACTGAATGATAAAGTATGCACAGCTGATTTTCTCAGCTTTGACTTTAAGAGTTATAAGCGTTATTTACACATTTACTGTCACAGTAAAACACGCTCTGCCTTTTGTTTTTTAACAGATATGGGTTTGTTACATTTGAAACCCAAGAAGATGCTCTGAAAATCATCAACAATGTAAGTAGTTTAGTGTCTTGCTTTGGAATATTTCATGCATATAATCATGCAAGTAATCTGACTAGAATTTGTTGTCTGTACGTTTGTTTATGTGCTGTTACAGACTAATGGAGTCACTTTCAAAGACAAGAAACTCAGTGTTGGTCCGGCTTTTCGAAAGCATCAACCTTCAAGTCAAAGTAGGTTGACGGTCCAGTAGTGCAGGTGTTTGAACATGTAGATTAATTGTTATCAGCAGTTCTAAAATAATTGTGATAACTGGAGTACTAAATTTCAGGCTTACGGTCGGTCCAGCTTTTACAGGCACATTTCTTGTGATGGCTAAAGACACCAGATCATGGTTCTGTGGTTTCATTCTTTTCTCAGCAAAGAGCACCTCTACAGCCAGCCTTGAACCTGCCATGTCTCAGCAAACATCCTATGGGACCTTCTACCTGACCACATCCACAGGCTCTCCCTACACTTACCATAATGGAGTTGCCTACTTCCACTGCTCCAACATAAATACTCCTTCCTACCAGTGGCTTGTAAGTGCTCATATAACACCCATTTAACACTTTCAGTACTATGCAGAAGGCTTGATTTTATGCTCAGTTTGCCTCAGCTGGTAGTAGTTTGTGGTGTAGCTCCCTCTAGTGGACAAACTAAGCAATGCAAAACTAACAACATAATAACATACACCACCACCACCACCCTAATCAGCTGTTATAAATGCCAATTTGGTTTTAACCAGTTTATCCAAGGGAGCTGGTCTAATAAGAGCTCATGCGTTTGTGGTGTCTTTTCTAAAAGAGACAAATTTATACCCACAAAGACCAAACTTGCATCTCCAGTTATAGTTGCAGTAACGCAGATGAATCAGAAGCTCTTTTCTAACTTTAAATATTTGCATGATTGATGACTTTCTTCCAGCCGCCATCTTCGCCAATGGGCCCCCATCCTTATCAGCCTGTGTATGAGCAACTATCCAGTCACCACTACCAGGTCAGCTCAGCCTTTCAGGGATCCAATCATTTCTCCCATTGGTGCCATTTAACAAGCACAGCAAGTTATTTAACAGCAAACTTTCTTTCTGCCTACTCTCACTGCAGTGCATGCCAAACCAGTATCAGTGGAATACACCCCAGGTAGGCAAAATGCAGCTTGACTTTAGCTTCAGTTCAGGAGCGTTTGGCCAGTTTTGACCTGTTCTTGATGTCTGTTCTCCAGTGGCAGATGCCATCCTATGCAGTCTTGTACCCCCAGCAGTCACAATATGTTTACCTGCCTGCTGATGGAGTTTCTGTTCAGCCACCTGTGTTGTTCATGGAGGACTCCACAGTGGAGGTGCAGATTCATCAAGGAAGACCAAAATGTTGCACATTTATTTAACTGTATCTATTCCCTTGAGTATGTTTTATTTTGTTAGATAAGACATGATACATGACTGTAAAATGCCTTCGATCTTTCTGCTATATTTGTAGCTTGTGTGCAAAATGAAGTAACGTACCATATTATAATTCTGTCATGACTATTGAGGAAACATGCTGTTCAGGAGGCACTTACTCTGTCCTTTTCTTCTGCGCTTGCAGTTTCTTGAGCCAACAGTGCAGCATGTTTACCCAGTGTATCCTCAGAGAGCAGAAGAAATGGCACCTGCTGTTCTGCAGCATGACCCTGGAAAGGTAAGAAATGGATATCCCTCCTGTAAGCCAGCTCATAAATAAAAGGTCCTCGCAGCAGGTGGGTAGAGCGTCTGTGCTCTCGTTGACATCATAAAGAGCCAAGAGGCAAAAAAACCCCCTGCACAACCAGTATTTAGACCAGTCTGAAGCCTTAGCATCTGGTTCAGAGGGTTTAACTTGTATACAAACATGATTATTTTAAACTTTGGCCATGTTTAATGTGAACATCCATCATTACAGCAAATTATATATGACAGTAAGTAAAGAAAATAATAATAGGTCTCTGTGTCTGAGTAGGGGAGGGCTCAGGTGCAGGTGATAAGTAAGAGTGTCTTTATAGCTAGCACTCTTATATATCACCAGATTGCTTTCTCTGTATGGTGTTTCTTGGATGGTCCCAAGTTATAAAGATGCCAAAGTAAGAGTACAAGTTAGATAGATGGAGTCTAAATGAGGAAATTATTTTCTTGCACACCCAGTGTCAGACTGTACCACTGCTTCTCCTCTGACTCTGTCATGGTTAGTGTAATAGTGTTCACTGAGTCATAGTGTGTTATTTTTATTTTTTTTCCTCCCTCTGCAGAATCTAAAGTTTTCACCCTCGTGGGTCCATCACAAGCCAAGACACCGCCGCCACATCCACCACAAGGAATACCACCATCTGCCAGAATCAATAGAGCCTCCAGACGCCTCCATGTTTCACACTCCCCAAATGTCAAATGTAGGCTAAATCCACCGAGGGCTTTACAAGAGAAACGAGTTACACATCTAATTTTAGTCACTTCCTTTTTGCCCTATGGGTAGCTGATAAACCTCAGCCTTACAACACAATAAAGGTAAGCTTTCATCTAGTTGTGCAGTCAGATGACTGAGATTTACTGTTACAGTGGGGTTCTTTTCTTACGCTGTATTGTTTGTTGTTGTTTTTTTGTTTTTTTACATTTAGGCACAAATAGTAGCAGTGGTGAAGTATCCCAGTAACAAGTATTTACTTTAGTGTGAAAACACATAAGTATTCATAGCATATCTTGACTTGATCAAAATAAAAGCTGAAGATGTTCATGTGCAGTAATAAGTTGTACCCTCAAGATTACAGTCATTACAGTCCAGTCATGACCTTCATGGACTGAAATTTGGACTTCAACTTAAATATGAATTATATCAAATCTAACAGTCAATTTTATAGTAATTTGTTCAATTCCAGCTATTTGTGCTTAGTCATTTAAAATAGACAAATTAGTTTTTATACATTTAAAATTGTCTGTGTGGTTTTATGACGTTGCTGATCGTCTTTGTTCATTTTCTTTGCTTTTGTTCTGTATTTTGCTTGAGGTTTTCAAGCTTAAAGCAAACTGTAAAACTGAGAAATAATAAAAAAAAAAATAGCTCTGTAATGTCACATGACCACCAAAGCTTGTTTTGTTCTCACATAATTTTAAGTTCTTCAGTGGTAATAAATGTTTCCTGTGGTGTAGTCGCCATGTTGTTTCCATTTGTAGGCAGCGATTCTGAAGTGGTGCCTGAAAGGATGGAAAATGGGAATATTTAACAGTTTAAAATAACAGCATGTTTTAAATGTGCAGATTTAAAGTAAATGGGTCAAAAAATCAAGTAAAGCCAGACTGATTTATCGGTAGATTAATGTTATTGGCTTGTAATCGCTATTTGCATATATGTATCTGTGTCAGGATTTAGAACAGCCAATAAGTGAAAATGATAAAAGTAAAGAAGAGATGGGGGGGGGGGGGGGGGGGGGAAACACCCTTCAACTGTGTTATCATTGCTGACATTGCACAGTTTGTCCACAAGAGGGCACTCTGTAACTTCCCTGTTTGCCACAAACAAAACAACCAGTTGCTCCAAGCAGTCAGGCAAAGTGTACTTAAAGTGTAAATAAACAACTACACATAACAAATGTGGGACATGTTTTTTATATTTTAAGAAGCAAGAAGAAAAAATATCAGACAAAGTTTCAGATTATCTGGTCTTAAAAATCCTTTATTGGGTCTGTGATTTGAAATGTACAATATCAAATTAAAATGTTTTGAAGTTGTAGATGACTTAATATTAATTTTCCATTTCTAAAGCAATGATCACAGTGCAAAGGATTTGTGCCTTTTAGAGCAAATCTTTCAAATTGAGTGTGTAACACAGGATTTGCATTATGAATATGAAATCTGCATACATCAGTTTAGCACAGATGGGATGAATATAGTTTTTTAAATGCTCGGAAGGATTTGTAAACTCTAGACATTATATGTGTGGCCACCGTATGGGATAATTGCAGCTGAATAATGGAGCAGTCTGGCACTGATGAATCAGGGATTTTATGTGTATGAATGGGATAAAGGCCTTGGCAGAGTGGCAAAGCCAACAAAATGCCAGCTTATTAGAATAACATGGAGTCTCGTGACCTTAGGTTGAAGTTTTAAAAAAAAAAAAAAAAAAGTTGTGTGTCTATTCATAAGTAGCATTATACTGTTTTTATGTCATTTTCAGAGTTTTTCCAGTTTTCAAGATCTGCTTTACCTGCTGTAAAACTGAAAGTAAGCTTTCACATATGTGTAATACACATATTACAACACATTAAAATAGATTCTGTGACCCAGAAGTGGCAAACAGCATCATATTTAAGGTCTCCTGTTCAAGCTTAGTGTAAGGGAGCAAACTACACTACACAGTCTCCCAGGCTCTTAATCAATAATTATTATTTTTTTAACTGCTTCATACTTTATAATGTCACTTTTAGGCCTTACATGGACAATAGTGAAATTGGCATACTGAAGCTTTGGCTTGGATTTCCCTCCATTATATAGATAAACAAACAATGTAAACAAACTGTTGTCAATACTGTGTATCATGTGTATATACAATGCTGTAATCTTTATTAATAATATCAACTGACAAATAATACTGGATGAATAACAGGTTTACATGAAAAAAATGTCAAATGTCAATAGAAAATACAGGCAGTAATGTAAATTTCTGCTTTACTGAAGTTTTCTTTCTAAAGCTGCCCCAACACGAACCATTTCATGGAAACAGAGTGGGACCCATACCATAAAAATGCTAGGATTTGGATTTAGTGTTTCTGTTATCATCACGTACAGGCATGCGTTATCATAGGCCCTAAATGGGGGTGTACACGGCAGCGCTTACTTTGCGAAGCCTCCATTCAAAAACCCACAGTAAACATCAGCAAACCTAAAAATTGAATAATTAATTCAACAACAGTGTAGCCTGTTTCCATAAATGATTGAAATATATGCAAAGATGACATAATGTCCAAGCTAAACACTATACTTGGGCACTGTAGCAATGCTGATGTCAATACAAACACAAATACTGATGTTCACAATTTCAGTAGAGGCTTTAGTGTATCTATATTTGCTATTTAGCTCTAACATTTGTTACATTACACTCAGGGCCACAGCAGTTCTGTGATTATGGCTAGATAAAAAAAAAAATCAATTAAAAAACAGTAAAGGTAGATTTAATTATCCCTTAAACAAGTTTATGACAAGATTTAATCATTTTTCGTTGTAGAAATTATTGATTATCCAAAACAGCCTGAGGTACAAACAAAAAACTGTAGCCTTCAGCCCCTCAAAGCCGTCCAGGATCCCTGAATGACAAAATTCAGGAAAAATACTTGCTCCGACCCTGGCATTTGTACAGTTAGGAATCTATTTGAATGAGAAGGACGCAGTTGTTTTGCACATAATGTGATCACTGACCCGTGGGGCACTAGCAAACTATGGTGTTTTGATCAATAGTGATGAACGTGTGAAAAGTGGACAACAATAACTCATCATCACACTGTGCGTCGCTATACATAACCAGATTTGTTTTATAAAACCTATTTGGATGACAATACTTTATGCTGTGCCATCACACAGCTACTTTATATAAAAGGACAGCAGCACAGAGGGCATCTATTGAGCATCAGTCGGGCCCCCACTAAAATAACAATGGGAAAGGTAAGTTTATTATGTTACTGAAAATACAGAATTAAAAACCAAAGCAAAACATTAACCTTGAGCTAGGAGCTTGAATGAAAAAGGAGCTAAAAATTTGCGAATGCTGTGAAATACATTTGCAGATCATATTCTACGAGGACAGAAATTTCCAGGGTCGGCACCATGAGTGCATGAGCGACTGTGCTGACCTGCACCCCTATTTCAACCGCTGCAACTCCATCCGGGTGGAGAGCGGCTGTTTCATGGTTTATGACAGACCTCACTATCTTGGCCACCAGTACTTCCTGCGCAGGGGGGAGTACTCCGACAACCAGCGCATGATCGGAATCAATGACTGCATTCGCTCCTGTCGCATGATTCCCATGGTAAGCATAAGATTGTATTAAAGATGCAATGAGTTAATATTTTTTAGAAGTGGGCATGTTGAATTGTTGAATTATTGGAGTACAAAGCAAGGTCAAAGAAAGAAGACATGTATGTGCTCAATAAATTATTAATAAAACTCAAAGTAACAAAATGAAGAAGCTAAAGTAAAATAAAGGCTGACTTGGATCAACAGGTAGAAACTCTAACACAAACTTTGTAAAGGAACTGTCATTATTATTAGACAACTTGGAATAAAATTGATATAAATTTAGTTTTGGGGAACATTTCAGAATATAAATCCTTGACAGCTAATGTTTGACCAAAACCTTCATCATATTTGGTTCCCCACATCCAGTTGGCTCAGATGCTGGGACCATCTGGTCGTCCCTGCTCCACAAAAGAAACATAAACTGAAGAAGAACTTTTTGGTTAAGGATGTTTTTCCATTAGATTGTCTTAGATGGACTGTTTTACTCTTCCATAGTGTCTGACTAATAAACATTGTTCTGCAGCACCGGGGCTCCTACAAAATCAAGTTGTATGAGCGTCCAGATATGGCTGGCCAAATGCAGGAGGTGAGCGACGATTGCCCCAACGTCCAGGACCGCTTCCGTATGTCTGACATTAACTCGTGCAATGTGGTAGACGGCCACTGGCTGCTGTACGACCAGCCCAACTACAGGGGGAGGACCTACTACCTGAGACCTGGCGAATACCGCAGATACAGTGACTGGGGCGGTGCGAGTCCAAGGATCGGCTCTCTCAGGCGAATCACCGACTTTAATTAAAACCTTCTGAACCTTGTTCCTTTGTCTCTTCTCAATAAATATGCTGGGCTTAAACTGCTTGTGTTTATGTCTTTATCCAAAAGAAGACAGCCTTGATGTTTAAACATTTTTTTGCTGTAACATTTAAACTTCTTGTAAAACAATAGTTTGTTAGACAAGAAATGTTTGTGTTGACTTAGACCATTTCATGCCGCTTTCTTCAGAGGTAACGAATAGCAATCAGTCCTTAAATATTCCAGACAACTCTAAAAAGTTTAAGCAACCAGGAAAAAAACAAACAAAAAGCAGCTGACACCACTCTGGTCTTTTGTTTGGTTTATTGGTAGTACTTTTTAAAATATTTCACATGAAATATCTCACATCGGCATTCTCACATAATGATGCGTCTGATGGATCCAACCCTGGGACTCATGCCTCCCCACTCATGAAACCTCCTGTATTCACCAGGATGTATCAGGTACTGCCGTCCCCTGTAGTGAGGATGCTCGTAGAAGATCCAGTAGCCATCCATTACGTTGCAGGAGTAGATGTCATTGAAATGGAAGCGTTCATACAGGGAGGGGCAGTCATCTGTCAGCTCCATCATCTGTCCTCCAAGTTCTGGGCGCTCGTAGATCATCAGTCTGTGAGTGCCTTGGTGCTGCAGAAATGATGATTACAATCATCAGTGTAGATCAGTGAAACCTTTAATACAAAAATGCCCAACTGAGACTTACCATAGGGATCATACGGCAGGATCTCACGCAGTCGTTGAATCCCATCCAGCGCTGGTAGTCTGGATATTCGCCCTTCCTCAGGAAGTACTGGTAGCCCATGTAGTTGGGTCTCTCATAGACCATCCAGTTACCACTGTCCACTCTGATGGAGTTGCAGCGACTAAAGTGGGAATGTAGGTCAGCGCACTCGCTGCTGCACTCATAAGAGCGACCATCGAAGTTCCTGTCCTCGTAGAAAATGATCTGAAAGAAGTTTATTCAGGGATTTTCGGTAAATTGGATGCATGCTTGATTAAATTAAAGACATTTTGCTAAAAATACCACACGTGAAGTGGTTCTGCATCACTGGTTTTCGATGAATAGTCCATGCAGGTATGCAGAAGCACAAAAGGAACAGGATTTTTTTTTTTAAAAAAGGTATCCTTACCTTACCCATTGTGTCGGCTAACTTTTGTCACACTGTAGCAGCAGCCGTGGGCTCCAGGCTGCCTTTATAACCCATGGATGACCTGTGTCATTGTGATTGAGAACAATGACTGGGCTGGTCAGCTTTTTCACACAGAACATATTTTTTTCTTGTGCTTTGTTTGGTGAGGTCTGCAGTGCAAATCAGCTGTTTTTTTTTCTGAGCCGAAGCTGCCCCTTGCATTTGTTTAATGGCCTACACATAAAATCCACAACTAAACTAAAAATACCAACAACTATTGTCAACAAATCCCTAAACATATACAGTATTTACACTGGAATGGTGAAAGATGGTATATAGACATATCACCAAATTACATTCACGTGTGTTAGGGTACACATTTTACACATTGCGTATAATTAAATGTATTAATGTTAATGCTAATAGCAAAGATGATGCATTTGTAAAAGTGATAAAAGCTGCAGTGAACATCTTTCACATGGTACTGCTTTCAGCTGCCACTGCTGCACCCTTGTGCAAAGTGGCAGCAGCCTTTTATAGGTCCAACAATTCAACCACTTTTTTTATGTCAGCAAACAAGTTGTTTTAAATAACCTCTTGTCTGTTGTGCTTTTGTTTGGTTCTTATCAGCTTTTTCTGATACGATGTTTAATACACTCTGTGATTATTTAATGCAATGGAGATACAGCAAGTATAACGTGCTATTATTAATGCATCAATACATTTCAATCTGTATTGTTAGGATTATTTGATTTCTTTGCTTGTCATATGACAATTAAATCATTACTAATTTATTTACATATGAATCAGTGTCGATACTGTGGATTAGGAGCATCGTGTCAAAGTAGTATTGCCTAATTTAAAGCATGATTATAGTCTTAATCATGATTATAGTCATCTATAAATATATATATGGTGTACAGCATGCATTTTAACTGCAAGAGGCTTATTGTGACATTGTAATTATTCATATCTCAGAACCTTGCAAAGTTGTAAAGTCTATAAAACATATTTCTGTAAAGTTTTATTGCAGTAAAAACCCACATTTGCCAGAAGTGCAACACTTGATCTTTTTCATACAGGGGTTAGCTTGTTCAGGCAGTTTGTTTTACTATACTAATATTACTGGTGTAACTTAGTCAGTGAACAATGGGTCTATCAGAATTCAACCCTTATAAAATACTTTCCCTTCTATCAAACAAAAACTTAAGGACATTAAGAAGAACCATTCATGTAATCCTAATACAGTTATCCAGTATAGTGAAAACTGAAAAATAGATGATAGATGGTTAATAAAGTAGGGAATGTAAGTATTGTATGTAAAGTTGTATATTATGCAAATGAGAGCAATTGTTCTACCGGAAATATCAAAAAAGATTGCCAAAATGTGTTAGTTACTGATTATTCAAAATATAAAACTGGTTTGCCCTTGTTTTTAGCAAAGTTGTGTTAAATAAAAAAAATATAGAAAATTATAATGTATTTATTTAAGTGGGTTTAAAGATTTAGAACCATCAATATGTGAACTGTGAATATACATATATGATTGGGTAAATCAGCTATTTATTTTGATTGAGGACTGAGTTGAAAAACAACTTACCCAGATCTGTGTCCAGTCTATTTATTATGTGCACCACACAATAAAAGTAAATTATACATTACAGCTGAAACTACATTCAAACAATGCACAAATCACAGTTTCAGGATAAAACAAAGCTTTCTCTTTTTGCCTTTGACAATTTGTTAATATTAATACAACAAACCATCTGCAAAACCTTTTAGCCAAATAAAAGTCATGGGACAGTTAAGATTCTGTGATGCGTCTGAGGGAATTGAATTTCATGTCATTACTGCCGACTCCTTTGAAGTCCCTGTACTCTCCTGGCTTCAGAAAAAACATCCGGCCCTCATAATTTGGTTGTTCAAACATCAACCAGTAGCCCTCCATCACCTTGCAGGACTGCATGCTCGACATGTGATAGTTATCCTGGATGGAGTTGCAGTCATCTGTCAGTTCGTGCATCTGGCCTTCAAAGTTTGGTCTTTCATAGATCCTCATATTAAAAAGTCCCTTGTGCTGTAAAAGTTATAAAAAGTATATATTTTAAAGGAATGAAATCATAGTTTTGCAGTTGAAAACAAATGTACCCAGCTAATGCTAATGCAGAGGTACCGAAAAATTGCTTTAGGCCTGGAAAGGAAATGGGAATAAGCTATATGCTAACTTTTGTTGAAGAATGTGTGTGCTGCTGTGTCACGTGGGAATCTTAATAGTAGTTCTGGAAAGTTGTCTTTTGAAAAATGTAAGTCCTTAAGCTCTTGCTAGGTAGCATGCTAACAGGTAGCAGATCTTATAGGCTAGATATATAAGATATATACATAAAACAGCTTTGATACAAAATGTTCATTCATGACTAATAAGTGTAACAAAAACGATCAATTTTTTAGCTCAAGTTTAGACTGTTTGGTTACTTTATGCACTTTTTCTATGGTTTTAAGGACTGTGGTAGGCTACATTCACATTTGTGGCAAATTGCTTTATAGAAACATAAATTATGTTTCTGGAAAGAGAGATAAAAAAAGAGATAAAAATGCGTGATAGAAGCTATATGCTGGACATATATAGAACACATATCCTCTGCTTCAGACAACGAAGTTGAGCTTCTCATCTAATGGGTTACACATGAATTCAACAAACTGATCCTTTACATTGCTGACTGTCCTCGTCTTTACAAATGATTATATTATATTTACCGCAGGGACAATGCGGCAGGACTGAATGCAGTCGTTGAAGCCAAAGGTATTCGTGCATTCGGGATATTCTCCCCTGGTCAGGAGGTACTGCTGGCCCATGAAGTCGGGCTGGTTATAGACTATGAATGTCCCGCTCTCCACCCTGCAGGAGTTGCATTGGCTCAAGTGAGAGGCAATCTCAGAGCAGTCGCTGACGCACTCAAAAGAGCGGCCTTGGAAGTTACTCTCCTCGAAGAAGATGATCTAGGGAAAAAGACACAAATTGTGTTTGTGTGAGACTATTTCCAGAGAAAGTGTTCAGAGTGTCTGAGATTATCATAAGAGTAAGTCATATCAGACAGTGCTGCACGGCAGAAGTTACAGAATAAAAATACTATTGAGTTTGACACAGTATATATAGAGTTCAATGTCCTACACCAGCTGCTGCAGGGATCTGTACCCTGCATTACCTTTCCACTCATGGTCGCACGATTTGATTTCTGTTGTTTTTCTCACTGGCGCGCTGCCTTTTATGCATCATGTGACATCCAAAGAATCTGCCTCAATTGTACAGAATGACTGAGTCAGCTCATCAGTATGGAAGTCTCTACTGTACTACACATCAAACTGTGAACACTGCAATTACTGAGATTTAACTTGTGCAGATTTAATGGCGGCAAAGCAAACATCTTTTTCATTATAGGACACATTTATATTTGTAGAGCATTGAATAATAGTGTTTAAAGATGAAAAAAAGCTTTGATTTTCGGATAAATATATAATATTTGAAAGACGAAATGGTGCAGCTCTCAACTCACTTGACGCTGCATTTTTTAATTTCTTTTTTTTCCACACCATAAACAGGACAGACTTTGCATTTAGTTTTATGGCAAGACTGAAACAATAGAATCCATCCACTCTTTTAACTGCCTATTCAATCCAGGGTGACTGTTCACTGAAAGTGTGAGCACTTATGCAAAAGCAGAGATTTTGATAGGTCGCTGGTCTGGAGCATTCAGGTGTGTGTTAACACAATGCCACCGTTTCCCAGGAGTGGACCCAAATTCACCCCCAGGTCAGACCGTGCAATGCTCAGAGAAACTGCAAAAAGCCAAGCAGCTACATCTCAGACTCTACAGGCTTCGGTTAGCATGTCAAATGTAAAGTTCAATTAGACAAACGCTGAACAAGTATGGCTTAAGCATCTCCCAAAGTGGAAATGTTTAAGCCATAATGCACACATGTGACAAAAACCAAACATAGTATATCAGCACAAACATCTCAAACCAACAGTCAAGATTTGGGTGTTTTGCAGCTACAGGAACTGGCCAACTTGCAGTCACTGAATTGAAAGCATTTCAGTCAAAGGTGAGCTCATGTGTCTGACAGCTAAAACTGTCAAAGTTCATTAGCCTTCATGTATTAACAGTGCATATGCACAGGTGTGAGTGTAAATCATCAGTGATTTATCAGGACTGAACCTTTTTAATTTAAATATCTGGTATTCTTTATCTAATTTTATCTTTATTAAAAATAGCGTCTATCATTACTGGATGCATCTCTTACCCTTGTATTTCTTACAACATCTGACTGATGTTGGCAAATCTGATTTTTTTTTTTTGTCTCTGCAACTGACAGCTCACATGCTCACGTGCTCTCCCTCCTCCTCCTTTCTTCTTATTTTTCTTGTAAATTATTTTGTCTTTATTCATGTTAACTTTGAATCCAAAGGTTTTTCATTTTTTCATTGTTGTATGTTTTCACTTGAGCCACGTTGACTGTCTCAGGGAAACAATCATCACCATCCCTGCTATTTCAACCCAAACCCAATGTTTTCTATTTATTCATAAATGATCATCACTCCTATGGAAACACTTTGGAAAGATTTCCCATTTCTGTATTACTCGTTGGACCTCTGAACCATTGGACCATTGGACACTAATATTTTAGGTTTCTCTCCCTTCCCTCCTACATCATAGTCACCACTCTCTTCACTTCATCTCCAGGTAAACTCATAGTCACCAGTGCATATGTGTCCTAAATCTGACAGTAATTTTACATGGAAACTCTTTTTTGCACAGGATTTAACATATTAGTACACGAGGACCAGCGATCTGAAGCACACCCCTAAATGTACAAAGGAATGACTGAAAAAGAAAAGAATGCAGGTGTTGCAAGACCCAAAGTTCAGACCTTAACCTGATGAAAATGTTGTGGTGTGACACTGAGAGAACGATGCGTAACCAAATGCATAAACAAAGGAACTAAAGCAACACTAAAAAGAAGAGTGGGCCACAATTCCTCCACAATGATGCCAGAGACTGATAAAGTCATACATTAATTACTTCAAGTTATTGCCGCTGAATCATGGGGTGTACTTCATTTTTAAAATGATTGTATAGAGTCCTGTGGAATGTTTATTTTTCTCATAGCTGTAATAATATTTTGATTGATATGTTGATTATAGCCAATACGGAGCATTAAAGTAGCTCGGTGATGCTGTGATGTGCTGTATTACAAATGGCGTTTACATTAGACCATCATGGTCATTTTTGTATGTTATCTTTGTGTCCATGTCAATTATCTATAACTGAGATAACAACAGAGCAACAGCGGCGCTTTGCTACATAAGTATTTAAGTAGAAACTGTTTAAGTGATGATGCTGAATCGAGGGATCCAACCTCTAACTCAGGGGTGTTGAACTCCAGGTCTCGAGGGCCGGTGTCCTGCAGGTTTTTGATGTGATCCATCACAGCTGATTTAAATGACTAAATTACCTCCTCAACATGTCCTGAAGTTCTCCAGAGGCCTGGTAATGAACTAATCATTTGATTCAGGTGTGTTGACCCAGGGTGAGATCTAAAACCTGCAGGACACCGGCCCTCGAGGCCTGGAGTTCGACACCCCTGCTCTAACACAGCTGGTGTGAAAGTTGTGATGGCATTTAGTATTTTGTTGAATGTGCACAAATGCCATGGGAAATATTCCTGATTAAGGCTGTAAGGTTATGATAAACTTAGAAGTTTATCTTAAAGGATATAAAGCATGACGTTTGCATCTTTGACTCCACACATGAAGCGAAAGAGATACTTCAAAAATATTTCATTTTTTTTATTTTTCTCCCAGAGTTTCTTGTGAACGGACAGACAATCAGCACATTTCCATGATGCGTCTGATGGAGCTGATTTTCATTATGTTGCTCACTCCCATGTCTCTGAGGTTCCTGTACTCTCCTGGCCTCACGTATATCATGCGCCCTCTGAAATTGGGCTGTTCGAACATCAGCCAGTGGCCGTCCAGCACGTTGCAGGACTGGCAGTCAGACATATAAAATTGTTCCTGGAGGGACTCGCAGTCATCCATCAGCTCGTGCATCTGGCCTCCAAAGTTCTCTCTTTCATAGATCCTCATCCTGAACTGTCCCCTGTGCTAATGGAGCGGGGGAAAAAGACACGAATCATGAGAAATGCAGTCTGTCCCAGGTCCAGCTGACCTAGCAGCTACCTCTTTGGACTTTGGAGTGTCTGTGCAATCCCCACATGAAATGGTACAGACCATCTACAACCACCAAAATGTCTTACCATGGGGATCATGCGACAGGAGCGAATGGTATCCATCATCGTCATGCCTCCCATGCGCTGGAAATCAGAGTACTCTCCTCTCCTCAAGAAGACCTGATTACCCATGAAGTTGGGGTGGTCGTACACCACAAAGCACCCACTGTCCACTCTGCAGGAGTTGCAGCGGTTCAGGTGCATGTGGATGTCGGAGCAGTCACTGCTGCACTCATAGGAGCGACCCTGGAAGTTCCTCTCCTCATAAAAAATGATCTGCAAAAAATAAACAGGAAAGAGGTGGTAAGCTGACAGCGCCACAGAGTAGTGATTTAATATTTGGATGGACTTGCTTTGCATTTCTAACCCTCTTGCGATGTTTCCACAAGTCTTAATTGTTCAGTATTGTCAGATTTTTCTTTAGCACTATACAAGCAAATGAGAAGTATTACCCTGCCCATGGTGACGGTTTGGTTTTTTTTCCAACTGATGCCAACCCGTGCCACTTTTATATACAGTATGAGCCCGAGACCACCTTCCTCACCTTTGTGTGAAACAATCCTGACTCATCATGAGGTTCACGTGGCACAGCATTCACATTTCACAGTATACCTCAATAGAGTTTGTTTAATACTGTTATTGTTACCACAACATTCAGTCTCATCTACAGATCTGATGTTCATACTACATAGATTTTTACAGAAGAGAGATGAATGCAATAGTAGAAGTTGCTGGAAGGGAGCATAAATCCCAAATTTCTATCACAATACCTATTTGCAGAATCGGACATGCAGTCTGCCACGCTATAGTGCTGCTGTGCCACAATATAGAGTGATGACTCAAAGGTTTCAGCACAAGCTGTGCAATGTATAAAAAGGGAAAAGGGTCGATGTTGATGAGATGTATCTGAGATAACCATGACCATGGGGAGGGTAAGTGAAACTTAGCCAATAACAGTAGGAAGTTTTAAAGTTAAACTTCACAAGTTCATAATAACAAATATGCAAAATAGCTGTTTACAGGTTGCTTATTTATATATACTTCACTTGTTTTTCTCTTTTGCAGATCATTTTCTATGAAGACCGGAACTTCCAGGGTCGCTCCTATGAAACCAGCAGTGACTGCTCAGAGCTGACGTCCTACCTTAGCAGGTGTAACTCCTGCAGGGTGGAGAGTGGCCTCTTCATGGTCTATGAGAAGTCCAACTTCATGGGCCATCAGATGCTGGTGAGGAGAGGAGAATACCCAGACAACCAGCGCCTGATGGGAATGAGCATGAGCGACTGCATAAGATCCAGTCGCATAATCCCCACGGTAGGTGGATGACATTGAGCTGCATTCGGGGCCCAGCCACAACAGAATGGACAAGACAGAGACCTTTTAAATATGTAGATGTAGAAGGCCAGTGACAATAAAAGCTAAAAAGAAACAGCCATCTGGTCAACATTTGTCTGAGCACAAAGGCTGCCCTCCTGCATGCAGGAGAAAAATTGTAATTAATTGTGAAATATATTGAAATAAAAATTGAGCCTAGCTGTTCAGTCCTATCTTTCTGCATGTATAATATTTTAAATTTAGGATTCGCTCACTAGAAGTCATCCATATCTCCCAGCCTTCTTTAACCATCCTCTGGTGTAATCACCTGTCCTAAATGAAAGAGAACAAAACCTCCAGATCCCATGGATATGGCGATATAAAATGAAGCAGCAAAAGTTTTCATAAACGTGGAAGAAGATGAATGGAGGGAAACATTAAAATATAGTTTTAAAAATTCTATTTATGCTAATTTTATATTTAATTTTTTTAATAATATTGCTACTTTATGTTGTCCAAGATGTAGTTTTAGATTTACATTCTCAGCTAAAGATAAGTTTTATAGACTTACAGGCCACAGTCATTCTGCTTCTTCATCCACAGCACCGAGGCCCCTTCCGAATGAGGATCTACGAGAGGGAGAACTTCGGAGGCCAGATGTACGAGCTGAGCGACGACTGCGACAACATAATGGATCGTTTTCACATGTCTGACTGTCAGTCCTGCAACGTGATGGACGGTCACTGGCTGATGTTCGAGCAGCCCGGCTTCAGAGGCAGGATGCTGTACCTCAGGCCAGGAGAGTACAGGAACCTCAGAGAGATGGGGAGCAACATCACAAAGTTCAGCTCCATCAGGCGCATTATGGACTCCTGTTAACTCAAAATGACACACTCCAAATGTACTGTGAATAATAATAAAGCAAGCTGAAATCCCATCCAGACACACCCCTGGTTTTTCTAATGTAAATACTGATAAGTCAAAATTCAGTTGTAAGTAATATGTTAGAAAGTTTCGAAGATTAACTGCATTTACAGATGCTTCAAAGTTCTGTATTTGAGAGAGGATTTACTATTAGGAAATACATCCCAAACAGAAATAATAAGGAATTCTGAATACTGAGAGAGTTCGGTTTTATTTTATCAGTAAATTTCAGAACTAGAAGCTCATAAGACTTCTATTTGTATCTAAAACTCAAAGACTTTAGGAAGAAGGGAAACTGTAAAGCATAAGTAAGTGAAGTTTATTTATATAGGACTATTCACAGACATTAAAGTCACAAAGTGCTGTGTATAAATTAAAAGACGATATGAACAGAGAACCGTGTTGAAACAATCAAAAGATGTGAAAGTGTAGTGGGTTTGTAATGAGCAAACCATGCTGAATGCCAAACAAGAACGAACAAAACTTCCCCCCAAGCTTATACCAAGACTGAGAACCCAAGAAGAAGAAAAATAAAAAACAATCCAAGGAGATAAAATCAAAAGGACTCATTCGGTGGACTTTTAAGGATTCACCTCTTTATTTTTAGACGGTTTAGGAAAAGAAAGATGAAGGACATCAGTTGTTTGAAAAGGTTGTCACCCTCTTTTATGCCCGTGTGATCCATTAAGTGTGTGCCTTAAAACTGAAGCACTTGGAGTAAATAGAAAGTAGAAACAATATGAGGCACAAGTGCTCATATTGTGTATTTTGGAGGTGACATGGCCAAATTGGCTAAGGCCACTTGTGGAGTGCAGAGTCCCCCCCTGTGTCCATCTTAAATATTTATTGAGTAGATTGTACATTATAGTATAGTATAGTTGATCAATTTCTTGCATGTATTGATGTTTAATTACTTTAAAGCTGTTACATATATAGTCTGAAGGTTCCTAATGGACTTAACCAAATCATCACTAAATAAAAGGTCTATCCTGTTTAATGAAACTAGACAGAAAGATGTAATATTCTACAGTTTCACATAATGTAAACACTCTAAATTGCACAGAACAGGTCTTAATGTATGCATTTTATATTTGCAACAGTAGTCCAAAAGACATTTTGAGTCTATCTGCATATATTTAAACCAGTAAATACTACATGAGGCGGGGTTTTTGTTTCATGTAGGATCAGAAATAGAAAATAAAAGCCTAAAAATGCCATTTTAGTTACATGTTCACATAGGTTTTTTGCAGTAATACCTCAATTTTCAATAATACCTTCACTTTTTTGTTTTTTGTTTTAAAGGGAGTTACTATTAAACAGTGTTAAATGATTTCTGTCCCTCACAGTCTAACACTGATCCTCTGCCTTCACTGTTCCAGCATGTGTTTGATACAGAGCCATCATCAGGCCAGAACAAAGGCAAATCAAACAGCTCCAAGCTATTTTGCTGATATGTAAATCTACCTCATTTGGGTATCAAAGACTTGCCACACTCTGCACATTTTGTTTATCGTTAAATACTTTGATGGGGCTGCAGCAAAGAATGAGGTCTACAGTGCATCCAAATGGGGAAGGTAAGCTAAGACCTGTTGCGATCAGTGTGCGTTTAAAGACTCTTCCTCCTCTTGGGTTTATTAAAAGTGTACGTTTTCCACAGATCACATTTTTTGAGGAGAAGAAATTCCAGGGTCGCTGCTACAACTGCAGCAGCGACTGCGCTGACCTGCACACATACTTCAACCGCTGCAGCTCCATCCGAGTGGAGAGCGGCGTGTGGGTCATCTATGAGAAACCCAACTACAAGGGTTTCCAGTACGTCCTCAGCCCAGGGGAGTACGCCGACAACCAGCAGTGGATGGCCTTCAACGACAATGTCAAATCCTGCCGTACCGTCAAAAATGTAAGTTCCCCCCTTTTTTTCCCAAGTTCCTTCAACCACAAAATCCAACAGAGGTTTCACATAGACTGCTTCTGGAAATGTGTTTGTGCAGTCCCTGCAGGACAGCATTGTACAAGGGCACCAGTCCAGGCTGGGTGCTCACTGTTAAGCCAGCAGACTAAACAAGTAGACAATAGGAAGCACAACTGGCAGCAACTTTTAGCTTTTTCTTAAAGAAAAAAAAGATTAATGTATGTAAGAAATGTAATTTCTTTCTGTTTGATGGAACATTTTAGCCTCTTTAAGCTCATTGTTTTGATTTAATCAGTCTGTGCTTTAAACCAGTCTAATTGACAGTGCAATAGCAGCCAAAGACCAGCTTTTGAAGAGATTACATAATAAAAATGTAAGCCCATGTGAGCTGATAGCCTAGAGTGAAACCCTGCACATGTATTTTTTATCTTTGGGAGGAATTTCCAGGATTTTTCATAACACTAGCCATAAAATGAAAACGCTGCTCCAAAGTTGGCAGTGTAAATCTGCACCGAGTACACTGTGCTTTGCTTGTGTTTGCAGGTCTACGGTAGTGCGTGGAAGCTGAGGCTGTACGAGAGGCCGGACTTTGGTGGGCAGATGGTGGAGTGCTCTGATGACTGCCCATCGGTTTATGATACCTACAAGATGCGCGAGGCCTACTCCTGTGTGGTGACAGATGGTGCCTGGGTATTCTACGACCTCCCCAACTACCGTGGGCACCAGTACCTCCTGGAGCGGGGCGAGTACCGGCAGCACGGCGACTGGGGGGCATCTTCACCTGGCGTCGGCTCTTTCCGCAGGATCACAGAGTTTTGATTAACAGTCATAATGAAAAAGTGATGCACATGACAATCAATAAATGACTTATAAATGACTCAAGCAAACTGACTTTGTCCTTGTGGATTTCATCAAATGTGCCTCAAGCTCGATTTGGAAGAATGAATACATTAATAAAAACCAAGTAGAACTATTAAATCACGTTATTTTAAAGATGTGAAGACTTTTTGTGTGGCAGTTTCACAAAGTTCAGGAATCTGCAATAGACTCCTCCTTTGTTAGACCTCTGGTGTAAATACAACACTACAACTCCATGCCATGCCATATATATATGTCATGTACGTGTATGTATATAAATACATATATTATAAAAGAAAACTCTGCACTTGTATTAACGGGCTGAGCATCCTGATCTTAGTTTAAGCAGGAAATCATATCTCTCTCAGGTGGGAAAGAAGCAGGAGAACCGAGCAACTATGACAAAGTACAAAGAAACCAGTAGTTTCACTGCTGAAGGTAATTCAGTACTGATGATTTAATGTTGGATACCTTTAAATGATGAATTGTATCATTACTAGAAGGGCAATACTTAAAACATTGTTATTGTTATTTTAAGAATCTGGATCGTTCTTCAGTAACAACAGCGATCTTGTGGTGGCAGATTTAAAGGTGAAGATCATCGTGTGGGAGTTCACCCTCTGGGGAGCATGAATGTTCATATAAGCTGTGGCAATCTGCTTGTTACATTTAAAAGAAAAATCTGCCTTGATGATTCAATAAAGGAAAGGAAGTTTATCAAAATGACATTTGTTTGTGTGGAAATGACTAAGTGTGGAGTTAAGGTTCTGATTAATAACAGGGTGGGAACAGGAGATCACCTTTTGTTTGTGTTGGTTCCTTTTAAATGCAATCCTGCTTGTTTCCTAAACATTACCTAACCTTCACCACAGTGTCGTGCTGAAGACCATCACTTGTGTCCTCATGCATTGTTTCAAATGGGAGTTTTTCCCTGCATCATGAACAGTGCATGGAATCAGCTTATTTACCATGGAAAGGAACGCTAGGGGTAAATGATCGATCAAATTACTGCTTACTTGTTATAATATGGATTAGTTATAAAATGTGTATAAATATCTCCAGCAGAGTCTCTGGTGCCTTCCTGCTGTGTCACTGACTCAGCTCAAAACGTTTCATATCAAACCAACTGTCCTGCAGTGCCCTTGTTTTTGTCAGCACGCTCTGCTGCATCCAGTGGCTTTGGGATGCTTTGCACTGTGCATTTGCATTGTTTAGGGAAACAGGATTCACTGCTTCAGAACAATGTGATAAGCCTGGATAAATATTTGAATCAGTGATTGAATAATCCAGTTCACAGAAAGCAAGCCATGTGCTTAGTTTTATTGTCCTTGTTCTGTATAAAGTGAATATAGGAGGTGGCTGCTTTAATGTTTTATATCACACCAAACCTGTTGATATCGACAATGGAGAAGGTACTGTATGTTTAAGACAGGCACATGTTTGTGGCAATATGATTCATGCTTATACCGTATTTTGAGATGAATGAGTACAAAATGTGTTTGTTTTACCATAACAGCCACTTCCTAGAGTTCAGTGAGTGCAACGTTTCATCAAAACTTGTTTTCTCAGATCATCTTTTACGAGGACAAAAACTTCCAGGGTCAGTCCCACGAGTGTGACAATGATTGCAGTGACCTGCACACCTACTTCCCCCGCTGCAACTCCATCAGAGTGGAGGGAGGATTCTGGGTAGTCTATGAAAGACCAAACTACATGGGCTACCAGTACGTGCTAAGCCCAGGAGAGTATCCAGACTACCAGTATTGGCTAGGTATCAACGATTCCATCAGGTCCTGTCGAATTATTCGAAATGTAGGTGACTATATATGTGTGTGAATGGTGTATAATCAATTCACAATATAATACAGAAACCAACAATGCAGACATTCCCATTCTTTCATTTGTTCCTTCCAGGTGGGGAATTCATGGAAGCTGAAAGTTTGGGAAAAGCCAAACTTTGAAGGTCAGTCGATGGAGATGGCAGACAACTTGCCTGCCTTCCCCGAGAACTGGAAAAGCAACAATGTCCACTCTTGCAAGGTGTTCGAAGGAGCCTGGATCTTCTTTGAGCACCCAAACTACAGGGGGTGCCAGTACCTGCTTGAGAGGGGCAAATACAGGAGGTACGCTGAGTGGGGGGGCATGCAGCCCAGCGTTGGATCCATCCGCCGGGTTAAAGAGCAGTAGCCACTGACAAATCTTTGAAAAAAATAAAAACAAGGAAAATAACTAAACATGCTTAAAATAAAGTCATGATAGAAAATTAAACATTGGTTGTCATTTATTACCCATGATCCTTTTCACTCATTATCCATATTGTGTTACATTTAATCACAACATTTAAAAAAAATCAAATTAAAGCTTTTTTTAGACTTTAAAACTTAATATATAAATAATAAATATTGATTTAAACTGGACAAATAGTGAAATAGTGAAAGTCATTTTAAATCATAGTAAAATAACTACAAGAACTTTAGGTTAAAATTTGCACCAGTATATAAACTCACGTGCACGTTATGCATGCACTTGCATTACACAAAAGAAATATATTAGGTTTTTTTTTATATCTAAGCTTTTTATTAATTATATAAATGAGTATATTTATTAAGAAAAACAGGAGAATACACACAAAATTGTATTATTTAATATTTATAAGATGATGTAATGGTCAATGGTTTATATTTATAAATATTTTATATCTAACTCTAGTAGTGAATAGTGTTCAGGTGGGAAGGCTGTGCATGTGACAATAAGAACAGCTATAATAATAAACAAGAGGATAAGTTACAGTTGACTGGGCAAACAAAACAAAAACAGAAAAATAGAAAAAGAGTATATGTGATGTAATGTAATGTAACATGAAATACAAAACACAATAATACATGCTGAAACAATGTTTCCATAAATATTAAGATAATAGCAGCTATATCCTACTGTATATTACTGTATACTTGTATTCTATTGTACATATTGTATATCTTATTCCTCTGCTCCTCTGTCTCTCTGGCTGCATTGAGCATATGTATGACAAAAGAATTTCCCTCAGGATAAATAAAGTTCTTCTTATCTTCTTATCTTATCTTATATCCTCCTGAGAACCGAGGAAAAAAGAATCTTCCCACTGAACTTTGGAGCTAAAAGAAACCACCCAAACACATGAATATCAATGGAAAGCCCAGGATGTCCTGTATTTAGTACCAAAAATCAATGTCCATTACAGAGGACATAAATGATTAGGCTGGTTCTTTGGAGGATATGGGAGGTGACATGAATGAAGAAGTGATTTTTCAGCAACAATATTTCTATTTTTCTAGAGTTAAACAGCATTCAGCATCAACACATATAAAGGCCATGTGCTAAAACAATTGCAGAATCAGCTAATGTGCCGATGTTAATGGAGAGCTCATTTGAATGACAATGATTCCCCTGGCAATGCAGTTCATCAGCCTTTATTTAAAAGTGGACTGCCGGCAATGCAGTGTGTATGAGTGGCTTTAATCTGATTGGGTGAGGAGGAACACGAGGCGATTATGGAGCGCACAGGGAAGGTAAGCGCCACAACTGTGCGACATGATAATGCCGTAATGACCTCACGCTAAGCTGTGGGTGAATTGCTTCTTGCTAAATGGCGTTGAGCTGATGTCCTGTCAAATGTTAGTTTGTTAGTGTGACGAGCGGGCGGGGCTTTTGTCAGATATAACCTGATATAACCTGAAGTGCATGAATGTTCCTGCACAAATAAATAGATGGTAACCCTGACAAAAACCTTAAAGCTGAATTATTTCATTTTTAGCCACTAGGGAGCAGCACAAAAAAGTGAAAGTCCAACATTTGCCCTGCCTTAGTACAACAAACTTATCTATAACTATCTCTAACGTATAATTCAAGTTCTCTGTCAAAAGAGTTATATCAGCGGTGTTGTCCATAGAGATATGGAGAGTTTTGGGGTTTGCTTTACTTGCACAGCTTTTAATTCACACTCTTGCTTGCAGATCTTTTTTTACGAGGACAAGAACTTCCAGGGTCGTTACTTCGAATGCAGCAGTGACTGTCCCGAGCTGAGTTCCCACTTCAGCCGCTGTAACTCTGTTCGGGTGGAGAGTGGAGCCTGGGTCATCTATGAGAGACCCCAGTATATGGGCTACCAGTACGTCCTCTCTAAAGGGGAGTACCCCAACTATCAGAGCTGGAATGGCTTCAATGACACCATTCGCTCCTGTCGCTTCATTAGATATGTAAGTCTCAGGAAGCAACCACAGAACTAGAATACTATGTATACTTTCTTCACTGTAATTTTTTTTTGAGAGCAATGCAACGCTGTGAGAAATGTTCTCCTCCTTACAGGATGAACAAATGTGGTCTTAGCTGCTTAAAGTTAAAGGAATTCCTATCAATTATTAACATGTTCTTATTTTTAAATCTTTAAGCCATCCACCAGGCACAGGATCCGCATTTACGAACGTCCAGACTTCAGTGGCCAGATGATAGAGTTTAGCGAAGACATGCCCAACCTGCAGGACCGCTGGCGCTACCGCGACATCCACTCGGCCCACATCCAGGACGGCACCTGGGTCTTCTATGAGCATCCGAGCTACAGGGGGCGCCAGTACCTGCTGGAAAAGGGCGAATACAGACGACACTCGGAGTGGGGAGCTCTTAATCCATCTGTAGGCTCCATTAGACGCGTCGTGGACTTCTAGATCAAAAGCTCACTTGCCTTTTCTTGCTTTCCTCCCGTCGCTTATTCAAATGAGCAAATAAACCCACAGGCATAGAAAAACAATGAACTGCTGTGATTTTATTTCTTGTTGTTTTAAACCAACCCAAAAAAACAAAACAAAATAAAACAGGATAAGTTCCACTTTGCGGTGCCCGGCGGGAGTTTTTTTAATTAGCGTGCCAACAGCTGGCGGCTCGTGGTAAAGCCTAGAAATAAAACTGCTGAAAAAAGCCTGCTGGTAATTCAGGAGGGTTCACCAACAGGGGCTAGTGGTATGCCAGCAGCCAGCTATTGTTTATTTGTGCCAGAGGTGGCAGAAATAATACAGCAGAGCAACAATATCCACTGCCCAGCAGGTAGGGTTGCCAACTCCCTGAAAAATAAATAAGGGACACCTCGTGGCCAGGGCCGGGCGACCCAGTTGTCTTCACCCTTCCCAGTTTGGTGAATTTTCTAGCTCTTTTTTTGTGTGTGAAATTATTTTTTTAACCATTTGACTTGAAGTTGATTTAAGTAGATGCATATTCTATTCTTTGTGATATGAACACATGTGAAACAAATGATCATTTAGCCATTTATTTTTAGCTCAAAATGACAACATTAACACAGTAAAACAGGTCTCTTTCTTAAACAGAAGCCTGTCATGCTTAACTTTTGAGAATATAAGTAAATCTTTCTTTAAAAGAACTCTGTCCTGCTTAACTTAAAATAATAGAAAACAATAGAAAGAAAAACATTCTTGTAACAGTGCACATTTAGTGCATTTAGTACAATTGGCTTCAGCTGAGGTATTATTTCAGCTTTTCTAATGCTAATCAGCTGCTCCTGTTTGTAAACCCGCTTGTTCCCATGATTACGCATCTTAACTCATCATCATTATTCATCTATGTATTACTTTTATGTATTAGTCATCAATTTGTTGTAATCATCTATCCTTGCAGTTGTTTATTACACAAAATAAATTATATTATCACACTTCTGGCCACATAGCGCTGATATTCATTGCACATGCCCATATTAACTTTTTCCAGCCAGGTGTTTTCCTTTTCCCATTCTTCCCTTTCTCTGAGGGGAACAAACATTGCTGCTCTAATGCTGGGCTTACACTGTGCGGTTTTAGGCCCATTTTGAGCCGATTTTTGAGTGATCGGACCGATTTTGGCCTTCATCGTGCGTCGTGTAGTATACGTGGGGTAACGAGAAGTGATTAACACCTCACGACCAGCTCCCGATCATCAATCGCTCGTGAGGGTCTCACCACAGGCGCTCACACTGCTCACGCGCAAACACGTAAACGTTGGTGTAAAAGATGGAGCAGCACGGCTGTGCAGCGTGTGATCTGGACACAAGCGATGGAGGCACAACTTGTAGAACTTTGGAAAGCTCATCCGAGCCTTTTCGATGTGGCATCACAAAATTATCACGACCACAACAACCGTGAAAATAGTTGGATCTACACTGCTGCTCAATCACAGCTGCCTGATCAATGTTTTTCATTAGCAATTTAGCAAAGTTGATGGTGGTGGTGTGTCTGTGTGAGTGAAAGACAGAGAGAGAGAGCGACAGAATTTCTGTTATAAACTTCATTTTATGGAGGCACAGTGTGAGCACTCAGGTCGCATCAGAGCATCGGTGAGAGTGTGAGACCCTGCATCGTGACCTACCAACTTCTAACCTCTGCGAGTCAATCGTGCAGTTTGAGCAGGAGCTGAATAACGTGACTGAAAAAATCGCACAGTGTCTGCCCAGCTTTAGGTGTACTGTCGTCCGAGACTTGCACCGCAGTGTCGGCGTTTGTTTCCCTGTTGGCCATGCTTCTTGTTGTGGTCATCTGTTGTCTTCCGGTATTTTCTCCGCAAGCGACCTTTCCTCGACCAATGAGATGAGCGGTAATCTGAATTGTCATACTCGAATTGTCATAAGTGTGCTGTCAGCTCATTGGTCACAAAGCAGGAGAGGGGCTGGGAATTATGTTTTCAAATAAAGCGTTAATTCCATTAACATTTATAGACTACTTTTGATTCTCACTGTATTACGGGACAAAGTGCGTCCCTTATTATCTCAATACGGGACGTGTACTTTTGTTTCGAAATACGGGACGATTCCGTATTTTAAGGGACGGTTGGCAACCCTACCAGCAGGTGCCCAGACAACAACAGCAAAAAAACTGTCACCATGTCAGACAGCTATGGTTCGCTGATACACAGTACTGCGGATATGATGCAGGATGCTGATTTTACGATTTATTTAACTTCATCAACATCTGCCTGACCTGGGCTCAAAGTAGTGCCTTTACATTTGATACAGTGCTTTAATCCAACACTGGTAATGGTTTGCATTAATGGCTCTGTTACGCCCGTCTAGGGGTACAGGAACGTAACATAAGAGTTAAAAAAGGAAGTGACCCCGCCCCGGGCCCCAAAACCATACACAGAAAAACCAATTTCTTAGTGAACGGTGGTTTATTTGTCTACACTGAAAATGAAGCTCCGGGGTGAACAAAGGCCAAAATAACAAACAAAACAAGCTAAGTCAGGTGAGGAGGTGCTATCAAAAAACAGTACAAGGAAAAATAATAAGGCAGCTCACCCCTTCTGTTTCAGTGCTATTTACAATGTGCTATTTACAAGTGAAAACTAATGTACACACTATATACAAAGCTCGGTAAGTCACGAGAATCTCAAACAAATGTCACAGGTTTTGGAAGCCAGGGTCAGGTCTGCTGCTGCTGTCAGTGGCTGCCCCGGGACAACTGCTGGTGAGGGATTTTGAAAGCAACCACATGATCAGGGGACCAATCGGCAGCCGTCAGCTTATCCAATCAGGGACCTGCAGAGACTTAAAGACACAGACAGGACAAGAAACAGCCACCAAGACACTAATAATAGTGAATGATTTACTTATCCTTTATGGTAAATGGTAAATGGCCTGTATTTGTATAGCGCTTTTCTAGTCCCTAAGGACCCCAAAGCGCTTTACACAACCTGTCATCCACCCATTCACACACACATTCACACACTGGTGATGGCAAGCTACAATGTAGCCACAGCCACCCTGGGGCGCACTGACAGAGGCGAGGCTGCCGGACACTGGCGCCACCGGGCCCTCTGACCACCACCAGTAGGCAACGGGTGAAGTGTCTTGCCCAAGGACACAACGACCAAGACTGTCCGAGCCGGGGCTCGAACCGGCAACCTTCCGATTACAAGGCGAACTCCCAACTCTTGAGCCACGATAGTTGAATTATTATCTTTTAATAATAATTAAACGATACCTTTAGGGTTGCCAGGTAGGTTTAGGGTTTGGACAGTTTGTCCCTCTCCAATCTGTATTTTTCATTCTTTTTCACAATGTGTTTTCAGCCTTTTATGGACTTTCTGACCTTTGACTTTCTGGAGAAATGAGCTTGTGTCTAAATCCATTCATTAACATCAGCATATGTACATGATGACGATTAAAACATTTTTTTAAATAAAAAAATAAACAAACACAAGAAACAAAGCTAAATTGTTTCTTGTGTTTTGTAATTGTATTATAATTAACAACTAATTATAATACCAACTAATTAGGCTAATTGACAACAGCTCAGGAACATGATTGGGTATGGCCTCAGGAACACTTCCTTATCACTGTCTTTGAACACAGTTCACTGTGGCGTCCACAAACGCAGGTTGAGGTTGTATCATGCAAAAAAGAAGCCACAAACATGATCCAGAAACACTGCCGTCTTCTCTGAACCAAAGCTTGTTTAAAATTGACTAAAAGAAAGTGGAAAACTGTTCTGTGGTCAGATGAATCAGCACTTGAAATTCTTTTTGGAAAAAATGAAATCTGTGTACTCTGGACTAAAGACTAAAGGAACCATTTGCCTTGTTATCAGTGCTCAGGTCAGAAGTTTGTGTCTCTGGTGGTATGGAGGTACATGAGTGCCTGTGGAACTGGCAGCTTGCACATCTGGAAAGACACCTTAACCAGCATATACAGATTTTAGATCAACATTTGCTCCATTCAGATCACATCAAACTCAAAACGAGCTAATATTGCTCTTAAAATGATACAATGTCTCAATTTCAGTGTGTTATTTTCTTTTCAACTGTAATTAAAAGATGGGGTTACGTGACTTATCATTACATTTTTATTTTATTTACACTTTACAGTGTTCTGACCTTTTGAGAAGCGGGTTTGTCTTTGAATTTGTAATCTGTGAATTAATTTATTATTAAAGTGCAAAGTCAATGGTGTCAAAGGTGAATCTGAGCTGAGAGCTGCTAATAAGTGGTCAGTGCAGAGCAGCTGGCTTTTAGGGGTTTGTGTGCAAACGTTAGAAAGTTTAGGAGGAGCACAAAACTATGCAGGGAAAAACAATGTGATCTAAGATCTCTGGTTCTATGAGAGCTGAGGTAATTTATCACTCTATGAGGACTAAAGGATGTAGGCATGAGAGCCACCCAGTGGTTTAACAACTGCATTTCACATGACAGGAAATAAGTGTAGTAAAAAAGCTTTAAAACTGTGCGATTTAGTAAAAAAAAAAAAAAGAATATCCATACATCTCTGTCTTTTTTAATCCTGATATTTTGCCTTGTGATCTGTTTATGTAAAATTGACTAAATATTGTAAATCAGCATAATCCCTGAGAAGTAACTGATCCCATATTTAGAGCTAGTCAAAACAATAATTATTATACGGGTGTAATTTTACTTACAATACTTACCCGTTGCTGTAGGTCAAAATGGGGTGATAATTTATCATATGTGACAACTTCTGTTTCCCTAATAAATATACAGATAAAAAGGGAAAAAAGACATCAACACACAACTGGAACATTTGATAAGAAGCTTTAAGACTGCAGTGTGTAATTTCCTGTTCCAGGATATGTTCAACTATATCACGCTTGTTGATCTGCCAGAACGGAAGAATAAATTTTAAAAAAAATCTGTGATGTGATATTGTGCACAGTCGTAGACGTGCAGTGGCCGAGCAAACAGGAGACACTGCAAATCAGTAACAGAGCTGCTGAGCTCAGCTGATGTTTGAACTGGAACTTTTATCACACGCACAGATCCGTTCTGGCATCTCCCCACGCTGATCGAGCACTTTCTAAGTCGAATGCAAACAGTCGGCGCAGCCCTGCAAAAAAAAAAAAAAAAAAATCCACCTGAAGAGGTCAGTCAGTACGAAGCCATAAAATAAACATTTACACGCATTTTCACTGCTAGCAGATCAACATTAACCCTTTAATGCTGAACAGCTGCTCTTTCCTTCCTGTTGTTTGGATCCATTAATTGTAAAGTCGGTTTTATGTCATCAGCTCTGTCAAGTTCCTTTTTAATAAATACATAATAGATTTGGGACAAAAAGAGCACAGGGGAATAAAAGAATTACTAAATCTATATTCAGTGGGTGATGCAGTCTGCAGAACTTTAAGCAGAAAAATGCACAAACACCTTAGTAATATGCACTGATTTTTCTCCTAGGTAGACAGGAACACTGTATTTGTTTAGAGCAACATGTTGATAACTGCAGGGTTTGCAATGTTGTAGCTTTCCAAGCATTGTAAAGAGCCACCTGTTATTGTGGAGGTACTGTATGAGGGGATTTACCCTGTAATCATGTGGAATTTCTTTGGGTGATCACTCTGCAGCAGCAGGTAATGAAGTGGAATGAGATCAGAGTAGAATTAAAAGTGCAGCAAGGGCTCTGCCACCCACTGAGATGAATACTCTTCAAACAGTCATGTGCGATGCTGGATTAAACCCGTCGAACATTTGACAGTTTCCCAGTTTTTACAGGACTACTTAAATATCCTCAGTGTTACATGCAGTCCAGGTCACGGGAGTCTTTTTGAAGTCTTATCCCCACAAAAACACATATTCTGCGGTAGCTTCCAAAAACTGATGGATGTGCCTTCAAAAAAGAAATAAACTGTAACTGGGGCAATACAGGTAGCTGAGGAGGAACATGTGAAAGAACTGCATTAGGGTTGGGTACAGTTTTCGGTATTCCACAGTCCTGAGTAAGAAATGCTCTAAGTAACAAAGATTTGAAGCTTTTCTAGGGTTAATGGCCCTCAAAGCCAAATTTAACCTTTTCATACATGTTCAAGTGCTTTATCTATCTTGCATTCACACCTATGGACGATTTACAATCACTAGTTAACCTAAAATGCGGATTTTTGGGAGAATCCGGAGTACTGGGAGGAAACCCACATAACCACATGGAGTTTGTGCCGTCTCCACACAGAATGGGATGATAATGAGGCTGGGAGATAGGACCTACTGTACTTGCTGTGAACCAACAAAGCTATAAAGCCTTTTAGGGTCTTATTGTAAAACGACTGTTAGTCTGATAACCTGATGATGCTCCCCTGTGCCTGTGCTCACCTTTATAGTGAGTATAACATTGGTTCATCTTATTCCAGGCTGAAGCTAAGAGACACATTTTTTATTATTTCTTTGACTTTTTTTTGTTAAATTATTACATATGCAACCTCCCCCCCAAAAAACCCTTGTAATTGACTGTAAGGTTTAATAACAGTAACACTAAATATATGATCTACTCAGTGGTGGTTGTCGTTGTAGTTCCAATTGTAACATCATAAGAGAACAATAAAATTAAGGAAATCAATTATTATTACATGGCAAGTATTTCTCTCTCTTCTTGCTATAGTGTTTATTATGATCTGTGGCAGGAAAGATGATCTCATGAATATAACCTAGTTCGGGTGTCACACTCATTTTAAATGCAATTTCAGCAGTTTTTCTACTTGATAATGAAATGATGTTGTAGTCAGTGAAAGAAAATTTGTCAGCGTAACTCTTTGGGCTTAAATTGTGAAAAAATAGTGTAGAATTAAATATAGTAGATTGTGTATTACATTATTACTTTGGTGCAGCATGCATGGTCTAAAGATAAAGATCTCTTTATCTCTGAATTATGCCATATTCAGAAGTTTGCAGACGACACAGCCATCATGGGGTGTATCTGGGATGATCAGGAAGAGGAGTACAGAAGTCTGGTGAGGAACTTTGTCGCATGGAGTCACACAAACCACCTGCAACTCAACACCTCAAAGACTAAGGAACTGGTTGTTGACTTCGGGAGGTCCAGAGAAGGTCCACTGCCGGTTCAGATAGAGGGGGAGGAGGTGGAGGTGGTCAACAAGTACAAGTACCTCGGGCTGTGGGTGGACAATAAACTGGACTGGTCATGCAACACAGAGCACCTGTATAAAAAAGCCCAAAGCCGACTGTACTTCCTCAGGAGGCTGAGGTCTTTTAACATCTGCAGGAAGCTCCTGAGGATGTTTTACCAGTCGGTGGTTGCTGGAGTACTTTTCTATGCTGTGGTGTGCTGGGGGAGCAGCACAGCAAAGAAGGACTCATCCAGGCTGGAGAAACTGATCAGGAGGGCTAGCTCTGTGGTTGGCATGAAGCTGGACACTCTGGTGACAGTGGCAGAGAAAAGGACATTAAAGAAACTGATGGACATTATGAACAATGCTGGGCATCCTCTGCACACGGCCATTAACCACCAGAAGAGTCTGTTCAGTGACAGGTTGCTTCTCCCCAAGACAAGAACTAACAGACTTAAAAACTCCTTTGTCCCACACGCCATCAAACTGTTTAACTCCTCTCTGGAGGGGAGAGGGAGGGGAAACAGGAGGACAAAGGAGGGGGGAACAACTAAGCTGTAGTGCCTCTTCACCTCACTGTACAATACCTTGTGCAATACTTTTTGTAAATAGTCAACAGTGCAATAGACTCAATACTTGAAATGTGCAATTCACTTGTATTTTTATTTTTTATTCCTATTTATTCTATTTATCCCCTTTGTATATTTTATTTATATTGTCTCTGTATTTATATATGTGTGTGTATGTGTGTGTGTGTGTATATATATATATATATATATATATATATATATATATATATATATATATATATATAATATTCTGTAACTCTGTAACTTCTGTCGGTGCTGTGCTTTTTTGGAAATCGAATTTCCCAGAGGAACCCACCCGAGGGATATATGTGTGTGTGTGTGTGTGTGTGTGTGTGTGTGTGTGTGTGTGTGTGTGTGTGTATACGTGTGCATATATGCCCTGCTTCAAATTTTCTAAAGCTGCCAGGCATTATGTTTAACACCCCTGATTTAGTTGAAATCAGTAGGCTATATAATAAACCAGCAAAGGCATGCTTTTAGTGCTATTTTCATCATTATTGTTCCCGTGTAGAAGTTACAGATGACCTTGAATTTGGTTATTTATTTACCTGTTTACTTTATAAGACCTTAATTGCAGCGCTGGCACTTTAAGACAGTCCTGGTTTCATGAATGAAACGCAGCCATTCATAAAAAACAGCGGGGGCCGGGCCACAGAGCAGCCTCGATGACGATTGGCTCGCCTTCTGACTGACTCTGAGTTCCAGCCAATGGCAGGGCAGGAGATCGTTCGTTTTAGCCGCAACTATCAGAGTCCTTCATTGAGAAAAATCCACAGCCGAGTGATTAATCGAGGTGCTGCATGGGATGTAGGGGAGGAAATCTGCGACGAGTTCTGTTTTCACACTGCCAAGAAACTTCACTTACCGAGTGAGTCTTCTTCTTTTTGTTTTTATCTTACCGCTTTAGTAAAAGCTGGCGCCTGCTTGCCTTTAATTACATAAACACCAGATGCATGGTCGCGGGTTTTTTTTTCTTTGCTACAGGCTCCGAGGGGAGCACATAGGCGTTCAGAGGCTAACGCCATTTTCTTAAAAATCTAACTCAGCGCTGCGTTTATTCCCCGCGACCGTCTGCCTGCCTGCAGTGCGGCATTTCCGTCTGCAGCAGCCTTTTTTTCAGCTTGTTGGCGCCGGGAATCCTTCACTGTTTGTCTGTGGCGAAATTTCTCAATGGTGAGCGGGTGTCTCCCCCCCTCCTCCTCCTCCTCAGCCTCAGCCAGTATCGTGTTTCACTTCATTGAGAAAAACAAGGAGGACTCAACGAGCGTCACGCGAAACTCCATTCACAAATCTTTCACTTTAAGCGAGGATTTGTTGCTAACGTTAGCGGAGTTAGTTGGCGTGATTTCTCCTCGGTGGTGTTTGTAGTCACTGAAGCAAAGCCGAGTGACACACACACACACACTCACACACTAAATCGTTTGTGGAGGTTACTTTAACCGAAGACTAGACAAAACGTTACGCAACGTCGGGGGCTGACCTTTTCATCTCTTGAAATAGTTTTTCACTGTTTACTTTTGTCCCATATTTCACGAGCTTTAGTTGGACTCTTGAGCAGTTTGAGCCAGGTCAATAACCCCTTTTTTTTTGTTTGAAGAAACATTAAAAATGTAGAAATTTACAAAGCTTTGAAATCTGGTGTAGTTAAGAGGTGCAAAACATTGTTTAAAATAATGTCCCATATCTTTATCGCATATATACGTTTATCGGCTACTTTAGGTACACCAAGAAACCAGTTTGAGGTGATCTGAGCTTTATGACGTTGTGTTGTTCTGCTGGATGGGTACACTACGGTCATAATGGGATGGGTATGGCCAGCAATAAAGCTCAGGTAAAGTGTGGCATTTAACAATGCCCAGCTGGCACAAACTGCAGCACTACAACCAGTTATCTGGTCATCTGAATGTCACAGAAGAAATCAGGCAGCTTTCTCCCCCCCTTGTCTAATTATTGGTTAGCCTGTGCAAATTTTAGCCTGTTTCCTGGTGACAGGAGTGTCACTCGGTGTGGTCTTCTGCTGCTGTTGCCTGTCTGCTTCACGGTTTGAGGTGTTGTGCATTCAGAGATGCTCTTCTGGTTGTACCAAGTGGTTATTTGATTTATTTGTTTCCGCCTTATTAGATTGAAGCAGTCTGGTCATTCACCTCTGATCTCTAGCATAAACAGCCTTAGTAAACTCTAGAGGCGATTGTGCGGGGAAACCCAACAGTTCAGCAGTTTCTGATATACTCGCACCAACAACCATGCCACATTCAAAGCCACCTAACTTCCATTTCTTCCCCATTCTAATGCTCACTTTGAACTTCAGCTGGTCACCTTGACTGTGCCTAAATGCACTCAGTTGCAGCAATGTGATTAGGTATTGGCATTATTAGCTGAACAAGTAGTTTGTTTGTTTGTTTGTTTGTTTTTTTAAATGTTTCTTCTTTAATCCTATCTCTTGGCAAGCAAAGCATCAAACCATTTTAATTCCTGTCTTTTCAAACATAGCATTGTCATTCTTTGTACATATGCTTCTCTGTACGTCATTAAAGTTGGCACAGCACAGCCAAAGGAAAAGACGTCATGTTTTATTTGACTATTCAGCTGCTTTCTTTTCATTGCCTCAAATCAGCCTTTGAAGAGCGATTCCTCCCGCAGCTTCACGTCAGTTTATTCATGTCAGATTTGCGTACTGCAGATTGCATAATTCTTTCTGTGACAACGGGGCTTTTATAGCCACTGTAAACAAACATGCCAAGTCATGTGAAAGAGATGATGGTAGTATGGATGGAGGGGCTAGTCCTGTAGGGGGAAAAATAGACTACGATAGACTTGGATTTCTGCTTAATGACTCCAGTATGTTCAAAGTATATCACTTCCTCACTGCTCATCCCAGGGTGAAGACTCCTGCAACATGGAGGCCTTTTATGATCAGCAGGTTCCCTTTGTGGTCCCTGAGAGTGTGAGTTTGAAACGTTATGGTTTTATATTCTTATCTTTTTATTGTCTTGCTGCATGTGTGCTGAGTTTCATTCCTTTGCCCATTTCTGCAGAAATGTCACACACAGGAAGCAGCAAAGTGTCTCAGCGATAGGAAGAGGAAGTTCATGGACACCGAGCTGGCTCAGGACACAGAAGGTACATATAAAACTCAACTGCAGTTTCATAGTCAGTCTAACTTCTTGTGAGTGCCAGGATAACATCTGTCTGCTGGATACAAACAATGTGGGGAGAAATTATATTCATAAATTTGCTAATAGGATTATTTTTTTTTTCCCCTCCCCTGTTCTTTCAAGTGCCCCTCGTGGTCTTTGGTATTTCTTTAATAGGTCATGCTTCTCTGACAGTCTTATATAGGCCATTTGTTGTCATTAATTACATTTGAAATGTCAAATAATTGCGCCCACACACATTCTAACAAATGAATGTGAAACCATCTTCCAGATCTATTCCAAGACCTGAGTCGGCTCCAAGAAATATGGATCGCTGAAGGTGAGCATCCCACATTATACAAATGATGTGTGATAGTTGATGAGAGGGGTCCTTAAACGGCATGTCTTTTCCTCCCTCTCAGCTCAAGCTACCGATGACGAGCAGTTTGTCCCGGATTTCCAGTCCAATAACTGTGAGTACCTGCTTCTTCTTGGATGTTTGGAGAGATCACGATTTCAGGTTTTAGCAGTGGTGCGCACTATTTATGCACGAGAGTATTTTTGTGAGAGCTTTATGATGGGTCTGGAACTGAGCGTTGGAAGTTGGTCTTTAACGTGGAGTTGGACATAAGAGGGTTGGCACGTGTGATCACATTGCACTGTCAGCTGTTGGCTCTCATTTAGGATCTGTGCAGCTTCCTGCTCAAATGGATAAACTCCACTGAACTTACCAGATTGTGACTTGTGATCTCAAAGGTCATTGGTGTAAAACCAGTTGTTTACAGTGCTCTCATTCGTTGGTGTTTCCATTCACCTTGGAGCTTTGCCAGTTAAATGATAGTCGTCATGTACCAGAGGAAATGAGGCGAGATAAAAAAAAAAAAAAAAAAGTACTGTACTTAAAAGTGTTACAGATAACGCGGGCGATGAGGAAATGGTGCGTTTAGTGCTCCTGCCAAACACGTATTGCATATACTTATTGTTGCCGTAATCATAGCTGCTTCAACACAACGACTCCCCGTGCGGACAATAAAGCTGACGGAGACCGTGTCGTGGATGGAAACATTAGCGGCCTGGCGTCATCGGCGCAGCATACTGATGAGAATCTCTACAGATTCCTGGAAAGCTCAGATCAGATAGGGGTAGGTTTCCTTTCTTTCACAGACGCAGGAGTCGGGAGCAAACGCTGAAAGGGACGATAAAGGAAAAACTTTATGCTAAAGCCTGCATTGCAAACTGGAAGAGTGCAACTTAAAGATGTGCAGAGCTTGTCTATTTAATGTGAGGTGTCATTGCTACTAAATTATCAACATGAGCAGATAAGAGTTAGGAGGGAAATATTCAGGGTCTGAAGCGCTGGCGGTAAACTCTAATTTGGATCTGAAGCCGTTCTGCCACACCAGCAGGCAAATGTTTCCACCAAAGCTGCCATTTAATAGGTCTCGAGTGTGTTTTGGTTATGGAAGTGCTGCTTCAACAAACACATTATTTTCCCAACCAGTGTTCCCAGAGGTAATGTTGCGTAATCCTAACTGTCTAACCATTACGCTCACCAGGGATCCAACACTAGGCAGTTGGAGGCAAATTAGGAGTGTGAGACTTGTGTAACTGTGCAAAAGATGAACTGATGATGATGAAGTCAATTAAAATGCCTTGGCATTGAATAGGGACAGAACATTCAATTTTACTCATTTGAGACAGCAAAAAACACAGTTTTGAGATAAAGACTGACTGATGTTCATATACTTGTAATACCGGGGGGGGAATAAATAAATTTTAGGATATTGGAAGTTAAAGAACTGAAGTAACACAGGTGGGGGAAAATCAACAATTAGATGACCCCTGTGAGCAAGCACTTGGTGACAGTGGGAAGTAGAAACTCTCTTTTAACAGGAAGAAACCTCCAGCAGAATCAAACTTGGGGAGGGGTGGCCATCTGCACTGAGGCATTGGGGTTGAGGGGAGGGCAACAGGACAGACGAGACACTGTGGAAATGCAAAGTGTTGTACAGAGACACTGTGTTGAGTAGAACACTGCATCATGGGAAGCCCTGCGTAGCCTTAGCTTATCACCTGATTCTGCCTGAACTATGAGCTTTATCAGAAAGGAAAGTTGTTGTTGTTTTTTTTAAAAGACTAATCTTTGAAGCAGTCCACTTGGCCATCTAATGTAAGGGTGTTCATTCCATGCTCTGCAAACATGTATGTATTATTTGCCTGTGTGTTTTTTGCAGTGATGTTTCATGGACTGGCCGCCAGCAAAGTGAAGCGTGAACCCAGTCCGTCCAAAGACTTCTCTCCCTGCAGAACGCCTCAGGCTGACATGTGCCTTTACAGCTACAGGTAACCATTCATGTTTTTAAACCTGTGTGTGATATACTGCAATACTACCACCACCACACACCTGGCAGACAGAACTTTTGGATGATGTGTTTTTATCTGGTCTCCTTAGTGCCTGTGAGCCCGCTCCGACTCCATCCTCCACACCTGCAGTACAACAACGTGGCTCCATCCACCCTACTGGACCTCCACCTTTACAGAGGCAGTTACAGCCATCTACCCCTCAGCTGACCAACAACTGCTCCCCAAACCACACTCCTGCCCTTAGCCCCTCCCACCTCCGCAACCTTCCACAGGCCAATCAAAGCCAGCAGTTTGCTATGCCACATCCTCCCATCGGCTCTTCCAGTGTGTCGTTCAATGCAGAACAAAGGTAAGCTTTAAAATAAATCTATATATATATATACATACACACACACACACACACACACACATGCGCGCGGTTTAAGCTGGAAGCGAATGAGCTTCAAACCTTTAAACATCCACTTCTTTCCACACTTCAGGTTCCAGCGGCAGTTGTCGGATCCCTGCCTGTCTTTCCTTCCTCCAAAGAAGACCGCAAACACGCCATACCACCCCGCCATCCATGACGGGAGGCCAATGTATCAGCGCCACCTTTCAGAGCCTCTGGTTCCCCACGCTCCCCGGGGTTTTAAACAAGAACTGGTGGACCCGAGATATCCAGAGCCAGGGCCTCCTACGTCAGGTCTGGCACGTCCTCAGACTGCCTTCAACCATGTCACAATTAAACAAGAGCCAAGGGACTTTGGCTATGACTCGGGTATGTTACCCTTAGTGTGGCGACGGCATCTGAATAAAATGTATTCACGTCTGTTAGGGTAACAGGCAGTCTTGCCATAGGTGAAACATTCAAATAACTACAGGCCTAGGCTCAGACACTTTACATTTGCTTGCAGTTTATGAAGAATTGTGACTTTTGTGCCTTTCAGAGGTTCAAACATGCCAGCCGTCATCCTTTGAGAAGTCTGCTTTGTACCAAAATAACAGTGCAGGTGAGTTTGTGTCCTGGGTTTAAAAATGCCTTTTCATGCTGCCACAGCCTTTTTACTCTATTCTTTGCTCCACAGGATTTGGTCCAGACAGAGAGCAGTGTCTGTACTATGATGACACCTGTGTTGTGCCGGAAAGGCTGGAAGGTAAGACACGGACTTCCAAAACATCCTTGTTAACACTTAGTGTATAAGACAAAGGAGGGAAGGACAATATCATTTAAGGCAGTGTGCTGTGAGTTGGCGGTATTGTATACACCAGGTTGAGTATTCTGTTTCTAATGTTGTAACTATGTTCTGTCCAATGAGATGTGATTTTAAAAAAAAAAAAAAAAAAAAAAAAGCATAATTTATTTATTTATTTATTTTTTAAATGAGCAAACGATCAAGAAATTGGTTTTAAAAAAAACAAAAACAAAACAAAACAAAAAAAAAAACAACCAACCAACAAAACAGCACAAAAGCAGGAAAGGTGACTTCTGCGTGTCTTCACCAGGTAAAGTGAAACAGGAGGGTCTGCCGTACCAGCGCCGTGGCTCCCTGCAGCTGTGGCAGTTCCTGCTCACACTCCTGGACAACCCAGCCAATGCACACCTGATCATCTGGACGGGGCGAAACATGGAGTTCAAGCTGATTGACCCCGAAGAGGTCAGCTACTGCATACCTAATGTGGAACTTTGAGAAGCTTAATATTCTTAAGACTGGGGAAAAACAACATTTTAAAGCCATATATAAATTTTTCCCTCCCCCATCATGTTTTTAGGTGGCTCGGCTCTGGGGGATCCAGAAGAATCGACCTGCCATGAACTACGATAAGCTGAGTCGCTCGCTGCGGTACTATTATGAAAAGGGCATTATGCAGAAGGTAAAGGCAGTTCATGTTCCACTTGAGTCTTCCTTTACTCCTATGTTGTTGTAATCACAAACTATTTAAAAAAAAAAACAAAAAACTAGCTATTGGGCTCTTACACTGAAGCACTGAGTTTCTGACCTCTTATTTCTAATCTTAGCCTCTAATGAAGCACATCTGGAAGCCATCCAGTTTAATGTTTTGAGGTTATTTTTTTTATATATATATATATATTAAAGGCATTTATTTATTTGTTTTTTTTGTGTGTGTTGTTGTACCAGGTTATTAAACATCATCAGTGTTGTTTTTTTTCTGCTGTTTTGGTCATTTAAACACTGAAGTCCATGGAGACTGACTCGCTGTTTAAACCAGCCTCAAGTGGCCGTTAGAGAAACTGCAGTTTTCTGTCCTCAACATTTTGTCATCAATTTCCAAATTTTTGAGAGATTACTTTTGTTTGATTATTATTATTTATTTATTTATTTATTTATTTATTTATTTTAAATTTCTCAACTCAAACTCTTTGCAGGTGGCCGGTGAGCGGTACGTCTACAAGTTCGTGTGCAACCCCGAGGCACTTTTCTCCATGGCTTTCCCAGACAATCAGAGGCCAAGTCTCAAGCCTGACCCGGATGCTGTCCTACCTCCCAGCGAGGACGAAGGCTCCCACCTCCCCAGCTATGAAGATGACGGGCCTTATCTGGCTGAAGGAGTGGAGCAGTGCATCCAAAGACTGGGCCTCCCTGACGGCTACCCGTACTAGACTCCACAGCCTGGCAGCTGAATTATTTTTAACACGATGTAACCTATATTTACGGAGCAGTGTTTGAGAATTTTTAGTATGTACCTACGTTATCTGTCACAAAGACGCAGCATTTGAAGAAGTTAATTTCACAAAAAACAAATTATTATTAAGCCAGAAAGCTAACAAAAAAATAACTGATGGTTAAACTCAGAAAATGGGGAAAAAAACTCATCGTAGTTCTGATTTGGTTTCACGTATTATAATATTCTAAAAATACCTGGAATTTTAAGATTAGTTTACATTTGAGCAGTCAATAAGATTACAACATGTATCTAGAAGGGGAAGGCTTTACTTTACTTGGGAGACTTGTGATGGGTAAAATGGTATTGAGTCAGGTTTGTTGGGTGGGATAGGCAGTTGTAGCAAAATGAGGCTGGTTAAATTACAATGACAGTTTTATTTTTTGTAAAAACTGCATCGGTCCTGAAATATTCCAGCTTCTTGTAAAATTGTGATGCTCAATATTTTTTTCCCAAGCTTTTTTTTTTTTTTTTTTTTCCCTTCAAAATGCTCCATTTTTATCTTTAAAATTCTTTTTGTTAGTGACAGTGCTCTTGATGCCAGTTGTATTTTTTTGTAGCATGGCCATCTTTGTAGTCCTCTTGCTTGTGAACTCTGGGATTTGTATTACAACCAAAGTATCTCAAAGCCATGGCAGTCCTTTACTGTTTCTGTTTTAAACTGCTTGAAAGGGACTGACTTGTATTTTCAGACCTATGAATTATCCTATAAACATCTGTTTGAAATGTTTTGTGTTCCTCTTCTTGTTTTCAAAGCTGATATTTTTTGGCTTTCTATGGACTCGTAAGTTTTTCCTATTGCTGTTTTTGACAAAGGTACTGCTTCTATTTTTGATTCAGTGATACTCTGATGCGAATAATAAGCATGGACTTTCTTATGAATGCATCAGCAGTTCATGTCCTCGGATAGTTTTCTGCATTTTGTAGAGTTTATTTGCTTCGACATGTAGAAAAAAAGTGTATAATTATATATGGATATATTTTTGCAAAAGGCTGCGATTTGTCCTGTTGAAGTATTTCTTCAGCCTTCCAAGGATTTACCCATGAACTCCTGGAGCTAGATGGTGGATGTAAAGGTATATTTTGCTATCTGATCACATGGTTGTATAACATACTGACACTGGTCTCTCTTCTGCCCTTGGATTCTGTTATTCGTGCCTTCTGTTGATCTTTACTGATAAAATAAACTATTTTACTCTTTTCTCTCGCCTCAGTTCATTATTTCAAAACTACTACCACGTGAAGAAAAGAGAAAGTCTCCCCTGAGAACGCAGCAGCGCCCTCTGCAGTTTGTTTAGAAGTGCAAAAGCTTTGCAAGACACACTAACCATCCTATTAGAAAATGAGCTAAAAGAGGGCCTCAGATTAGTTTCTATATTTAAACTGTCATTTGTATTATTTCAAAACAAAATACCGAAATATTAAGTGATGTCCTTGTTATCATAGTATTCCTTGATGCTATCTCCACTGAGTGAGCAGCGGCGCCCTCTGCAGTTTGTGTGTGGAAGTGCAAAAGCTTACAGCACCTGGTATTCCCAGGCGGTCTCCCATCCAAGTACTGACCAGGCCCGACCCTGCTTAGCTTCCGAGATCAGACGAGATCGGGCGTGTTCAGGGTGGTATGGCCGTAAGCGAGAAAGCGATTCGGAAAAAGCCTTTTTATACATGCGGTGACGACACACATACCCTTACATTTTGATCTTCTATATATAAGTTAAAGTCTCCAAACGACAAGAGCTGCTGTTCATCTTTGTTCTTACAGGCATGAACAGTTACATTTCTGCGCATTTGCATCTATTTTCTGTCTTTAATGAGAATATCAGTTTTCCATCTTGTGTTCCAGATAAATCAGTTTAATTCTAAGATTGCATTTCTACAAAAAAACTGCAGAGGGCCCTGATGCTCACTCAGGGGAGACAGCTTTAGTAAATACTTTAGTAATTTACAAAACTTCTGTAAGTGCTGCTTTTATATTTTGTGTAAAACTAATAACTAGGGATGGGTATCGTTTAGGTTTTATCCGATACCGGTGCCAAATCGGTACTTTTGAGACGGTGCCGGTGCTCAAACGGTGCTCAAACCGGTGCTTAAAGAATGGAGAACACAAAATTGGTCCAAAAACCTCTCATGTTCAGCTGGTTTTTTGTAAAAAGATAACAATGTTAGCCTTTTCTGCAGCTATGGGGCATATATGGCATCACTCTTGGCTGGAAGCAGTGCTTAAACAATGAAAAAAACACAAACTTTGTCCTAAACCTCTCATGTTTAACTGTTTTCCGCTTTTTCTTTGGTCATTTTAGCCTTTTTGGCCAGGGTGAAGTTAGTATCTTCCATCAAACAAGAAGACAGCCGCATGTAGCTATGATGATGTTTGCTAGTTCACCTTACATGCATTAATGTAATAACGTGGTGAGCCTACTCAACGTAAATTACACACGAACAACATGAAGCTACTCACGCAGAAAAGAACGGCTGCTGCTGCCACCATCATCCGTCATCATTTCTGCTACACTGGCAGGGCTAGGGGCCAGGACTCTCCTCTTTGTGTTTTTGGGGGATGTCGCATAACAGGCAACCCACCCGCAGTAGATGTGCACGGTGTGAGGTCTCGCAGCAAGCTATCAAATACGGCGCATTTCTCGGCTTTTAATGCGTCGCCAGGTGTTTCATCGGATTTGAGGAGTTACCTCCTTTGACAGTATCACAGTATCAGCTTAAAGCACTTGTTGCAGGCTGCTGAGTTTGCATATTTTGCTGTGAAGTACAGCCAGACTTTTGACCGCTTCGCCTTGGACATTTTTAATCTGTAGCTCTGCTCTAAAAGAACGTACGTACCTGGGCCCGCCTACTATCCTCGGAAACGTAAAATGATTGGCTAGAATCAAAAGTGTATCACAGCTTAGGAAAAAAAAGCACCGAAATAAAGCACCGAAATGTGCGCTGCTTTCGGTCTGGTTACTACCGTTTATGTCAGAACCGGTGCCATCATGGCACCGGACACCGGTACCCATCCCTACTAATAACTACATACAGACATAAAATAATATAAAATCCCCAAAATAAAATAACAATTTGAAAAAATCTTTACAATACAAATGATACAAAGTCGTGAACCACTGAAGTGGTCTGTAGCTTCCTCCTGTTTTCACTTCTGTGCAATGACCCTCAGTGATGATGTCCACTCTACTCTAATAAAATTCTCTGGAGCAGCAGCTAAAGGATCTAAAGGATGCTGCTATAACTGCTGTGATTGTGATATTTTTCCACATTCACTGAAATCTGCCATGTTCTGTCATAATTATAATTACTGTTATATTACTTAAACTCAACAAATTCTTAAGAAACATTTCCAAAGCAACATCATGAGAATGATCTTTAAAGATCACAGCAAAGCTGCTCTCATTAACAGCAACATTGCAAGTGTAGAGATTGAAGGTTGAAGATGGTCAGTGAAGGAAATTCTGTGAAACCTCAGATTGGCTGCAGTGAGTTAAAATAGTGGCTAGGTGACTAAAAAGCACCTGCACATCTGATCAGTTTTAAATTGGAATATTTATCTGAAATGAAATCAGTGCAAGTCATCTCTATATGAGATATGCAAATTAATTATACAAAATATCCATGAGAGGAAAGTTCACCAACTGACGATGTCATATAATGCAGTATCTGGAAGGTGAAATAGTTTTTATGTAGCGAGTAAAAGCCACCGAGTAACCGCTAAGGGCCTCTATACTACTCGTGCAAACTTTCAGGCCCAAAGCTCTTACAGGTACAAGCCCAGAATAAACGGGACATGAGGGTCAATATCAGTCAAATACGTCAAATTCGGATCAGTGACGTCCGAAGCTTCATTTAGAACCTAACTGCTTCGGTGTCTGATTCCCTGGTTTATAAGGAAGTGAATCATTCGCGAGATTTGTGGAGTATTTTGATGGTGACAAATAGTGAACCACTGATATTTCTACTGAAAGATTTGGAGCCAGTGAGGAATAGAGGAGGTTCTGTTGTGTGGGAGTATTTTGAGTTGATTTTGGTCAATCGGGTGGGTTTTCCTTCTTTGTGTCAGTGGCGTGTCTAGAAAATTTTTGTTGGGGGGGCCAGGTAGGGGCAAAGATTTGGAGAAGGGTGGCAGATGTAATTGTCAGATAATGTTAAAAACAGTTCTACCAACCGTTAACCATAATTCAATAACCCTATAAACCTAATAAGCGAATGCGCTTTTAACTCTTATTAGAATGAGATTTTAACCACTACGGTGCAAAGTTTTTAGATACTGTGTTGATAAAGTACAAGAGATACAATCAGTTCTTTTTCAGTGTTTATTCAGCAGTCAAGGACATCAATATTTGCATAGTATTTTTACTGACATGTAGTGCACATATGTTTTGGGCAAAAACATCTTTTAATATTAAAATACGAACATTTTAACATACAATTGGCAAATTAGGCCTGGGGGGGCACAGGCCACCCCGCTGGACACGCCACTGTAAACGAGTAACGTATGAAGCACTGATCCCTATATAAAGTGCATTACAGTCAGTGTTGGGGAGGTTACTTTTAAAATGTATTCCATTACAGAATACAGAATACATGCCCCAAAATGTATTCTGTAACGTATTCCGTTACGTTACTCAATGACAGTAACGTATTCTGAATACTTTGGATTACTTAATATATTATCATGCATTTTTACAACAACGTGAATGTACTATTGCTGTGTGATTTATTACTATTACTGAAGGTCCGCGGCTCCGAACTGTAGTAAAGGGACCTCTGACTAATATGTCGGGTTCGTGTCGGGCTCGTAGCCGAAAAATAGCTTTACTTTGTTGTCTGGGTCAACTTTGCTAGCAGAGACAGAGAGAGGCATTGAAAGACTGCTCCAACTGAACTTATTGTTTCGGAGGAAAACACGAACACGGTGTACAGTCGAGTCTAAATAGCTTACTTACAGCTGGGCTCGTCAGGCTCTCTGTTTGGCTGCAGTGGTTATTATTATATTTACATGCTTCCAGCTCCCGTTTCTGCTCGATGACAGCTCGTACTTTTCCTTTTTCTCCCTCCCTCGCTCACAGACACATAACGTGTATGGCAGTCCATTCTCCCTGCAGCACGGACTACACTGCCCATGATGCTACATTCTTTAGAGCTATGCTTGTAGCATTCTGCCTGTTAGCTTAGCACAACAACAACAACAAAAAGGCCTCTCTCACCCAGGAAACACACAGAGAGAGAGCGTCACCCTGTAACCATGGCAACCATAACGCTGCCGCCTGGAACAACAGAACGTAGCTGTCAAACAAAACCCAAACAGTCCTGACCCGCGACAAAATGAAACAGGAAAGTACCGCAGTGTAATCCATTTATTTCAACAAAGTAACTGTATTCTGAATACCACCTTTTTAAACGGTAACTGTAACGGAATACAGTTACTTATATTTTGTATTTTAAATACGTAACGGCGGTACATGTATTCCGTTACTCCCCAACACTGATTACAGTAATCCAGCCGAGTGCTAACAAAGGCGTGGATAACTGTCTCAAAGTGCTGCTGTGAAATAAATGTCTTTATTTTATCAGCTGCCTGAGCTGAAAGAAGCTTGATTTTACCACTGCCTTAATCTGGCTGACAAGCTTCAGGTCAGAGTTCACTTTGACCTCCATGTTTGTCACAGCTGGTTTAACGTACTGTGTCAAGGTATCTAAATACACATTGGGGGTCTCAGTAGGGCTGCCAAGAGATTTGAGCCCTGGTGGAGGAGACCTTCTCAATAAAAAAGTGTTTAAAAAAACGTTTACAGGCTGCAGTCAGTATGTGGTGCACTAAGAACAGAGTTAATGGTTTTAAATAAAACATGCAGGTTGTGACAGTTTGATGAAATAATGTCAGATAAGTGTTGTCTTTTGGTATCTTTTACAGGTTTTTGATATTGATGCCAACAGTCCTTTAGCATCTGGAATGACACTTGTAGCTTGTTTCCATTCACGCTCAGCTCGACAGCACTTGCGTCTGACAGCCTTCAGCCAGGGGTCAGATTTAGTTTTAGGCTGCCTGGTTCTTAACGGAGCCACAGTGTCCAAAGCAATCTGGTAGGTGGAATAAAACCATGAGCTCAGTTCCTCAGTCTGGCTGCACAAAAGCTCCGGGATTTTACAGTTCTGCTTAAAAACTGTTAAAAACTGCTCAGCAGTGGACGGGTCAAAAATACGACAGCGGCGAGCAGCAGCGCGGTTTAACTGAGGTACGGGCAAGAGGAACTTGAAGCATCACAGGACTGTGGTCAGAAAACACAGCATCACAAATCTCTACGTTAAAAACAGAAACAAACAGAAGAACCATGAGATAAAACAAGATCAAGTGTGTGTCCATGTTCATGTATGGGACTGACTGAATAGCACAAAGTTAGAATGCTTAGTCTGTTTTTTAGGCTATTTCACAATATGAAAATAAATAACTTATTAAAACAGATCATATACACATCCAATAACTAAGTGAAAATGATTGTTTTTGTTTTTTTATTTGCTAATCAAAGTGTCAGTGCAGTCAACCATCGTTTTTGTCCTCGTGCATTAGTTTTGATTTAGTTATCAAGTAAAATTTAATAGTAATTTTTTTACTTTGATTTTTGGGATGTAGGATGATCATTTTCATTTCTGTCTAACGCTGTGACATCTTCTTGTTCCAGCATGATTTCTTTCTCATTGACATTTGATGGGTTTTCAAGGTGTTCCATTAACATTACATCTTATTTATTTTAATTTTATATGTGCGTGACTTGGAGCATGAACCAGAAATATGCAAGCCTCATGGAGGTTTTTTGTCTCTAAATGATCAAAATTAAAAATCTCAGTATCATCGGGACCTCATCCATCTAGTCGAGGAGCTGACCGCGGTCTAGACTACACTAAGCAGCAGCAGTGTACTCCTAGTATGTACAATGCATCACTATGAGACATATTAACAACTTTGAATGATGGGGTATGAAGTGAGAGGCATTTAATGAACTGGAAGTGCTTCTCTGAGCCCTCACACACCCAAGACAGATTAGGAAGAGAGGGGAACCACCTTGCTGCATGAGTAGCTACGCGGTCAGGTTGACTTCCACATGGTTTGCTGGGGACGCTGCCAGGGAGGAGAATGTCAATTTTAAAAGAGCGTCTCGTTCCTCTGGCAGGGCTGGACTGGGACAAAAAATCGGCCCGGGCATTTTGACTAGAGACCAGCCCACCAGGTATTATAGGAAAAACCATAAAGCCTTTGAAAGAAAACAAACGCTGTTGTCACAGTGATGTACACTGTCTTGTTGGTATATATGCGTCAGTCTAATAAACTTAAACCTACACCATCCTCCCTATTCTGGTATTCTAAACAGTACCCGAAAGTAGACTGCTTGGTCGAGTTAAGCTCCTGAACTATCTACAACACATGGTGAAAACCTGAAATTAAGACAGAGAAGACTAGAGGTGAGACATGATCATTACTGATTACTGATGACAGATTTACATATATTTTCATAAACCATTCATTTACCACATCAATAAACAGCATGGCAGGGCAAAATATTTTTTCCAACAGGGCAACCTTTAAAAAGTGAAACAGTTCATAACTTCCCTTCAACTCATTCATGTCACCTAAAAGGTAAACCTGTTTCTCCATCACTGTTCAGCTCTGATGATTCAGTAAGGACATCTCCTGGTTTCATCTTCATGTTTCCCTCTCACCAGATAACCAAACCGATATCATGACCAGCAGCTTTACAGCTGTGGCTCCAGCAAACATCAGCTGATACTAGAAATTAATATTCAATAAATTCTAACAACAGCTGATCAAGCTTAAACGTGCTGCTGTTGTTTAGCGCGACATCTGCTGGTTTCCTGTTTCTGGCACAAAGTGGGAGATAAACAAACCAGAGAGAAAAGCCGATCAGCTGATCATGGATCAGTTTAATGATTGAAGTAGAAACAGGGGAGGGAGAGAATGAGAGAAGAAGAGGCAGCAGTGCAGCAAAGACAAAGAATAACTCCAGCTTTGTGTCTTTTTCATTGTAGCTGAAGTCCGGGACAAACTGTTCCTTTTCACCTCAACACGAAACGCACAATATTTTCTCTGAATACGAGACCATTCCGTTTTTTACGGGATGGTTGGAAACTCTAATAACTAACCTTATAAATAAAATAAGATAAAACAAGTTCAACATCATTAACATCATAGCACGGCCCACCGGGCAAATGCCCTGTTTGCTGAGCCTTGTATTGTGTTCATGTTTTTTCAATCTAATAAATGGTTTGCTTTTTGTTAAGATTCAGTTCCATCTCTCCCTTGTCTGCTTTCGGGTTCATATTGCAATCACATCAGCCACCGTGACAATAAACTTATTTTGATTTTTAACTTTCTTTATTTTTTCAACAATATTATGTATATATAAACGTTTTGCATCTTACAATATAAAGCCTGGATCCTGCACATATTGCACTTTGAACTTGAACTGTGTTGTCTGTTTATTGGAGATTGTACTACTTGAATTCATTATCCTGGTGATATAACACATTAATTCTCCATTTGGAATCAATATAGTATATAATACAGTATCTGTCTATCCATCTATATAGCTATTGAATTGAACTGGAGTGAATGGAAGAGAATTAAATAATGGATTTCATGTTCATGTTTATCTATGTTGTAACAGTGACGACTTGAGACATCTGTTTGGCACTATATGAAGAGAATTAAATAAAATTTAAATAAAAATGATATTAACTGTATTTATACATTTTCTATTTTTGGATGAGACACTGTCAGTGTGCTGTTATATAAGTCAGGTATTTTTAAGGCCCAGTGGCGTGTCCAGCGGGGTGGCCTGTGCCCCCCCAGGCCACCCCCCCAACCAGACTGGCCACCCCAGGTGCCACCCCAAAGGCAAAACAATAAAATTCAATCAAATATCAAATGTCCGATTATGTTTTCACGGTGAAGTTCAGATATCCGAGTGTAAGTGAATGCAGCATCGGCTTCTGCGCTATGTGCATCACGTTAGCAAAGGTAGGAGAGCCAAGCACGAAAGACGGCACCGCAGGAAACAATTTTTCGGTGAAAGAAAATGAGGACAGAATAAATGTCTCGGTAAGTAATATTAAGTTTGTTGAGTTTAGTAAACTTCGGTGAAATTAGAATACCAAGGAAAAAATAACACTTATTATTGCAGCCGTCGAATATTTCAGGCAGTATGCTACTGAGGGGAGCTAACATAAGAGTTATGAGTTATAAGATATAATCTAAGTCGTAACATTGCTGTATGGAGCTGCAGATTTGGTTGCAGGTTAACATACCTGGACTGGCCATCGGGCATACCGGGCATATGCCTGGTGACTTATTTTTTTTTTGTAAGGGCATGAACAATGAGAGGTGGTGGATTGGCCAGATGCAGGTCGATGTGTAAAAATAACTCAGTTGTTTGGTGGTGGCTATGGCGGGGCTTCCACAGAGGCCAGCAGGTGGATGAGGGAAGGGGAGGCAGGAGAAGAGACCCGAGGCAGCCACCAGTCCGAGCGTCAGGTGAACTGAACTTCAGGTAAGAAGTTATGACCTGCAGTCTATCTGGGTCAGATATAAACCAAGTTTAGGTGGAGTTTATTTTCGTTATGCTGACTTTTTACCGTCAGTTGCAATAACTCGTACTGCGTTCTAGCCAGTTTGACGGAGTTTCTATACAGCTGTTCGGTTGCTATGATGTTACTGATAGTGAACTTTATTTTATTCATAAGGTTAGTTAGTAGAGTTGCCAACGGCTCCTTAAAAAATGGAATGGTCCCTCATTCAGAGAAAATATTACGGGTTTCGTATTGAGCTGAGAAGAGACGCAGTTTGTCCCGTACTTTAGCTAGAATGGGAAAAGACACAAAGCTGGATTTATTCTGTCTTTACGCTGCACAGCTGCCTCTTCTCTTATCCCCCCCACCCTCCCTCTTCTGTTGCTACTTTAATCATGAAACTGATCAATGATCAGCTGATCGTCTCTCTTGTTTATTTATTGCCCACTTTGCGCCAGAAACAGGAAACCAGCGGATGTCGCGCTAAACAACAGCAGCACGTTTAAGCTTGATCAGCTGTTGTTAGAATTTATTTAATATTAATTTCTAGTATCAGCTGATGTTTGCTGGAGCCACAGCTGTAAAGCTGCTGGTCATGATGTCGGTTTGTATATGTGGTGAGAGGGAAACATGAAGATGAAACCAGGAGATGTCCTTACTGAATCATCAGAGCTGTGATGGAGAAACAGGTTTACCTTTTAGGTGACAGGAATGAGTTGAAGGGAAGTTATGAACTGTTTCTGAGAGACAAATAACACCAGCATCCTTTTTTTATGTAGCTGACAGCTGGTAACTGTGCAGGGACGGGTCTAGGAAAGTTTTGCCAGGGGGGCAGGTAGGGTATTAACAGGGAGAGGGGGGCACAAAGAAATACTTTTCTTTCTTATTCTCATTTCAAATATTTAGCTTTTATTAAATAATTATCTAAATCTTACAACCAAAGTTTTTATCTGACATAAATGTATAGAAACCATACATATACCAACAAGACAGTGTACATATGGAAAAGATATATATAAATTTTATAAAGTTTGTAAATGTCTTGTGTGAAACTTGTATGAAAAGCATACAAGAGTAAAAACAGATATAAGATCCCTTGAAAGATTATATAATGAATCTTGTATGTTTTGGATACTTACTAAAACAATATATGAAAGTAATGAGAAAGTGGCCACTTTCATGAGTAAATCATATACGTTTTTACTATTTCTTTTCCATATGGGACTGTCACAACAGCATTTGTTTTCATTCAAAGGCTTTATGGCTTTAATACCTGGTGGGCTGGTCTGTAGTGAAAATGCCCAATTTTCTGTCCCAGTCCAGCCCTGCAGGTTAATACTGGCAGTGTCACCATGCCAGCTGACTGTATTTCATCATCAGCCAGTGTTGTTCTTTATACATCAATATTACCAAAGTTTACCATAAGGCAGCATAGAAAGTATTTACTTGCTTTCAGGTGTTATTCAAATGTTAGTCTTTTCAGTTGTTTCCCCACTTTTTCCTGTTTCAAAATCAAACACCAGTTTGTGAGAAGATTATCTTCTTTTTTTAATAGGCATTGGTTTTGCATTGGAACTGGCTAATTTGTCAATTGTTTGTTACAAATGTTCGTATTTTAATATTCAAAAATGTTTTTGCCCAAAACATATGTGCACTACATGTCAGTAAAAATACTATGCAAATATTGATGTCCTTGACTGCTGAATAAACACTGACTGATTGTATCTCTTGTACTTTATCAACGCAGTATCTAAAAACTTTGCACCGTAGTGGTTAAAATCTCATTCTAATAAGAGTTAAAAGCGCATTCGCTTATTAGGTTTATAGGGTTATTGAATTATGGTTAACGGTTGGTAGAATTTTTTTTAAACATTATCTGCCAATTACATCTGCCACCCTTCTCCAAATCTGTGCCCCTACCTGGCCCCCTAACAAAAATTTTCTAGACACGCCACTGTTAAGGCCTGACTGGTGGCATTGGTGCCCATTGCTTTACTGTGCTGTTGGATGTGTATGTGGGTTATCCCTTGTACCTGACATTTGACTGGGCATCACTGTGTTGCTATGGTATAAACAATAACAAATTCAAATTCAAACATTGCTGCATTCTTCTGTCACTGAGGATTCCAAACCTGCACTCAGTCTCCTCATTACTTTGGTACTGAACAGACAAACCTTGGAGCTCCTGCAAACTTTATTCACAAACTGCAACTATTTTACACAAATCTGCGACTGACAACAAGCACAGAGACTTCAAACAATCACTGAAGTAAGGACTGAAAGATTTACTTTTAAACAATAATGATTAAGACCTTTTTCGTAAGGTTGTTTTCCCTTGATTGCCAGCTGTTACTGTTTTTATCTTCATATCTTTCATATTTGTCCACCTAAACAATGCTTTAATGATACAGTTTGAGAAGTTTGATATGAATTTATCCAACTGACTTGAAAATGAAACTGACAACTGTCCTGTAATCTTACACAGAGAAACCAAATCCTGCGTCTTTGCCTTGACAGACGCCTAAAATGGCTCGAGCTGTGGTAAGTTACCCTTCACTGTGTCTGTTTCTAAACATTAAATCTCGTGAATTTTTAAAGAAAAATCCAACAACAACAACAATAATATGTAACAGAGCAAAACGTCAGATGACTTGAATGTTCCTCTGCAACACAAGATCCCTTTGGCTCAAAGTCTGCTTCCTCCACAGGCAAAGGAGAAGCTCCCACACTCATCCGATGCAGACCGTTGTGCTCTGGACAATGAAGTTCCCGCTTTCATGTTCAGACCTATCAGTGCACCTGCATGTGAGCTCCCAAGTCCACCACCTGCTGATGCCAGCTTTCATTCAAAGGACACAAACAAGATCATTCATCCAGATTTGAAAAATGATCGTTCATCCCTGGATGATGAAGTGGCGTTTTTCATGTGTCCTACTAATGTTCTGCCTCCGAGACCTCCACCCACTGCAGAGTTACGTCTCTGCAGAAAGCGCAGGTATTCTGCTGTTTTTTCTGTGGAGGATGAAGAGGAACATTTGATGCCTAAACGCATGAGGCTGATGAGTTCTGATGTTCCAGTTTCTTCAGTTCCTCCACCTGCTGATGCCAGCTTTCAGTCAAAGGACACAGACAAGATCATGCATCCAGATTTTAAATATGATTGTTCATCCCTGGATGATGATTTGGCCTTTTTAATGTCTCCTCTGCCTCTGACACCTCCACCCATTGCAGAGTTAGGTCTGGGCAGAAAGCGTAGATATTCTGCTGTTTTTTCTGTGGAGGATGAAGAGGAACCTTTGCCTCAGCCTAAACGCATGAGGCTGATGACTTGGGATGTCTCTAAGTCTCCAGCTGCTGAAAAGAAGTATGTTTGCTTTCCGTGTCCTGAAGATAAGAGGTCTGAGTTACCTCTCAGCTCCCCCCAAGGCCATCCACCATCACCAGTCAATAATAATGACACTGACCAGTGTACCATTCTGCTGCCTCCTGAAATCCCAGTACCTCCAAGTCCTGCCAATTGGAGTGCTAGAAACTGTTGACTTTCCTTGTGTTGATAATTAAATACGTGTTTGTAATAAATTTTTGAGCAAATACATGTTGAGATGATTCGGTTGCTTATGATGGTTATAATTATCTAAACAGTATTATTCCTAAGAAGATCTTTACTTTTTCTACTTATTTTCTCCATGAACTATTTTGATGTCTATTTTGAAGATCCACTCATATCATGACAGTATGCTTATTCTCAGTAGAGTGTATAGCCACATCTGAAGAAAGAATAAATTAAAGTCACTCATTAACAACTTACCACATACGCCGGAGCTGAATTCAAGATGTAAGCAGACGTTTCACAGATATCTTGGTTGTCTTTCCATTTCCTACACTAACAGTATCCTGAGAATTGTCTTATACAGCTGATATAAAGGTGAAATTTGATGACTTAATCGAAGCATCATCAGCTTAAATGCAAATGAATCCACTGTACTTGAGGTAACCTAACACTGACCATGAACGCCACAATCACTGTGCGCCAGTCCAACACAGTGCTTTACTGTGAACTCACCACAGTACTGCAAACTAAAGTGTTTATCTTCCAGTCCAATCCAATCCATCTTTATTGAGAAAGCACTTTAAAATACCCAACAATAGAATAAAACTTAACAGTAAGAAAATAAAACACATAATACATAAAAAAATTTAAACAGCCCTATATTTAAAAACAAGATAAAACAGCAAAAATAAACTAAAAAACTCAAACTAAAAACCAACATCTTACAAGGTGTCAAAGGTCAGGGTGAAGAGATGAGTTTTCAGGAGTGATTTAAGAACAGGCAGAGAAGAAGCCTGTCTAATCTCTAAAGGCAGATCGTGTCACAGTTTCAGAGATGCTACAGCAAAAGCACGATGTCCTCTAAGTTTGCGCTCAGTCCTGGGAACATTCAGGAACAGCTGATCAGCTGACCTGAGACAGCGGGTGGGTTTATAAGACTGTGGCAGCTCAGAGAGTTAAGATGCAGCTAGGTCATGGAGAGCTTTAAAGGCAAATAAAAGAATTTTTAAATGAATGCCAAAAGAAATGGGCAGCCAGTGAAGTGAAGCTAAAATAGGGGAGATGTGCTCAAACCTTCGAGTGCCAGTTAAAACACAAGCTGCCGCATTTTGCACCCTCCGTAAACGAGCAGTGGCGTGTCTAGAAATCTTTTGTTGGGGGGGGCCAGGTAGGGGCACAGATTTGGAGAAGGGTGGCAGATGTAATTGTCAGATAATGTTAAAAACAATTCTACCAACCGTTAACCATAATTCAATAACCCTATAAACCTAATAAGCGAATGCGCTTTTAACTCTTATTAGAATGAGATTTTAACCACTACGGTGCAAAGTTTTTAGATACTGCGTTGATAAAGTACAAGAGATACAATCAGTCAGTGTTTATTCAGCAGTCAAGGACATCAATATTTGCATAGTATTTTTACTGACATGTAGTGCACATATGTTTTGGGCAAAAACATTTTTTAATATTAAAATACGAACATTTTAACATACAATTGGCAAATTAGCCAATGCCAATGCAAAACCAATGCCTATTAAAAAAAGAAGATAATCTTCTCACAAACTGGTGTTTGATTTTGAAACAGGAAAAAAGTGTGGAAACAAATGAAAAGACTAACATTTGAATAACACCTGAAAGCAAGTAAATACTTTCTATGCTGCCTTATGGTAAACTTTGGTAATATTGATGTATAAAGAACAACACTGGCTGATGATGAAATACAGTCAGCTGGCATGGTGACACTGCCAGTATTAACCTGCAGGGCTGGACTGGGACAAAAAATTGGGCATTTTCACTACAGACCAGCCCACCAGGTATTAAAGCCATAAAGCCTTTGAATGAAAACAAACGCTGTTGTGACAGTGATGTACACTGTCTTTTTGGTATATGTATGATCTCTATACATTTTACGTGAGATAAAAACTTTGTTCGCAAGATTCAGATAATTATTTAATAAAAGCTAAATATTTGAAATGAGAATAAGAAAGAAAAGTATTTCTTTGTGACCCCCTCTCCCTCTTAATGCCCTACCTGGCCCCTGGCAACACTTTGCTAGACCCGTCCCTGCACAGTTACCAGCTGTCAGCTACTTAGAAAAAGGATGCTGGTGTTATTTGTCTCTCAGAAACAGTTCATAACTTCCCTTCAACTCATTCATGTCACCTAAAAGGTAAACCTGTTTCTCCATCACTGTTCAGCTCTGATGATTCAGTAAGGACATCTCCTGGTTTCATCTTCATGTTTCCCTCTCACCACATATACAAACCGATATCATGACCAGCAGCTTTACAGCTGTGGCTCCAGCAAACATCAGCTGATACTAGAAATTAATATTAAATAAATTCTAACAACAGCTGATCAAGCTTAAACGTGCTGCTGTTGTTTAGCGTGACATCCGCTGGTTTCCAATGATCAGCTGATCGGCTTTTCTCTCTTGTTTATTTATCTCCCACTTTGCGCCAGAAACAGGAATCAGAATCAATAAAGTATTCTGATTCCTGTTTCTGGCGCAAAGTGGGAGATAAATAAACAAGAGAGAAAAGCCGATCAGCTGATCATTGATCAGTTTCATGATCAAAGTAGCAACAGAAGAGGGAGGGAGGGGGGGGGGGGGGATAAGAGAAGAGGCAGCTGTGCAGCGTAAAGACAGAATAACTCCAGCTTTTTGTCTTTTCCCATTCTAGCTAAAGTACGGGACAAACTGTGTCTCTTCTCAGCTCAATACAAAACACATAATATTTTCTCTGAATGAGGGACCATTCCATTTTTTAAGGAGCCGTTGGCAACTCTACTAACTAACCTTATGAATAAAATAAAGTTCACTATCAGTAACATCATAGCAACCGAACAGCTGTATAGAAACTCCTTCATGCTAGCTCACGCAGTACGAGTTATTGTAACTGACTGTAAAAAGTCAGCACAACGAAAATAAACTCCACCTAAACTTGGTTTATATCTGACCCAGATAGACTGCAGGTCATAACTTCTTACCTGAAGTTCAGTTCACCGCCTCCGGCCTCTGCTCCTCCTGCCTTTCCGTCATCCACCTGCCAGCGTGTTGCATCTGCTGGCCTCCACCACTTGCTAATGTTACTGAATCTGTGGAAGCTCCGCAATAGCCACCACCAAACAATTGAGTTATTTTTACACATCTCCCAGCATCTGGCCAATCCACCACCTTTCAGTGTTTATACTGTTACGGGGAAAAAATGAAAAAAAAACCCATTGGCCCATAAAAACGAAAAATCACCATCGGCCCACCGGGCAAATGCCCAGTATGCCCGATGGCCAGTCCAACTATGTCCTCTGGGCTGGAGGGTGGCAGATTAAAAGCTTTGGTGCATTACCGTGAGGCGAAGGCCATCCATCACAGCTTTTTTGGGTTAGATAAATGAAAACTATGTTTTTGTAATAATTCCTGTGACTCCTCCTGCTTTTTCAACTCAACCCATCACACGTCTATGTCTCTCCTTGTTTCGTCTTTTATTATGAAAGGGTTGTGTTTCCATGTTCAGTGTGTTTCATTTTGCTTCCCCTGTGGTGTCAGGTTCATTTGTGTCAGCTGTGTTTCCACTTCCCCTTTTATTTTCTGTGTATTTAAGTCCGCTGTCTTCCTCTGGTCAGTGCTGGTGTGTCTGTTTTCCTCCGTTCACGTTATTCCGGGTTTCAGGTTATCTCCTGATTCTGTTTAGGTCCATGTTCATGTTCATGTTTTTTCATCAGAGTTTCTCACATGCACCTCCTCGGATTCATGTTCATGTTTTTCCTGTCATAGTTGTCATAGTCATACTGAGTTATTCCCAGTGTAGGTTTTAGTTTTAGTTGTCGCCCCTGTTTGCTGGGCCTTGTTTTGTGTTCGTGTTTTTCAACCTAATAAATGGTTTGCTTTTTGTTAAGATTCAGTTCCATCTCTCCCTTGTCTGCTTTCGGGTTCATATTGCAATCACATCAGCCACAGTGACAATAAACTTATTTTGATTTTTAACTTTCTTTATTTTTTCAACAATATTATGTATATATAAACGTTTTGCATCTTACAATATAAAGCCTGGATCCTGCACATATTGCACTTTGAACTTTAACTGTGTTGTCTGTTTATTGGAGATTGTACTACTTGAATTCATTATCCTGGTGATATAACACATTAATTCTCCATTTGGAATCAATATAGTATATAATACAGTATCTGTCTATCCATCTATATAGCTATTGAATTGAACTGGAGTGAATGGAAGAGAATTAAATAATGGATTTCATGTTCATGTTTATCTATGTTGTAACAGTGACGACTTGAGACATCTGTTTGGCACTATATGAAGAGAATTAAATAAAATTTAAATAAAAATGATATTAACTGTATTTATACATTTTCTATTTTTGGATGAGACACTGTCAGTATGCTGTTATATAAGTCAGGTATTTTTAAGGCCCAGTGGCGTGTCCAGCGGGGTGGCCTGTGCCCCCCCAGGCCACCCCCCCAACCAGACTGGCCACCCCAGGTGCCACCCCAAAGGCAAAACAATAAAATTCAATCAAATATCAAATGTCCGATTATGTTTTCACGGTGAAGTTCAGATATCCGAGTGTAAGTGAATGCAGCATCGGCTTCTGCGCTATGTGCATCACGTTAGCAAAGGTAGGAGAGCCAAGCACGAAAGACGGCACCGCAGGAAACAATTTTTCGGTGAAAGAAAATGAGGACAGAATAAATGTCTCGGTAAGTAATATTAAGTTTGTTGAGTTTAGTAAACTTCGGTGAAATTAGAATACCAAGGAAAAAATAACACTTATTATTGCAGCCGTCGAATATTTCAGGCAGTATGCTACTGAGGGGAGCTAACATAAGAGTTATGAGTTATAAGATATAATCTAAGTCGTAACATTGCTGTATGGAGCTGCAGATTTGGTTGCAGGTTAACATACCTGGACTGGCCATCGGGCATACCGGGCATATGCCTGGTGACTTATTTTTTTTTGTAAGGGCATGAACAATGAGAGGTGGTGGATTGGCCAGATGCAGGTCGATGTGTAAAAATAACTCAGTTGTTTGGTGGTGGCTATGGCGGGGCTTCCACAGAGGCCAGCAGGTGGATGAGGGAAGGGGAGGCAGGAGAAGAGACCCGAGGCAGCCACCAGTCCGAGCGTCAGGTGAACTGAACTTCAGGTAAGAAGTTATGACCTGCAGTCTATCTGGGTCAGATATAAACCAAGTTTAGGTGGAGTTTATTTTCGTTATGCTGACTTTTTACCGTCAGTTGCAATAACTCGTACTGCGTTCTAGCCAGCTTGACGGAGTTTTTATACAGCTGTTCTGTTGCTATGATGTTACTGATAGTGAACTTTATTTTATTCATAAGGTTAGTTAGTAGAGTTGCCAATGGCTCCTTAAAAAATGGAATGGTCCCTCATTCAGAGAAAATATTACACGTTTCGTATTGAGCTGAGAAGAGACGCAGTTTGTCCCGGACTTTAGCTAGAATGGGAAAAGACACAAAGCTGGAGTTATTCTGTCTTTACGCTGCACAGCTGCCTCTTCTCACATTCTCTCCCCCTCCCTCTCCTGTTGCTACTTCAATCATGAAACTGATCAATGATCAGCTGATCGGCTTTTCTCTCTTGTTTGTTTATCGCCCACTTTGCACCAGAAAGAGAAAACCAGCAGATGTCGCGCTAAACAACAGCAGCACGTTTAAGCTTGATCAGCTGTTGTTAGAATGTATTTAAGATTAATTTCTAGTATCAGCTGATGTTTGCTGGAGCCACAGCTGCAAAAAAGCTGCTGGTCATGATATCGGTTTGTATATCTGGTGAGAGGGAAACATGAAGATGAAACCAGGAGATGTCCTTACTGAATCATCAGAGCAGAACAGTGATGGAGAAACAGGTTTACCTTTTAGGTGACATGAATGAGTTGAAGGGAAGTTATGAACTGTTTCTGAGAGACAAATAACACCAGCATCCTTTTTTTATGTAGCTGACAGCTGGTAACTGTGCAGGGACGCGTCTAGGAAAGTTTTGCCAGGGGGGCAGGTAGGGTATTACAGTTTTTGCCCGTTGCTTGAACACTATAAACCCATGCTTAGACTAAAGTAACACAACGTGAAGCTGTTGTTACCATACCTCAAACACATGTACCCCTACCTTAAACAAAAGCGCTGCTTTGCACCCCAGTACCAATTATGCAACACACCTACTCCCTCATGCAACACACATGGTCCTGCATGCTACACTCTATTTCATACATAAGACACTTCGCTCACAAAATGAAATCTCAGGGTGCCATTCGGAAAACACATGTATCCAAAATACAAAACACATCGGGTAATTGCAACCACTCAAATACACACCTGAAGGCACCTACTTGCAAAACTGAACACCAATTAGCCAACTACAAAAAGCCCTCAGCGTAGCCATTCCAAGAACTTTGCAAGCATGGATGGAGGGAGAGCAAGAGGATATTTACCCCGGTGCCTAGCGGGAGAGGACATTGCTTGCGATGTTGATGAGGTCCTGTGGCCAGACCCCAACAGACGGCGGGATCCATGAGCCCACTTATGCACAATTGTCATGGTTTTTTGTGTTTACAGTATAGTGTTTTTTCAAATGCAGTACTATTGTGTTGTTGTTGTTTTATTTGCTGTACCTGTATTCATGGTACTGCAATGTACAGTATTGAGTAGGTCTATTTGCGTTTATGGTTGTTTGGAAATGTGTCTCCTGTAAATGTGCCTTCTGAATAAACAATGGGAATCAAGGACTGCAGTGTTTTATGTACAGCAGACTAGTGTGTTCCCCCTGATCTGTGAGTGTTTGCATATGGTGCAGGTATGTGTCATTTTGTCAACAGAGTTACATTTTGACAAAGGAATGTTAGGTTTTGACAGCAGAGTTTAGGTTTTGGGAGTAGAGTTCCAATTTGGCACAGATGTGAATGGTATATTTCCCAGTGTTGTGTCATGTGTACTTGTGTGTACAGTTTTGGCACAGCGAGCGGGGTTTTGCAAAATGTGTTCAAGCAGTGGGCAAAAACTGTAACAGGGAGAGGGGGGCACAAAGAAATACTTTTCTTTCTTATTCTCATTTCAAATATTTAGCTTTTATTTAATAATTATCTAAATCTTACAACCAAAGTTTTTATCTGACATAAATGTATAGAAACCATACATATACCATATACATATACTCAGCCGGAAAAGGGTGGAGTGCCCACTCCGGGTCGGGGATGAGTTCCTGCCCCAAGTGGAGGAGTTCAAGTATCTCGGGGTCTTGTTCGCGAGTGATGGGAGAAGGGAGCTGGAGATCGACAGACGGATTGGGGCTGCGGCTGCAGTAATGCGGACGCTGCACCGGTCAGTCGTGGTGAAGAGGGAGCTGAGTGTAAAAGCGAAGCTCTCAATTTACCGGTCGATCTACGTCCCTACCCTCACCTATGGCCACGAGCTGTGGGTAGTGACCGAAAGAACGAGATCGCGGATACAAGCGGCGGAAATGAGCTTCCTCCGAAGGGTGGCTGGCCTCTCCCTTAGAGATAGGGTGAGAAGTTCGGCCATCCGGGAGGAGCTTAGAGTAGAGCAGCTGCTGCTCCACATCGAAAGGAGCCAGCTGAGGTGGTTCGGGCATCTGGCAAGGATGCCCCCTGGGCGCCTCCTGGGCGAGGTGTTCCAGGCATGTCCCACCGGGAGGAGGCCCCGGGGCAGACCCAGGACACGCTGGAGAGATTATATCTCTCGGCTGGCCTGGGAACGCCTTGGTATTCCCCCGGACAAGCTGGAGGAGGTGGCTGGGGAGAGGGAGGTCTGGACCTCTTTGCTTAGGCTGCTACCCCCGCGACCCGACCTCGGATAAGCGGATGAAGATGGATGGATGGATGGACATATACCAACAAGACAGTGTACATATGGAAAAGATATATATAAATTTTATAAAGTTTGTAAATGTCTTGTGTGAAACTTGTATGAAAAGCATACAAGAGTAAAAACAGATATAAGATCCCTTGAAAGATTATATAATGAATCTTGTATGTTTTGGATACTTACTAAAACAATATATGAAAGTAATGAGAAAGTGGCCACTTTCATGAGTAAATCATATACGTTTTTACTATTTCTTTTCCATATGGGACTGTCACAACAGCATTTGTTTTCATTCAAAGGCTTTATGGCTTTAATGGTGGGCTGGTCTGTAGTCAAAATGCCCAATTTTCTGTCCCAGTCCAGCCCTGCAGGTTAATACTGGCAGTGTCACCATGCCAGCTGACTGTATTTCATCATCAGCCAGTGTTGTTCTTTATACATCAATATTACCAAAGTTTACCATAAGGCAGCATAGAAAGTATTTACTTGCTTTCAGGTGTTATTCAAATGTTAGTCTTTTCAGTTGTTTCCACACTTTTTCCTGTTTCAAAATCAAACTTCAGTTTGTGAGAAGATTATCTTCTTTTTTTAATAGGCATTGGTTTTGCATTGGCATTGGCTAATTTGTCAATTGTTTGTTACAAATGTTCGTATTTTAATATTCAAAAATGTTTTTGCCCAAAACATATGTGCACTACATGTCAGTAAAAATACTATGCAAATATTGATGTCCTTGACTGCTGAATAAACACTGACTGATTGTATCTCTTGTACTTTATCAACGCAGTATCTAAAAACTTTGCACCGTAGTGGTTAAAATCTCATTCTAATAAGAGTTAAAAGCGCATTCGCTTATTAGGTTTATAGGGTTATTGAATTATGGTTAACGGTTGGTAGAATTTTTTTTTAAACATTATCTGCCAATTACATCTGGCACCCTTCTCCAAATCTGTGCCCCTACCTGGCCCCCTAACAAAAATTTTCTAGACACGCCACTGTTAAGGCCTGACTGGTGGCATTGGTGCCCATTGCTTTACTGTGCTGTTGGATGTGTATGTGGGTTATCCCTTGTACCTGACATTTGACTGGGCATCACTGTGTTGCTATGGTATAAACAATAACAAATTCAAATTCAAACATTGCTGCATTCTTCTGTCACTGAGGATTCCAAACCTGCACTCAGTCTCCTCATTACTTTGGTACTGAACAGACAAACTTTGGAGCTCCTGCAAACTTTATTCACAAACTGCAACTATTTTACACAAATCTGCGACTGACAACAAGCACAGAGACTTCAAACAATCACTGAAGTAAGGACTGAAAGATTTACTTTTAAACAATAATGATTAAGACCTTTTTCGTAAGGTTGTTTTCCCTTGATTGCCAGCTGTTACTGTTTTTATCTTCATATCTTTCATATTTGTCCACCTAAACAATGCTTTAATGATACAGTTTGAGAAGTTTGATATGAATTTATCCAACTGACTTGAAAATGAAACTGACAACTGTCCTGTAATCTTACACAGAGAAACCAAATCCTGCGTCTTTGCCTTGACAGACGCCTAAAATGGCTCGAGCTGTGGTAAGTTACCCTTCACTGTGTCTGTTTCTAAACATTCAATCGTGTGAATTTTTAAAGAAAAATCCAACAACAACAACAACAATATGTAACAGAGCAAAACGTCAGATGACTTGAATGTTCCTCTGCAACACAAGATCCCTTTGGCTCAAAGTCTGCTTCCTCCACAGGCAAAGGAGAAGCTCCCACACTCATCCAGTGCAGACCGTTGTGCTCTGGACAATGAAGTTCCCGCTTTCATGTTCAGACCTATCAGTGCACCTGCATGTGAGCTCCCAAGTCCACCACCTGCTGATGACAGCTTTCATTCAAAGGACACAAACAAGATCATTCACCCAGATTTGAAAAATGATCGTTCATCCCTGGATGATGAAGTGGCGTTTTTCATGTGTCCTACTGATGTTCCTCTGCCTCCGAGACCTCCACCCACTGCAGAGTTACGTCTCTGCAGAAAGCGCAGATATTCTGCTGTTTTTTCTGTGGAGGATGAAGAGGAACATTTGATGCCTAAACGCATGAGGCTGATGAGTTCTGATGTTCCAGTTTCTTCAGTTCCTCCACCTGCTGATGCCAGCTTTCATTCAAAGGACACAAACAAGATCATGCATCCAGATTTTAAATATGATTGTTCATCCCTGGATGATGATTTGGCCTTTTTAATGTCTCCTCTGCCTCTGACACCTCCACCCATTGCAGAGTTAGGTCTGGGCAGAAAGCGTAGATATTCTGCTGTTTTTTCTGTGGAGGATGAAGAGGAACCTTTGCCTCAGCCTAAACGCATGAGGCTGATGACTTGGGATGTCTCTAAGTCTCCAGCTGCTGAAAAGAAGTATGTTTGCTTTCCGTGTCCTGAAGATAAGAGGTCTGAGTTACCTCTCAGCTCCCCCCAAGGCCATCCACCATCACCGGTCAATAATAATGACACTGACCAGTGTACCATTCTGCTGCCTCCTGAAATCCCAGTACCTCCAAGTCCTGCCCCTGTTGGAGTTCTAGAAACTGTTGACTTTCCTTGTGTTGATAATTAAATACGTGTTTGTAATAAATTTTTGAGCAAATACATGTTGAAATGATTCAGTTGCTTATGATGGTTATAATTATCCAAACAGTATTGTTCCTAAGAAGATCTTTACTTTTTCTACTTATTTTCTCCATGAACTATTTTGATGTCTATTTTGAAGATCCACTCATATCGTGACAGTATGCTTATTCTCAGTAGAGTGTATAGCCACATCTGAAGAAAGAATAAATTAAAGTCACTCATTAACAACTTACCACATACGCCGGAGCTGAGTTCAAGATGTAAGCAGACGTTTCACAGATATCTTGGTTGTCTTTCCATTTCCTACACTAACAGTATCCTGAGAATTGTCTTATACAGCTGATATAAAGGTGAAATTTGATGACTTAATCGAAGCATCATCAGCTTAAATGCAAATGAATCCACTGTACTTGAGGTAACCTAACACTGACCATGAACGCCACAATCACTGTGCGCCAGTCCAACACAGTGCTTTACTGTGAACTCACCACAGTACTGCAAACTAAAGTGTTTATCTTCCAGTCCAATCCAATCCATCTTTATTGAGAAAGCACTTTAAAATACCCAACAATAGAATAAAACTTAACAGTAAGAAAATAAAACACATAATACATAAAAAATGTAAACAGCCCTATATTTAAAAACAAGATAAAACAGCAAAAATAAACTAAAAAACTCAAACTAAAAACCAACATCTTACAAGGTGTCAAAGGTCAGGGTGAAGAGATGAGTTTTCAGGAGTGATTTAAGAACAGGCAGAGAAGAAGCCTGTCTAATCTCTAAAGGCAGATCGTGTCACAGTTTCAGAGATGCTACAGCAAAAGCACGATGTCCTCTAAGTTTGCGCTCAGTCCTGGGAACATTCAGGAACAGCTGATCAGCTGACCTGAGACAGCGGGTGGGTTTATAAGACTGTGGCAGCTCAGAGAGTTAAGATGCAGCTAGGTCATGGAGAGCTTTAAAGGCAAATAAAAGAATTTTTAAATGAATGCCAAAAGAAATGGGCAGCCAGTGAAGTGAAGCTAAAATAGGGGAGATGTGCTCAAACCTTCGAGTGCCAGTTAAAACACAAGCTGCCGCATTTTGCACCCTCCGTAAACGAGCAGTGGCGTGTCTAGAAATCTTTTGTTGGGGGGGCCAGGTAGGGGCACAGATTTGGAGAAGGGTGGCAGATGTAATTGTCAGATAATGTTAAAAACAATTCTACCAACCGTTAACCATAATTCAATAACCCTATAAACCTAATAAGCGAATGCGCTTTTAACTCTTATTAGAATGAGATTTTAACCACTACGGTGCAAAGTTTTTAGATACTGCGTTGATAAAGTACAAGAGATACAATCAGTCAGTGTTTATTCAGCAGTCAAGGACATCAATATTTGCATAGTATTTTTACTGACATGTAGTGCACATATGTTTTGGGCAAAAACATTTTTGAATATTAAAATACGAACATTTTAACATACAATTGGCAAATTAGGCCTGGGGGGGCACAGGCCACCCCGCTGGACACGCCACTGTAAACGAGTCACGTATGAAGCACTGATCCCTATATAAAGTGCATTACAGTAATCCAGCCGAGTGTAAGTAAGTAAGTAAGTAAAATTTTATTTATATAGCACATTTATAGATAAAAGATCACAAAGTGCTTTACAAGGTATAGGAACAGATTAAAAAGACAAAGTACAGTCAAAAGTTAACAAAATGCAATTTTAAAAAGATGTGTTTTTAGCTGTTTTTTAAAAGTAATCAGTGAATCAGCAGATCTTAAGTTCTGAGGAAGAGAATTCCACAGTCTGGCGGCCACAGTAGCAAAAGCTCGATCACCCCTAGTTTTCAGTCTCGTATACTGAATAACAAGTAATCCCTGACCACAAGACCTCAGAGACCTACTAGGGGCATAGGGCTGTAAAAGTTCAATGATGTATGATGGTGCTTGTTCTTGAAGAGCCTTAAATGTCAGAACTAGAATCTTAAAGTGGACTCTGAATTCGACAGGGAGCCAGTGTAACTGTATAAGCAACGGTGTTATATGTGAGTATTTCGATGTTTTCGTCAGAAGCCTTGCTGCAGCATTTTGGACAGTCTGCAGACGCTCCAGGGAACTTTTGTTTAGACATGTGAACAGTGAATTGCAATAGTCCAGTTGTGATGAAATAAAAGCATGAATAACAATCTCCAGTTCAGTATGAGATATTATGGGGCTCAATTTAGAAATATTTCTTAAATGATAGAAGCAAGACCGAACCAGAGATTTGACATGAATATCCAATGTAAGAGCAGGATCGAAGGTTATCCCTAGGTTCCTGATAGATGGTTTCACAAATGTTGAAAGGGGACCAAGAGCATTCATTATGCTGGGTACATGTCTGTCTGTATCACATAAAAGGACTTCAGTTTTATTTTCATTTAGTTGGAGGAAATTGTCGGCCATCCAACCTTTGATGGTTTCCAAACACACATTTAAAATCCGCAGCTTAGAAGCATCTTCAGGTTTAAAAGATATATATAGTTGGATGTCGTCTGCGTAGCAGTGGTAACAAATATCCTCAAAAGGGCTCAAAATATGCTGGAGAGGAAGTAAATAAATTAAAAACAATAATGGCCCCAGCACAGAGCCTTGTGGCACACCAAAGGACAGGGACGTAGAAGATGACCTGTACTTAGAAACTGCCACAGAAGAGTATCGTTCACAAAGATACGAGGAGAACCACTCTAAGGCAGACCCAGATACACCGACCCAGTATTTCAGCCTATCAAGCAAAATATAATGGTCAACGGTGTCAAAGGCCGACGTGAGATCCAACATTAAGAGAACAGAACACTTACCTGCATCGTTTTGCATCAGAATGTCATTGGAAACTCTAAGAAGGGCTGTTTCAGTAGAATGAGCTTTACGAAAGCCAGACTGAAATTTGTCAAAGATATTATATTTGTCTAAAACTGCTGTAAGCTGCTTAGCCACAATCTTCTCTAAAATCTTAGCAATTAACGGTATTTTTGAGATCGGTCTGTAGTTGCTAGTGAGAGATGGGTCCAGCATAGGCTTTTTTAACAGGGGGTATATAACAGCAGTTTTAAAATAAGCAGGGACTTTGCCAGATCCCAAAGAGGTGTTAATTATAGTGAGCATACAGGGACCAATAGAGTAAAAGACATTTTTGAATAACGATGCGGGTAAAATGTCGAGTGAACAAGAGGATACTTTTGTTGCACTAACTATTTTTCCCAGCTCGGATAGTGAAACAGGTAAAAATCTTTCTAAAACAACAGGCCGAACTGGCGTGGGAACTGACAGTGCAGATGCTGATGGGGACAATTTTTTCCTTATATTGCTAATTTTTTCTAAAAAGAAAGCAAGAAATTTTTCACAGTCTTCAGCAGAAGAAATAATGGCAGCAGGTGGAGCAGGAGTAATGATATCAGTATCAAATAAGACCTTAGGATTACCTCTGCTCTTTGCAACCAACTGAGAAAAGTAAGCAGCCCTTGCATCTCTAATAGCATTGTTAAAAGAGGCTAAAAGATCCTTTAAATAAAGGAGATGAACATTTAAATGAGTTTTCCTCCATAACCGCTCAGCTTTACGACAATTACGTTTTATAGAGCGGATGTTGTCATTTAGCCAAGGTAGGGACTTGGAAACAGGCACAGGTCTCATTTTAACCGGACAGATTTCATCTAAGATCGAAAGACAATGATGATTAAATAGATCCGTTGAGAAATCAACACCGTTTTGTGGGGATAGTGTTAAATTAAAAGCATCTGAGAACTTCTGCGCTGTGGAGGAATTTATAATGCGCGACATAACTGTCCGGTGAACAGGAGACATAGGCTACACTAAGCAGCAGCAGTGTACTCCTAGTATGTACAATGCATCACTATGAGACATAAATGCACACTTAGTGTGATGTATTCTTAACAACTTTGAATGATGGGGTATGAAGTGAGAGGCATTTAATGAACTGGAAGTGCTTCTCTGAGCCCTCACACGCCCAAGACAGATTAGGGAACCAGGTTGACTTCCACATGGTTTGCTGGGGACGCTGCCAGGGAGGAGAATATCAATTTTAAAAGAGCGTCTCGTTCCTCTGGCAGGGCTGGACTGGGACAAAAAAATCGGCCCGGGCATTTTGACTAGAGACCAGCCCACCAGGTATTATAGGAAAAACCATAAAGCCTTTGAAAGAAAACAAACGCTGTTGTCACAGTGATGTACACTGTCTTGTTGGTATATATGCGTCAGTCTAATAAACTTAAACCTACACCATCCTCCCTATTCTGGTATTCTAAACAGTACCCGAAAGTAGACTGCTTGGTCGAGTTAACCTCCTGAACTATCTACAACACATGGTGAAAACCTGAAATTAAGACAGAGAAGACTAGAGGTGAGACATGATCATTACTGATTACTGATGACAGATTTAGATATATTTTCATAAACCATTCATTTACCACATCAATAAACAGCATGGCAGGGCAAAATATTTTTTCCAACATGGCAACCTTTAAAAAGTGAAAGGAGACAGGAAGACAGGTGAGAAAGAATAAAACTTAATTGACTTTTTGATGGCATTTTACACACAGTACTGGTACAGAATCTAGAAAATGTGGGAAAATACTGGCATCATATACAGTACTTACTTCTGAAGAAATTATGATGGGACCCTAAAAAAATTACTATGTACAATAATGGATTTCTATACATTTGACATCAGATGAAAATGTTTGTTGTAAGATTCAGATAATTATTTATTAAAAGCGAGACATTTTAAATGAGAATAAGAAAGAAAAGTATTTCCTTGTGCCCCCCTCTCCCTAAATTCTAACAACAGCTGATCAAGCTTAAACGTGCTGCTGTTGTTTAGCGTGACATCTGGCGGTTTCCTCTTTCTGGCACAAAGTGGGCAATAAACAAACAAGAGAGAAAAGCCGATCAGCTGATCATGGATCAGTTTCATGATCAAAGTAGCAACAGAAGAGGGAGGGAGGGGGGGGGATAAGAGAAGAGGCAGCTGTGCAGCGTAAAGACAGAATAACTCCAGCTTTTTGTCTTTTCCCATTCTAGCTAAAGTACGGGACAAACTGTGTCTCTTCTCAGCTCAATACAAAACACATAATATTTTCTCTGAATGAGGGACCATTCCATTTTTTAAGGAGCCGTTGGCAACTCTACTAACTAACCTTATGAATAAAATAAAGTTCACTATCAGTAACATCATAGCAACCGAACAGCTGTATAGAAACTTTTTTTGCAACCACAGGCGGGATCTGTTCAGTCACTTCGTTTATAGCTCTCAGGTCATGTACTAGACGGTATGTACCCGCGGTAGCTTTTTTAACAGGAAAGATAGGAGTGTTGCAGGTCGCTGTCTTTGTTTTTATTAGAATTCCTGCCTTCTCCATGTCTGCTATCACTGGGCGGATGCCATGTCTAGCCTCAGTAGTGAGTGGGTATTGAGATATCAGTGGTCTGTGTTTTGAGAGAGGTTTTACTCTTACTTCATCTGCATTTTTTATAAGTCCTACATCAGCAGGGCCTGTAGACCAGAGAGTTTTAGGCAGCTGAGCTAGTGCTGCCTGGTGTCATTCAGTTAGTTGTGCGTGTGTTTCAGCGACATCGGCTAGGTGTACAGCGGGCCTGACTGCGACCAACCAACCCAGTGTGTATCGGAAACAACCCGTCCGGCGGCCTTGAAGCCAGCCTTCATGAGTGTCTTCCGTTTTTTCATAAGTGTCTGCTTCAACCCTGGCTAACACTTTTCCTAAATCCTTCCAGTCTGAGTGAATGTCATGCGCTACAGACACGTGCGGCTTAGGCATGCGGTTCAAAGCCTTCACGGCTGCTGATTGGATTACGGAGCACACTGCATTTCCCGACTTTGTGACATACAGGTGTTGTAAGGTCAAACTCTGTTGCCCTAGCTTCCACACTTGCTGATTGTAAAGTGGGTCTGGGCCTGGAGTTTGCTTAAATCTCAACGTGTTGTGATACTCGGTGGGTTTCTGAAAAGAGGATGTGGCGGGTGTATATTTGCGGGCCACATTGTATAGTTTTGTGAGCTCTGGCAAGTCGAGAGTCCAGTAATAATGTGGGACACCGTGGCCTTGAGAGAGACACACGTTGCTGCTGTGTGCCGTGTTAATGCTATCTGGCTCTGGTGTGTTGTCATTTAACATGCATTCAGCAATCATGCCATTCTCTTCCGGTATCACGCCTATCTTGAGTTTTGTCAGAGCGTCTCTTCCTAGTAGGTTTACTGGGCATGACGGGTCGTATATGCATTTAATGAAGCATCTGCGGCCACTTTCTGTATGCATTAGTTCTAAAGGGGCAGTTAGTTGTTGTACAGTGGTGTGGCCTGTGGCTGACTTCACAACTAATGTGTCTTTTGAGTACTGTAAGTTCTTAGGTGCCTGCCTCAAAACCGTTTTACATGCTCCTGTGTCGCATAACATTTGGATTGGTTGCCCGTTCACATGGATTAGCAGCGTTGGTTTGTATTCTGACCCTAATAGCAATTGTTCTATGTTAAAAACTTCTCCTCCCTCATCAATGTTCATGTCTTGTGTGTTTTCTAGTCACATGTCGCTGTTCTCCATAGATTCGGCACTGTTTTGTCTGTCATTGTTTCGCCTACTATTTTGTGTCTGTGGCTTACTCCTGCAATCTTGTGCAAAGTGACCTTGTCTTCCACAGTTATAACAGGCATTGTCTCTGTCATATCTGCTGTCTCTGTTTGGGTGTCTGCGGCCTTGCTGTCGATTACCTTGCTTCCCTTTCTGCCTCCGATAGCCTCCTGCAAATGCAAGGAAACCTGTCTCTGAATCTATGGTGAACACGTCAGCCTTATTTTTCTGCTTGTGCACTTTTGTGGCATGTTCAGCATGCAACAGAGCGTCTGGCAGGCTGCCAGTGTTCATTGTGACCCAATGTTTCTCTACATGTGCTCTGATTGGTGGGAGTAGGCCGTTTAGAAACGCATTTTTTAACTGTTGCTGGAATGGCGTTGCATCGCCATCGGCATAGTCTAAACCTGAATGCTGCCTAAAAACTGGGCGCAGGCGGTCTAGAAAGTCTGATGCGGTTTCATTTTCTTTCTGTTTCACCTCTCCTATTTTATTGTAGTTTGGCTTGGGGGCCAGCTGTAGCTTCACACGTTCATAGAAGTTATGTAGTTGGCCTTCTAAATCAGGGTCGCCTGCACGCAGGGGTTGTGGCCCGTTACCGATTACTAAAGAGTCTAAGGGGTTATTAATTGCCCCCCCAGTGAAAGAGCCTTTCACTGAGCCAAACTTTAAACCTAAAAGATCCTGAAGTACCTGGTACATTTCATGACCGTTTAAATACCACTGAGTCCTAATTGCTTCAACTGCTCTCTTCCATGTGTCAAAACCATCAGACAGGGGCGGGACATCCTTAAGAACATTTTTTCGATCCTCATGTGACCATGGTCTAAACACAAGAATTGTGGGCTGGGCGTCTCTATGCCCCATAGGTCCAGTGGGCTGACCATATCTGGGGTTAGGTGAACTTATTAATGGAAATACTCCTGGGGGGCTTGGGGGGTCAGGCCATATGTCCCTGTCTACATGATCTTCCCCTATATCTGCTTTGAGTGCATGTGTTAATGACATTTTTGCTAAATCTGCCTGTACTGAACCATACGGGTTATTCACAGCTTTATCTTTCTCTGTGTGCTTGGGAGTAGATGCAGAGGCAGTAACATAGGGGGGAGGGCCTGCAGTCGCTGCTTCAGGCACCTCACAGCTTTGCTTTTGTTTTTGTTTTTTATTCTGTCTCTTTTCTTTATTCTCAGCACGTCTCTGTTGCTCTTTTTTCCATGCATCTAGGAAATTTAATTCATTTGTGCGTTTTCCTTTCTTTCTAAGATTTGTGGTTGCACTTATTTCTTTTAATAGGCTGTCTTTGAGCTGCGTTAAAGCTGCGGGGCTGCACGTACCCTCCCACCCAGGACATGACGTCTTTTTAGGATTACGCCATCTCCTTGCGCTGATTTTTCCTGCACCTGGATATTTATTTTCTATCCACTGTTCATCATTAATGAGTTTTTGTGTATACTGTCCACTGTTGGCAACAGGTTTTGAGGTTTCATTTCCCATTTTTCTATTATTTATTATTTAGCGTATCCTACTTATGTATTTATTTATTTATTTATTTAGTCATGCATGTATTTATATTATTTATAGTACACTGGCAATACAGCTGCTATCCACCTTCGCTGGTATGAGGAATGAGAGTGGTTGTTCACACGCCCTTCGACTTTCAGACTATTTCCAAAAGCGGTGTGAACTTTACAAGACGAAACTCGACCGTTCTCCCAAACCACCAGCACTTCAGAGAACAGCAGTGAAAGAAAACAGAGTAGGAGCAGCTCAGTCTCTTATTGGACCGTGGAAAGTCAGCTTGCTCCGTTAATTAAAACAATACACACACACATTCACATTCACACCTATTCGCGCGATCGGAACCCTTATCATAAGGGGAGCTGCCAGTCTTTCTGTAGACGAGCTACTTATTCCCTAGACCCTGTCTAGACCCAGCTGGGGGAGCTACCCAGAGCTCCAAACCTAACCCACAGAAGTGGGGAGCTTCCAGTCGACGAGCTCCAAGCTACCAGTCGACGAGCTACTTCCGCTATTTTAAATTCCCTGAATTTAAAATACGTTTTTACGCAAGATTGTGTCAGTGTGTCTGTATCTACCTGGTCAGTGTCGCCGGGTCTGGTCCACCTCGATCGGGCCCCACCACCGTGGGTCGCTTGCTAAGACGTTGGCCAAGACTCGAATTTAACGCTCTTGGTCTTTTTCCACACACCTGGTGTGTGGGCTGTCGACAGGCGAACAACGTGGACTGGTCACGGAGATGGGACACGATGGAGGCGCTCCGTCTCCGAAGGACCAAGAAATATTGGGGGAAAACTCTGTAAAAAACCCAGGAGAAATAAAGACACAATGAGACAAGGTTTCTTTTTATGCTTTAACGTGAACACGGGTGAGCTGCTGAGAACAACTCACATCGTGAACAGAGGCTTGGCACTTTTTATAGGAAAGACAGTGAGAACAGGATAAGAAAATAATAAACAGATAAAATAAACAACTCCATATGTGGCGCTAGTCTCGTCAGCAGAGAGCTGGGAGAAAGCTGTGAGAGATAAAACAATCTAAAACAATATGTCCCAAAACAATATGTCTTCGCTGGGAAAGTCTAAAAGGATAATTCTAAACTAATCTAACCATAGACAAAAGGGCATCTTTGTACATTTAAAAGAAGGTAAAGAAACATAGAATCATTTTCCACTAACAAGTAGAAACAGGGGAGGGAGAGAATGAGAGGAGAAGAGGCAGCAGTGCAGCAAAGACACAGAATAACTCCAGCTTTGTGTCTTTTTCTTTGTAGCTGAAGTCTGGGACAAAATGTTCCTTTTCACCTCAACACGAAACGCACAATATTTTCTCTGAATACGAAACAATTCCGTTTTTTACGGGACGGTTGGAAACTCTAATAACTAACCTTATAAATAAAATAAGATAAAACAAGTTCAACATCATTAACATCATAGCACCCGCCCAGCTGTATAGAAACTCCGTCATGCTAGCTAGTACACAGTACAGTTATTGTAACTGACTGTAAAAAGTCAGCACAACGAAAATAAACTCCACCTAAACTTGGTTTATATCTGACCCAGATAGACTGCAGGTCATAACTTCTTACCTGAAGTTCAGTTCACCGCCTCGGGCCTCTGCTCCTCGTGCCTTTCCGTCATCCACCTGCCAGCGTGTTGCATCTGCTGGCCTCCACCACTTGCTGATGTTACTGAATCTGTGGAAGCTCCGCAATAGCCACCACCAAACAATTGAGTTATTTTTACACATCTCCCAGCATCTGGCCAATCCACCACCTTTCAGTGTTTATACTGTTACGGGGAAAAAATGAAAAAAAAACCATTGGCCCATAAAAACGAAAAATCACCATCGGCCCACCAGGCAAATGCCCGGTATGCCCGATGGCCAGTCCAACTATGTCCTCTGGGCTGGAGGGTCGCGGATGAAAAGCTTTGGTGCATTACCGTGAGGCGAAGGCCATCCATCACAGCTTTTTTGGGTTAAATAAATGAAAACCATGTTTTTGTAATAATTCCTGTGACTCCTCCTGCTTTTTCAACTCAGCCCATCACACGTCTATGTCTCTCCTTGTTTCATCTTTTATTATGAAAGGGTTGTGTTTCCATGCTCAGTGTGTTTCATTTTGCTTCCCCTGTGGTGTCAGGTTCATTTGTGTCAGCTGTGTTTCCACTTGCCCTTTTATTTTCTGTGTATTTAAGTCCGCTGTCTTCCTCTGGTCAGTGCTGGTGCGTCTGTTTTCCTCCATTCACGTTATTCCGGGTTTCAGGTTATCTCCTGATTCTGTTTAGGTCCATGTTCATGTTCATGTTCATGTTTTTTCATCAGAGTTTCTCGCATGCACCTCCTCGGATTCATGTTCATGTTTTTCCTGTCATAGTTGTCATAGTCATACTGAGTTATTCCCAGTGTAGGTTTTAGTTTTAGTTGTCGCCCCTGTTTGCTGGGCCTTGTTTTGTGTTCATGTTTTTTCAACCTAATAAATGATTTGCTTTTTGTTAAGATTCAGTTCCATCTCTCCCTTGTCTGCTTCCGGGTTCATATTGCAATCACATCAGCCACCGTGACAATAAACTTATTTTGATTTTTAACTTTCTTTATTTTTTCAACAATATTATCTATATATAAACATTTTGCATCTTACAATATAAAGCCTGGATCCTGCACATATTGCACTTTGAACTTGAACTGTGTTGTCTGTTTATTGGAGATTGTACTACTTGAATTCATTATCCTGGTGATATAACACATTAATTCTCCATTTGGAATCAATATAGTATATAATACAGTATCTGTCTATCCATCTATATAGCTATTGAATTGAACTGGAGTGAATGGAAGAGAATTAAATAATGGATTTCATGTTCATGTTTATCTATGTTGTAACAGTGACGACTTGAGACATCTGTTTGGCACTATATGAAGAGAATTAAATAAAATTTAAATGAAAATGATATTAACTGTATTTATACATTTTCTTTTTTTGGATGAGACACTGTCAGTGTGCTGTTATATAACTCAGGTATTTTTAAGGCCTGACTGGTGGCATTGGTGCCCATTGCTTTACTGTGCTGTTGGGTGTGTATGTGGGCTATCCCTTGTACCTGACACTTGACTGGGCATCACTGTGTTGCTATGGTATGATCCTGGTAGTTGTTGTTAATAAAACAATAACAAATTCAAATTCAAACATTGCTGCATTCTTCTGTCACTGAGGATTCCAAACCTGCACTCAGTCTCCTCATTACTTTGGTACTGAACAGACAAACTTTGGAGCTCCTGCAAACTTTATTCACAAACTGCAACTATTTTACACAAATCTGCGACTGACAACAAGCACAGAGACTTCAAACAATCACTGAAGTAAGGACTGAAAGATTTACTTTTAAACAATAATGATTAAGACCTTTTTCGTAAGGTTGTTTTCCCTTGATTGCCAGCTGTTACTGTTTTTATCTTCATATCTTTCATATTTGTCCACCTAAACAATGCTTTAATGATACAGTTTGAGAAGTTTGATATGAATTTATCCAACTGACTTGAAAATGAAACTGACAACTGTCCTGTAATCTTACACAGAGAAACCAAATCCTGCGTCTTTGCCTTGACAGACGCCTAAAATGGCTCGAGCTGTGGTAAGTTACCCTTCACTGTGTCTGTTTCTAAACATTAAATCGCGTGAATTTTTAAAGAAAAATCCAACAACAACAATAATAATATGTAACAGAGCAAAACGTCAGATGACTTGAATGTTCCTCTGCAACACAAGATCCCTTTGGCTCAAAGTCTGCTTCCTCCACAGGCAAAGGAGAAGCTCCCACACTCATCCAGTGGAGACCGTTGTGCTCTGGACAATGAAGTTCCCGCTTTCATGTTCAGACCTATCAGCGCACCTGCATGTGAGCTCCCAAGTCCACCACCTGCTGATGCCAGCTTTCAGTCGAAGGACACAAACAAGATCATTCACCCAGATTTGAAAAATGATCGTTCATCCCTGGATGATGAAGTGGCGTTTTTCATGTGTCCTGCTGATGTTCCTCTGCCTCCGAGACCTCCACCCACTGCAGAGTTACGTCTCTGCAGAAAGCGCAGATATTCTGCTGTTTTTTCTGTGGAGGATGAAGAGGAACATTTGATGCCTAAACGCATGAGGCTGATGAGTTCTGATGTTCCAGTTTCTTCAGTTCCTCCACCTGCTGATGACAGCTTTCATTCAAAGGACACAAACAAGATCATTCATCCAGATTTGAAAAATGATCGTTCATCCCTGGATGATGAAGTGGCGTATTTCATGTGTCCTAGTGATGTTCCTCTGCCTCCGAGACCTCCACCCACTGCAGAGTTACGTCTCTGCAGAAAGCGCAGATATTCTGCTGTTTTTTCTGTGGAGGATGAAGAGGAACATTTGATGCCTAAACGCATGAGGCTGATGAGTTCTGATGTTCCACTTTCTTCAAGTCCTCCACCTGCTGATGCCAGCTTTCATTCAAAGGACACAAACAAGATCATGCATCCAGATTTTAAATATGATTGTTCATCCCTGGATGATGATTTGGCCTTTTTAATGTCTCCTCTGCCTCTGACACCTCCACCCATTGCAGAGTTAGGTCTGGGCAGAAAGCGCAGATATTCAAGCGTTTTTTCTGTGGAGGATGAAGAGGAACATTTGCCTCAGCCTAAACGCATGAGGCTGATGACTTGGGATGTCTCTAAGTCTCCAGCTGCTGAAAAGAAGTATGTTTGCTTTACGTGTCCTGAAGATAAGAGGTCTGAGTTACCTCTCAGCTCCCCCCAAGGCCATCCACCATCACCGGTCAATAATAATGACACTGACCAGTGTACCATTCTGCTGCCTCCTGAAATCCCAGTACCTCCAAGTCCTGCCCCTGTTGGAGTTCTAGAAACTGTTGACTTTCCTTGTGTTGATAATTAAATACGTGTTTGTAGTAATAAATTAATTTTTGAGCATATACATGTTGAGATGATTCGGTTGCTTATGATGGTTATAATTATCTAAACAGTATTATTCCTAATAAGATCTTTACTTTTTCTACTTATTTTCTCCATGAACTATTTTGATGTCTGTTTTGAAGATCCACTCATATCGTGACAGTATGCTTATTCTCAGTAGAGTGTATAGCCACATCTGAAGAAAGAATAAATTAAAGTCACTCATTAACAACTTACCACATACGCCGGAGCTGAGTTCAAGATGTAAGCAGACGTTTCACAGATATCTTGGTTGTCTTTCCATTTCCTACACTAACAGTATCCTGAGAATTGTCTTATACAGCTGATATAAAGGTGAAATTTGATGACTTAATCTAAGCATCATCAGCTTAAATGCAAATGAATCCACTGTACTTGAGGTAACCTAGAGCTGGGCGATAGAACGATAACGATATGTATCGCGATATAACTTTTTCTTGATAGAAAAATTAAACTATCGCGATAGACCTCGCCGCTCTTGTCCTCTTAAAAAAAAAAGAGAACAGCCAATCCAAATTAAGTAGTGCAGAGCCGAACCAATCACAGCCGCAGCGTCATGTCACATGACTTGTTACGTACAGCACAAGTGCCAAGCCGCACATGTGTATTTGTTTAGGAAGCAGCCAGCCACCGTATGGAACGCCAGGACTGCCATAATGAATTAATTAAATACACCATTAAATAATTAATTAAATGTGGCAATAATTAATTAAAATTGGAATTAATTAATTAAATAAATAGTTATGATATATGTAATTAATTAATTATTGACACATTTAATTAATTATTTATGTATTTCACGTTTTAATTAATTATTGACACATTTAATTAATTAATTATTGACATATTTAATTAATTATTTATGTATTTCACATTTTAATTAATTATTGACACATTTAATTAATTATTGACACATTTAATTAATTATTTAATGATATATTTATTTATTTCATTTTGGCAGTCCTGACGCCTGGCTCTCATCATGAAATAATTTTATCTGTCAGCCTCACCCATCAAACTCAGGGGGCGGGGTTAACGCTGATCGAGTCAAAACCATTGCTTTGGCCTGGTGGCCATTGTTTCTAGCACACAACAACCGGCATGTGGAAGCTAACAGAACTGAGCTTTGAAAAACCCTGTTTGTGTGTTACCAAATACCGTTTTAATATTTTTTTAGCCGAGAATGTAGTGGTTTAATCTTCATGTGTCTGGTCGGTTTGTCAAGATACAGCCTCTTTGCAAAAGTGTTTCGATGATTTCGGAGATGTCGTCCCAGTCTCACGGCAAAGCGTGGGATAGACCCGCTCGCCTCGCAAGCAATCCCACCGACAAAGCGCAGGCCCCGGTACACAGCTGTAGTAACCCCCGCTGACTTCTTTTACTGAGGTTATATTTATCGGTGTTTTATTTCCTGATGTTCTTATGTGTCCTACGTGTTTCAGTCGCCAATTCTGAATTATAACTAACATTAAAAACATGTTTAAGGAGGAGAGAGAGCAAATAAATCTGTTTAACATCTGATCTTTGGGTTTTTGTTCAGTAATCAGCGTGACCTGTGTATAAACACATAAAAGAGATAACGTTGGTGTTTCCGTCATGTAGTAACTGCTGGCTTTAACTGTACAAAGGTTGTTCGACACTATGAAACACATACAGACTTCATGATGTTCGGCTAATATTTTTATTGTGAATATTAATCATGCTGACCTCGCTCTGTACACCACGCAGCGAGGTCAGCATATCCACGATATCCTCAGCTCCATGAGTTAACACAAAGTTTCCCAGCTGACTAACTGCCAACTATTCCAGAGACGTGAAAATATACAGCATAAAGAAAAGTGTAAGAGACTCAGCAGCAGATTAGAATAACAGTTTGTGGCGTGAATAAGACACGGCGGGACCACGGAGCAACGTTCAGAGTCATCTTTATTTACATCTCACCACACCACAACACCCCCAAACCCCTCAGTCCCCGTGTTTTTAACTAGGCGGGCGTGATTAAGGATGCCGTGCAGGTGCGTCCGCCCTCCCTGCACGGCACCGCAGACCACGCCCCACCACACAGTTATACATTTAATAAATCACCAAATGAATCCAAGAAACGAGCAAACCTGTTCCGACAATTTGAATTTGTATTCCCTCAGCTGCAGACTCGCTGCTGTTTAAATGTTTGAAAAGGAAGATTAGATATAAACAAACGTCAAACATAGACTCAGTCTGCCTTCACATTTGATATGAGGCCAGCACGTATAGTGGCCTCAGCAGGCTATTACTGAAATACACGTGCTATATCATAAACTATGATATAAACAGGGAGGTCCTATTAACATGTTTAGTTTTAAAGGACACCTTCCTGCCTTTAGTCTCATTCATGAGCAGTATTCGTTTTCTTCTAACATCCAGATGTCTGCACAATGTGTTTCATAGTTTGTAACAAGCCTTTGACAGGTAAACATAACATGACCGAAAAAGCAAAAAAAAAAAAAAAAAAAAGAGAGAGAGAGAGAGAGAGAGTGTTGACATAAGAAGAGAAAATGCTCTCAATTATGGAGACAGGCAAATGGTTCATTTATGTTTGATGTGTGTTTATTCCTCCCTAAATATCGTCGCTGAAGTTTGCCATGCACGTCAGATTTTCCTGCGCATTTTTATACCTCTGCCAACAGAGAGAGAAAAAAAATCACATTCTAACAGACAGCTGGTGCTTAGAATACAGTTGAATAACTATTAAAAAACAGATGATATTTAGATGATAGTTCAGTCTAACACATGTGCCAGTGGTTCATTAAACGTCTGTGAAACTATGCAGTTATGAAACGTAACTTTAACCTCAGCCAAACCGATTTGCTCAGTTGTAAATAAAACAGCGAAGTAAACGTGACCCGACAGACAGAACCTGAGTGAATGAAGTCCAGCGTTTAACCACTGAGAGCTAAAACTCAGCTGAGGTTTGAAAGCTGTGTGCTGGTGATTGGACATCAGCCGCTGATGAAGCTGTTCGCCTATAAAGTGCTCTGTAAGGAAACAAGCTCCAGCAGCTCTGCGCTCGGGGAAAATACTATATTTACTTATCTTGTGCAGTTAAACTGTGACTATCACCAGGTAACTAGGCGTGTTTCTTGAATTAGCAGCAGGTGTTAAACAGCTGACAGATGAGGAGGAGGATGCATGCAGGTAAACTGAGGGTCTGCTGAGCTGATCGCTGGTTTCGTGAGAAAAATGTCAGCTCGTTCTTTATGTTACAGAAGCACAGAGACACAAGACCAGGCGGAAAGAGACGATCGTTCGGTGAAAATGAGAATCTGCGAATGCAACATGTGGAACACGGAGAGTGGAATATGTAAACAAACCGGTTAATGTACCCCCTCGGTGCGCTCTGCATGCTAACTGTTAGCAGAGCTAGTGAAATCTCTGAAAACATCTGAGAACTTTTGCAAACATGTTCTATGTTGACAACCTGACCAGACATACGGCGCGACATTCGCGGCTAAAACACTGTTAAAAGTGTAGCTGGTGACAGAAAAACGGCCTGTGATTTGATCTGCATTCTGGGATAACTGGCTGCCCCAAGTCTACACAAGCAATCGATTATCTAGGATCGACCTGTTTTGACTTACTTTGCACGGCAACCAATCAAATGTTAGAGAAGCTGCATGGGCAGCGTTAACCCCGCCCCCTGAGTTTGATGGGTGAGGCTGACAGATAAAATTATTTCATGACGAGAGCCAGGCGTCAGGACTGCCAAAATGAAATAAATAAATATATCATTAAATAATTAATTAAATGTGTCAATAATTAATTAAATGTGTCAATAATTAATTAAAATGTGAAATACATAAATAATTAATTAAATGTGTCAATAATTAATTAATTAAATGTGTCAATAATTAATTAAATGTGAAATACATAAATAATGAATTAAATGTGTCAATAATTAATTAATTACATGTGTCATAACTATTTATTTAATTAATTAATTCCAATTTTAATTAATTATTGCCACATTTAATTAATTATTTAATGGTGTATTTAATTAATTCATTATGGCAGTCCTGGCGTTCCATACCACCGTACCCCCCGGGTAATGGAGGAAATGAGTGTGCCGACTAGAAAAATCAACCGAGCGTGACCGAAGAAAAAACAGATGATGGTTCCAATGCCGGAGAGATTGTCGAACAGAAGAGCCATAGAAGTTCCGTAGTGTGAAGGTATTTCGGCTATTTCAAGTCTGACAAAAAACAGAGTAGCGTGCACTGTAAATTGTGCCGAAAGCAAGTCTGGAAATACAATAAACTGGTGCATGCGCTACGTTCACACGTACCCGGGTATTTTTGAAAACGCAGATTTTTCTATGCGTTTGCACCTTTCGTCCACACGTAAACGGCGTTTTTGGTCACTGAAAACGAAGATTTTTGAAAACTCTGTTTTTGCATTTACGTGTGGACTAGAAAAACGGAGAAAATGCAGCGTCAAAGGTGTGCGCATTTTTTGACGTCACACTGTGCGCCACGTTATTGTTTCAGTGAAATGAATTTCTACAATACTGTTACTGTTAATTCTACTCTCTGCAGTGTTTAAATGCTTACATATACACACAGTTACTGTCCCTCCACGCATACGACTCGGTTCTGCTTCTATGCCCCAGCTTTGTTTACTTTTTCCCACCGAGGCTTGTAGACTTCTGATTGGCCAACATTTCTGCACGGTTAGGAATCTAGCGCCACCTGCTGCTTTGGCATGTTCATAGCAGCGTTTTCCTTCATTTCTGCCTTTATGTGTGGACGGGATTATTTTTTAAAACGAAAACGGAAAATCTCCGTTTTCAAAAATACCCGTGTACGTGTGGACGTAGCCTCAGTCTCTGACTGGAAGCGCTAATTCGTCATTCGGCTTTTGTCAGACTAAAGTAACTGTTAAAACTGTTTGAAAAGCTAAGCTATACAACAAGGACAGATTGAGAATTTCCTTTTAGTTCTGAAGGATACAAAAAAAACAACAACAGCAATAGAATAATATTAAACACAAAGTGAACCCGTCTTCCTTCATTAAATAGGTTCTTTTAGATGTTAAGGAGGAATTGACTTAACCAGGCTGGCGGAGAATGAAGACAACCGGACACCTGCTGCAGATGGGGAATCAGTGAACTTTTATTGAGACAGAGACAACCTCTCAACACAGCTCACATCAAGAGATTCCTAATATTTGCTGTGAGGATGGGTATATATTCTCTAAAACTTACAGGAGGGGGTTGTGAGGAAAGTGCTGCATTAGCAGAAAAAACAACTCCATAAAAGGAAATCGGCCTTGGGTGTTCTAGTCTCTTCGCTTGCAGATATCTTGCACCTGCAGGATGAGGCGATCGCTTCTTATCGCTCTCAAGGCCAAAGTCGTGAGCACATTTTTATTACACAGTTGCACAGTAACTTTAAAGCTGAACAATATCTAAAGCTGAATAATGTTTGATCAGGTTATATTTTCTTCAAATCCCCCTTTTGACCCATCTTAAATGGGTCAACACACAAAAATAAGTAACATTCAAAGGAACACAGAGACGTGTCGAAGCCTGGCTCGAAAAACTCCTCGGGTCTTATCATTTGTCTTTATCTGTCATTGCAGATGAGGAGAAAAGAGTCCAGGCACCACCCTGCCCAGGGGTCGGCTGCAAGCAGTCTCGGTTCCCGACGAAAGCAGTAACAGCTGTCCTGCAACCAAGGATACAACGAGTCAGTGCAACCAGGGTAGTGACACAAAATTAACAGTTCCTGTAACCTAGCAACCAAAAAGCATAAGTAATGATAAAAATGTGGAGAGTACAGAGTATACTATAATAATGAGAGATATAAACGTGAAAATGTGAAAGAATAAATCAACCGTAAAATAAACACAGAACGGTAACTGCTAAGGACATTCAAAAGTGAATATGTTAAAAAGTGAGGAAGGGGTGTGGAATAAAACAATTTATATCCAGTGGTGGGAGTACACATTCACTCAGGCTTAAGTCCGGAGACCCTGAGAACATCGCTTAACCCTCACAACCCGACCAGACACAGTTCAACCAGATATATCCTTCAAGAGGAAGTGGGTGAGGGAAACAATTAATAACAAGCCTAATACAAAACACCACAGAGAAACAACCATTCTAGAAGCATTTAAACAAGAGAAAGACGATAATGTTCGTCACCCTCACGATCAGAGTTTTCATCATCCGTTGGCGAGGAGTTAAAGAGCAACAAAAAGTATCAGTGACACAACTTTAAATGAGCTTTCAGCAGTTAAAACTATTGCAATGTAAAATGTAAATCTTAAAAACTCAAGCCAATATAAAAGCAAAGTCATAAAAGATGTTAAAAATAGAAAAATAAAAATGTTTAGTTCAGTATGAAGAACACCCCCTTTTGTAACCAGCCGGCTTGTAGGTTGAGCTTTGGCTCCCTCAAGTGGTTGGTGATGCTGTTGCAGCTCCTTCTGACAGGTCCTTCTGCACCTCTCTCAAGGTTCTTCCTGGTTCGGTGGCAGCAGCGCACTGTGTGTAATGAAACCAGGTGTCACCTTTCCCTTCGAGCCTGACAGCGTGGGAGGTCCGCTCTGTTATGCGGTAAGGGCCTGTCCAGCGAGGCTCAGCCCACTTTCTCTTTGTGACTTTCAGGAGGACGTAGTCCATTCCAGGTGTAGCCGCCTCTTTCAGCTCTTGCTGGTTTCTTTCAGCGACCTGTGAGGAATACTGGGCAACAAAACTGCGGAGCATGTTATAATATGTCCTCGGATCGAGGTCTGAATCAGCTTCATCCGACATTAACAGGCGAGAGGAGGGGCCAGGAAAAGGCCTGCCATGCTCCAACTCAAATGGAGTGTAACCAGAGGTTTGATTTACTGAGCATCTTATGGACATTAATGCAAGAGGCAATGCCTTAACCCAATCTAATTTGGTCTGTGCACAGATTTTAGCCAATTTAGTTTTTAGAGTTTGATTCATCCTTTCCACTTTCCCCTGGGATTGGGGGTGGTAAACTGAGCCAAACTTGTGTTTCAAACCTAATGCGGCTTCAACCCTCTGCAGATCGTGGTTCCTGAAGTGTGAACCATTGTCCGACCTTATGACCTCGGGAAACCCATGCTGTGGTATATAATGATTAATCAGACACTTCACCACAGTTCTACTGTTTTCACTTGCTGTCGGCCAGGCTTCTGGCCAACCTGAAAATGCATCCACAGCCACCAGCAGGTACCTGTAACTACCTACTCTGTCCACCATGTCTGTGTAATCAATGATTATTTCTTTCCCTGGGCAAAGTGGGATGGGGAAGTACCCTGCTATTGGCTTGAAGGCGGGCTTGATTCCAAATTGGTTGCACTCCTTACAGGTTTTAACCATGTATTTTGTCATGTCTTTTAGATAAGGGTGCCACCAGGCGGCTAAGTTCCTCATCATTTGTGCGGGTCCCACATGCCCCACTCCATGTGCCTCTTCCATTGCTGTCTGTCTGACCCCTGGCGGTAGAATGGGCCTTCCATCTGGGCCACGCCAAACATCTGTGTTTGTGGCCCCTCTTGTTACCCATAATGATTTTTCCTGGGGGCTGGCTTTGTCCTGTAACTCTCTGATTGTGGCTAGGCCTAGTTGTATGGGTGGTCTTTCTGGAGGGGGTGTGGCTTCTGGGTCCATTACCATAATCAGGGAGGGTAAGTAACCAGCTGTCTGCTTAGCTACTAAGTCGGCCTGTTTGTTACCTAATGCCACTAAGTTCAATCCGGCACTGTGTCCTTTGCATTTTACCACTGCCACCTTAACAGGTAACAACAGTGCTTCCGCTAATTCCCTCATTTCTATCTCATGTTTAATAGGCTTTCCGCTGGCTGTCAAAAAACCAGCTCTTAGCCACTGCTTGAGCTCCACATGCACTGCTCCCACAGCATAAGCTGAATCACTGTATATATTCACTTTCTGTCCCTTTCCCATCCTTAAGGCTTCAATCACCGCTCTCAGTTCAGCTCTCTGTGCAGACTGTTGTCCTGTCAACTGCTCTGCTTTCACTGTTTTCCATCTCATGTCTGTCTGTTCCACTATTGCCCATGCAGCCTTCAACATTCCACTTTCAGTTCTGAAACAACATCCATCTGTGAACCAATCTTTTTCTGCATCCATTAGAGGTTCTGCCTGCAAATCTGGCCTGATTTTCTCCTGTACCTGCACAACCTCTTCACACATATGTGGTTCCCCTGATCCCATGTGATCAGCCATGTTTATGCCTTCATGTGAGTAGGTGATGTGTGGTGCTTCCAAAATGGTACTGAGGCGTCTCTGCCTGAGTGAAGTGAGTGTGAAGGCCTGTGAGGAGACGTAGGCCACCACACTGTGTGATGTCAAAATTTTTAGTGGGTGGTTCATCACTATGTGTGCTGTTTTCTGAATGATTTTTGCAAGTCCAGAAACGTGTTGTGTGCACGGTGGGTGGCGTTTTTCAGTGTTGTCAAGCATTACGCTTACATATGTCAACACTTTTCTCTCTCCCCCTTTTTTCTGGAACAGGATACCATTGATATGGGTTCCAGTTCCAGAAACATCAAGATGAAAAGGCAAAGCATAATCTGGCACAGCAAGGTCAGAGGCGACAGAAAGCTGTTGTTTTAACTTTATAAACGCCTGTTCTGTTTCTGTAGTCCATGAGAGGCGAGCAGAGAGGTTTCTCATGCCTTGTTCATTTACCAAAACGCGCAAAGGGGAAGTAAGGCCAACATAGTCTGGGACATAGGTCCTGCTGTAACCAGTCAGGCCCAAAAATGACAACATGTCTTTTACAGTTAGAGGTTTTGGATGGTGCAAAATGGAGTTCCTGTGTTCTGGGGACAAGGAAATACCGGACTGTGAGACCATGCGGCCTAGAAAAGAAACCTGTTTTCTTGCAATCTGTAGTTTGTTTTTGCTCACTTTAAAACCTGTGTTGGCCAGGTGGTGAAGTACCACTCTGGTGGCCTCCAAACAGATGTCAGCCGTGGGGGCAGACAGCAAAAGGTCATCCACATATTGTATTAACATACAGTCAGATGGTAGTGGGCTGGTTTGTAAAAGTTCTTTCAAACACTGATTAAACAGTCCTGGGGAGAGGGCAAATCCCTGTGGTAAGCGAGTGTAACGCCATTGTCGGCCTCTAAATGTAAATGAGAAAATGTCACGCAGTGACTCACGAAGTGGGAGGCAGAAAAAGGCATTAGCCAAGTCAATGCAGGTGAACCAGGCATGAGATGGTGGGAGGTTGGTCAAGGCAACATAAGGATTAGGCACAGGCAAAGTAGGAGTGCCAAGTAAGGCATTAATCCTTCTCAAATCATGTGCCATTCTGAACTTCCCCGTGCCTTTTTTCTCAACGGGTAGGATGGGCGTGTTCCACTTAGAGCAGGAGGGCTCCAAGACACCGGCAGTGACCAAACCAGAAATTGTTTCTGCAATCCCAGCCTCAGCCTCCGGTCTGTGTGGGTACTGAGGCTGCCACAAAGGGGTAGCAGATGACAGTTGAAAAGAGACTGGCTCCACATCAACTAAACCTACATCTGTGGGTCCAAGGGACCACAAACAATCTGGAAGAGAGTCGAGTAAAGGCGCAGCATCACAGTGGTCTGTGTGTTCTCTTCCATGTGACCCGCTGACCACTCCATGTTGCAGTGTTGAGGAATTAAAGCAATCATTTAAAATTTGGTATGTCTTGGTAGATGGAGAAAACAAAACCTGTGGGAGTTTTGTAGGTGTCCAGTCAGTGGCCGCAAGGGAACGTTTAACCATTCCACCCAGCTCCTTAGCCTGGTGTCCAGGATGTAAGGCCAGTGACACATGGGGAGCTGCCTCATCAGACATCATGTACCACTGTAATTGATCTGTTGTAAAAGTAACCGCTGCTGCCACTCCCTCCGGTGCCGCAAAAATGCACGACATGTTCAGAGACCAAGCCCGCCCCTCACACTGCTCTTGGAACATGTGCTGGTACCAGGTGGTGTCATGCCTGTCATAAAACAGTGTAACATGAGGTGGGTCAGGGGGAGGGACATAAGGATGTAGGAGTGAGAGCCACGGCCGCCATTGCTGAAAAGCAGTCCAAACTCCTGGTTCAGCAGGTGTTTCAACTTCCAATAATGCCCAGTAGATGTCAGCAGAGTCCGCCAAACAGGAGGAGGGTTGCAGCAGAAACTGACCACCTCCCTCTGGCCCCTCAGAGCAGGGAAGTACAACCCCAGTAGGGAGAGTCACAGTTAGGCCTTGTGAAGAGCAGAGTATTGTGGCTCCTAATTTAATCAACAAGTCTCTTCCCAGTAAATTCACAGGCGCCTGTTTTGAACAAACATAGGTGTGTAACAAGGTCTGATCTCCAACCGTTGTGGGGAGGGGCACGGTGTAAGGCAGAGTTTTAGGTTCCCCAGATATGCCCACCACTGTAATCACTCTGTCAGTAAGTCTTTCACGAGCAACATCCTTAATGGTGGAGTACGTAGCTCCAGTGTCCACTAAAAAGCTGCTTCTTCTTCTATCTACAGTTATGGACAGCATAGGGTCCGCCGTTGTCCCTTCACCGTCCTGGGCAGTCTGTGGGGTGTCCTATAGCTGGGGACCACCCTCGTAGTACTCCCACCCCATCACAGGCATCTGTGGGGCCGGGGGCACTTCAACTAAAGCACCACGAGGTCCACCTCTGTGGCCAGGATGCTGATAGGGCCCACCACGGGCTCCCCTGCCTCTTCCAGCAGCCGGGTTCAAAGGGCACGCTTTAGCCCAGTGTCCAGGTTGTCCACACCGGAAACAAACATACATCTGGCCTCCCCTACCACCTCCCATCTGACCCCTTCCCCTGAAACCACCTCTGTTTCCTCCAAATGGGGAACCTCTCTGCCCATAAGGGGCCGGGGAGTGATAAGCACCATACTGGGGGGGCTGTGGATCAGTTGGCCATGGGTTCGGATACAAATCAGGGGCAACTGGACCAGGAGCGGGAGCCGCAGCGGCCACAAGCTGCTTTTTAGGCTTGTCACCTTTTCCACCCAGGTCGTTTTTAGCTTTCTGCAGCTGAACCTTCAACAGTTGCAACTGTAAATCTTCGACGCTCTCCGCTTTATCATCAGACTTAATCTGCACTTTGTTAAGATTAAAAATCAAATGTTTCTTCCAGATTGCAAAGTCACAGTCCTGCAAATCAGGATTATCCTCCATTTTCTGGCTTACTGACTCCGGAATGCCCCTCAGCACCGCCCTTCTAAACCACATGCTCTGTGAACAAGTCCTACTGGGGTGATGACCTGTATGGTTCACCCAGTCTTCAACAGCCTGATTTAGATACTGGGTGGGATTTTGCTTTCCCTCCCATTTAAATTTCTGTAAGGTGCCTTGATTTTTGGGTGGGAATTGTTTGCGCAGGGCCGGTCCAATAAACCTCAAGGCCTGCATTAGTGGCACCTCGTTCTCATGCATGGTAGTACCCGCATTTTGTTCCAGGTCCGCTGCCTGAGATCGGGATGTGCACCTAGTTATAATAGCTCTAAAATCTCCCAGTGCGAGGTCCTGTCCAGCTGTGTATTTATCCAAACCAGCCAACCAGGCATTCCCTCCCTCCGTTATGTCAGGGAGTTTGTCCACTAGGGCCTGGACATCTCCGAATGAATAAGGTTGATACACTGGTCTACGTTGCGCTTTAGTCTGGACCAGGGGAAATATGCCTGGAGGCTGAGGCACAGGGCCCTTAGATCTAGTCTGATATCCTAAACTGGGAGGGGTAGAGGGGCGTGTATTGTTAAGGTCACTGAGTTCATCATCAGTATCCTCAGTTTCTTCCCCGCCTGGTGGGGTAGCAGTGTCAGCAAAAACGTGGGCTAAACTCATCTGTGTTTCCGGATCCTGACGGCCTACCAAAGACATGGTAACTGTGACATTTGGTGAAGTGCCAGGCTCAGTTTTTGCAGTAGCGGTCAGATCTCCTTTAACAGCGACAGGAGTGCTGGCAAAGGGGTTGGACCGGGAAAGAGGGGCTGACGCAACACGATTATTCACCTGGACCACTGACCTATGTTCATTTAAGCAGCTGCGTAATGCTGCTTCTAGATCAGTTAATTGTTGTTCAGTGGGTTCCTGTCTGTTCATTCGAACCGCAAATGGTGCGCTCGCAAATGGGTCAGTTAGGCCCTCAGATCCGGTTCCAAAACAATGGGACATAGAAGAGGGGGCTCTACTACTAGCTGAGGATGTCGCCGACAGAGAGGAGCTTCCTGGGCAAAAATGCTTGGTATCTATGGGAGTTGGAGCTACGGGCGGTTCTTCTCCAATAGTCATTATTCCACCAGAGATATTAAGTACCGGATATATGCCTGCTGAGGGAGGAGTTGAGGCAGAATAGGGAGGTGGCTGAGACCTATTTTTCTTCATGTGTGGTTTTGCAGTTTCCCATAAACACACCCAGTGATTAAATTTAGCTTTGCGGCCTGCGTGCTTATCTGCTTCCTTTCTGTGTCTCACCCCGCTCATCACACCTGCACCTGCTGCTGCTGAGTTGGCTTCTTCCTCTTTCTCTTTTGCCTGCATAGCCTTATTCTGCCAAATTATTCCCCAGTTACCACTACTCCCCTCGTCCTTTCCCTTTTCTTTCATTAACCTTTCAGCTGTTTTCCTCAATGACTCTTTCTGCTTTTTTGCTTCTTTAGGCTGGTGTGTGGAGTTGATGACTGTCTCAACACATGTTAATTGTTCTCCCAATGTGCTAAGAATAACACCGGGACCCCAACCATCATCATTAGTTTCTCGATCTAATTCTCCATCCATTTTACTGTCAATGGAGGAGTGTTCTTTTATTGATTTTAAAGGAGAATTTGGGCCAGCTGGGTTTCTGCCTCTGTTAGGCACTAACAGCTGGGGCGCTGCTTTAAAGGTGAGTCAGCACTGAAATATCCCTTCAGGTGTTACCAAGCTTCTACCAAACCGGGGTCTGGCGGGTAGCCTTGCCTAGAGCTTCCTGATAGGGGTGCTAGTTGGTTGTCACCTTGTTCACACGTCTCATTCACACTTCATACATTACCTGCAGTCACTCATTACCCTCCTTATGTATGTAATAAATGTGTAAAAAAAATTCTATGTGTGGTGTATTATTTTAACCAAAAGAGGAACCTAGTTCCTTTAATTGTGTAATCTGTGAACAACGGAGAACCAAACTGTCCTGCCCAGTGTTTCACAGCAAGCATTCAGCGTGTATTTATGTGTGTCCAATATCAAACAGAACATCAAAACATTTAAAACACTAAAATCATCAGGGTTTTAAGAAGAGATCCGTTTTCTCCTATTGATCAAAGGGACCCCTCCTTTGGACTCCAACCAGTACTTCTCCTTTTTAAGTTTTAGAGGATCTTTTCTAATAAAGTCCTCTGGGCCTTCCTAACCCTTCTGTAGTTTAGAGAATATTACTAAAAAATATTCTCAAGGCCTTTAACCTTTTAATTTGTTTAGAAAGGCGTTACTAATAAACCCTTTCAAGGTCCCAGACCTGCACTGAGGTATGTATCCGACACCGGAGAGCAACCCGTCGGCTGCAACCGTGGTCAGACCTCAGTTCACTCTTATCTTTATTCACTTATTCACTTATTTCTTATTCACTTATCTCTTATTCACTTATTTCTTATTCACTTGTCTGATTCTCAACAAGCCTTAAGTAAGCCAGACAATTTTGGTTATGAATTACTAGGAGTTTGGACACTAAGTATTTTTATAATGTTCAATATAGCAGAAATAAAAGGTCTGCTTACCTTGTTTTTGTGTGCACACAGCTTTTGTCCAAACTCCGTTCACTCAGACCACGGCCGAAGTCCTCCCATCCGTTCCAGTTGACCTGGAGCGGATCCTGTTCCGTGACGCCAATTGAAGGATACAAAAAAAACAACAACAGCAATAGAATAATATTAAACACAAAGTGAACCCGTCTTCCTTCATTAAATAGGTTCTTTTAGATGTTAAGGAGGAATTGACTTAACCAGGCTGGCGGAGAATGAAGACAACCGGACACCTGCTGCAGATGGGGAATCAGTGAACTTTTATTGAGACAGAGACAACCTCTCAACACAGCTCACATCAAGAGATTCCTAATATTTGCTGTGAGGATGGGTATATATTCTCTAAAACTTACAGGAGGGGGTTGTGAGGAAAGTGCTGCATTAGCAGAAAAAACAACTCCATAAAAGGAAATCGGCCTTGGGTGTTCTAGTCTCTTCGCTTGCAGATATCTTGCACCTGCAGGATGAGGCGATCGCTTCTTATCGCTCTCAAGGCCAAAGTCGTGAGCACATTTTTATTACACAGTTGCACAGTAACTTTAAAGCTGAACAATATCTAAAGCTGAATAATGTTTGATCAGGTTATATTTTCTTCAGTTCTCAGTTTATTTGATATTGACAAAAGTTAGTGAGTTTTGTCTGTTCTTCTGTAAAACAAACTAAGATTTATTTTTAGAATTAATATTTTGTTTCTAAGTGGAATTGACAATTTAGTCGTCTGTTTCGTTTGTTCTATTTTGAAACTTAAACGCTTTAACGGCTGCCTTTTGTGTAGTTTGCAATATTTGCCTTTATTTATCTGAAAAAGTCTCATGTTCCTTAAGTACATCTACCCTGTTGAACTTATTATGGGAAATAAATATTTAAATAAAAACAAGCTGCTGATTATTTCACATTTTACTTGTGAGCAACGGCACATTTAAATCTTACAAATATAGTTATTTGGCTTATATCGTGATAGATATCGTTATCGCCTGAAATGAAAAAAACACATCGTGATATGAAAAAATCTTATATCGCCCAGCTCTAAGGTAACCTAACACTGACCATGAACGCCACAATCACTGTGCGCCAGTCCAACACAGTGCTTTACTGTGGACTCACCACAGTACTGCAAACTAAAGTGTTTATCTTCCAGTCCAATCCAATCCATCTTTATTGAGAAAGCACTTTAAAATACCCAGGACAAAACCAAAGTGCTGTACAGTAAATGAGTTAAGAACAATAGAATAAAACATAACAGTAAAAAAATAAAACACATAATACATAAAAAATTTAAACAGCCCTATATTTAAAAACAAGATAAAACAGCAAAAATAAACTAAAAAACTCAAACTAAAAACCAACATCTTACAAGGTGTCAAAGGTCAGGGTGAAGAGATGAGTTTTCAGGAGTGATTTAAGAACAGGCAGAGAAGAAGCCTGTCTAATCTCTAAAGGCAGATCGTGTCACAGTTTCAGAGATGCTACAGCAAAAGCACGATGTCCTCTAAGTTTGCGCTCAGTCCTGGGAACATTCAGGAACAGCTGATCAGCTGACCTGAGACAGCGGGTGGGTTTATAAGACTGTGGCAGCTCAGAGAGTTAAGATGCAGCTAGGTCATGGAGAGCTTTAAAGGCAAATAAAAGAATTTTTAAATGAATGCCAAAAGAAATGGGCAGCCAGTGAAGTGAAGCTAAAATAGGGGAGATGTGCTCAAACCTTCGAGTGCCAGTTAAAACACAAGCTGCAGCATTTTGCACCCTCCGTAAACGAGCAGTGGCGTGTCTAGAAATCTTTTGTTGGGGGGGCCAGGTAGGGGCACAGATTTGGAGAAGGGTGGCAGATGTAATTGTCAGATAATGTTAAAAACAATTCTACCAACCGTTAACCATAATTCAATAACCCTGTAAACCTAATAAGCGAATGCGCTTTTAACTCTTATTAGAATGAGATTTTAACCACTACGGTGCAAAGTTTTTAGATACTGCGTTGATAAAGTACAAGAGATACAATCAGTCAGTGTTTATTCAGCAGTCAAGGACATCAATATTTGCATAGTATTTTTACTGACATGTAGTGCACATATGTTTTGGGCAAAAACATTTTTGAATATTAAAATACGAACATTTTAACATACAATTGGTAAATTAGCCAATGCCAATGCAAAACCAATGCCTATTAAAAAAAGAAGATAATCTTCTCACAAACTGGTGTTTGATTTTGAAACAGGAAAAAAGTGTGGAAACAACTGAAAAGACTAACATTTGAATAACACCTGAAAGCAAGTAAATACTTTCTATGCTGCCTTATGGTAAACTTTGGTAATATTGATAAAGAACAACACTGGCTGATGATGAAATACAGTCAGCTGGCATGGTGACACTGCCAGTATTAACCTGCAGAGCTGGACTGGGACAAAAAATTGGGCATTTTCACTACAGACCAGCCCACCAGGTATTAAAGCCATAAAGCCTTTGAATGAAAACAAACGCTGTTGTGACAGTGATGTACACTGTCTTTTTGGTATATGTATGATTTCTATACATTTTACGTCAGATAAAAACTTTGTTCGCAAGATTCAGATAATTATTTAATAAAAGCTAAATATTTGAAATGAGAATAAAAAAGAAAAGTATTTCTTTGTGCCCCCCTCTCCCTGTTAATGCCCTACCTGGCCCCCTGGCAACACTTTGCTAGATCCGCCCCTGCACAGTTACCAGCTGTTAGCTACATAAAAAAAGGATGCTGGTGTTATTTGTCTCTCAGAAACAGTTCATAACTTCCCTTCAACTCATTCATGTCACCTAAAAGGTAAACCTGTTTCTCCATCACTGTTCAGCTCTGATGATTCAGTAAGGACATCTCCTGGTTTCATCTTCATGTTTCCCTCTCACCACATATACAAACCGATATCATGACCAGCAGCTTTACAGCTGTGGCTCCAGCAAACATCAGCTGATACTAGAAATTAATATTAAATAAATTCTAACAACAGCTGATCAAGCTTAAACGTGCTGCTGTTGTTTAGCGCGACATCCGCTGGTTTCCAATGATCAGCTGATCGGCTTTTCTCTCTTGTTTATTTATCTCCCACTTTGCGCCAGAAACAGGAATCAGAATCAATAAAGTATTCTGATTCCTGTTTCTGGCGCAAAGTGGGAGATAAATAAACAAGAGAGAAAAGCCGATCAGCTGATCATTGATCAGTTTCATGATCAAAGTAGCAACAGAAGAGGGAGGGGGGGGGGGGGGGGGGGATAAGAGAAGAGGCAGCTGTGCAGCGTAAAGACAGAATAACTCCAGCTTTGTGTCTTTTCCCATTCTAGCTAAAGTACGGGACAAACTGCATCTCTTCTCAGCTCAATACGAAACACGTAATATTTTCTCTGAATGAGGGACCATTCCATTTTTTAAGGAGCCGTTGGCAACTCTACTAACTAACCTTATGAATAAAATAAAGTTCACTATCAGTAACATCATAGCAACCGAACAGCTGTATAGAAACTCCTTCATGCTAGCTCACGCAGTACGAGTTATTGTAACTGACTGTAAAAAGTCAGCACAACGAAAATAAACTCCACCTAAACTTGGTTTATATCTGACCCAGATAGACTGCAGGTCATAACTTCTTACCTGAAGTTCAGTTCACCGCCTCCGGCCTCTGCTCCTCGTGCCTTTCCGTCATCCACCTGCCAGCGTGTTGCATCTGCTGGCCTCCACCACTTGCTAATGTTACTGAATCTGTGGAAGCTCCGCAATAGCCACCACCAAACAATTGAGTTATTTTTACACATCTCCCAGCATCTGGCCAATCCACCACCTTTCAGTGTTTATACTGTTACGGGGAAAAAATGAAAAAAAAAACAAAACATTGGCCCATAAAAACGAAAAATCACCATCGGCCCACCAGGCAAATGCCCAGTATGCCCGATGGCCAGTCCAACTATGTCCTCTGGGCTGGATGGTCGCGGATGAAAAGCTTTGGTGCATTACCGTGAGGCGAAGGCCATCCATCACAGCTTTTTTGGGTTAGATAAATGAAAACTATGTTTTTGTAATAATTCCTGTGACTCCTCCTGCTTTTTCAACTCAGCCCATCACACGTCTATGTCTCTCCTTGTTTCATCTTTTATTATGAAAGGGTTGTGTTTCCATGCTCAGTGTGTTTCATTTTGCTTCCCCTGTGGTGTCAGGTTCATTTGTGTCAGCTGTGTTTCCACTTCCCCTTTTATTTTCTGTGTATTTAAGTCCGCTGTCTTCCTCTGGTCAGTGCTGGTGCGTCTGTTTTCCTCCATTCACGTTATTCCGGGTTTCAGGTTATCTCCTGATTCTGTTTAGGTCCATGTTCATGTTCATGTTCATGTTTTTTCATCAGAGTTTCTCGCATGCACCTCCTCGGATTCATGTTCATGTTTTTCCTGTCATAGTTGTCATAGTCATACCGAGTTATTCCCAGTGTAGGTTTTAGTTTTAGTTGTCGCCCCTGTTTGCTGGGCCTTGTTTTGTGTTCATGTTTTTTCAACCTAATAAATGATTTGATTTTTGTTAAGATTCAGTTCCATCTCTCCCTTGTCTGCTTTCGGGTTCATATTGCAATCACATCAGCCACCGTGACAATAAACTTATTTTGATTTTTAACTTTCTTTATTTTTTCAACAATATTATGTATATATAAACATTTTGCATCTTACAATATAAAGCCTGGATCCTGCACATATTGCACTTTGAACTTGAAGTGTGTTGTCTGTTTATTGGAGATTGTACTACTTGAATTCATTATCCTGGTGATATAACACATTAATTCTCCATTTGGAATCAATATAGTATATAATACAGTATCTGTCTATCCATCTATATAGCTATTGAATTGAACTGGAGTGAATGGAAGAGAATTAAATAATGGATTTCATGTTTATGTTTATCTATGTTGTAACAGTGACGACTTGAGACATCTGTTTGGCACTATATGAAGAGAATTAAATAAAATTTAAATGAAAATGATATTAACTGTATTTATACATTTTATATTTTTGTATGAGACACTGTCAGTGTGCTGTTATATAACTCAGGTATTTTTAAGGCCTGACTGGTGGCATTGGTGCCCATTGCTTTACTGTGCTGTTGGATGTGTATGTGGGCTATCCCTTGTACCTGACATTTGACTGGGCATCACTGTGTTGCTATGGTATGATCCTGGTAGTTGTTGTTAATAAAACAATAACAAATTCAAATTCAAACATTGCTGCATTCTTCTGTCACTGAGGATTCCAAACCTGCACTCAGTCTCCTCATTACTTTGGTACTGAACAGACAAACTTTGGAGCTCCTGCAAACTTTATTCACAAACTGCAACTATTTTACACAAATCTGCGACTGACAACAAGCACAGAGACTTCAAACAATCACTGAAGTAAGGACTGAAAGATTTACTTTTAAGCAATAATGATTAAGACCTTTTTCGTAAGGTTGTTTTCCCTTGATTGCCAGCTGTTACTGTTTTTATCTTCATATCTTTCATATTTGTCCACCTAAACAATGCTTTAATGATACAGTTTGAGAAGTTTGATATGAATTTATCCAACTGACTTGAAAATGAAACTGACAACTGTCCTGTAATCTTACACAGAGAAACCAAATCCTGCGTCTTTGCCTTGAGAGACGCCTAAAATGGCTCGAGCTGTGGTAAGTTACCCTTCACTGTGTCTGTTTCTAAACATTCAATCGTGTGAATTTTTAAAGAAAAATCCAACAACAACAATAATAATATGTAACAGAGCAAAACGTCAGATGACTTGAATGTTCCTCTGCAACACAAGATCCCTTTGGCTCAAAGTCTGCTTCCTCCACAGGCAAAGGAGAAGCTCCCACACTCATCCGATGCAGACCGTTGTGCTCTGGACAATGAAGTTCCCGCTTTCATGTTCAGACCTATCAGTGCACCTGCATGTGAGCTCCCAAGTCCACCACCTGCTGATGCCAGCTTTCAGTCGAAGGACACAAACAAGATCATTCACCCAGATTTGAAAAATGATCGTTCATCCCTGGATGATGAAGTGACGTTTTTCATGTGTCCTGCTGATGTTCCTCTGCCTCCGAGACCTCCACCCACTGCAGAGTTACGTCTCTGCAGAAAGCGAAGATATTCTGCTGTTTTTTCTGTGGAGGATGAAGAGGAACATTTGATGCCTAAACGCATGAGGCTGATGAGTTCTGATGTTCCAGTTTCTTCAAGTCCTCCACCTGCTGATGACAGCTTTCATTCAAAGGACACAAACAAGATCATTCACCCAGATTTGAAAAATGATCGTTCATCCCTGGATGATGAAGTGGCGTTTTTCATGTGTCCTACTGATGTTCCTCTGCCTCCGAGACCTCCACCCACTGCAGAGTTACGTCTCTGCAGAAAGCGAAGATATTCTGCTGTTTTTTCTGTGGAGGATGAAGAGGAACATTTGATGCCTAAACGCATGAGGCTGATGAGTTCTGATGTTCCAGTTTCTTCAGTTCCTCCACCTGCTGATGCCAGCTTTCAGTCAAAGGACACAGACAAGATCATGCATCCAGATTTTAAATATGATTGTTCATCCCTGGATGATGATTTGGCCTTTTTAATGTCTCCTCTGCCTCTGACACCTCCACCCATTGCAGAGTTAGGTCTGGGCAGAAAGCGTAGATATTCAAGCGTTTTTTCTGTGGAGGATGAAGAGGAACCTTTGCCTCAGCCTAAACGCATGAGGCTGATGACTTGGGATGTCTCTAAGTCTCCAGCTGCTGAAAAGAAGTATGTTTGCTTTCCGTGTCCTGAAGATAAGAGGTCTGAGTTACCTCTCAGCTCCCCCCAAGGCCATCCACCATCACCGGTCAATAATAATGACACTGACCAGTGTACCATTCTGCTGCCTCCTGAAATCCCAGTACCTCCAAGTCCTGCCCCTGTTGGAGTTCTAGAAACTGTTGACTTTCCTTGTGTTGATAATTAAATACGTGTTTGTAATAAATTTTTGAGCAAATACATGTTGAAATGATTCGGTTGCTTATGATGGTTATAATTATCCAAACAGTATTATTCCTAAGAAGATCTTTACTTTTTCTACTTATTTTCTCCATGAACTATTTTGATGTCTATTTTGAAGATCCACTCATATCGTGACAGTATGCTTATTCTCAGTAGAGTGTATAGCCACATCTGAAGAAAGAATAAATTAAAGTCACTCATTAACAACTTACCACATACGCCGGAGCTGAGTTCAAGATGTAAGCAGACGTTTCACAGATATCTTGGTTGTCTTTCCATTTCCTACACTAACAGTATCCTGAGAATTGTCTTATACAGCTGATATAAAGGTGAAATTTGATGACTTAATCGAAGCATCATCAGCTTAAATGCAAATGAATCCACTGTACTGTACTGAACAGACAAACCTTGGAGCTCCTGCAAACTTTATTCACAAACTGCAACTATTTTACACAAATCTGCGACTGACAACAAGCACAGAGACTTCAAACAATCACTGAAGTAAGGACTGAAAGATTTACTTTTAAACAATAATGATTAAGACCTTTTTCGTAAGGTTGTTTTCCCTTGATTGCCAGCTGTTACTGTTTTTATCTTCATATCTTTCATATTTGTCCACCTAAACAATGCTTTAATGATACAGTTTGAGAAGTTTGATATGAATTTATCCAACTGACTTGAAAATGAAACTGACAACTGTCCTGTAATCTTACACAGAGAAACCAAATCCTGCGTCTTTGCCTTGACAGACGCCTAAAATGGCTCGAGCTGTGGTAAGTTACCCTTCACTGTGTCTGTTTCTAAACATTAAATCGTGTGAATTTTTAAAGAAAAATCCAACAACAACAATAATAATATGTAACAGAGCAAAACGTCAGATGACTTGAATGTTCCTCTGCAACACAAGATCCCTTTGGCTCAAAGTCTGCCTCCTCCACAGGCAAAGGAGAAGCTCCCACACTCATCCGATGCAGACCGTTGTGCTCTGGACAATGAAGTTCCCGCTTTCATGTTCAGACCTATCAGTGCACCTGCATGTGAGCTCCCAAGTCCACCACCTGCTGATGCCAGCTTTCATTCAAAGGACACAAACAAGATCATTCACCCAGATTTGAAAAATGATCGTTCATCCCTGGATGATGAAGTGGCGTTTTTCATGTGTCCTACTGATGTTCCTCTGCCTCCGAGACCTCCACCCACTGCAGAGTTACGTCTCTGCAGAAAGCGCAGATATTCTGCTGTTTTTTCTGTGGAGGATGAAGAGGAACATTTGATGCCTAAACGCATGAGGCTGATGAGTTCTGATGTTCCAGTTTCTTCAGTTCCTCCACCTGCTGATGCCAGCTTTCAGTCAAAGGACACAGACAAGATCATGCATCCAGATTTTAAATATGATTGTTCATCCCTGGATGATGATTTGGCCTTTTTAATGTCTCCTCTGCCTCTGACACCTCCACCCATTGCAGAGTTAGGTCTGGGCAGAAAGCGTAGATATTCTGCTGTTTTTTCTGTGGAGGATGAAGAGGAACCTTTGCCTCAGCCTAAACGCATGAGGCTGATGACTTGGGATGTCTCTAAGTCTCCAGCTGCTGAAAAGAAGTATGTTTGCTTTCCGTGTCCTGAAGATAAGAGGTCTGAGTTACCTCTCAGCTCCCCCCAAGGCCATCCACCATCACCGGTCAATAATAATGACACTGACCAGTGTACCATTCTGCTGCCTCCTGAAATCCCAGTACCTCCAAGTCCTGCCCCTGTTGGAGTTCTAGAAACTGTTGACTTTCCTTGTGTTGATAATTAAATACGTGTTTGTAATAAATTTTTGAGCAAATACATGTTGAAATGATTCAGTTGCTTATGATGGTTATAATTATCCAAACAGTATTATTCCTAAGAAGATCTTTACTTTTTCTACTTATTTTCTCCATGAACTATTTTGATGTCTATTTTGAAGATCCACTCATATCGTGACAGTATGCTTATTCTCAGTAGAGTGTATAGCCACATCTGAAGAAAGAATAAATTAAAGTCACTCATTAACAACTTACCACATACGCCGGAGCTGAATTCAAGATGTAAGCAGACGTTTCACAGATATCTTGGTTGTCTTTCCATTTCCTACACTAACAGTATCCTGAGAATTGTCTTATACAGCTGATATAAAGGTGAAATTTGATGACTTAATCGAAGCATCATCAGCTTAAATGCAAATGAATCCACTGTGCGCCAGTCCAACACAGTGCTTTACTGTGAACTCACCACAGTACTGCAAACTAAAGTGTTTATCTTCCAGTCCAATCCAATCCATCTTTATTGAGAAAGCACTTTAAAATACCCAACAATAGAATAAAACTTAACAGTAAGAAAATAAAACACATAATACATAAAAAATTTAAACAGCCCTATATTTAAAAACAAGATAAAACAGCAAAAATAAACTAAAAAACTCAAACTAAAAACCAACATCTTACAAGGTGTCAAAGGTCAGGGTGAAGAGATGAGTTTTCAGGAGTGATTTAAGAACAGGCAGAGAAGAAGCCTGTCTAATCTCTAAAGGCAGATCGTGTCACAGTTTCAGAGATGCTACAGCAAAAGCACGATGTCCTCTAAGTTTGCGCTCAGTCCTGGGAACATTCAGGAACAGCTGATCAGCTGACCTGAGACAGCGGGTGGGTTTATAAGACTGTGGCAGCTCAGAGAGTTAAGATGCAGCTAGGTCATGGAGAGCTTTAAAGGCAAATAAAAGAATTTTAAAATGAATGCCAAAAGAAATGGGCAGCCAGTGAAGTGAAGCTAAAATAGGGGAGATGTGCTCAAACCTTCGAGTGCCAGTTAAAACACAAGCTGCAGCATTTTGCACCCTCCGTAAACGAGCAGTGGCGTGTCTAGAAATCTTTTGTTGGGGGGGCCAGGTAGGGGCACAGATTTGGAGAAGGGTGGCAGATGTAATTGTCAGATAATGTTAAAAACAATTCTACCAACCGTTAACCATAATTCAATAACCCTGTAAACCTAATAAGCGAATGCGCTTTTAACTCTTATTAGAATGAGATTTTAACCACTACGGTGCAAAGTTTTTAGATACTGCGTTGATAAAGTACAAGAGATACAATCAGTCAGTGTTTATTCAGCAGTCAAGGACATCAATATTTGCATAGTATTTTTACTGACATGTAGTGCACATATGTTTTGGGCAAAAACATTTTTGAATATTAAAATACGAACATTTTAACATACAATTGGTAAATTAGCCAATGCCAATGCAAAACCAATGCCTATTAAAAAAAGAAGATAATCTTCTCACAAACTGGTGTTTGATTTTGAAACAGGAAAAAAGTGTGGAAACAACTGAAAAGACTAACATTTGAATAACACCTGAAAGCAAGTAAATACTTTATATGCTGCCTTATGGTAAACTTTGGTAATATTGATAAAGAACAACACTGGCTGATGATGAAATACAGTCAGCTGGCATGGTGACACTGCCAGTATTAACCTGCAGGGCTGGACTGGGACAAAAAATTGGGCATTTTCACTACAGACCAGCCCACCAGGTATTAAAGCCATAAAGCCTTTGAATGAAAACAAACGCTGTTGTGACAGTGATGTACACTGTCTTTTTGGTATATGTATGATCTCTATACATTTTACGTCAGATAAAAACTTTGTTCGCAAGATTCAGATAATTATTTAATAAAAGCTAAATATTTGAAATGAGAATAAAAAAGAAAAGTATTTCTTTGTGCCCCCCTCTCCCTGTTAAAGCCCTACCTGGCCCCCTGGCAACACTTTGCTAGATCCGCCCCTGCACAGTTACCAGCTGTCAGCTACTTAGAAAAAGGATGCTGGTGTTATTTGTCTCTCAGAAACAGTTCATAACTTCCCTTCAACTCATTCATGTCACCTAAAAGGTAAACCTGTTTCTCCATCACTGTTCAGCTCTGATGATTCAGTAAGGACATCTCCTGGTTTCATCTTCATGTTTCCCTCTCACCACATATCCAAACCGATATCATGACCAGCAGCTTTTACAGCTGTGGCTCCAGCAAACATCAGCTGATACTAGAAATTAATATTAAATAAATTCTAACAACAGCTGATCAAGCTTAAACGTACTGCTGTTGTTTAGTGCGACATCCGCTGGTTTCCTCTTTCTGGCGCAAAGTGGGCAATAAATAAACAAGAGAGACGATCAGCTGATCATTGATCAGTTTCATGATTAAAGTAGCAACATAAGAGGGGGGGGGAGAGATAAGAGAAGAGGCAGCTGTGCAGCGTAAAGACAGAATAACTCCAGCTTTGTGTCTTTTCCCATTCTAGCTAAAGTACGGGACAAACTGTGTCTCTTCTCAGCTCAATACGAAACCCGTAATATTTTCTCTGAATGAGGGACCATTCCATTTTTTAAGGAGCCGTTGGCAACTCTACTAACTAACCTTATGAATAAAATAAAGTTCACTATCAGTAACATCATAGCAACCGAACAGCTGTATAGAAACTCCGTCATGCTAGCTAGTACACAGTGCGAGTTATTGTAACTGACTGTAAAAAGTCAGCACAACGAAAATAAACTCCACCTAAACTTGGTTTATATCTGACCCAGATAGACTGCAGGTCATAACTTCTTACCTCAAGTTCAGTTCACCTGATACTCGAACCGGCGGCCGCCTCAGGTCTCTGCTCCTCCTGCCTCCCCTTCCCTCATCCACCTGTTGCCTCTGTGGAAGCCCCGCCATAGCCACCACCAAACAACTGAGTTATTTTTACACATCGGCCAGCATCTGGCCAATCCACCACCTCTCATTGTTCATGCCGTTACAAAAAATAAATAAATAAGTCATCAGCCCACTTTGCAAATGTCCGATGGCTAGTCCAGCTATGTTAACTTGTTAATCTTTCGCTGAAAAAATGTTTTCTGTGGTGCCGTCTTTCGTACTTGGCTCTCCTACCTTTGCTAACATGATGCTCATAGTGCAGAAGTCGCTGCTGCATTCACTTACCCTCGGACATCTGAGCTTCACTGTGAAACCATAATCGTACATTTGATATTTCATTAAATTTTATTGTTTTAGCTTCAGGGTGGCACCTGGGGTGGCCTGTGCCCCCCAGGCCACCCCGCTGGACACGCCACTGCTTTGTGTTCTGGCTGTTTGCTTTTGTTTTGTGCGTGTTTATTTTATCTGAAAACGGGAAAAACTTAAAATGTCATAAATCTGCTTTTCATAATATAAATATCATTAAATAACTTTAGAAAAACTTCCATTTGACTCTTTACATTTAATGTTATAAAAATATATCTTATTTTTTTAATTAATCTTAAAATGTTAGTCTGCAAAATGTGCAGCAATTTAATTTATTTATTCTCTTTAGCTGGTAGTTGGTGGGGCCCAGGTAGACTGTATAACTGCATCTCTACCAGTGTCTCTGCACTCCAGCGTCCTCTGTGCCATGTGAAGGGATTTTCCTTAAGGCAGGAGAAATTATCTCCACGAAAGGAACAGGTTTGGTCACCGCACAGTGAAACAAATTCTCTTCTTAAATAAAAATGAAAAAGGGTTACCTTAAATGCATCATGTTTTTAATTTACAAGTTCATAAGTATTTTCCTTTTCCAGTTCACAATCAATTCTACCCCCAGGTCAAAAATATGTATAGGAAAATGTCCCTAATATAATATTATTTATAAATACACCCGTCCGGCGATTAATTGCATAAGTACAAGGAGGCGGGACCTCAGAGCAGAAACATACTCCATAATGTGTTGTACATTATTTTATGTATATTATATGTAGCGTGGTATTTTTCAATCATTGTATTTACCAACATCAAGAAGTCACAAGCAAAGAAAGACCACGCCATTGTGCATGTTTAAATAAGGAAAGTTTACTGGTCAAAATTATGTATTAAAGAAATAAACAACATTTTTTTCACCCCCAAAAATACATATTTAAAGCAACACAGCGGTGGCCCAATATCAGACATGTTGTGATATTTTGATACCATGGTAGCATTTACAGGATATTGTTTTATTGTGATATTATACAGGAAAAGAGTTACTCAGTAAGGCCCATTTACAAGTTGTTTTTCTCTTTCTCTGTGACCCAAGAATTGATGTGTAGGAATCACAGGCTGGTACCCCAAGGTCGAAAATACCACAGAGACGAGACCACTTCCTTACTCCCATCCTCCCTTCCTTATCTTTTAGAAAAGAGCTTGTTAAAAAGCCAGGTGGTTTGTTTCAGAATTCACTAATGAAAGAACTCTGTATTCTATGTCTAGGAGTGTATTTTGCTGGGATGATCATAAATTGTAACTGAAGAGATAAACTACACAAAGGATACTTCTTTGCTCACAAGGCAGGAAGACGTTTCCTTATTTGGTCTGTACCGGTTTGAACTGAGAACCTGCTGACACACGAACCTTTTTCCTCTATATAAGCTGTTGTGTACTTAATAAACCTTTGAGTTGATTGTGGGAGAGCAATCTGAACAGTCTGTGTCACTTTGTTCTCCTAACTGCTCCCGGCGCTGTAACTAACCCGCTGAACGGCATACCTGAGTGTTACTTTGAATAATTAGGAGTCTTATAAGGAAAGGACAAAACTCTGCTTATCGGTGCTCACGCCTTGGAGGGAAACCGGGACGGAGATTTTCCCTTCAAGACAGAACTCCACTCTGTCGAGTGAGCAATCATAATGAAGCAGTTGGTTTTATTTTGTGGATTCAAGCTGCTCTTCATATTTTTGGCCACCAGATTTCACCAGAGAGGACTGTGTTGAAAAGCTTCGAGTAATGAACCGTTTTTCAATACAAGCTTCAGTGCTTCAGAAAGCTTCATTTGGCCATCACTACCTAAAACACCAAACTAGAAAAGGTCACTAACGACCACAATATAGTTTTATTGGTGCAACCTGCCAGCAATGCAACTATCACCTGAGAGCTTGCTCTGCCCCAGTGGTCCCAGATGCTCGTTGCTTTAAAAAAAACAAAACAAATCCACTCCAAATAAATTCGAGCCCAACAGAACACTTATCGCATGCACTAATTGTTTTAGTTCAGGAAATAATTGATGGCACTAAAATCACTCTTAATAAAACTTATTCACTGCAAATCCACACGGTGCACCTCTAAAAGACCTAATTCCCCTAAGGCAGGGGTGGGCAACTCCAGGCCTCGAGGGCCGGTGTCCCTGCAGGTTTTAGATGTGTCCTTGAACCAACACAGCTGATTTAAATGGCTAAATTAGCTCCCGCAGATCTCCAGAGGCCTGGTAACGAACTAATCATGTGATTCAGGTGTGTTGACCCAAGGTGAGATCTAAAACCTGCAGGACTAATATTGCACCAGCCCAGTAGAAATAAAAACAAACCCCGCATTAAAAAACAACAACACAGTTTTAAAAGTTGACCCTACTCTAAAACCAACTTGGGAGAAAAACGCAACGAAAAGGAGGAGGAAAAAACTGTGACAAATTCACATGTGCAGCCTGTCCTCCAGCAGACAACTGCGTTTGCTGCACACCTGGCTTGTCTTCTAAAACACTACTCGAACCTCTGCTGTAGAGGTTTAAAACAACCGCACTATTTGCAGGTAAATAAAATCATCTCATTTGTTTAATTCTACTTCTCTGGATATTACTGCATTACGCCCCCACATGAAGGCTAGGCGAAGAGGGTGGGGGACAGTAACAGTTGGATCCGGGTTGAAATGAAAAGGACGCCAGGCAGAGGGGTTTAACACAAAATAAATCTTTATTATAATTAATTAACCTAATAATCATAAAAGCAGTAACAACAGAAAGAGATGGTGGCTGCTTCAACTAAGATAACAACAAGGATTCAACAGAAAAAGACAGCAACGCTGCTCGACCGACCGACACAAAGGAAATCCAGCAAAAGCCTCTCCCACACCCACACTGCTCTCCTCCAGCTTATATCACCTCTGGAGGGTAATTGGTGGTAAGCGAGGGCAGATGAGCAGCAGGTGTGTCCTAAAGGAGAAGGCAGGGGCAGAGAGAAACAGGGGAGGGGCAATAAAGAAGGAGGAGGAGAGAGAGAGGACAACACCACGCCCACACACTCCCACAGCCTCACAGATGTAACATTCAACCGGGGTGCTGCAAAGGAGAGATTTTGCAGACTCAAATGCATGCTGGCATTCCCCTGACCACTCAAAAGGGATTTGGGGGCTACATAGCTTCGTCAAAGGGGCCACAACTACTGCAAAGTTCTTGCAAAAACAGCGATTGTATCCAGTCATGCCCAAGAACCGCTTTAGCTCCCGCCTAGTGGTTGGGGCCGGGTAGCTGAGGACAGCCTCGACTTTTACCTCCACCGGGCGAACCTGCCCAAAACCCACCTGCTTTCCCAGGTACGTGACTGTCGCTTTGGCAAACTCACACTTAGCGAGATTTAGAGTTAACGAGGCTTCGGCCAATCGCTGAAACATTGATTGTAGGATGGCCACATGCTCTTCCCACGTGTCCGTGTATATCACTACATCATCCAAGCACACATTACACTGAGGCACATCCCCCAACACCAGCTGCATTAAACGCTGAAATGTGGCTGGAGCATTTTTCATGCCAAACGCCATCACGGTGTACTGCATGAAATGGTCGGGTGTGACAAATGCAGAAATGTCGGAGGCTCTGGAGGTCAGAGGCACCTGCCAATACCCATTAAGAAGGTCCAGTTTGGAAATGTATTTGGCAGGACCTATATTGTCAATGCAATCCTCATTACGAGGAAGTGGAAAAGAATCAGAGACAGTCACTGCATTTACCTTCCGGTAGTCGGTGCAGAAACGTGGGGTGCCATCAGACACGTAAACACGGGGAGCTCCAAGGGCTGTGGCTTGGTTGTGCCAAACCGTTCTCCACTAAATAACTGACTTCCTTCTTCATCACCTCGCACTTTCCCATGGGACAGCGGTACGCATGCTGTTTGATTGGGGTTGCATCACCAACATTGATATCATGTTCACAGACATTAGTACGCGAGGGCACATCCCCAAAGAGAGAAGGGTAAGAGTGGAGTAGCCCAAGTACATCTTCGGACTGTGAAGGAAAAAGATGAGACAAATGGGCTGTTGCCTCTGCTAAATAAGCTGAATTCGCCAACCGTCTGATTTTTCAGTATGTACAGATAACTAGGTGTCACAGAAAGACTAAGGGAAAAAAAGACTGTAAGATATTTTCAAATACCACTTTATACACAAACTCAGTGTTAGCAGAGATCCTTTCAAACTTTAAAACTGTTCAGACATTATTCATTGGAACAGAACTGAAGCCCTCGTTCAGCTTGTTTCCCTCCTCACCCATGGCAGGCAGTTCCAGCAGGTGAACTCCCAGGTAGCGATGTAGGTTGGGCATGTGTAGCGGTCCAACACGATGTAAGCAGCCTCTGGGTCACACACAAAGTTAAACTCTCCACATATTGTGATGTTACCCCTGGCTGCACACAGAAACAAGCACAGTCACACACTCATTCTCATATATATCAGATATTTATAAGACTAAAATCACGAATGGATAATGAGAGACAGAGGAAATACTCTGTGAGGAGACCACCTTCAATGGTTCCCCCCATGATGTAGAGCGCCTTAAGCTTTTTAGGCAAGGAAGGGTCCAACTGCACTGCTGCAGCCAGGTTCATGAGGGGGGCAGTGGATATGAGGATCACCTGGAGGCAGGAGACAGAGTTGAATTGATGATTTTATTGCCTCCTAACCAACCTTTGAGCTGAAAACAAACCCTCAGTTGTAAAATAATAATTTTCCTTGAAAAGTTTTTTAAAGAATTATCATTTATAAATGTGTTTAGAATGAATTGAGAATTAAACTGGTTTGGTTGGCCCAGTGGTGCAGTTTGTCTATTAAGCACTTGAAACTTGATGAAAATTGACAGATAATTTTTACGACTTCCCAATTTAAACTGCATTGAAGCTTCAAGTTATGCTTTTTTATGTGTGTTTGGCAACTTTGTGATACTTCGCAACGAGTTGGCTTCTTTCACATCAAGTGCATTGTACCCTTTGCAATCCATAACCAACAGATGATATCATTGTGTCTACATCCATTTTTACTGGTCACCATGAAAAAGCAATTAAATCATTAGCTCTGGGTAAAACAAGTTTTTATTAGTCAAGTGATGCAATTTCATCTGTGGGAGTTCAACAATTTTCAGCTAAATGTCAACATATTTTTTTAGGAAGACTTCAAGGCATGTCTGCTGAAATAATCGGTGACTGGGCCTTTAAATAAAAAATTTGATCAGAACCACAAACCATTTACAAAAAGTGGGTAAATGTATTCATGTATTTTGAGATCACCTACTTCTCCACACAGCATTTTTACCCAACCCCTGTGTAAGCTACAACGTTCTTAGTGTACACATATCACAGGAAAATGAGGCTCTCAATTTTCATTCATGTAAGAAGCTTAATGGTGCAGACACTCACCTCTTTATCATTTGCGTTCACAAGGTCAATAATGGCCTGTTTGGCTTTTTTCTGCTGCACCAGATCCAGGCTTGGTGCGTGTGGATCTGGAACGTCCCCAAACCCGTCTGATCCAAAGAAATTATCTGCATGGTTTTCATGGTCCACCAAAGGCTTTGAGCAGCCACGGTACACTGGAATCTGTATGAGTATTATATGCTGGATGTAAGAACATATCTACGAACATATTCGTGTAGAAGGGCTCTCTTACAGCGTGACACAAACTTACGTCCAGCCTGTCGCAGACTTTCAGGACACGAAGGACATTTCTGAGGACATTCTCCACAGACGTGTTGCCATAGCAGCAGGTGATCCCCAAAACTTCCACATCAGGTGTGGAGAGGGCCATCATGATGGCAATAGCATCATCCACCCCAGCATCCACATCAATGATGAGCTTCTTCATCCTGTGTTTAACCACAGGATTCAAACCTGAAGAGTGATTATTTCTAATAATAATCCATTTTTGACCACATGTCTAACTGTAGCCTATCTCAGCTGTCAGATGGAGGGAAAGAGGCAAAAACACAGATAACTACAAATATTTTAAATAAACACAATACAGTGTTTTTCTCTTCACACTCTCAAAACCTTTCTCTCATAGCATAACTACATGTTTTGTAGCTTTCCTAAATATGAAGGTTAGATTGAAAGACTGCTTCAACTGTTTTATGGTAGAGGCAGGAGAATGTTTTAGATACAGCATTAAAATGTGTAGTGTTCAGTACAAATATCATAATTAGATCAGCTTTTAAAATATCTGGGATCTTCATTTTACAATATATATGAAAATAGTCGCTTGCACAAAGATTTTGAAAAATGTTCATGAACAGGCAATTGACCTGCATCTGATTGTGGCAAGGTTAAAGAATTTTAAACAACAGTTTCCATTGTCAAAAAACAAAAAACAAATCAAAACACCACAAAATTATGCTTTTAGGTGCAATAAAAAGAAAGAAAGAAAAAAATAAGTGATTTCTGGGGGTTTTAAGAATTACATTTTAAAGATATGTTAACCTTCACAAATACTGTGAGATTCTGAAATTATTACTGAAATAAAATGTAAAATACTCACCTGGTAAATGGATTCTGGCAGATGTTTAGAGCTTAGTGATTGGAGCTGTGATAGCTGAATGCTATCAACTGAAGAGCAGCCAGCTTTATATAGGGAAGTGTTACATAAGTACATGGCTAACTCCACCTTCAGATATTCTTTAGGTGTTACAAATTTAGCTTTAATCGAGATTGTCCAAATTTCCGCTTGCTTGAATAAAGTGAAAAAATATTTTTGTCATGTAAATGAACAGCATTTAAAAAAATCACGCACAGAGAGGTGGGTTTGGTAAGTAGATTCTTAAGGTGTAACACTTGTATCCTTTGGTATCGACTAATGGGTGTTATCTTTGTATTAATGTTTAAGAAGATGGTTACAAAAGTGCTACCTGCTAAATTATATAAAAAGTGGCACACTAAGATAGACATTTTCACTTTTTATTGTCATACAGCAACAATTTAGATAATTTCGTCCACTCTCGTAGGTAAAATATGATGCTCTTTTATCTCTGCAGTTATTAAGCATGGGGGGTCTTGGTCTTTTTGCTAAACTGCATTCTTGACACTTTATTTCAGCAGGTATGAAAAGTAATCCTGCAGCATATATTGCCACCCACACTTTTTAGTATAGCCATGTTTACTAAAAATCTAAATATCTTCAGTGGAATTCAATCATGCAGCCTTTTTAATATCTAAAAAGAGCTTTACACACACATGATGGCACCGAGTTACATAATTCCCTTAGGGATTAATAAAGTATCCTGATTCTCAAATATATGCATACAAATGAATTTCTTCATAATATTTTTTTTTTATTCTTACCTTGGTAGAATCTGAGTTTTGAGCAAGCAAGGTCTGGGTTCCTTTACAGGGAGTGCAGAATTATTAGGCAAATTAGTATTTTGTCCACATCATCCTCTTCATGCATGTTGTCTTACTCCAAGCTGTATAGGCTCGAAAGCCTACTACCAATTAAGCATATTAGGTGATGTGCATCTCTGTAATGAGAAGGGGTGTGGTCTAATGACATCAACACCCTATATCAGGTGTGCATAATTATGAGGCAACGTCCTTTCCTTTGGCAAAATGGGTCAAAAGAAGGACTTGACAGGCTCAGAAAAGTCAAAAATAGTGAGATATCTTGCAGAGGGATGCAGCAGTCTCAAAATTGCAAAGCTTCTGAAGCGTGATCATCGAACAATCAAGCGTTTCATTCAAAATAGTCAACAGGGTCGCAAGAAGCGTGTGGAAAAACCAAGGCGCAAAATAACTGCCCATGAACTGAGAAAAGTCAAGCGTGCAGCTGCCAAGATGCCACTTGCCACCAGTTTGGCCATATTTCAGAGCTGCAAGATCACTGGAGTGCCCAAAAGCACAAGGTGTGCAATACTCAGAGACATGGCCAAGGTAAGAAAGGCTGAAAGACGACCACCACTGAACAAGACACACAAGCTGAAACGTCAAGACTGGGCCAAGAAATATCTCAAGACTGGTTTTTCTAAGGTTTTATGGACTGATGAAATGAGAGTGAGTCTTGATGGGCCAGATGGATGGGCCCGTGGCTGGATTGGTAAAGGGCAGAGAGCTCCAGTCCGACTCAGACGCCAGCAAGGTGGAGGTGGAGTACTGGTTTGGGCTGGTATCATCAAAGATGAGCTTGTGGGGCCTTTTCGGGTTGAGGATGGAGTCAAGCTCAACTCCCAGTCCTACTGCCAGTTTCTGGAAGACACCTTCTTCAAGCAGTGGTACAGGAAGAAGTCTGCATCCTTCAAGAAAAACATGATTTTCATGCAGGACAATGCTCCATCACACGCGTCCAAGTACTCCACAGCGTGGCTGGCAAGAAAGGGTATAAAAGAAGAAAAACTAATGACATGGCCTCCTTGTTCACCTGATCTGAACCCCATTGAGAACCTGTGGTCCATCATCAAATGTGAGATTTACAAGGAGGCAAAACAGTATACCTCTCTGAACAGTGTCTGGGAGGCTGTGATTGCTGCTGCACGCAATGTTGATGGTGAACAGATCAAAACACTGACAGAATCCATGGATGGCAGGCTTTTGAGTGTCCTTGCAAAGAAAGGTGGCTATATTGGTCGCTGATTTGTTTTTGTTTTGTTTTTGAATGTCAGAAATGTATATTTGTGAATGTGGAGATGTTATATTGTTTCACTGATAAAAATAAATAATTGAAATGGGTATATATTTGTTTTTTGTTAAGTTGCCTAATAATTATGCACAGTAATAGTCACCTGCACACACAGATATCCCCCTAAAATAGCTAAAACTAAAAACAAACTAAAAACTACTTCCAAAAACATTCAGCTTTGATATTAATGAGTTTTTTGGGTTCATTGAGAACATGGTTGTTGTTCAATAATAAAATTATTCCTCAAAAATACAACTTGCCTAATAATTCTGCACTGCCTGTACAGCCACTTGCTTACACAGATGAAAAGATGATCTGAAGAGACACTAAAAGAAACCGAAACTTCAACGTACCAACTGATGAGTTCTTCTTTCCAATGTTTATACTTATCCATTGTCCTTAGAAGCTGCATCACATTCTTGTTTGTTTGCATACATTGGTACACTCGATCCTTTTCAGTTGGCCAAATAGATCCAGAGATATTGCCATAGCACTGGCTCTGCATACTGCCCTCTTCCACCTGGACAATAACACCACATGTGTGCGGATGCTGTTTATTGATTACAGGTCCACTTTCAACATTATAATTCCATCCAAGCTCATCATAAAGTTTTGGCATCTGCACAGCATCATCTCCTTATGCAGCTTGATCTTGACTTCCTCACAGACAGACCACAGTGGTACAGATCGGCAGTGCCATGTCATCTACACTGACGAAGGATGTGTATTCAGCCCCATGCTGTACACCTTGTTCACCCATGACTCTGAGGCCACACAAAGCTCCAACACTATAGTTAAATTTGCAGATGATACCACCGTCAAGTCTGCTTCCAAAGCAGAGGTGAGAGCCCTGATATGATGGTGTTGAGACAAAAACCTACTGTTCAGTGTCAGCAAGACCAAGAAGCTGTCACGGCTGCCGGGGCGAGCCGTGTGGTGTAGGAGGAAAAGTAGTGATGTGACGTTCTGTATCGAGGCTTCGAAGCTTGTGTCGAGTAATTGAGGGGGCGTTTCCGCGATGCGCGTATCGAGGCTTGCTTCATTTATGGGAGGAGCTGAAAATGATGACGTCTGAAGCCTCGCTGCCCGGCTGTACCACGTCACTGGTTCATGAAGTGGTTCGAACTTTGCCGCGAGCTATGACAGAGATATAAACCCCTCAGACTTCATTCAAAATGTAGGTGTTTGATGGAGAGTTGCGGTTAGTGAGAGTTTGGAGACAGTTTGGAGGTTTATGAGAGTAACCTCAATGTTACAAAAGCACAACTACTGTCCACACCCTAACCCCACCACACAGTAAATGATCATTTCCATTTTAAACATTTCCAAATAATCATTTTCCATACTGCCAGTGTAAATATACACAGTATACTGCCATCACTACAATATACATGTTTTACACACTCCTTTTGTTGTTGACATTTACAGGCTGTGTGCAAAAGGTCACGCTCTTCCAATTCATGCCAACTAATATTTTTACATCCAGTAGATGTCCTACTAGAGCAAATGAAGCTTCAAGATGCTTTGCACTGGAGTGAACCATTTGGATGAAAAGCTTCAGTGCTTCATGAAGCTTCATCTGCCCATCACTAAGGAAAAGGACCCAAAATGCAGGCAGTTGACTGGTGATGATAGTGACATTTATTTACAGAAGTGGCAGTGACAAAAACAGGCAAAGAAGGGTGGGGAGCTAACCGAGACCTAAACTGGAGGAAACTAAAGAACAGACCTGAACATGGGACCGAGAACAGAGGATGCAGCGAGCGCCGTAGAACACAATGATTTACACGGCGTTACACAGAGAAACGCAGGCGAGCCGACGACGACCAGAGGCAAACACACTATAAATACACACCAGGTAATAAGGAGATGACATGCAGGGGTGGACACAGCTGAAACTAATGGACATAACGAGAAGCAGACCTAGAAAGTAAAACAGGAAACACACAGACTGTTTTACAAGACAAACTCGGGGACACAAACAGAGCACAGAATAAACACCAAACCCAAGATGAAGCCAAAAGGAAACACAAAAAGCTGGGTCAACAACCCAGGACCATGACAGAAGCTCATTGTGGACTACAGGAAACTGCAGGGCGGAGGGCACACCCTGATTTACATCAAGGAGACAGAGGAGAAGGGAGTCAGATACTTCAGGTTCCTGGGGATTAACATCAGTAATGATTCGAGTTGGTCACATCGAGTGGATATGATCACAAAAGCAGTGAAACAGTGGCTCTTTCAGCGGCGGTTCAGGGTGTTTGACGTAGACTCCAGAATACTTACCAATATCTATCGATGCACCATCAAGACTATTCTGTCTGGCTGTGTCTGGTATGGAGGTTGTAATGTTCTGGTCCCCAAAGCTCCAAGGAGGGGGGTCAGAGAAGCACAACAATCACCAGGTCTGAACTGCCAGCCTTCCAAGACGTCTACAGACAGCACTGTAGGAGGAAGGCCCAGAGGATCCTCTCTGATCCTGGCCAGACATCCTTCATGCTCCAGCTGTCACACAGAAGGTACAGGAGCATCTGGACCTGCACCAGCAGATTCAGGGAAACTTTTACAAGCCATCAGGCTGCTGAACTGCTAAAATGTTGGACATTGGACAACACTGAGGGGGCTAACGTCACTAACTTTCACATTGGTACTTCTTAAAAGTACCACCACAACACATTACATTACAAATTACTTTTTTTTTTCTCGTTTAGCTCTTGCCGAAGGCGGTCGCACATTTCTCCTCTCCTCCTCTCCCTTATCTTCCCTGCTTAGCCTCTTATGTCCTTGTCTAGTCTCATGTTTTTTGTATTACTTTTCCCTGGAACACTCTCTCACAGTGTGTTCTCTAAAACCTAAAAGAGAATTATGGATTTGATCAACTGGTCCCTGAATGCAATTGACACCCTTTTCTCAACGAGAAGTCTGGGCTCGGGTGAGCCTGAGTGTCCTGGAGGTACTTTCCCTGCCGGCTACACGATGGACGGGTGGCAGAAATGGAGAATCGTGTGCCTGGCGGGACTGTCGATCGAAGACACTGAAGATATCTACCTATTCGGAACCATGATAACAGGGTTCTTGCTGATCGGAGCTGGCTTGGCCCTGGCTTATCGAAGAATTAAGAAAGCGGAACTGGCTGTTCAAACCCCCACAAGGCTGCCTGCTGGGATTGAAACGATGGGACGAGGCGTGACTTCTCAGAATGGGCTCACTGAGTGCAGCATGGATAAGATCTTGGAGAAGCTTACGGCTGCCGTGAACACTCAGAATAAGACCTCTGAGCGCAAACTGGATCACATCCTGGAGCAACTCACTGCGGTCATGAGTTCTCAGAATCTGCTCTTTGAGTACAAGAATGACAACATCACGGAGCGCAAGTTTGATAACATCATGGAGAAGCTCGCGGCTCTTATATGGGAGATTGAGAGACCAGTGTCGGACTGTTAGAACAGCTTTGAAATTCTCATGAGTTGTTCGCACTAAAGAAAACCACCATCATAATGCTATTGTCATGGTCCCTGTGCCCCGCTGGTCAATCCTCTATGGGGCAATATGTTTGTGGTTTGTTTGCTCTCTCGCCCTCTCTCTCTCACTCTCTCTCTCTCTCGCCACAGCGATGCTCACTGCGGGCTCCCGCTGCTGGCCCACACACCTGCTCATCACCACACCGGCCGCTGATCCCAGCTGATTACTGCACTACTTAGATGGCAAGTCTGCACTAGTCTTCGCTGGATCGTTGAGCTATCAGTGTCAGTTAGACTTGTGTTTCTGCTAACCTGTACCTTGAGAATTTCTTATAATTATCCTGCTAACCCGACGTTTTGTGTGTAGATCGTTTTTGGAACCCGATGCGGAGAGGAGTGATTGAGGGGGAACGTTTTTGTACAGAAAGTGTGGAACACCCTTCTCCCAACCCTGTTTCCCACAGACCCTGGCGACCCGGACCCATTTCCCCTGCACGTTGTATATAGCCACTTGGTGTATGTGTTCACTGTAAATAAACGCACTGTCCTTCGCTTAAAGGAAAACCCTGGCCTGCGCCTGAGTCTCTTTCGGAAACCTTATCAGAACGATCCAGCCATTATGGACTCAGCAGGACAGGACCCCGTGGGCCGGGCTCTGGCCGCCCAGGAAGCCGCGCTGGCCCGCCATGAACAAATGCTCGGGCAGCTACGGCAGGATGTCGCCGCATTGACCCTGGCGGTGGCGCAGTTAATACCACTGGAGGGAAATGCGCAACCAGGGAATCCCCAGCCACCCAGCCCGGCTCCCCAGGCGGCACCGCCCGCCGTAGCGTCAGGTAGCTCACCGCGGGTCGGTACGCTGACTGACGGACCTTTACCCACACCGGAACCATTCTCGGGTGAGTCTGACAAATGTGCCGGATTTTTGGCTCAGGTGTCTCTGACGTTTCGCGAGCTGCAGCGTTTTCATAGCAACGATGGGGCGAAGATCACTTATTTAGTTCAACTTCTGAGGGGCCGTGCACTAAAGTGGGCCCAGGTTGTGTTAAACTCTGATCCTGTCATCACCTACGCTGACTTTCTCTCCAAATTTAAGAGTGTGTTTAACCCAGGCACCGGGGCAGAGGCCGCTGCTCTCCGTCTCCTCAACTTCAAACAAGGTAGGAGAAGCATGTCTGAATACGCTATCGACTTCTGGATTCTGGCAGAAGAGGCAGGGTGGAATCAGGAGGCGCTACGGAGCACGTTGCTGAACAATATCAGAGAAGAATTAAGGGACGAGCTAATCATGCGTGATCTCCCTGCCTCCTTTAATGAGCTAATGTCCCTGTGCATTAAGGTGGATGAGCGGCTACGGGCTCGCCGGTCGCAGCGGAACTACAACTTCCATGAGGCTGCGGGAGTCTCTGGCACCGGCGCCATAGCGGATGCCGGCCCCTCCCGGACTCACGAGAGCGGGGACGGAGAGGAACCCATGCAGCTGGGCGGCTCCCATCTCACCGCGGCGGAGCGTCAGCGCAGGATTACGGCCGGTGAGTGCCTCTATTGTGGTCACAGGGGACATGTTGTAGCTACCTGCCCTTCGCGGGCAAAAGGGCGCACCCGCCAGTGATGGTAGGAGTACTGGTGGGCGAGCTGAGCCAGGAAGAAGCTCCTCCCCGTTTAACACTACCGGCCACGCTTTCCATTCACTCTAAGAGCCGCTCCCTATCGGTGTTAATCGACTCTGGGGCGGAACAAAACTTTATTGACTGTCAGTTAGCCCGGCAACTTGGGTTACTATTGGAGCCCCTGCCTCATGCATTACGTGTTACGGCGTTGTCAGGTCAACGCCTTCCAGACATCACTCTGGTGACAGAGCCTGTCGAGCTCACCCTCTCTGGCAATCATTCTGAAGAAATCTGTTTTTTGGTGTTTAAAGCAACTCGCACTCCACTAGTTCTCGGCCATCCTTGGCTACAACAGCACAACCCTCACATAGATTGGCTAAAGGGGCGTGTCACTGGGTGGGGGGAGGACTGCCACATGACCTGCCTTAAAGCTGCCTCGCCTCCAAGCACTGAAACGCCCTCTCCTGGGAAATTGAAATCAGCTGATTTAACTAATGTGCCCTCTGTTTATCACGACCTAGCTGAGGTGTTTCAAAAGGCCCGCGCCCAGTCACTTCCTCCGCATTGGCCCTATGACTGTGCTATCGAACTGCTCCCGGGAGCTCCTTTACCCACCAGTCGGCTATATAGCATCTCACTTCCAGAACGAGACGCTATGGACAAGTACATCACGGAATCCCTGGCTGCCGGCCTCATTCGGGCCTCCACCTCTCCAGTCGCGGCAGGCTTCTTCTTTGTCGAAAAGAAGGATAAAACCCTCCGGCCATGCATTGACTATCGCGGATTAAACAACATCACAGTAAAAAATAAATACCCTCTGCCGCTCCTCAGTTCGGCCTTCGAGCTCCTCCAGGGGGCTACTGTTTTTACCAAACTGGATTTGCGAAACACATACCATCTGGTTCGCATCCGTGAGGGCGATGAGTGGAAGACCGCCTTCAACACCCACCTCGGCCACTTCGAGTACCTTGTCATGCCCTTTGGTCTCACTAACGCCCCTGCGGTGTTCCAAGCCCTGGTGAATGACGTGCTCAGAGACTTCATTAACCGTTTTGTTTTTGTCTATCTAGATGACATCCTGATCTTTTCCAGAAACCAATCCGAGCACGAGACCCATGTCAGACAGGTCCTGCAACGACTCCTCGAAAACCGATTGTTCGTCAAAGGAGAAAAGTGTGAGTTCCACGTCTCCACCGTCGCATTCCTGGGGTACATAATCGACCAAGGAAACCTCCGCCGGACCCTGTGAAGGTAAAAGCCGTTGTTGAGTGGCCGGAACCTCCTAATAGGCACCAACTGCAACGTTTCCTTGGGTTTGCCAACTTTTACCAGCGGTTCATTCGGGACTTCAGCCGAGTTGCCTTGCCGCTGACCCAGCTAACCTCTCCCAAGCTTCCTTTTCAGTTGAACAAAGAAGCTCAGGTAGCTTTCCAAGAACTGAAGAAACGATTCGCCTCAGCCCCCATCCTGATCCAACCCGACCTCACGCAGCCATTTGTGGTCGAGGTCGACGCGTCCGACTCAGGGGTTGGAGCGGTTCTGTCGCAACGGAAGGACGGTAAGCTCCACCCTTGTGCCTTCTTCTCCCGCCGTCTGTCCCCTGCAGAGAGAAACTATGATGTCGGGGATCGGGAACTGCTGGCGATAAAACTAGCCCTGGAGGAGTGGCGGCACTGGTTGGAGGGCACGGCTCAGCCTTTCCTCGTCTGGACAGACCACAAGAACCTGGCATACCTGCAATCAGCTAAGAGGCTCAACGCCCGACAGGCCAGGTGGGCCCTGTTTTTCACCTGTTTCCACTTCTCCATCTCTTACAGACCCGGTTCCCGGAATGTCAAACCCGACGCCCTGTCCCGTCAGTTCTCAGTCTCGGAGGACCCCACTGAGCCCGCTCCCGTTCTCCCCGCCACCTGTGTCGTGGGCGCCATCTCCTGGGGGATCGAAGCAGCCATTCGGGAGGCTCAGGTGTCGGAACCGGATCCGGGAGGTGGGCCAGCCCAACGGCTCTACGTCCCTCAATCAGTACGTTCTCAAGTACTTCAATGGGCCCACACTGCCCGCTTTACGTGCCACCCAGGGGTCCACCGCACTATCAACTTCCTCCAGCGCTACTTCTGGTGGCCCTCTCTGCTTAGGACGCTCGGGAGTACGTCTCCGCCTGCGCGACCTGTGCCCGGAATAAACCGTCTCATCAGCCGCCCGCTGGACAGCTCAATCCCCTGCCGACTCCGTCCAGGCCGTGGTCCCATATAGCTTTGGACTTTGTGACCGGACTGCCGCCATCAGCAGGCAACACTGTCATACTTACCATCGTAGACCGTTTTTCTAAAGCTGCCCACTTCATAGCTCTACCCAAGCTTCCCACGGCCATGGAGACCGCACGACTGCTTACCCGTCATGTGTTTCGTTTGCATGGGATCCCGGAAGACATTGTGTCTGACAGAGGCCCCCAGTTCACGTCTGGCGTCTGGAAGGAATTCTGCTCCTCATTAGGAGCAAAGGTCAGTCTGACCTCCGGTTACCATCCCCAAAGCAACGGTCAGTGTGAGCGAGCTAACCAAGAGCTCGAGGCAATGTTGCGGTGCATAGCGTCCTCCAACCAGTCCATCTGGAGTGACGAACTACCCTGGATTGAGTACGCCCATAACAGTCTGACTTCCTCCGCCACTGGTCTGTCTCCCTTCGAGGTCTCACTGGGTTTCCAGCCACCTCTCTTCCCCTCTGTCGAGGGTGAGCATTCTGTACCATCTGTCCAGGCCCATCTACGTAGGTGCCGACGAGCTTGGCGGGCCGCACGGACGGCGTTGCTGTGCACAAAGGACCGAACCAAACAGACCGCAGATCGCCGCCGCACACCAGCTCCAGCATACAGCGTGGGACAAAAGGTATGGCTGTCCACACGCTTTGTTCCTCTCAGGACTGAGTCCAAGAAGCACAACCCAAACTTCATTGGTCCGTTTGAGGTTTCGGCGCTGATCAACCCCGTCTCTGTGAAACTCCGGCTGCCGCGCAACATGAGGATTCACAATGTGTTCCACGTCTCCCAAATCAAACCTGTCCGGAATAGCCCTCTGTGCCCTCCTTCCAGGCCCCCTCCACCCGCCCGGCTTGTGGACGGCTTGCCCGCCTATTCCATCACGCGGATTATGGACTCTCACCGCCGCGGGCGTGGCTTCCAGTACCTTGTGGACTGGGAGGGCTATGGCATTGAGGAGCGGTCCTGGGTTCCGCGGGCCGCTGTCCTGGACAAGCGTATGCTGCGGGCCTTCCATCTGTCTCATCCTGGTAAGCCTGGTGGGTCGCCGGGGGGCTCCCGTTGAGGGGGGGGTACTGTCATGGTCCCTGTGCCCCGCTGGTCAATCCTCTATGGGGCAATATGTTTGTGGTTTGTTTGCTCTCTCGCCCTCTCTCTCTCACTCTCTCTCTCTCTCTCTCGCCACGGCGATGCTCACTGCGGGCTCCCGCTGCTGGCCCACACACCTGCTCATCACCACACCGGCCGCTGATCCCAGCTGATTACTGCACTACTTAGATGGCGAGTCTGCACTAGTCTTCGCTGGATCGTTGAGCTATCAGTGTCAGTTAGACTTGTGTTTCTGCTAACCTGTACCTTGAGAATTTCTTATAATTATCCTGCTAACCCGACGTTTTGTGTGTAGATCGTTTTTGGAACCCGATGCGGAGAGGAGTGATTGAGGGGGAACGTTTTTGTACAGAAAGTGTGGAACACCCTTCTCCCAACCCTGTTTCCCACGGACCCTGGCGACCTGGACCCGTTTCCCCTGCACGTTGTATATAGCCACTTGGTGTATGTGTTCACTGTAAATAAACGCACTGTCCTTCGCTTAAAGGAAAACCCTGGCCTGCGCCTGAGTCTCTTTCGGAAACCTTATCAGCTATCCCTTCGGCGCCAGCTGCGGGCTCAAGGCTGGAGCCGAACAAAAACTCCCTGATAACGACTGTGTTTAGACTGTTCTTCCCACTCCATGCAGGCTACCTGGGTTGGCTGAAAGACTGTTTACTTAGCCTGGCAGGGCGAAGGACACTGTCTCAGCTGAACTCTGGAAACGCACACACTTACACTGATAAGCACTCACTCGTCCCCCACCCCCCCTTTCCAAACGCCTTCGATGCTTGTTCCCTCCTGGAGAACACGGCGGGTCTGGGCCTGCGCTGGAGAGACGGCGCAGTGGCAGGATGGCTGCTATGTTTGCTTAGGATTACTCCTCATCCCCTACCCAACCCTGTTGGTTGTCACGTGCTCCATAATGTTGTGCTGTGGACATTTATGTGCTTTCTGTGCAGAGGAGTTTTTTTGTTTCCTGTTCTCATACCATAGGAGCCCAGCATGAGTAGAGGTGTCTTTTTTCCCTCTTGTACTTTCCCATTGTAGTGTACATTTCAGTGGTTTTCTGTAATGTTACCAATTTTGCAAAGAAAAGCATCTGGATTTCTTTAAGTTACTTGAAGACGTTTCACCTCTCATCCGAGAAGCTTCTTCAGTTCTAAGGTCAAATGGTGGGGAGTCCCAGATTTAAACCTAGTGGGAGTGTCCTCCCACAGAGGGACAGAAGGACCCCCTGATGATCCTCTAATCGCCTGAGCCAAGGTGTGAAACTGGGTGTGGGTCCCAATCAGCCAGAGTTTCAGGTGAGCTCATTGTGAAACCTGGCCCCACCTTATCATGGCCCAGGATGTGAGTGGGCGTTAATGATGGATAAGGATACTGCAGGATTACCTTTCACACCTGCTGAATCAACCAAACTGCATTCCTGACACTTGATTCAGCAGGTGTGACAAAACAATGGTTTTGTCACACCTGCTGAATCAAGTGTCAAGAATGCAGTTTGGCACAGCCTGTAATAATAATGAGTTAACACACATTTTCACAATCACACATCAGCCCTGCAGCGGTTTGTGTTGAACAACAGTTTGTAGGAACTGTCGTTGAGATGCCAACCATTGACAGACATGTCCAACTTGATCCTCAAGTTCACTCTTGAGTGAACTTGAGGATCAAGAACTTGAGGAGTAAGAAATGGCCCCTATTACAATAGCACCTTTTTGTTGAGTGTCCTCAGACTAAACTCCACTGCAGAGGTGAAAGAATTAAATTGAGGCTTTTGCTAATGATGTAACCACACAACTTCTGTGGTGATCAAATGAACATAAAGTCTGACTTTAAGTAGGAATGAGTCCTTTTGATTAAGACATGTAGACCTGTTTTAGCATAACTCTGTTCCTGGGGGAAGGTGGTATATCATGCTAATGAAAGATGTCATTATGTCTGTGAATGAACCTAAAAATTGAATGAAACCACAATATTTTTTAACAGTCAACAGCTTTATTCGCCACATGCAGGTTGCCCTGCAGTGGAATGGACCCGCCCCCCCAACCTTACACACACAACACAGTGAGTGCTTATCAGTGTATGTGTGTGCGTTTCCAGAGTTCAGCTGAGATAGTGTCCTTCGCCCAGGCTAAGTAAACAGTCTTCCAGCCAACCCAGGTAGCCTGCATGGAGTGGGAAGAACAGTCTAAACACAGTCGTTATCAGGGAGTTTTTGTTCGGCTCCAGCCTTGAGCCCACAGCTGGCGCCGAAGGGATAGCATTATGATGGTGGTTTTCTTTAGTGTGAACAACTCATGAGAATTTCAAAGCTGTTCTTAACACTCCGACACTGGTCTCTCCGTCTCCCGTTGAAGAGCCGCGAGCTTCTCCATGATGTTATCAAACTTGCGCTCCGTGATGTTGTCATTCTTGTGCTCAAAGAGCAGATTCTGAGAACTCATGACCGCAGTGAGTCGCTCCAGGATGTGATCCAGTTTGCGCTCAGAGGTCTTATTCTGAGTGTTCACGGCAGCCGTAAGCTTCTCCAAGATCTTATCCATGCTGCACTCAGTGAGCCCATTCTGAGAAGTCATGCCTCGTCCCATCGTTTCAATCCCAGCAGGCAGCCTTGTGGGGGTTTGAACAGCCGGTTCCGCTTTCTTAATTCATCGATAAGCCAGGGCCAACCCAGCCCTGATCAGCAAGAACCCTGTTATCATGGTTCCGAATAGGTAGATATCTTCAGTGTCTTCGATCGACAGTCCCGCCAGGCACACGATTCTCCATTTCTGCCACCCGTCCATCGTGTAGCCGGCAGGGAAAGTACCTCCAGGACACTCAGGCTCACCCGAGCCCAGACTTCTCGTTGAGAAAAGGGTGTCAATTGCATTCAGGGACCAGTTGATCAAACCCATAATTCTCTTTTAGGTTTTAGAGAACACACTGTGAGAGAGTGTTCCAGGGAAAAGTAATACAAAAAACACGAGACTAGACAAGGACATAAGAGGCTAAGCAGGGAAGATAAGGGAGAGGAGGAGAGAAGAAACGCCTTCGGCAAGAACCAAACGAGAACAAAAAAAGTAATTTGTAATGTAATGTGTTGTGGTGGTACTTTTAAGAAGTACCAATGTGAAAGTTAGTGACGTTAGCCCCCTCAGTGTTGTCCAATGTCCAACATTTTAGCAGTTCAGCAGCCTGATGGCTTGTAAGACTTTCCCAGAATCTGCTGGTGCAGGTCCAGATGCTCCTGTACCTTCTGTGTGACAGCTGGAGCATGAAGGATGTCTGGCCAGGATCAGAGAGGATCCTCTGGGCCTTCCTCCTACAGTGCTGTCTGTAGACGTCTTGGAAGGCTGGCAGTTCAGACCTGGTGATTGTTGTGCTTCTCTGACCCCCCTCCTTAAAGCTTTGGGGACCAGAACATTACAACCTCCATACCAGACACAGCCAGACAGAATAGTCTCGATGGTGCATTGATAGATATTGGTAAGTATTCTGGAGTCTACGTCAAACGCCCTAAACCGCCGCTGAAAGAGCCACTGTTTCACTGCTTTTGTGATCATATCCACTCGATGTGACCAACTCGAATCATTACTGATGTTAATCCCCAGGAACCTGAAGTATCTGACTCCCTTCTCCTCTGTCGCCTTGATGTAAATCAGGGTGTGCCCTCCGCCCTGCAGTTTCCTGTAGTCCACAATGAGCTTCTGTCATGGTCCTGGGTTGTTGACCCAGCTTTTTGTGTTTCCTTTTGGCTTCATCTTGGGTTTGGTGTTTATTCTGATTTTGTATTAGTTCTTTGGGTTTGGTTGTCATGTTTATCATCCCTACCTGTGTCTTCCCTCTGTGTTTTGTTTGTGTCCCTGAGTTTGTGTTGTAAACAGTCTGTGTGTTTCCTGTTTTACTTTCTAGGTCTGCTTCTCGTTATGTCCATTAGTTTCAGCTGTGTCCACCCCTGCATGTCATCTCCTCATTTATTTGTATGTATTTATAGTGTGTGTTTGCCTCTGCTCATCGTCGGATCGCCTGCGTTTCTCTGTGTAACTCCGCGTAAATTAGTGTGTTCTCCGTCCCTCTGCATCCTCTGTTCTCGGTCCCATGTTCAGGTCTGTTCTTTAGTTTCCTCCAGTTTAGGTCTCGGTTAGCTCCCCACCCTTCTTTGCCTGTTTTTGTCACTGCCACTTCTGTAAATAAATGTCACTATCATCACCAGTCAACTGCCTGCATTTTGGGTCCTTTTCCTCCTACACCACACGGCTCGCCCCGGCAGCCGTGACAGCTTCTTGGTCTTGCTGACACTGAACAGTAGGTTTTTGTCTCAACACCATGATATCAGGGCTCTCACCTCTGCTTTGGAAGCAGACTTGACGGTGGTATCATCTGCAAATTTAACTATAGTGTTGGTGCTGTGTGTGGCCTCAGAGTCATGGGTGAACAAGGTGTACAGCATGGGGCTGAGTACACATCCATCATCAGTGTAGATGACATGTCATTGCCGATCTGTACCACTGTGGTCTGTCTGTGAGGAAGTCAAGATCCAGCTTCAAAAGGAGATGATGTTGTGCAGATGCCAAAACTTCATGATGAGCTTGGATGGAATTATAATGTTGAAAGTGGACCTGTAATCAATAAACAATCAACAGCATCCGCACACATGTGGTGTTATTGTCCACCACAATAACACAGGGCAGTATGCAGAGCCAGTGTTATGGCAATATCTCTGGGTCTATTTGGCCAACTGAAAAGGTGATTATTGCACCTGATCACATGCTCTCAGAAATTAGGCAGCATATCAGTTTTTTAGACTGTTCATTTCAGTCGAGTCTCAGAAACTTAGGTGTTATATTTGACCGTTAAATGTCTCTTGAGAAACACTCTAAACATCATCTAAGAAACATTTCTAAACTCAGACTACTGGTGTCAAAGGCAGAACTTGAGATAATTATTCATGCTTTTATCTCTTCTTGTTTGGATTATTGTAAAGGTCTTTTTACGTGTCTCAACAAATCAGCTCTGGATCGCCTTCAGTCTGTACAGAATGCAGCGGCAAGACTTTTAACTGGTACAAACAAGAGGTCACACATTACTCCAGTTTTGGCTTCTCTTCATTGGTTGCCTGTAAATTTTAGGGTTCATTTTAAAATTTTAGTTGTGACTTTTAGAGCTCTGCACGGTGAAGCTCCCCAGTATATCTCTGACCTGTTGAAACCTCATGCTTCATCCCGAGCACTTAGGTCTTCAAGTCAGAGGCTACTAATGGTCCCACGTACTAGGTTTAAAACACGTGGGGATCTGGCTTTTCAGACACTGGCACCTAGGCTGTGGAACTCTCTGCCGTTGTCTTTACGCTATCTAGACTCTACTGACTCCTTTGAAAAGCAGCTGAAGACATTTTTATACAAACGGGCTTTTAATTAATTTTAACTTGTATGTCTGATCTATTGTAAAGCACTTTGTGATTTTTATCTGTGAAATGTGCTATATAAATAAATTTTACTTACTTATTTACTTACTTGTCCAGGTGGAAGAGGGCAGTATGCAGAGCCAGTGCTATGGCAATATCTCTGGATCTATTTGGTCAACTGAAAAGGATCGAGTGTACCAATGTATGCAAACCAACAAGAATGTGATGCAGCTTCTAAGGACAATGGATAAGTATAAACATTGGAAAGAAGAACTCATCAGTTGGTACGTTGAAGTTTCGGTTTCTTTTAGTGTCTCTTCAGATCATCTTTTCATCTGTGTAAGCCAGTGGCTGTAAAGGAACCCAGACCTTGCTTGCTCAAAACTTAGATTCTACCAAGGTAAGAATAAAAAAAATATTATGAAGAAATTCATTCGTATGCATATATTTGAGAATCAGGATACTTTATTAATCCCTAAGGGAATTATGTAACTCGGTGCCATCATGTGTGTGTAAAGCTCTTTTTAGATATTAAAAAGGCTGAATGATTGAATTCCACTGAAGATATTTAGATATTTAGTAAACATGGCTATACTAAAAAGTGTGGGTGGCAATAAATGCTGCAGGATTACTTTTCATACCTGCTGAAATAAAGTGTCAAGAATGCAGTTTAGCACAGACTGTAAGTAGAAAAAGACCAAGACCCCCCATGCTTAATAACTGCAGAGATAAAAGAGCATCATATTTTACCTACGAGAGTGGACGAAATTATCTAAATTGTTGCTGTATGACAATAAAAAGTGAAAATGTCTTTTTTTTTTTTTTTGCCTGTCCCGTTTGGCTCTTTTGCCATCATAATTGTTGTCTAAAGGCAAAGAAAGATGCCCAACGGATTTACTTTACCAAATTGACCATCCCAGCCTTGCCGTAATGGTCCATTTGATTCACCTTTTATTGTTTATTTTATTTTCACTTGCTGAATACGGGACAGACTTGACTGGGGGAAAGAAGGGGAGAAAGAAAGAGGGAAAGAGAAACAGCTGAGAAGAGGGACGGGGGAGAAGGGCAAAAAACAAAAACCAACAGAATGGGCAGGGGGAAAAAAAGAGAAAAAAAATGCATCTATCGATCACCTGGATCACCCGTTGAGAAAGAAAAAAGAAAACAAGCAGAAGAGAACAAGAGTAATAGAATAAACAACGTCACAATGATATGAGGGAATATGACAGTAAATACTAAATATTAAACATTATTGTGCAGCACATAAGATCAACAGAACACAGTGTGCTTTGAGGTAGGAGCCAAAAAGGGTGTAGTTTGTGGGTGTGATCACCCGTGTGTACACCTGTGAGCATGGACGCGCTTGTTTTTTTAAAAGGTTCCTTCATGTAATGATCTGCTAGAGGGTGTGGGGGGGCCACAGCCCCGTCCTCCAGGGCATGAAGCAGGTATGGAGGAGATCAAAACTCCTACATCCAGAGGCCCCCAGAACACAAGAGACCAAGGAAGACCAACAGAGGGGCAGCCGCGCCACTGTCCCAGAAAGAGCTGAGGAGAGTCCCAGATGAGGGCTCACTCAGCAGCCGCGGAGCAGAAGCCAGGGGGAGTTGCAGTGATGCGCCCGTGAGCTCCGCCGTCAGCCAGCTGTGCCTGAGTGACCGAGCCCCAGGCCGAGAGGCCGGGGGCACCCCACCTCCGAAGTGGCCCGAGCGAGCCCGATAAGCGGCCGCCAAGGAGTGAGCTGGTGTGTACTGTAACTGGACGCCCACCCCCAGACACAAAGAACCACCAACGCACCGACACCTGAGGGAGTCCGCCACTGGCAGGGGAAGTGGTGGTGGGTGGAGAGAGGCCTCCAAACCTTGGAGGGCCTGAGATTTCCCCAGAGAGGTGGCGTCTGATACCAAACCTGACATATAGACACAAACATCCATTCCCACCCTCATGCTCTCATATGCACTTACTCCACACTCAACCAACGTGGAGACAAACATAAAGAGACGCTGTACACACGATCACACTCCCCAAGCGTACTCTACGAACCGGGTCTAGGTACCCTTGCCCCTGGAGGGGGGGACTGCACCCAGACCCAGGTGGTGTTACCCTTTTCCCTGCGGTGGGGAGAAGCAGACCGCCCCGACTCCGCAGCAGCAGGGAGGCCCCACACTCCAGACCGCAGTCGGACGGCCAACTCCTCCTCCTAGCCCCCCCGCTCCAGCAGGCCGCAGAGAACGGGGGGTGAGAGAAGACTCCAAACCTCCCTCCACCCGCTCATTGTAGTGTTGATGCATTTGTGTTCTAAGGTGCATTTAAAACCCAGGAGGGCATGGAGCTACCTGCCAGAGAGCAGCAGGTAAGCGCATGGTCCCTCCTGCTAGCCCTCAATGTCTACGTGTATTTAAAATTGAGAGGTGGGCAACGACGCCAGGGGTGGGGTGTACACCCTGATGGTCTTTTGGAATCCGTGTAGCGTGCCCACCCCCAAGATCCTATATGTATGTGTAATGAGAGTGTGAGTAATATGAATGTCTAGGTTGTGGGATAAAATTGAGGCAGAGGCAGCCAGAAGGGGACAGGGGGGGGGGGGGGGGGGTAGCCTCCTCTGCACCCTGGTGACATACCCCTACTCCAAGGTCCTGCATGTGTGGGTGGTTGTGGTGGAGCGGGAAGAGGGAGGCAGCTGGAGATGGGGAGGGAAGGAAGGGAGGGGCAAGTGACCCCTCCTTGGGGCCAGCTCCCCCGCTGACCCCAGTAGGCACCCCCATACTCCGCGACCCGCCAGGGAAAGGGGGCCCAGGCCCATCCAGACAGGGGCCCAGTGCAGCAGCGCCGCCCGGCCCCACAGAGCCCGGGACACTCCACCCAACCCCACCACAGAGAAAACTGCACCCACCCCATCATCCACTCATCTTCCAGACTACATAAGACAATAGACGCCCAGGCTGAGATCTTCCTCCACCTCTCCTGTATCTCCCCCTCCTGCAGAGAGTTCCTGAGGAGTGGAAAGCTCCTGCAAGATGTGACCATCTCCCCCACCAGTTGAAGAGCCCCCCCAGGTGGCTCGACGCACCGGCGGCACCCTGCGCCAGGGCTGGGCCCCCATGCACCCACCCGCCCACAACCCCGGCAACACACCAACCAGGACCCAAGCCCCCGAGGCCCGGCCCGGGCCCCAGCCCAGAGACAGAGCGCCCCCAGAACCTCATGCCCATCCCGGACCCACCCAGGGGCAGCCAGGCTACCAGGTCAGTAACCCACATCCGTCAGCACAGACCCTCCCCTAGCCCCGCTGCACGCAGCCACGAGGAAACAGTCACCCGAGAGCCAAAAGAGCCCCCAACCGGACATGACCGCTACCCCGGGTTGAGCCCCCCAAGGAAGATGCCTCCGGGGAACCCCCCGACGCCCTAAGCCTGTCCCTACCCCCACACCAATCACAACAGTGAAGGCGGGACCAAACTATGACCCCCCCCACCGCCACTAGGTGATGGAGCTGATCAAAGGAGCCCAGAGCAATTGATCTGATGTGGTTAGGATAAAATTGAGGCAGATCTAATCTAATCTAATCTAATCTAATAGATAATTTCTATATTGGTTAGAATTAAGATTATTTTTATTTTTCCAGTTCATGAGGACTGTTTTCTTGGCTATGCATAGGGCAGTGAAAACCATATGGGCGATATTCTTTTCTGAAGTGACATTATCTAAGCTGCCCAACAAACACACTAAGGGGGAAGTTGGAATGTTACATTTCAGACACTTTGATAAGTCGTCACATATCTCGCGCCAAAACTTCTGAACTGGTGGACAGAACCAAAGAGCGTGGATATAATTGCCGGTGAATTGGTTTGGCAGTGTGAGCAGTTGTTGGTAGACGTAAAGCCCATCTTGAACATCCGATGACCTGTATAGTGCACTCTATGTAATATTTTGTATTGAATTAATTGAAGACTGGGATTTCTGATTAGATGAAAGGTTTTTAAGCAAGTCTGAGACCAGAAGTTTAGGTCTAAGTTAACTGATAAATCCGCTTCCCATTTTGCAATAGGAAGTGATATTGATTCATCTGTTTTAGGAAGCATTCTGTATATTTTGGAAAGTAATTTTGGGGTTTTAAGAGTAAGAAATTGAACCACACTTGGTGGTGTTTGTAGTTCAACTTGACCCGGTTTAAATTTCTTTTTTACTATGGATTTAATTTGTTGATATTCTAAAAATCTTTTCTTGTTGATCCCATATTGTGTAACTAGTCCGTCAAATGAAATAAATTCTGTTCCTTCTAGTATATGTTCTAAATATTTGATTCTAATTCTAATTATCTAAATTGTTGCTGCATGACAATAAAAAGTGAAAATGTCTATCTTAGTGTGCCACTTTTTACATAATTTAGCAGGTAGCACTTTTGTAACCGTCTTCTTAAACATTAATACAAAGATAACACCCATTAGTCGATACCAAAGGATACAAGTGTTACACCTTAAGAATCTACTTTCCCAACCCACCTCTCTGTGCGTGATTTTTTTTAAATGCTGTTCATTTACATGACAAAAATATTTTTTTCACTTTATTCAAGCAAGTGGAAATTTGGACAATCTAAATCTCAAGCTAAATTTGTAACACCTACAGCATATCTGAAGGTGGAGTTAGCCATGTACTTATGTAACACTTCCTTATATAAAGCTGGCTGCTCTTCAGTTGATAGCATTCAGCTATCACAGCTCCAATCACCAAGCTCTAAACATCTGCCAGAATCCATTTACCAGGTGAGTATTTTACATTTTATTTCAGTAATAATTTCAGAATCTCACAGTATTTGTGAAGGTTAACATATCTTTAAAATGTAATTCTTAAAACCCCCCAGAAATCACTTATTTTTTTCTTTCTTTCTTTTTATTGCACCTAAAAGCATAATTTTGTGGTGTTTTGATTTGTTTTTTGTTTTTTGGCAATGGAAACTGTTGTTTAAAATTCTTTAACCTTGCCACAATCAGATGCAGGTCAATTGCCTGTTCATGAACATTTTTCTAAATCTTTGTGCAAGCGACTATTTTCATATATATTGTAAAATGAAGATCCCAGATATTTTAAAAGCTGATCTAATTATGATATTTGTACTGAACACTACACATTTTAATGCTGTATCTAAAACATTCTCCTGCCTCTACCATAAAACAGTTGAAGCAGTCTTTCAATCTAACCTTCATATTTAGGAAAGCTACAAAACATGTAGTTATGCTATGAGAGAAAGGTTTTGAGAGTGTGAAGAGAAAAACACTGTATTGTGTTTATTTAAAATATTTGTAGTTATCTGTGTTTTTGCCTCTTTCCCTCCATCTGACAGCTGAGATAGGCTACAGTTAGACATGTGGTCAAAAATGGATTATTATTAGAAATAATCACTCTTCAGGTTTGAATCCTGTGGTTAAACACAGGATGAAGAAGCTCATCATTGATGTGGATGCTGGGGTGGATGATGCTATTGCCATCATGATGGCCCTCTCCATACCTGATGTGGAAGTTTTGGGGATCACCTGCTGCTATGGCAACACGTCTGTGGAGAATGTCCTCAGAAATGTCCTTCGTGTCCTGAAAGTCTGCGACAGGCTGGACGTAAGTTTGTGTCACGCTGTAAGAGAGCCTTTCTACACGAATATGTTCGTAGATATGTTCTTACATCCAGCATATAATACTCATACAGATTCCAGTGTACCGTGGCTGCTCAAAGCCTTTGGTGGACCATGAAAACCATGCAGATAATTTCTTTGGATCAGACGGGTTTGGGGACGTTCCAGATCCACACGCACCAAGCCTGGATCTGGTGCAGCAGAAAAAAGCCAAACAGGCCATTGTTGACCTTGTGAACGCAAATGATAAAGAGGTGAGTGTCTGCACCATTAAGCTTCTTACATGAATGAAAATTGAGAGCCTCATTTTCCTGTGATATGTGTACACTAAGAACGTTGTAGCTTACACAGGGGTTGGGTAAAAATGCTGTGTGGAGAAGTAGGTGATCTCAAAATACATGAATACATTTACCCACTTTTTGTAAATGGTTTGTGGTTCTGATCAAATTTTTTATTTAAAGGCCCAGTCACCGATTATTTCAGCAGACATGCCTTGAAGTCTTCCTAAAAAAATATGTTGACATTTAGCTGAAAATTGTTGAACTCCCACAGATGAAATTGCATCACTTGACTAATAAAAACTTGTTTTACCCAGAGCTAATGATTTAATTGCTTTTTCATGGTGACCAGTAAAAATGGATGTAGACACAATGATATCATCTGTTGGTTATGGATTGCAAAGGGTACAATGCACTTGATGTGAAAGAAGCCAACTCGTTGCGAAGTATCACAAAGTTGCCAAACACACATAAAAAAGCATAACTTGAAGCTTCAATGCAGTTTAAATTGGGAAGTCGTAAAAATTATCTGTCAATTTTCATCAAGTTTCAAGTGCTTAATAGACAAACTGCACCACTGGGCCAACCAAACCAGTTTAATTCTCAATTCATTCTAAACACATTTATAAATGATAATTCTTTAAAAAACTTTTCAAGGAAAATTATTATTTTACAACTGAGGGTTTGTTTTCAGCTCAAAGGTTGGTTAGGAGGCAATAAAATCATCAATTCAACTCTGTCTCCTGCCTCCAGGTGATCCTCATATCCACTGCCCCCCTCATGAACCTGGCTGCAGCAGTGCAGTTGGACCCTTCCTTGCCTAAAAAGCTTAAGGCGCTCTACATCATGGGGGGAACCATTGAAGGTGGTCTCCTCACAGAGTATTTCCTCTGTCTCTCATTATCCATTCGTGATTTTAGTCTTATAAATATCTGATATATATGAGAATGAGTGTGTGACTGTGCTTGTTTCTGTGTGCAGCCAGGGGTAACATCACAATATGTGGAGAGTTTAACTTTGTGTGTGACCCAGAGGCTGCTTACATCGTGTTGGACCGCTACACATGCCCAACCTACATCGCTACCTGGGAGTTCACCTGCTGGAACTGCCTGCCATGGGTGAGGAGGGAAACAAGCTGAACGAGGGCTTCAGTTCTGTTCCAATGAATAATGTCTGAACAGTTTTAAAGTTTGAAAGGATCTCTGCTAACACTGAGTTTGTGTATAAAGTGGTATTTGAAAATATCTTACAGTCTTTTTTTCCCTTAGTCTTTCTGTGACACCTGGTTATCTGTACATACTGAAAAATCAGACTTTGTGGAAAAGATTTTACGCATCTCAAGACAGGTAAGAGTGTATTAATTGACACAAAGCATCAAGCATTTAAGTCTTAAGTCCTCACTTTGTACAAGAAAATAAGCTCCAGTTAGCAATGAATTTAATCCATCTTCAGTATTGTGTAAATATGCTCGCAGCCCTTTTGCTTAAATCTTGGTGCCCCACTGGTGACAACTTACAGAATATTATAAGATGTCTAATTACCTCTGACATACTGTGTGAACAGAAGTGTGAACAGAAACATCAAGAATTTAATCCCTGTGACGCCTACGCCATGGCTGCAGCCATCAATGATGCAGTCATACCTAAGAGTGAAGAGGCGAGTGACTGCAACTTTTTTTTGTCAGGTTACAATGTAAAACATCTTCGCTGAAATCATTGTTTAATGAATTATTTTGTTACTCTTTCAGGTTGCAGTGACGGTGGAGTTGCAGGGGATCTACACTCGAGGCATGATGGTGCTGGACCGCGACGAGAAGCTGAAAAAAGAACACAAAGTCTTCATCATGAAGAACGTCGACTTGGAGAAGTTCAAGGAAATGTTGATTAAAGCAGTCAAAAAGAGTGATGCTGTACACTCTGAGACCTGAGTGTTATGATTCATAACAACAAATAAAAACTTTTGTGTTGCAGTCTCACAAACCATGTACAACATTCATTAAGAAACAGTTTGTCCAGATTGGTGTTGAAGAAGTTGACCAGTTCTCAACTGTGTAGTAGTAAATAAAGTTAATGCTGTGACCCAAATGTATCTGCATAAATGATCAGTATTTATTCAGGTTTAGGTATATGCATTTGCAAAATAGTTTTATGTGTGGTCAAATTACTTTGTATTTGTGTGTGGACTGAAGCGCATGCTAGTGAGTCCTCAAAAGTTACACACAAATGACTGCACACACATTTGTAAACCTTAGTTTATACTTGTGGATTATATTGTACACATTTGTCACGTTTTTGAGACATATTGCTCTCCATATGAGATGGTACTACCACCACATTACTTATATCTTTATGTACATTTACAATGTAAACACAAAATATAATAAGAGACAAAACTGCAATAAGTACAGATTTTATTTGTCTGCATACATACAAATAAACACAGCAAAATAAATTTACAGTAAATGAAAAAAGGACTAGGAGCTCATGTGACGTAAGGGGTTTTGCAAGGCCAAATTGCCCAACATCATAACCCACCAACCTTAACTCCTCATCAATGAACCCTAACCCCTAGCCCATTAAACTTAACACGTTAACAGGCCACAGGCTATCAGCTTGATGTCTGTGCAAATCTGACAGGACAAAATGTCAGACTTTTGAAGCAAATGCAAGATAAAGTGACTGAAATGAACCAGGAAATGAAATTGGTACTTTTGCATTATCTTATACATCAGGAGGTACTATGTGAGTCAGCATTAAAAATTACCCGTGTTTTTGATGTTGTAACTAAAATAGTTAACATCATCGGAGTATGACTGCAGAATCAGAGCCAACTCCATGTACAGAATTCAATCACAGAATTGGAACAAACATTGTAATTGTTGAAGTTTAACAAATCCAGATATGATGATCACCTGTCTGCTGGCCTCCACATTTCCACTTCAGACCCTGAACCTAACTTTGAAGCACTCATATAAGTACACAACGGACTGGATTTCTGTCACTTATTTTCTTATCAGATGATCTTCTTATCTATTTGAGTGAGTGACTATCAAGGAACCAGATCTCACTTGCTCAAAGCTATAATTATTTGAGAAGTTCATTCACACACCCCTGTTCTCTGCTGGCCATCGGGGCGGGGGGACTGGGAGGAGGTGTTGGCCATTCGATTGGGATCTGGGATGCGGGGCCTCTCTGCTGCTGCGGAACCTGTGGAGGTCTGCTTGCCTCCACCCCGGGGGAAAGGGTAACATCTCCTGGACCTAGGTACCATTTCCCCCTCTAGGGGCGAGGGTACCTGGACCCGGGGTATAGAGTTTGTTTGGGGAGTGTGATTGTGTGTACAGTGTCCATGTATGTCTATCCCTACGTTGGGTGAGTGCTGAGTATTTGTATATGTGTGCATGAGAGTGGGAATGCATGTTTGTGTCTGTGTGCCTGTTTGTCTGTGTCTATATGTCAGGTCGGGTCTTACACTCCACCTCTCTGGGAACTCCCAGGCCCTCCAAAGTGTGGAGGCCTATCTCCCCTCACCACACTCCCTGCCGGTGACTGATGCCCTCAGGGGTCGGTGCGTTGGTGGTTCTTGGTGTCCGGGGCTGGGCGCTCAGGTATGTACCAGCTCACTCCCGGTAACTACTTGGCGGGGCCTGGCCCCTGTTGCTCGGTCAGGCCTCTTCCGGGACAAAGGGGGCCCTCGGGCCTCCGGCCTCTGGGCCTGCAGCTCGGTTCACTCTGGCACAGCTGGCTGCCGGCAGAGCTGGCGGGCACGCCAGTGCAGCCCCCTCTGGCTTCTGCTCCGTGGCTACTGGGTGAGCCCTCATCTGGGGCTCTCCTCAGCTCTTCCCAGGAGGGTGGCACGGATGCCCCTCCTTGGGCTCTCGCACTCTGGGGCCTCTGGATGTCTGGAGCCTGGATCTCCTCCATGCCTGCTTCATGCCCTGGGGGACAGGGCTATGGCTCTCTACATCCGCTTACAGACCATTATATGGGGAAACCTTTTGAATACAAAAGGCTGATCCACACAGGTGTGCACACGGGTGTTCACTGTTCATAGACATAAACTACACCTCTATTGGCTGCTACTTCCAAGCACATTGTGCGCTGTCGGTCCTGCTTGCTACACAACAACATTCAATATTTAGTATTTACTGCTGTTTACACTTAGCTACATTAACGTGATGGTGTTGTGTTTAGTATGTTGCTCTGTTTTTTTTGCTTGTTTTCTCTTCTTTCTCTCTCAACAGGTGATCCAGGAGATTTTTTTTCCTCTTCTTTCTCTTTTTAAGTGCCCATTCTCACTGCCCCTCTTCCCTTCTGTTTTTCTTTTGCTTCATCTTTATTTCTCCCTTTCCTATCCCTCAGTCATGTCTGTCCCGTCTGTAACAACTGAAAATAAAATTAAATAAATAATAACAACAAAGTCGATCAAAGGGACCAATACAGCAAGGCCGTGATGATCCATTTGGCAAAGTAAATCCATTGGGTATCCTTGTTGGTCTTCAGGCAACAATTCTGACGGCTAAAGAACCAAATGGGACAGGCAAAAAAAAAAAAAAGAATAGTTCATTTTTATGCATGGATTTTACTCTGTGGCATGAAATGTGTGAGTTAAAGCTACATAAATCTTTCTGTTTTTAGTTATTAAAAGGTTTAATGATTGAACTCCAGTGATCAGACAGTTCACTTAAACAGCACTCAGCCACCTTTTAAATTACTAAATGTGGTCCCACACTTTACAATAACACAGAGTTATTTCATTTTTGAATTAAATCATATACGTGTAAGCAAAAATAAAGCTTTTCTTAAGTCTTCCTCAAAATCGTATGAACTAGTCTTTATGTTTGGTTACTTTCCACCAAAATCTCCTCATGCAAACATGTCAAGCAAGATGTTAGCAAACACAGGTGTATTGTCAACTGTGAGTGGCAAAATATACTGCAGGATTACCTTTCACACCTGCTGAATCAAGTGTCAAGAATGCAGTTTGGAACAGCCTGTAATAATAATGAGTTAACATTTTCACAAACATGCTTCAGCCCTGCAGCGGTTTGTGTTGAACAACAGTTTGTAGGAACTGTCGTTGAGATGCCAACCATTGACAGACACGTACAACCTGATCCTCAAGTTCACTCTTGCTTCTCATAAGAGTAAGAAATAGAACCCTATTACAATAGCATATTGTAGCAATAGCAGTAGCTTTTTGTTGAGTGTCCTCAGACTAAACTCCACTGCAGAGGTGAAAAAGTTACATTAAGGTTTTGGCAAATGAGGTGAACACAAACAAATTCTGTGGTGATCAAATGAAGTCTGTCTTTACGTAGGAATGAGTTCAGTGTCCAATATTTCAGCAGTTCAGCAGCCTGATGGCTTGTGAAACTTTCCCAGAATCTGCCGGTGCAGGTCCGAATGCTCCTGTACCTTCTGTGTGACAGCTGGAGCGTGAAGGATGTCTGGCCAGGATCAGAGAGGATCCTCTGGGCCTTCCTTCTAAAGCGCTGTCTGTAGACGTCTTGGATTGCTGGCAGTTCAGACATGGTGATTGTTGTGCTTCTCTGACCCCCCTCCTTAAAGCTTTGCAGACCAGAGCATTACAATTGCCATACAGGGTTACCAGACAGGCAGACAGAATACTCTCGATAGAGTGGCGTATCATGCTAATGAAAGATGCCCTAATATATTTATATACGCTCTTCAAAAATGAACTTAAAAGTTGAATGAAACAATGATATATGTAATGCAGTCTGCACCCCATGTTTTGTGTTCTTATCTTTATAATATAACCAAGTTTTTTTCTATCTAAATGAAGTGTAGTTGTTTTTCAAGTACCAAAGTGCCACAGTCCTGTTAAAACCATCAACATCTTCGTCCTTTCTGTTTTTAAACTCAGTTATTGTTAAATGCACCTGGGGAAAATCTGACAGCAGGAAGTTTGAATATTGCTGCTCCTGCATAAGATCACTGTAAACAAAGAAGAATGTACCAAAGATTTGAGGATAGTGGCCATGGATAAACATTGGCAACAACAACTTGTTAGTCGGTATGTTGAAGTTTGGGTTTCTCTGGATCTCTAATCAGATGATCTTTTTATCTGTGTAAGCGAGTGACTGCCAAGAACCGAGACCTCAGACGCTCAAAGCGCACGTTCTACCAAGATAAGAAGAAAAAAATGTAACTGCTATGGCTCAGGAACAAGTCAAAATTCAGCTGCATAAGGAGATGCTGATGTGCAGATTCCCAAACTTCGTGATGAGTCTGGATGGAATTATAATGTTGAAAGTTGAGCTGTAGTCAATAAACAGCATCCACACATGTGTTGTTATGGTCCCGGTGGGAGAGCTAGGGTTGCCAACTATCCCATTTTAGCCAGGAGGTCTTGTATGATGAGCAAAAATTGGTTCCCTTAGTCAACCTTAAATCTCTGTATATTTACACTGTATATTTACATTGTACCCAGCTGGTTGCGCATTGTGCTTCTGGCATGCCAGAGTGTCCCTTATTTGATAGTTAAAAAGTTCATTGTGAATCTATTTTGCCTGTATGAAAACTGAAAAGGATCAAGTGTAGCAGGCAGTGAAGATGTGAATAACGATAGAGATGAGTGCTACTGGGTGACAGTCATTCAGTTAACTCACATTAGGTTTCTTTGGGACAGGGATGATGGCCGTCCTCTTAAAGTATGAGAAGACTACAGACAAAAACAGGGAGAGGTTGAAGATGTCTGTGAAGACAGCTACCACTTCATGTGTACATGCTTTGAGAGCACGACCTGGGATGTTATCTGGTCGGGGAGCTTTCCGTGTGTTTACCTTTTAAAAGTATTTACACACATCTGACTGAGGGATCTGAAAAGGACAGCTGTCCTCCTCTGACAGAAATATAAGTGGACAGCAGACTGGATTTCTGTCAATTAACAAGAAAAAACCTGCAGATAAAATAATTAAACTAAAAGCAAAATGGCAATGTCACTTTACAAACAAGTACAAACTTTTACATCAACAGTTCATCTGTTGGTATATCTGTGTTGAAGTTTCAGTTTCTCGGGATGTCTTATCAAATAATCTTCGTATCTGTTTGACTGAGTGACTGTCAAAGAACCAGATGTCACTTTCTTAAAGCTCAAATTATGTGTGAAGTTCACTTTTATGCATGGATTTTACTCTGTGGCATGAAATGTGTAAATTAAAGCTACATAAATCTTTCTGTTTTTAGTTATTAGAAGGTTTAATGATTGAACTCCAGTGAGCAGACTGTTCACTTAAACAGCACTCAGCCATCTTTTAAATTAATAAATCTGATCCCACACTTTACAATGACACCAAGTTATTTCATCTTTAAATAAATCATATACGTGTAAGCAAACAATAAAAAGGGAAAGTGTTCCTCAAAACTGTTTTTTTATGTCCAGCCAAAATCTCCTCATGCAAACATGTAAAAACTCAGGTTCTGGTGGAGCAGTCGCTTGCTTTATAATGGCGAAAAAATAACATTAAATTTAAAAATAAAATTAAAAAATACTTAAAAAGCTTTTCTGAAATATAATCCAATTAGCTGACTTCTTAAAAAACACATAATGTCCCAGCAGAAAATTATCAATGCATTTTCCTTTTTTAATTCATTCATTCATTTGCTTATATTTACACTGTACCGTGGCAGCAAGATGTTAGCAAACACAGGTGTATTGTCAAGTGTGAGTGGCAAAATATGCTGCAGGATTACCTTTCACACCTTCCCGAATCAAGTGTCAAGAATGCAGTTTGGCACAGCCTGTAATACTAATGCGTTAACACACTTTTTAACAGTCCCACTTCAGCCCTGGAAGAAGTGTCATTGGGATGCCAACCACCAACAGACACGTACAACCTGATCCTCAAGTTAACTCTTGCTTCTCACAGGAGTAAGAAATGGCCCCCTATTACAATAGCACCTTTTTGTTGAGTGTCCGCAGACTAAACTCCACTGCAGAGGTGAAAGAATTAAATCGAGGTTTTTGCTAATGATGTAACCACACAAGTTCTGTGGTGATCAAATGAACATAAAGTCTGACTTTATGTCGGGGTGAGCCTCTTTCATTAAGACACGTGCACCTGTTTTAGCACAACTCTGTCTCTGGGGGAAGGTGGTGTATCATGCTAATGAAAGATGTCATAATGTTTTTGTACATGCTCTTTAACAATGAACCTAAAAGTTGAATGAAACCACGATATTTGTATTGTAATCTGCACCTCATGTGTTGTGGTGGTACTTTTAAGTACCACATTAAGTACCAATGTGAAAGTTAGTGAAGTTAGTCCCCTCAGTGTTGTCCATTGTCCAACATTTCAGCAGTTCAGTAGCCTGTAGTGGTGTGCGATGCTGCATATTTTGGTATTGATCCGATACCAAGTAAATTCGGGCCAGTATCGCCGATACCAATACCGATACGATACTTTTCAATAAATAAGGTGGATGCCTCACTGAATTGCTAAATCGCAATTAATTTTCATGACCTTAAGTGTTTTTTGTGATGTTTCCTTTGGTATTAATAATTAGTTAAAACCCAGGGCATAATTAGGAGAAACAATATATTTATAATTAAATAAAAAATGTTTTATTATTGTGGCGGGCCGTGGTCTGCGATGCCGCTGCAGGTGAGATGGACTCACCTTCACTGCATCTACAATGATGCCTCGCCAGCTTAAAACCTGTGCGCTGCTTGTGCTGTTGTTGTTTTTGGAGTTGATGTGTACAGCTGGCAGCAGGAGGGCTGCAGCCGTTGAATGTAGGCTACTGTTACAGCAACCGTGTGATCACTGTAAGGGTGGACAGCGCGCGGCTCGGGGTGAGCCGGAGGCTGGCGCGCCAGCAGGACCTGCCAAGCTGGAGACGGAGGTCGAGGTGCGTGGGGGTCCTGCCACACCTGAAGGCGGCATGCTGTCCACTTCGGCAGGCTGCATGGTCGCCAGCTCACTTCCACGCCTGCTGCGCCGCCGCTGCTTGCGATATGGGTGGCCATCAGGCTAGCTCCGGGGCTTCCGCTGGAGGCGCGGGCAACCAGAGTTGACACTTCCCCATCGCTGGGCTGGGGCATGGGGCGCCGATGGTCCGAGTCGATTCCCTCTGCTGCTCGCGGGGTGAGGTGAAGCGGGCGATGGGGGTATGTGGCAGGGCGTGTTCTGCGATGCCGCTGCAGGTTTGGTGGTGGTGATGTGTACGGCTGCCAGCGGGAGAGCTGCAGCCGTTGAATGTACTGTTACAGCAACCGTGTGATTATTGTAAGAATTAATTATGAAAATGCCATCGGGTCTGCCGTGGTGGCGATCTTTTTTTTTTTTTTTTAATCTTAAGTGCACGCAAACCAGTAAACAAATTAAAACAAATACTGTTGATAAACTATAATACAAAAAAAATCACAATTAAAATTCTCAACAACAAAAACAAAAAATATATATATAATTAATATGTAAACAACTTAACAACCCCCAAAGTGTCTAAGTCACGTGACGTGTCAGTGCTACACCGAAACATAAAAGTGGGGGAGAGGGAGCAAAGTGCTCTCCGCTGACACAGGAGCGGTGAGTCCAGCGACCTGGTTGTTTCGTTTTTGCCGAAAGCACAGCATAGCATACAAGCAGAACTCAAAGTAAAGAATCAATCTCACCAGGCTAGTATCGATCCGATACCGATGCCGACTTGGGATCGATACTATCATGTATATTTATTTACATTTGCAATATAAATTTGATGATAAAAAAAACATATGAAGACTCTTTAAAAAGTACAGATTTTGTATATACAAATAAACAATTACAATAAATGAAAAAGGGATTGATGGCTCATTTCAGTCAGGGAGTTTTGTGAGGCCAAGTTGCCATGATCACATTGTGCAATTGCTAAATCCTTAAAAACAAACCCTAACCCCTAACCCATTCATCCTAACATCCTAACACTTACGTCATAATTGCAACAGGATATCAGGATGATGACCATGACAACGAATGCTACAAGAATTGTAAAATATGAAAATGCTACATTGTTGCTTTCAAAGTAATTAACTACAAGCAAAATAGAAACAGCACTTCACATAAAGTTAAAAGCCGTTGTTGAATAAATTGTGATAAACTTTGGATTTTATCACTTATCTATTTTTATGTGTAGCATAATTCAGGGGATAAAGTGTACAGTGTTCAGATGCTATCAATTGATGATAAGAACTTGTTCCCATTAGTTCTGATGTGCACACATATTACTGGAGATACTTGCTAAGTTCCTAATGACAATATAATGTCATCCCACAGTCTGCTTACATGCTCAACCTTTACTTTTTAAACATTAAAACATTATTTTTTTTGGTTATATTAGATAGCATAAGTCAAAGCTGAACTCAAGCTGTTGCATTTAGTTTTGTAGCATGCAATCTCTGCTCATCCTGTGAGGTTAACTGACCCCCTTTGACCCTCTTTTAGTTGTTATTCCCATAATCTAGTTACAGTCCAGGCTAGATAAAGCAGCAGTTGCAATACATAAATGAAATATCTCAAAGACGAATATAGTTTTTGCTCAGTTTTTTAATTCAAGTCAAATATATATATATATATATATATATATATATATATATATATATATATATATATATATATATATATATATATATTAGCACCAAATCACAACAAAAGTTGCCTCAAGACATTTTACATTTCAAGAGGAAGGTGACAGTAGGAAGGAAAAACTCCCTTTTAACAGGGAGAAACCTCCAGCAGAGCAGACTCAGGGAGGGGCAGTCTCCTGAATCCAAACTGGAAGCTGGTTCCACAGAGGAGGGGCCTGATCCCTCAACTAAGAAGGTCAAACAGCATCTCTACTTCCTGCGGAAGCTGAGAAAAGCCCATCTCCCTCCATCCATTCTCCCCACGTTCTGCGGTGGGACTATCAAGAGCGTCCCAAGTAATTGCATATCTGTCTGGTATGGTAGCTGCACCGTATTGGATTGCAATACCCAGCAACGGATAGTGAGAGCAGCTGAGAAGATCATTGGAGCCTCTCTCCCCTCCATCACGGACATTTATGGCACCCGCTCCATCTGCAAAGACCTCTCACACCAAGATACTTTTGGCACAACAGATTAGATAAAACTTTATTAATCCCTCGTGTGGGGTCCTCTGGGAAATCCAGCAGTCAGTATTTTGCACATTTCCATTGCACTGTCTTGTGTCCGTATCATCCTGATATGTCTAATGTTGCACTATCTTGTCTTGTTTTTTTGCAATTTTTGCACATTGCACTTTACGTAGTCCTGTGCCGATTGTCTGTCACCAGGGTCTTGGAGGAACCTATTTTCATTTTACTCTGTACTGTACCACTGTACATGATTGAAATGACAATAAAACGCCACTTGACTTGACGGCTGAATGCTCTTTCTCATTAAATTTATCTGCTAGATAAAAGTACAGCTACTTTATTTCCCATTGAGAGAAAAAAATATGCACACTGAGAGATGGAGAAAGGTGTGAGAAAGACAGCAGAGGAAGATGGTAAGTAATTTTCAAAGGTTAGAACTGTACATTTGAGAGAAACATTTTATCAGCTGGAAAATTAACTCATACACATAATGTGATTAAATTGTGTTTTTTGTGAAACGTCATGCAAAATTTTGTGTTATTGAAAGACTGCATGGAAATATTGTACCAGGCAGTTAGATACAGTCGAGTGCACACAAAACTAGTTCGTTTGCAGAACTGTGGTGAAGATCACAGTGATGCACAATTGGACTGGTACAGAGCAGGCTTTGGTGTTCATGGTCATTAGGTTAAATCCTGAGTAGGAAACATCAAATATATTTAAATATTTAACCTCCTAGGACCTGGCGTCCACATATGTGGACATCACATTTTGGGTTATTTAGACCAAAATACTCAATTTTGCTCTACAAGGGCCTGATATCCACTTACGAGGACATTATACTGCTACTGTTCTATCAAAGTTTTAAACGAATATCCTCATGTGGCTCTCATTTTTCTTAGAGACAAAAATTAGGTAAAAAAAACAAATCTGGTAATTCTTTGTTTTTACATTCATCAGGACCCAATCAGCCCAAATATCAAAGGGAAATTAAAAATGCATGCCGTGGAAGAGTTCGGGTCTTAGGAGGTTAAAGTGACGGTGCTGATTACATTCACACACTAAATCCTACATTTAATACGTCTTCACACAGCCCTTCTCCATTAGTATCTACTCGAGTCAACTCAACACATATTTAAGGGTTTTCTAATAGGTGGCAGCACCTGGTACCAAGTCCTTTCTTAGCACCTATTGAGCCAGGGTTCCAAGCGATCCAAGGCAATCCAAAAATGTGGCGTCGTCAGACTGCGTGTCACTCAGTGAGCGATGAGAGCGTGGGATAACAAAAGAGTTTGAGATTACAGAGGAGCTGGCATCAATGCACTCAGTGAAATGGATGACAGTAAGTGATTTATTCACTTTTGTTACTGTCAGAGCACACCAGTATCACTGATGGACTTTTAATCTTTTCTGAAAACTTAAGAGATGCTGAGAAGATGTTCCTTGGAGCTACCTTCATGTGTGCATTTCTGTTACTGTTACAAGGGGAAAAAACTGCAGATGAAGTAATTCAACTACAAGATATTATAAGATGTCTAATTACCTCTGACATACTGTGTGAACAGAAGTGTGAACAGAAACATCAAGAATTTAATCCCTGTGACGCCTACGCCATGGCTGCAGCCATCAATGATGCAGTCATACCTAAGAGTGAAGAGGCGAGTGACTGCAACTTTTTTTTGTCAGGTTACAATGTAAAACATCTTCGCTGAAATCATTGTTTAATGAATTATTTTGTTACTCTTTCAGGTTGCAGTGACGGTGGAGTTGCAGGGGATCTACACTCGAGGCATGATGGTGCTGGACCGCGACGAGAAGCTGAAAAAAGAACACAAAGTCTTCATCATGAAGAACGTCGACTTGGAGAAGTTCAAGGAAATGTTGATTAATGCAGTCAAAAAGAGTGATGCTGTACACTCTGAGACCTGAGTGTTATGATTCATAACAACAAATAAAAACTTTTGTGTTGCAGTCTCACAAACCATGTACAACATTCATTAAGAAACAGTTTGTCCAGATTGGTGTTGAAGAAGTTGACCAGTTCTCAACTGTGTAGTAGTAAATAAAGTTAATGCTGTGACCCAAATGTATCTGCATAAATGATCAGTATTTATTCAGGTTTAGGTATATGCATTTGCAAAATAGTTTTATGTGTGGTCAAATTACTTTGTATTTGTGTGTGGACTGAAGCGCATGCTAGTGAGTCCTCAAAAGTTACACACAAATGACTGCACACACATTTGTAAACCTTAGTTTATACTTGTGGATTATATTGTACACATTTGTCACGTTTTTGAGACATATTGCTCTCCATATGAGATGGTACTACCACCACATTACTTATATCTTTATGTACATTTACAATGTAAACACAAAATATAATAAGAGACAAAACTGCAATAAGTACAGATTTTATTTGTCTGCATACATACAAATAAACACAGCAAAATAAATTTACAGTAAATGAAAAAAGGACTAGGAGCTCATGTGACGTAAGGGGTTTTGCAAGGCCAAATTGCCCAACATCATAACCCACCAACCTTAACTCCTCATCAATGAACCCTAACCCCTAGCCCATTAAACTTAACACGTTAACAGGCCACAGGCTATCAGCTTGATGTCTGTGCAAATCTGACAGGACAAAATGTCAGACTTTTGAAGCAAATGCAAGATAAAGTGACTGAAATGAACCAGGAAATGAAATTGGTACTTTTGCATTATCTTATACATCAGGAGGTACTATGTGAGTCAGCATTAAAAATTACCCGTGTTTTTGATGTTGTAACTAAAATAGTTAACATCATCGGAGTATGACTGCAGAATCAGAGCCAACTCCATGTACAGAATTCAATCACAGAATTGGAACAAACATTGTAATTGTTGAAGTTTAACAAATCCAGATATGATGATCACCTGTCTGCTGGCCTCCACATTTCCACTTCAGACCCTGAACCTAACTTTGAAGCACTCATATAAGTACACAACGGACTGGATTTCTGTCACTTATTTTCTTATCAGATGATCTTCTTATCTATTTGAGTGAGTGACTATCAAGGAACCAGATCTCACTTGCTCAAAGCTATAATTATTTGAGAAGTTCATTCACACACCCCTGTTCTCTGCTGGCCATCGGGGCGGGGGGACTGGGAGGAGGTGTTGGCCATTCGATTGGGATCTGGGATGCGGGGCCTCTCTGCTGCTGCGGAACCTGTGGAGGTCTGCTTGCCTCCACCCCGGGGGAAAGGGTAACATCTCCTGGACCTAGGTACCATTTCCCCCTCTAGGGGCGAGGGTACCTGGACCCGGGGTATAGAGTTTGTTTGGGGAGTGTGATTGTGTGTACAGTGTCCATGTATGTCTATCCCTACGTTGGGTGAGTGCTGAGTATTTGTATATGTGTGCATGAGAGTGGGAATGCATGTTTGTGTCTGTGTGCCTGTTTGTCTGTGTCTATATGTCAGGTCGGGTCTTACACTCCACCTCTCTGGGAACTCCCAGGCCCTCCAAAGTGTGGAGGCCTATCTCCCCTCACCACACTCCCTGCCGGTGACTGATGCCCTCAGGGGTCGGTGCGTTGGTGGTTCTTGGTGTCCGGGGCTGGGCGCTCAGGTATGTACCAGCTCACTCCCGGTAACTACTTGGCGGGGCCTGGCCCCTGTTGCTCGGTCAGGCCTCTTCCGGGACAAAGGGGGCCCTCGGGCCTCCGGCCTCTGGGCCTGCAGCTCGGTTCACTCTGGCACAGCTGGCTGCCGGCAGAGCTGGCGGGCACGCCAGTGCAGCCCCCTCTGGCTTCTGCTCCGTGGCTACTGGGTGAGCCCTCATCTGGGGCTCTCCTCAGCTCTTCCCAGGAGGGTGGCACGGATGCCCCTCCTTGGGCTCTCGCACTCTGGGGCCTCTGGATGTCTGGAGCCTGGATCTCCTCCATGCCTGCTTCATGCCCTGGGGGACAGGGCTATGGCTCTCTACATCCGCTTACAGACCATTATATGGGGAAACCTTTTGAATACAAAAGGCTGATCCACACAGGTGTGCACACGGGTGTTCACTGTTCATAGACATAAACTACACCTCTATTGGCTGCTACTTCCAAGCACATTGTGCGCTGTCGGTCCTGCTTGCTACACAACAACATTCAATATTTAGTATTTACTGCTGTTTACACTTAGCTACATTAACGTGATGGTGTTGTGTTTAGTATGTTGCTCTGTTTTTTTTGCTTGTTTTCTCTTCTTTCTCTCTCAACAGGTGATCCAGGAGATTTTTTTTCCTCTTCTTTCTCTTTTTAAGTGCCCATTCTCACTGCCCCTCTTCCCTTCTGTTTTTCTTTTGCTTCATCTTTATTTCTCCCTTTCCTATCCCTCAGTCATGTCTGTCCCGTCTGTAACAACTGAAAATAAAATAAAATAAATAATAACAACAAAGTCAATCAAAGGGACCAATACAGCAAGGCCGTGATGATCCATTTGGCAAAGTAAATCCATTGGGTATCCTTGTTGGTCTTCAGGCAACAATTCTGACGGCTAAAGAACCAAATGGGACAGGCAAAAAAAAAAAAAAGAATAGTTCATTTTTATGCATGGATTTTACTCTGTGGCATGAAATGTGTGAGTTAAAGCTACATAAATCTTTCTGTTTTTAGTTATTAAAAGGTTTAATGATTGAACTCCAGTGATCAGACAGTTCACTTAAACAGCACTCAGCCACCTTTTAAATTACTAAATGTGGTCCCACACTTTACAATAACACAGAGTTATTTCATTTTTGAATTAAATCATATACGTGTAAGCAAAAATAAAGCTTTTCTTAAGTCTTCCTCAAAATCGTATGAACTAGTCTTTATGTTTGGTTACTTTCCACCAAAATCTCCTCATGCAAACATGTCAAGCAAGATGTTAGCAAACACAGGTGTATTGTCAACTGTGAGTGGCAAAATATACTGCAGGATTACCTTTCACACCTGCTGAATCAAGTGTCAAGAATGCAGTTTGGAACAGCCTGTAATAATAATGAGTTAACATTTTCACAAACATGCTTCAGCCCTGCAGCGGTTTGTGTTGAACAACAGTTTGTAGGAACTGTCGTTGAGATGCCAACCATTGACAGACACGTACAACCTGATCCTCAAGTTCACTCTTGCTTCTCATAAGAGTAAGAAATAGAACCCTATTACAATAGCATATTGTAGCAATAGCAGTAGCTTTTTGTTGAGTGTCCTCAGACTAAACTCCACTGCAGAGGTGAAAAAGTTACATTAAGGTTTTGGCAAATGAGGTGAACACAAACAAATTCTGTGGTGATCAAATGAAGTCTGTCTTTACGTAGGAATGAGTTCAGTGTCCAATATTTCAGCAGTTCAGCAGCCTGATGGCTTGTGAAACTTTCCCAGAATCTGCCGGTGCAGGTCCGAATGCTCCTGTACCTTCTGTGTGACAGCTGGAGCGTGAAGGATGTCTGGCCAGGATCAGAGAGGATCCTCTGGGCCTTCCTTCTAAAGCGCTGTCTGTAGACGTCTTGGATTGCTGGCAGTTCAGACATGGTGATTGTTGTGCTTCTCTGACCCCCCTCCTTAAAGCTTTGCAGACCAGAGCATTACAATTGCCATACAGGGTTACCAGACAGGCAGACAGAATACTCTCGATAGAGTGGCGTATCATGCTAATGAAAGATGCCCTAATATATTTATATACGCTCTTCAAAAATGAACTTAAAAGTTGAATGAAACAATGATATATGTAATGCAGTCTGCACCCCATGTTTTGTGTTCTTATCTTTATAATATAACCAAGTTTTTTTCTATCTAAATGAAGTGTAGTTGTTTTTCAAGTACCAAAGTGCCACAGTCCTGTTAAAACCATCAACATCTTCGTCCTTTCTGTTTTTAAACTCAGTTATTGTTAAATGCACCTGGGGAAAATCTGACAGCAGGAAGTTTGAATATTGCTGCTCCTGCATAAGATCACTGTAAACAAAGAAGAATGTACCAAAGATTTGAGGATAGTGGCCATGGATAAACATTGGCAACAACAACTTGTTAGTCGGTATGTTGAAGTTTGGGTTTCTCTGGATCTCTAATCAGATGATCTTTTTATCTGTGTAAGCGAGTGACTGCCAAGAACCGAGACCTCAGACGCTCAAAGCGCACGTTCTACCAAGATAAGAAGAAAAAAATGTAACTGCTATGGCTCAGGAACAAGTCAAAATTCAGCTGCATAAGGAGATGCTGATGTGCAGATTCCCAAACTTCGTGATGAGTCTGGATGGAATTATAATGTTGAAAGTTGAGCTGTAGTCAATAAACAGCATCCACACATGTGTTGTTATGGTCCCGGTGGGAGAGCTAGGGTTGCCAACTATCCCATTTTAGCCAGGAGGTCTTGTATGATGAGCAAAAATTGGTTCCCTTAGTCAACCTTAAATCTCTGTATATTTACACTGTATATTTACATTGTACCCAGCTGGTTGCGCATTGTGCTTCTGGCATGCCAGAGTGTCCCTTATTTGATAGTTAAAAAGTTCATTGTGAATCTATTTTGCCTGTATGAAAACTGAAAAGGATCAAGTGTAGCAGGCAGTGAAGATGTGAATAACGATAGAGATGAGTGCTACTGGGTGACAGTCATTCAGTTAACTCACATTAGGTTTCTTTGGGACAGGGATGATGGCCGTCCTCTTAAAGTATGAGAAGACTACAGACAAAAACAGGGAGAGGTTGAAGATGTCTGTGAAGACAGCTACCACTTCATGTGTACATGCTTTGAGAGCACGACCTGGGATGTTATCTGGTCGGGGAGCTTTCCGTGTGTTTACCTTTTAAAAGTATTTACACACATCTGACTGAGGGATCTGAAAAGGACAGCTGTCCTCCTCTGACAGAAATATAAGTGGACAGCAGACTGGATTTCTGTCAATTAACAAGAAAAAACCTGCAGATAAAATAATTAAACTAAAAGCAAAATGGCAATGTCACTTTACAAACAAGTACAAACTTTTACATCAACAGTTCATCTGTTGGTATATCTGTGTTGAAGTTTCAGTTTCTCGGGATGTCTTATCAAATAATCTTCGTATCTGTTTGACTGAGTGACTGTCAAAGAACCAGATGTCACTTTCTTAAAGCTCAAATTATGTGTGAAGTTCACTTTTATGCATGGATTTTACTCTGTGGCATGAAATGTGTAAATTAAAGCTACATAAATCTTTCTGTTTTTAGTTATTAGAAGGTTTAATGATTGAACTCCAGTGAGCAGACTGTTCACTTAAACAGCACTCAGCCATCTTTTAAATTAATAAATCTGATCCCACACTTTACAATGACACCAAGTTATTTCATCTTTAAATAAATCATATACGTGTAAGCAAACAATAAAAAGGGAAAGTGTTCCTCAAAACTGTTTTTTTATGTCCAGCCAAAATCTCCTCATGCAAACATGTAAAAACTCAGGTTCTGGTGGAGCAGTCGCTTGCTTTATAATGGCGAAAAAATAACATTAAATTTAAAAATAAAATTAAAAAATACTTAAAAAGCTTTTCTGAAATATAATCCAATTAGCTGACTTCTTAAAAAACACATAATGTCCCAGCAGAAAATTATCAATGCATTTTCCTTTTTTAATTCATTCATTCATTTGCTTATATTTACACTGTACCGTGGCAGCAAGATGTTAGCAAACACAGGTGTATTGTCAAGTGTGAGTGGCAAAATATGCTGCAGGATTACCTTTCACACCTTCCCGAATCAAGTGTCAAGAATGCAGTTTGGCACAGCCTGTAATACTAATGCGTTAACACACTTTTTAACAGTCCCACTTCAGCCCTGGAAGAAGTGTCATTGGGATGCCAACCACCAACAGACACGTACAACCTGATCCTCAAGTTAACTCTTGCTTCTCACAGGAGTAAGAAATGGCCCCCTATTACAATAGCACCTTTTTGTTGAGTGTCCGCAGACTAAACTCCACTGCAGAGGTGAAAGAATTAAATCGAGGTTTTTGCTAATGATGTAACCACACAAGTTCTGTGGTGATCAAATGAACATAAAGTCTGACTTTATGTCGGGGTGAGCCTCTTTCATTAAGACACGTGCACCTGTTTTAGCACAACTCTGTCTCTGGGGGAAGGTGGTGTATCATGCTAATGAAAGATGTCATAATGTTTTTGTACATGCTCTTTAACAATGAACCTAAAAGTTGAATGAAACCACGATATTTGTATTGTAATCTGCACCTCATGTGTTGTGGTGGTACTTTTAAGTACCACATTAAGTACCAATGTGAAAGTTAGTGAAGTTAGTCCCCTCAGTGTTGTCCATTGTCCAACATTTCAGCAGTTCAGTAGCCTGTAGTGGTGTGCGATGCTGCATATTTTGGTATTGATCCGATACCAAGTAAATTCGGGCCAGTATCGCCGATACCAATACCGATACGATACTTTTCAATAAATAAGGTGGATGCCTCACTGAATTGCTAAATCGCAATTAATTTTCATGACCTTAAGTGTTTTTTGTGATGTTTCCTTTGGTATTAATAATTAGTTAAAACCCGGGGCATAATTAGGAGAAACAATATATTTATAATTAAATAAAAAATGTTTTATTATTGTGGCGGGCCGTGGTCTGCGATGCCGCTGCAGGTGAGATGGACTCACCTTCACTGCATCTACAATGATGCCTCGCCAGCTTAAAACCTGTGCGCTGCTTGTGCTGTTGTTGTTTTTGGAGTTGATGTGTACAGCTGGCAGCAGGAGGACTGCAGCCGTTGAATGTAGGCTACTGTTACAGCAACCGTGTGATCACTGTAAGGGTGGACAGCGCGCGGCTCGGGGTGAGCCGGAGGCTGGCGCGCCAGCAGGACCTGCCAAGCTGGAGACGGAGGTCGAGGTGCGTGGGGGTCCTGCCACACCTGAAGGCGGCATGCTGTCCACTTCGGCAGGCTGCATGGTCGCCAGCTCACTTCCACGCCTGCTGCGGCGCCGCTGCTTGCGATATGGGTGGCCATCAGGCTAGCTCCGGGGCTTCCGCTGGAGGCGCGGGCAACCAGAGTTGACACTTCCCCATCGCTGGGCTGGGGCATGGGGCGCCGATGGTCCGAGTCGATTCCCTCTGCTGCTCGCGGGGTGAGGTGAAGCGGGCAATGGGGGTATGTGGCAGGGCGTGTTCTGCGATGCCGCTGCAGGTTTGGTGGTGGTGATGTGTACGGCTGCCAGCGGGAGAGCTGCAGCCGTTGAATGTACTGTTACAGCAACCGTGTGATTATTGTAAGAATTAATTATGAAAATGCCATCGGGTCTGCCGTGGTGGCGATCTTTTTTTTTTTTTTTAAATCTTAAGTGCACGCAAACCAGTAAACAAATTAAAACAAATACTGTTGATAAACTATAATACAAAAAAAATCACAATTAAAATTCTCAACAACAAAAACAAAAAATATATATATAATTAATATGTAAACAACTTAACAACCCCCAAAGTGTCTAAGTCACGTGACGTGTCAGTGCTACACCGAAACATAAAAGTGGGGGAGAGGGAGCAAAGTGCTCTCCGCTGACACAGGAGCGGTGAGTCCAGCGACCTGGTTGTTTCGTTTTTGCCGAAAGCACAGCATAGCATACAAGCAGAACTCAAAGTAAAGAATCGATCTCACCAGGCTAGTATCGATCCGATACCGATGCCGACTTGGGATCGATACTATCATGTATATTTATTTACATTTGCAATATAAATTTGATGATAAAAAAAACATATGAAGACTCTTTAAAAAGTACAGATTTTGTATATATATACAAATAAACAATTACAATAAATGAAAAAGGGATTGATGGCTCATTTCAGTCAGGGAGTTTTGTGAGGCCAAGTTGCCATGATCACATTGTGCAATTGCTAAATCCTTAAAAACAAACCCTAACCCCTAATCCATTCATCCTAACATCCTAACACTTACGTCATAATTGCAACAGGATATCAGGATGATGACCATGACAACGAATGCTACAAGAATTGTAAAATATGAAAATGCTACATTGTTGCTTTCAAAGTAATTAACTACAAGCAAAATAGAAACAGCACTTCACATAAAGTTAAAAGCCGTTGTTGAATAAATTGTGATAAACTTTGGATTTTATCACTTATCTATTTTTATGTGTAGCATAATTCAGGGGATAAAGTGTACAGTGTTCAGATGCTATCAATTGATGATAAGAACTTGTTCCCATTAGTTCTGATGTGCACACATATTACTGGAGATACTTGCTAAGTTCCTAATGACAATATAATGTCATCCCACAGTCTGCTTACATGCTCAACCTTTACTTTTTAAACATTAAAACATTATTTTTTTTGGTTATATTAGATAGCATAAGTCAAAGCTGAACTCAAGCTGTTGCATTTAGTTTTGTAGCATGCAATCTCTGCTCATCCTGTGAGGTTAACTGACCCCCTTTGACCCTCTTTTAGTTGTCATTCCCATAATCTAGTTACAGTCCAGGCTAGATAAAGCAGCAGTTGCAATACATAAATGAAATATCTCAAAGACGAATATAGTTTTTGCTCAGTTTTTTAATTCAAGTCAAATATATATATATATATATATATACATATATATATATATATATATATATATATATATATATATATATATATATATATATATATATATATATATATATATATATATTAGCACCAAATCACAACAAAAGTTGCCTCAAGACATTTTACATTTCAAGGTAAATACCCTACAACAATACGAAGAAAACAGAGAAAACCCCAACAATTATATTTAGGGAAGGTGACAGTAGGAAGGAAAAACTCCCTTTTAACAGGGAGAAACCTCCAGCAGAGCAGACTCAGGGAGGGGCAGTCTCCTGAATCCAAACTGGAAGCTGGTTCCACAGAGGAGGGGCCTGATCCCTCAACTAAGAAGGTCAAACAGCATCTCTACTTCCTGCGGAAGCTGAGAAAAGCCCATCTCCCTCCATCCATTCTCCCCACGTTCTGCGGTGGGACTATCAAGAGCGTCCCAAGTAATTGCATATCTGTCTGGTATGGTAGCTGCACCGTATTGGATTGCAATACCCAGCAACGGATAGTGAGAGCAGCTGAGAAGATCATTGGAGCCTCTCTCCCCTCCATCACGGACACTTATAGCACCCGCTCCATCTGCAAAGACCCCTCACACCAAGATACTTTTGGCACAACAGATTAGATAAAACTTTATTAATCCCTCGTGTGGGGTCCTCTGGGAAATCCAGCAGTCAGTATTTTGCACATTTCCATTGCACTGTCTTGTGTCTGTATCATCCTGATATGTCTAATGTTGCACTATCTTGTCTTGTTTTTTTGCAATTTTTGCACATTGCACTTTACGTAGTCCTGTGCCGATTGTCTGTCACCAGGGTCTTGGAGGAACCTATTTTCATTTTACTCTGTACTGTACCACTGTACATGATTGAAATGACAATAAAACGCCACTTGACTTGACGGCTGAATGCTCTTTCTCATTAAATTTATCTGCTAGATAAAAGTACAGCTACTTTATTTCCCATTGAGAGAAAAAAATATGCACACTGAGAGATAGAGAAAGGTGTGAGAAAGACAGCAGAGGAAGATGGTAAGTAATTTTCAAAGGTTAGAACTGTACATTTGAGAGAAACATTTTATCAGCTGGAAAATTAACTCATACACATAATGTGATTAAATTGTGTTTTTTGTGAAACGTCATGCAAAATTTTGTGTTATTGAAAGACTGCATGGAAATATTGTACCAGGCAGTTAGATACAGTCGAGTGCACACAAAACTAGTTCGTTTGCAGAACTGTGGTGAAGATCACAGTGATGCACAATTGGACTGGTACAGAGCAGGCTTTGGTGTTCATGGTCATTAGGTTAAATCCTGAGTGGGAAACATCAAATATATTTAAATATTTAACCTCCTAGGACCTGGCGTCCACATATGTGGACATCACATTTTGGGTTATTTAGACCAAAATACTCAATTTTGCTCTACAAGGGCCTGATATCCACTTACGAGGACATTATACTGCTACTGTTCTATCAAAGTTTTAAACGAATATCCTCATGTGGCTCTCATTTTTCTTAGAGACAAAAATTAGGTAAAAAAAACAAATCTGGTAATTCTTTGTTTTTACATTCATCAGGACCCAATCAGCCCAAATATCAAAGGGAAATTAAAAATGCATGCCGTGGAAGAGGTCGGGTCTTAGGAGGTTAAAGTGACGGTGCTGATTACATTCACACACTAAATCCTACATTTAATACGTCTTCACACAGCCCTTCTCCATTAGTATCTACTCGAGTCAACTCAACACATATTTAAGGGTTTTCTAATAGGTGGCAGCACCTGGTACCAAGTCCTTTCTTAGCACCTATTGAGCCAGGGTTCCAAGCGATCCAAGGCAATCCAAAAATGTGGCGTCGTCAGACTGCGTGTCACTCAGTGAGCGATGAGAGCGTGGGATAACAAAAGAGTTTGAGATTACAGAGGAGCTGGCATCAATGCACTCAGTGAAATGGATGACAGTAAGTGATTTATTCACTTTTGTTACTGTCAGAGCACACCAGTATCACTGATGGACTTTTAATCTTTTCTGAAAACTTAAGAGATGCTGAGAAGATGTTCCTTGGAGCTACCTTCATGTGTGCATTTCTGTTACTGTTACAAGGGGAAAAAACTGCAGATGAAGTAATTCAACTACAAGCAAAACAGCAGCTGCACTTTGTATAAAGTTAAACTTTTTTTGCAAAAATATGTACTTTTTGCTCTGGGAATGTTGATTAAATAGTGATAACATTTTAACATGCCTATTTTACCTTTCCATTGCCTAATTTTAACATCTGCTCTTACCAACAGCCATTTATGAAAAAATAAAATTAATATTAAGCAGAACTGAGTTCAGTTTATTGGTGCGGAATTTGGGAAAATCAGTTTCTCACTCATGACATTTTGAATGAGGCCACTGACATGCACACACAGAAAGGCAAACATCCCATAATTATTGAAATTACTTGAATGAGTTCTTTAATGCGTGCAGGCTGGATATTATGTTTTCTTAAATAAAATTACATTTTTATGGACTTTAAGATAAATTTTCTACCTTTAGGGCTATTTATTTATCCCTACTGGTAACATAACTTTCATAAAGTTAAGACTACATTAATTTTCCATTTTATTTAGAACATCACAGGATAGCACGATGACTATTTTACCCTTTTTTGCTTTGTATCATCAGTATGAACTGATGGGACACACTGAACACATCTGCTAAGATCTTCCAGCCTTTGTAATAGTCACTCTTCATTTACACAGAAAGCAAAAGCATCAGCGATGCTTCAGCGAGTTTCTCAGTTGTGATTGCAACTGCAACAGCGACACCATGAGACTGAAGCGTGTTACTACAAAAGCAATCCAGAGAACAAAAACGCTGCTGCTGCTGGGAGCTTTAAACTAAACTGTGCTGAACCTGTGCCAGCACATAAAACTGAGGCACCTTAAGTTAAAACCTTTTATTGAAAGTGCTTTGGAATGTACACTTTTAGAAAAGAAAAGAAAGAAAATAAGTTTGCATCCCATGTTTCTAACTTAACTTTTTTTCCTTCTTCAATAAGCAGAATCTGATTATTTTTTTAAGAAAACTCAAAGAAACAACGCAAACTCATCAAAAACAAACCTCTGTGTTTATATTACAACCTGCCAGAGTCATATTTACAAATCATTCAAAAAAAACAACAGTAAAAGCTGCGTCTCATCCCCACCCCCCCATCGTTTCTGTCACCAGTCTGAACACATCACCGTTTACGGACTTTGTAGCCGCAGCTCAACATCACAGCCAAACAGAAAATCAAGAGAGAGCTGAGCAGTGTCACCCAGCTCGGCATCAATCAACCAGTTTACCAAGAGTCCACCAGAGGTCCCTCTCAGCAAAATCCTGTCTGACAGCAGCTGGACGTGGAGTCATTGTCACGTAGAGATGAGCTGAAAACAGATTTTGCGTCAGCCTGGAGCCAGCTAGTGTCCAATCTCAGAGGCAAGCCGGTCCTGCATGACTCTGTACTTGTAAAAAGAGCAGAGACCCCGAGTGAAGTTCCAGCCCAGAGATATGGAGAGGATGTAGAGAAGGCCGAGCAAAGCAAAGGGGTAGAGCAGCACCACGGTGTTCTTCAGGAAGGGTAGAGCTGTGAGGATTGAAAGAGAAGACTCTTTACATGAACCACTGACAGCAAGAACTACATTTCTCTCAAGGTATACGTGCTCCATGGTGGTCATGCTGCCTTATAGCCACAAAGAAAATGAATCTCTAATAAGTTAAAGCCTTCTCACTTTACTTTAGCGAAAACACCTGTAGATGTGTGTCAATGTCACCAAATGGCCACTAGATGGTAGCAAAACCAAGATCACAGTTTAGTGCTGTATTACATTTTGTTATTGCACATCTAAGCCCATAAAATACTAATAATGTTGAAAATTAGGGCTGATTGGACTTTGTAAATTATAGCAAAATTATAGTTGTTAAGTTACAAAAATTTATGAAACATTTTCATGCGCAGTAGAAAATGTTATGCTACTTTTCTGATCACCTTTTGGCGTTAATCACCAATTTACAGCAGCTTTTTAGTGATAACAAAGTGACACATTGTTGGAGAAATCAACAGTCAGTATTTTCACAGATTAAGACTAAGAAAATCAACAAATGATGAACCTGAAAATTCATAAATTAAAAAAAATAAGATTTTTTTTTCATTTCTAATGTAACTAAGATATAATGAAATTGAATTTTCAGCAATAAATCAAAAACAGATTAAGAAAATGCATGCAGCATTATGATGTGCAGGGTACTTACCGTTGTACCCTAAGAAGGTTATGTAGAGATAATAACCAATAGCAATCAACCATAGAGTGTTTCCGACAAAATATCCCAAGAACCAATCTGAACTTATCATCACAAGATCTAAAAAACACACAAAACAACACACAAGAAGAGTCATCAGTGCTGTAATGCATCTATGGAGAAATTATCAAGCCTAAATATTAGCAACTGCCATGGTACAAAATTAAAGAAATAAGAAATGAAAAAGAGAAATGTAGTGAAGCAAGAGCATCATAAACATTTCTTTAGCCCTTTAAATTTTATTTTAACTGTACTGACAAACATTTGTTGGTTTGAATCAGATGATTTAATTTCACACATGCTGATTAAACTCATACAGATCTACAGGCTACTCACGGTTGATGAAGAAAAGTTGCAGGAAGTGCAGGATGACTAAAAGCGGGTAGAAAGCATTGAGGTGAACGTCAAATGCGTAGCCCCACTCCACGTCAAAGTTTCTGCTGGGTTGTTTCAGCAGGTACCTGTTGGTGACCACCCTGGAGAAGAACACATAAGATTTGGCATGCAGTAAAGAACAAACAATACGCCTTAATTAGAGTAAATAAGAGGACATCTCATTAATTTATTCAATGCTACTGCTCACCACATTATAGTTGATATGAGCAGACCGACTCCTATACAGTCAACAAAGACGACCCAGAGCAGCAGCTTCAGCGTCTCCACGACTCCCATTTCCAACACAAGACCGAAGCCTATTGTTGACACTGCACAACAACACAGGGAGTGTTTAGGTATCATAGCAGACAGCCAACATCGGGGTTTCACTGGCAGGACAAGTGATTGTTTAAATGTAGTCAAACAGATTAGGTTAGAGGTAAAATTCACAAATATCCTCATCAAACCTTGACCACAGTGCTCTTTAATTATTTAGGGAATGAGTATTGACTTACCACATAGCCAGATACTGAGCAGGACCAGGAAAGCAGGATCATCTCTGGCCCACTGATCTTTAGTCTGTTTCCTGTACTGGAAGTTGCGATACACCCTCTGAGGAGAGGTAAACAGGTAAAGCATCTGCCACAGGGCGAACTCAAAGTCCATTTGTCTGAAATGAAGCAGCCGCCGCAGATACTTGTAGCGCTTCGCACCCGCTGTGTGGCGTGCAGCGTCCCTGGAAGCCAGGGCACCGTTGCTGTTTGTGGTTGGCAACATGGTGCTGAAAATCAGATGAGAAGAGTGAAAAGTGAAAAGGACTCTAACCTGAGACAAAATTAGGATGAATTTATAACTATACTGTATTATGCCATTTTATGCCTACTCTCAAAGCTTCCAGAGCAATGATGGATGATTTACATGCATTTCCACTCATTTTTATTACACCTGACATGCTCTGTGTGATACGTTTGCCATATAAATGTGCTTAAATGCTTAGTATGAAGGATTTGGTGCGTGATTGTAAAATTGATAAGGAACCCACAATAAAGCCATTTTGGAAAACCATGGACAGCCATAGAGAAGTTCATCAAGCTTAACTCCTAGACACGATGCCCTACAGCCTATGTAAGTTATATATAAGCTGTACCTTAGCTGTAAATTCTGGTTTCAAATTTGGCACATAGTCCTGCAAAGAAAACTTGTACACTATATCTTCTTAACCTGTAATATTATATATGTCCTACAGCAAGTTGTGATTGATAAGCATTCTTGGCTTTCTTCAATAAAAAAAAAAACAACTGCTTAAAAAGAACAGCACAGAAGCAGCTATCTGGTGCATTTTCACTAAGTTGGATTAAACATCTACACATTATGTAAAGTCATCTCATACGTATCAATTAAATAGGACACACACTAAATAATAATAGTGACTTCCTGCATAAACACTGATATGTTTTAATCTCCTTGTCGCTTTGTTTGCTAGCAGACACAGTTAGCACGTTGCTAGCTACTTTAATAAGATGAGACGGCCCGTTAAGTCTCACCAGCAATAACCATAACGCAAATTGCTCAGTAGCTATTTAGTTTTTTGGTAAACGACTGAAATTCCTCACTTAACGACAAAATTACCTGTTTCTCTTGCAGTCCTTCACATGAGAAAGCCCAAACTACTGCTCGTTTTCTGTAGCTGTTTGCATATGATGCTTCCTGAACTGTCGCGAAAATGCACACGTAGATAGTTCCGGTAACGTTCCCTTCCTCATGGGAAATGTAGTCAAAGGTGAAGTTTGAACTTTCATACGGTGAGAAAGTCTCCAGTGTGGCAATTTAAAACGCCGTGTAGTTATCAGTGGGTTTTTTGTTTGTTTGTTTGTTTTATTTTGTTTTTTCCCAAAACACAGACCAATATATCATTACTTTGTTCCATATTATTAATACATTTTATGTCCACAAGATAAAATTTACAAACCGAGTTCAGTTTCTTTTTTTTTCAAACACCGTCATGTTTTAAATAATTGAGATTTCAAATTTTATTTTAGAGTTTTAATTTACTTTACTTTAATTTTTTTTAATTTTTTAAGTCGGGGACATTTTGTTGCTACATTGAAGCTACAGACTGTAAATAAAAACTGCAATTTATGCTGAATATTAGTGTTTGAACGATTTTAAGACTTTTATTGTGAAAAGTGTGACCTCGTATTCAAGCGGAAACACGACATCCTGCTATTTCCGCTAACGCCATAGCCGTTTCAATTGGTGGTATATAACTAAGATCACCGCTGTTCTGGTCAAGAAGGCCAAATAGCGAAAGGTAAGAACCAAACAAATGTGATGCATACATGAACGCATCGACATATATGTGTAATTAAATGGAAGGAAACGAAAAAGGAAATATTTGAGCTTATAACTTCAGTTACCCTCTACGAACATGCAGCGTCTCTGTGTCCTTGAGTAATACTGTTAGCTGTCACTGTTAGCCCGCAGCTCATTAGCACATCCACATAAGCAGAGTATTATTTAAAGCCGTTGTGCTGTGCTGTTTGATGTTTTGTTGTCTCGATATTATTTGTAAATTCTTCATTTCTCTGCATTATTTTGTTAAAATGCTGAACACTGAAATCGCGGCCATAACACTTGTTATTGTTGACAGCTGCAAAGCCCAGACGCACTGGGTACCGTGGCTCAGGAGTAGGAGTTTGTCACCTAAACTAGGTTTACTGAATCAAACATAACAACCATGTAATAAAGCATTTTCAGAATATAGATGGGGACAAAAGTGGCAACAGCAGAGGCCTTTAGTGCACTGTCGTTTTTCTGCACTGTAGTGATTGTGTTATAAAAACAAAAGTAACGATCTGGCATTTATGCTTGCTTTCTTCTTTGCAAACACTTGTGTACACTTTCAGTAATTATGATGACTTCAGCATTAGCACATTGAGTTGCGCTCATATGTTTTCTCTCACAGAGTCATGTTGCGACTGCCGACCGTTGGCCGGGCTCTAGCTGGAGCTGCCAAGGGCAGCCTGGCTTCTTCCAACCCAGGTATGGTCTGTGAGTTAGAGTAGAGATTACATAGCAGTTAATGCAAGTTTCTAAATATAGCACCTACTGTATGCATGTAACAGGCATAAAAATGTGCCTGTTGATTGAGTAGGATCTTTTCTTTCTATGTGCATGCACTTCAAGTGCGTACCCCAGTGCGTGCAGCCAGCAACATGGTGGAGGTATTTGTGGATGGGAAACCAGTGGAGGTGGAGCCTGGAACTACTGTGCTGCAGGTACGAAAGCTTCAGTACACAATTTTACTGCAAGCTGTTGTAGATGTCACCTAGTGTTGCCAGCTCATGCTGTGTAGTACTTTGTGGTATCTGTGTTTTCATGACAGTAATTTCGTGCATCAATGTGAATCAAAGTGAATCTGAGCTTCATATTCAAAAATGGGCTCAAATACACTAATTCTGTATCTAACAGGTAGCCAGTGTAGAGTAGCGAGGATAGGGGTGATGAACAAATGGGTCAGTTTTAGGTAGCTAGCTAATCTCTGGATTAAGTTTTGGCCTAGTTTTCAAACACTGTGAAATAACACCACGCAGTCTGGATTTATGATTCCTTCAAGCACCAGTCAACTGGGCAGTAACCACTTAGGACAGATCAGCTGACATTTAGTCACTTTCCTGTTTTATAAAGGAATATTAGTGCAATAGGAATGTGCATATTTTAGCAAAGCTTTGACTCATCTGTTAGTCATTTTCACATTTTAATTCTAAAGAAGGCAGACCACAAAATTAGCAAGAAAACGTAAAATACCTGGCAATCTATTCGCTAAAGCCTGGATTGTAATTTCACATCACGTATATTAACCAAATTGCCTTGTTTCTTTTCCTGGCTAGGCCTGTGAGAAGGTCGGGGTTCAAATCCCCAGGTTCTGTTACCACGAGCGCCTCTCTGTGGCAGGAAACTGCCGCATGTGTCTGGTGGAGATTGAGAAAGCACCAAAGGTAACGTCAGGCTACTGCTTATACTTGATGAAAAGGATTTTAGCTGAGACTGAGTTTAAGATGCTTTGGGACCAATCTCAGCATAAATGATTAATCTATTAATGATTAATGATTAATTTATTTGTAATGTATGCGTATTGTGTCATGTGCCCTCAGCCAGTAGCAGCCTGCGCCATGCCCGTCATGAAAGGCTGGAACATCCTCACCAACTCAGAGAAAACACGAAAAGCCAGGTAAAAACTGTAGCGGTCTCTGGTTCTAGCTTAATGTTATTCAAACTTTGGGCACACTTTGAAAACAACAAGTCAAACTAAGGAAAACTAAAGGCGTGTATTCATGTGTTTGTGTCTCATCAGAGAGGGAGTAATGGAGTTCCTGTTGGCCAACCACCCACTGGACTGCCCTATTTGTGATCAGGGAGGAGAGTGTGACCTGCAGGTAACCTTGCAGAAGTGTAATTTAAGTTATTCTCATGAGTGCATTTAGATCAAAGGATCAGCTTTTTTCCCGTCTTTTTCTCCTCTTTTCTCAGGATCAGTCCATGCAGTTCGGTTCAGACCGCAGCCGCTTCTCAGAAGGAAAGAGAGCAGTGGAGGACAAAAACATCGGGCCTCTCATTAAAACCATCATGACCCGCTGCATTCAGTGCACGCGCTGCGTCCGGTGAGTGCCATGTACACGTCAGTCACGAATAATGTAATAATGTGGCATTAACAGCGATGTAATGTGGCAAAAGACACGTTACATTCATGGAAGGTCCACAATTCCTTTATAATTGTGTTTTAAACTACCTAGAAACCGAACATGAGGACATAATAAAGACCGATAACACACTTATTCATCTAAAACGCACACATACATGCACAGTGCTAGACATCAATGTGTGCTTCAAGAGGGAAAGGTCACAGTAATTAAAGAAAATATTGCACTTCTGTAATAAAGGGTGAATAAATAACTAAAAGCAGTGTTGAAAGATTTGATGTACAGTGATTAAAACCAGTTCATGCTTTGATGGAGCTGTAACATTTGCATGGAGGTGGATATTCAAACAGCTTGCCCTGCCTGCGTGTGTTTGTAGTTTTGCAAGCGAGATTGCCGGCGTTGAAGACCTGGGAACGACAGGAAGAGGAAACGACTTGCAGATCGGGACGTACGTGGAGAAGATGTTCATGTCGGAGCTGTCGGGCAACGTTATCGATATCTGTCCTGTGGGGGCGCTCACCTCCAAGCCCTACGCCTTCACTGCAAGACCGTGGGAGACTAGGTAGGAAAGGGTCTGATGCTCGATTGTATTTAACACGAGTTCTCTTGAACTTCCCGGAGCAGTTTTACGTCATGTTGTTCCGCCGTCTTTGCAGGAAAACCGAGTCAATCGATGTGTTGGACGCTGTCGGTAGCAATATTGTTGTGAGCACACGTGGAGGCGAGGTGATGAGGATACTGCCCAGGCTCCACGATGACATCAATGAGGAATGGATTTCTGATAAGACCAGGTAATACAGAACTGGACATAAAGTCTCACACTTTATAATCATCTTTAAAACAGTTGGGTGTGTTTTTGTTTTAAATATATATATCTATTCCACTGTATCTGAACTAAACTGTATCTGCAGGTTTGCATATGATGGGTTGAAGAGGCAGAGGCTGACCCAACCAATGGTGAAGGATGAATCAGGTCAGCTGACCCCGACCACCTGGGAGGATGCTCTCACTCGTGTTGCTGGAGCAGTAAGTGCTTTTGCTTCTTTATTGGCTCTTGCTTGGTAATTAAATTAATCATAAATAAATTCTGGGAAACTTTAAGGTTTGTTGTTGATTGTAGTCAGGAAGTTTGGGGCTGTCGTCATGCATAAATGTTTGTGTTTGTGCAGCTGCAGAGCGTGCAGGGGAGTGAGGTGGCAGCCATAGTGGGAGGGATGGCGGACGCTGAAGCTCTGGTCGCCCTCAAAGATCTCCTCAACAGACTCAACTCAGAAAACCTGTGCACTGAGGAGCTGTTCCCCATGGCAGGTGCAGGGTAAGGAAGAACCTCTCATCATCCCTTAGGTGCTAAAATACATGGCTTTATTAGCTGACAGTGTTATTTTTTACTTCTTTTTTTGCTTTCTGCAGAACTGACCTGCGTTCCAACTACCTGCTAAACTGTCGCATTGCTGGCATTGAGGACTGTGACCTGCTGCTGCTCGTGGGAACGAACCCTCGCTATGAAGCCCCACTGTTCAATGCCAGAATCCGCAAGAGGTAAACACATATCACAGTTAACGGTTTGTTATTTAAGTCTAAGTTTTAAGTTGTTTTTTTTTTTTAAAGTTTTGTAATTGTTATCGTCTCACTCCGTCAGCTGGCTCCATAATGAGCTGCAGATTGCTACGGTGGGCCACAAGGTTGACCTGAGTTACACGTACGATCACCTAGGAGAAGACACTTCAGTCTTGAAGCAGCTGGCCAATGGCACACATGCTTTCTGCAAGGTAATGGGCACTCACGTCGTCCAGTGAGATTCAAAATGGTAAATGGCCTTAAACGCTTGAATATATAGAGAATGAACTCCAACAATCAGATTGCCCGCTATGAGTGAGCGCTTGAAGACAGTGGGAAGGAAAAACTCCCTTTTAACAGGAAGAAACCTCCAGCAGAACCGGGCTCAGGCAGGGGCAGTCATTTCCAGACTGAATATCTTTTTTCCGTTCTCTCCTGGCAGGTCCTTTCAGCTGCCAAGCGTCCAGTTGTGGTTGTGGGCAGCGGCGCTCTGCAAAGAGAAGATGGAGTTGCAATTTTGAGCGCCGTCTCCACCATTGCTCAGAACGCTCGAGCCAGCAGCGGAGTGGAGGACAGCTGGAAAGTCCTTAACGTCCTGCACAGGTACAGCTAAGCAGCTGATTTCAAGTAACCCTAATGCAATGAGATACAGTAGATGCTCATACTGTGTGTGTGTGTCTGTGTGTGTGTGTGAGAGCAGGGTGGCGAGTCAAGTGGCTGCCCTCGATCTAGGCTACAAGGCCGGAGTGGACGCCATCAGGAAGAATCCACCTAAAGTGCTTTTCCTGCTGGGAGCTGATGCGGGCTGCATCAGCAGAGCTGACCTGCCCAAAGACAGCCTCATCATCTACCAGGGTATACACACACACACACACACACACACACACACACACACACACACACACACACACACACACACACAGATTTGACAAACCAAATGCTGCTAATCTGGGGACATGAATGAACATCAATTTGCAACCCCTTCAGGTCATCATGGTGACGTAGGAGCACCGATGGCAGACATCATCCTACCCAGTGCTGCATACACGGAGAAAAACGGCACTTATGTCAACACTGAAGGCAGGAGCCAGCACACCAAGATAGCCGTCACTGCTCCTGGAGTCGCCAGAGAGGACTGGAAGATCATCAGAGCTTTGTCTGAAGTAAGCAGGAAGTGTTTTGAGTATTCCGTACTGATGTTCACTATTAACACGAAACCAGTCATCTTAACGTCTCTGTGCGTTTTCAGCTGACGGGTGTAACGCTGCCCTACGACTCCTTAGATGAGATCCGATCCAGGCTAGCCGAAGTCTCTCCTAACCTGGTCCGTTACGACGATGTAGAGGAGGCGAACTACTTTAAACAAGCCAATGAGCTCGCTATGGTACAGAAACACAGTTAGTTGGTCTGCCTCTGATTTACCTGACAACTTGATTCAGCTGTTTATCTCCTCACTCTGTTCCTCTCAGACTGTGAACCAGGAGCTCTTAGCAGCTCCTCTGGTGCCGCCTCAGCTTACAGTAAAGGACTTCTACATGACAGGTATGTTTGTTTACTTATTTTTTTATATATATAATAGCTATTTTTTTTCTCTCAAAATAATGTGCAAGCAAATATGTATCATAATCTGTGCTGCTTCGTTCTGTCTTCAGACTCCATCAGCAGGGCTTCCCAAACAATGGCGAAGTGCGTCAAAGCCGTCACAGAAGGAGCCGCCGCCGTCGACGAGCCATCTGTTTGCTGAACACTTGATATGACGACAGCTCTGCCTTTTTCCCCTGAAGCAACACACATCTCTGAACTTTGTGTCTTGAAGTCGCCCTCAATGCTTGTGTATACTGTTGAATCGTTTTCGCCGCTGAGAACCAGCTTTGTGGAATAAATCTGAGAAACATACAAAATATAAATAAAATCCTAAAAATGTCTTTACTCCGGTTTTAAGGTGTTTTTTTTTCCTCCATTGCATCATTTTAATAACATTCAAATTATATCACTTATGACGCCTTCCAAATGCTTTAAAATCAAACGAGTCCTCATATTCTTCACTTTATTTTTGCAATGTATGTTTTTTAAAATATGTATTATATTACTAGACTCTAGAAATGAAGTAATAAGTCAGAATTTGGACTCCTGTAGGAGCTCTGCATGTTCTGAGTTTAAAATAATCCTTATTTACACTGAGCTGCAGTGCAGCTCCTCATTTGATCCACTGTTGGAAACAAGTTTTATCTCCTCTCCCTTCCTTTCTTCTGACTGGCTGCCCCTCACAAACAAAAGACTGCAGGTGCTGTAACTGAGATGACCATATAAGGACGTCCTATCTCTATGGCATGTAGATCCAAGTGCACAAAACAATATGTGAAGCCTGAGCTTTTGACTCACAGAGTGACTTCATGTTTTATATGAGCATCCAGCGTTGAAGCAGTATATCTGCATGGCAGAAGGTAAAGAAAAGCACGATGGGTTTCACACCTTCCTTCTGAAATGTAGCTGTTTAAAAGTTTTTTAATATTCATTCTATAACAGACAGAAAAATAAACTCTAAGAAACACTTGAGCTCCAAAATATGCTCTTGGCCCAGTTGACATTCTGAAATTGAAGTATGTGCACTCAGAGCCACTCATCTGAGTCTCAAAGTTATTATAGTGAGGCTTGAGATCGTTCTGGACTCTGGGTCGATATCTGTTGTCAAAGAACTTCTGTAGATAGAGGCGAGCTTTTGATGTGATTAAGTAGTTAAAGGAGTGCCTGTGTGCTTGTTCTCAATGGATCCAAAATAGGATGTGCGCTCGGAGTTGGACGCCATTCCCACAGACAAATGGCTCCTGTTATATGCAGTTACCTAAGAGAGAGGAGGGGGGGGGGACACAGGAGAGAAGAGGAGACAGTCTCATCTCTCCACTCTTTGTCTGCTCAGTGTCTAAGACCAAGCAGCGAGTTCATTTATTGTTTTTTACTACTCCCCATATCTGGAGTTTATTTTCACTTTATGGTCAGTACTATGGCAGTAGTAAGTCTTCTATTCAGTTTCTAGCTTCATTGTTCGTGCTCTTTCTCAGTTCTTTGAGACTGTGTGCAGTTTTTATTATTTTTACATTTACTTTTGTTTTGTCTCCCAAAGCTGGCTCAGCATCCTCTGCTCTTCCCTGCAGGGCATCAATCGGGGACAAACAGCAGGGCACACGCTGGACTAATTTTGGCTACAACAGGAAAATGGTTCCAGTTAAACTTCTCATTCTGGGAGCTCAGAACACTGGGAAAACAGGTAAGCTGGAGACAAAGCAGCTGAAAACCACAGGCACGCAGAGAGGGGGACGTGCTTTTTAAGTTCTGAATCAGATAACATCTCAGCAGTGCATGAAAGAGGTTAAGTTTAGGGTTAACTGCGAGCCACGGTTTAAAGGTTTTTGCTAAAAATGGAAAACCTAGAGTGTTTATCTTTCATAGCACTGACATGTACCTCCATCACCTCCACTGCTATGTTTTGAATGTCATATAGGTCTGCTACTTTTGTCCAGCTCTAAAAATAGCTCGTCTTCAGTTGAGTGTAATAGACAAACTTGTTGCTTCATTTCAAATGTTTGTGCGCTCGACTATGAGCTCAGCTGCTTTCATGCACTGAGAAGACAGATTCATGGCACAGTTATAGAGACATTACAACACACCCATAACATTTTAATATTACACATATTCCTACGAAAATAACTGAGGAAACATAAGACGTGTGATGAGTAAAAATTATCATACATTCTTACAGTATAATGACTAATGCGAATAGCAAACTCCAAAAATAGCAATGCCAGATTTAGCTGTCGGCACTTTGTCAATGGTTTAAAGGCTCACACATCAAATTCCATTAATTTCCTTCATATTAGAAGGACCAGAGTAAATTTCAGGGAACAAAACATCTATGCACAATGTCAACAAAGTCTGCATGCTGGGATTCGATTGTGATAGTGGTGGGCAGCATGCCTGAAAATAAACTCAGTGTTTTTCCAGGTGTAAAGGCTCAAGTGATGATTTAAACAAGCGTGTTTAACCTTTTAATGTATCCTGATAAAATACAGCAAGGCCTTAAATAGCAGACATGAAAGTCAAACAGACACGAGCCTTTGGGCTCTTTCCACCCAAACACAAAGGAAGCACTTGTGCATTTATTTAAATAAAGTCACAAAGAGGGTCGTTCTGAAGGCAACACTCACATAAGGAGGCATGACGTGAGCACGGGATGCTTTAGATCAGATTCAAATGACTAAAAGGAACTTTGTGTGTGTGCGACTGTGCAGAATGTGTTAGAAATATGCTTCTCGCCTTCAGCCACTGTGTCTGTTTTGTGTCTCCAGCGCTGTGTGTTCGTTTCATAACCAAGCGATTTATTGGTGAATACGACCATAAAAAGGGTAAGACCTGGGTAAATATTTTTGCATTGCTGACAGTAAACATTACATAACTTACCTGAGTTCTTCACTGGCAGGATTTTTGAAAGTGACACAGTTCTCTGTGTGTGTCTGTGTGTGTGTGTTCTTCAGAGGTGACCTACAAATGCAGCCGGGTGGTGGATCAGGAAGCTGTCGATCTGGAGATTCTGGACTTAACTTGGAAGGTAAATATTGACTTTTATTTGTAGTTTTTTAAAAGGCTAGACTTTTGCTGTGTCCATAATAATGTTGTGTTTAGTTCATTCATTTTGTCACTCACAGTCCTCCACAGTCTGCAGTGTAGTTGGACAAGTAATGCCATTTGTTTCAGTTGTTACACCCATTACACTTCTTGCTTGTTTCCTAATTCCAGTACCAGTAGGTAGTTCAGTTTCCAGCTTCTGCATCTGTATGTTGTGCTTGGGAAAGATACTGAAGATCCTCTTTGTGGGTGTGCATGAGTGATAAAATAAAAATACCTGTGGATGCAGCTTGGAGTGTAAAAGTGCTTTGAGTACTAGCTGAAAGTTAAAAAGACATCATATAAGTTAAATTCCATCAACCATGGACTAAGTGTTGGTAGGACACAGAATACTAATTAACTTTCCAAAGATCAAAGGAGTAGGGCTCTACCGCTTCCTGTTCTGATATAGTATGTATAATATGTTCATAATATATAAATTTATGTTTATTTCATATTGTTGTTAACACATATCCAGCTATGTCTATTATTTATGAATAAATCTGAAAACTTTTTGATGATATATTCTCCTCTAGGAGAGCTCTGTAGCTTCTCTGGAGTCTTCCATTCGCTGGGCTGATGGTTTCCTGCTGCTGTACTCCATCACACAGCGCTTCAGCTTCCTGGAGGTCCCACAACTCAAGACGCTCATTGACCAAACCAAGCAGAATCTGGGTGGGGAGATATTTTGATCTGTATGAGAAAACGGCTGCTGAAAACTGAACTAACAGTCTGTTCTTCACACAAACATCAGGCCTCTGTTCTGTCTCTCTTTCACCTTTACATACACACATAAACACACCCACATATTCACAGATTGAGTGGACGTAGATTCCATGTTTGGTTGTGCCACCCTGTCTTCTGTTAGTAGTGTGCTGACAGAATGACTCCAAACTGCGTGCCATAGGGTCATCGTGATGGTTTATTGTCACTTCACTTTGTGTGTCTGTTTGTCAGTGGTTCCCGCGGTCCTGGTCGCCAATAAGGCAGATTTGGAAATCGGCAGGCAGGTGACAACAGACGAAGGACAGAGACTAGCCAAGGATTTAAGGTTTGAGTGCTCATGTTTTCATATGTGCATGGTAATACTGTACAATGCTTTTCTTGTCTTTGTTATACTTGATAATAAAATAACTTTGTCATTGATTAAGAATAATGTCAGTCCAGTCAAGCTGGGCTGTAACCGTAAGCTGATACTCTTGTACACAACCAGCTGGCAAATCCCAGCTGAAGCTGTTTTAGCCTGCCCATCTTTGCTGTCCATCTGCAAACCACTTTGCAACCCCAGTGCCCCCTTTTATGCTGTTTCTGACTTAATCCATGCCAAATTTGCTGTCACTGATTCATGCTGTGCTCTGAGCTGGAGCTTCTGCTGTTACTCCCTCTTACTTCATGTATAATGTACACATGGAGGGATGGTGAGGCACACAGCATGTAGTCTACTATAAATTATATGGAAACAAGCTTTTTTTGACTACATGGTCAATATTTTATTAATGAATTTCACATTTTTGTTACAGAATTAAATATTTATGTATAGTAGTGTATGTATTGGATATCAATTCTGCTCAGCCTGAATTCCACTATATGGTGCCTACAAAGTCTGAGTGCTAAATAAAGTAAGTAAAAACTATTTCCTTGCATGCTAACTAAATGAGCCATTGATTTCGTTCTGTGTCTTTAGGTGTGGTTTCAGAGAGCTGTCTGTGGCTGAAGCAGTCCTAGCAGTGGAAGCAGCAGTGCTTCAGCTCATCAGGTTTGTTTCTTCTGTGTTTTGTCAGACATGTGATATCCATGCTAGTCAGATTTTAATCGTGTTTTCAGTGTTTCGACTATGAATGCAACATTTTTATTAATTAAATATACTCAAAACAACAGTCAGTACTGCTCCTGATGGACTGCGCCCTGTCACACAGCAATAAACAAAGGTAGTACAAAAGATTTTCTTATAGATGGTGATAGGAAAGATCCTGAACGATACTGGAAAGCAAAAACAATAATTAGACATCTCTCTAGGGTGTACTGTTAGAGCCCAGAGGATTTTATGATTCTTTTTCATGTGCTGTTTGATTGTGTGTGTGTGTGTATGTGTGTGTGTGTGCCACAGGTTGGTGTTGGATCAGCAGCGCCCTCTGCCTGAACGTCGCTCCTACATGTTGACTGTTCGTCACGCTCTGACCAGGAAACTGACCAGATCTAAGACCATGCAGTGGTGACAACAGCAAACAAACCCCCATGGAAAAAACTGTAGTGTAAAATGGGTTGGGGTTTTTTTTGTTTGTTTTTTGCTTTAGTTCTTTTAGTGTTAGATATCTCCCGTATCTCACATCCAGACTGAGAGTTATCATGCAACGTCTGGGTTTCTGGATTTATGGGTGATGAGACCAGGATTTAAAAAATAGAAACTCGCCACACTTTTTATTAGTTATCCCTTGATACTACTGGGTTGGAGTCTTTTTTTGTATTTAAAAATGTCTTAATTCTTTATAGCATACATTCAAAAAGTTACTGGAAGCATTCTTCACTGACTCTTTTGATCCATTAACATGACAGCATCACAGTTGCAGCAAATTTGTCAACTCTGTGAATCTGTTGCTCCACCACATCACAAATGTGTTCTGTTGGATTGAGATCTGATGACTGTGGAGGCCATTTGAGTACAGTAAACTGGCATGTTAAGGAAACCAGTTTGAGATGATCTGAGCTCTGTCACACATCATGTGTTATGCTGCTATCAGAAAATGAGTTCAGTGTGGTCATAAAGGCACGGAAATGGTTAGCAGCAACAGCAAGGTCTGGTGTGGCATTTAAATAATACATAACAGAAATATCGTTCACCCCATTAAACTACCACTGAATTATCGGTACAAGGCAGAATGTACATGTACCTTTCCAACATACTTTCATGTTAATTGGGCCAAATCAATATTCATCAGACCAGGTAACATTTGTCCAGTTTTTTTTTTTTGTTTGTTTGTTTTTTTGAGCCTGTGCAAATTGTAGCCTCAGTGTTGCTGCTGTAGCCCATCTGCTTTGTAAATTCAGAGTTGTAAAAAACGGTTATTCAGTTGACTTCCTGTAAACTCAAATCAGTAAAATCACGTTTCTTTCCCATTTTGATCATGAGATCAAAATGCCCATGTCTAGGCATGTACACAATCAGCTAATCACATGAGTTGCTGCAATACACTTGAGTGGTGTCTGAACTGACTGCTAGAAAGCCTACGACTCAGTGCCCCACATATGGATACTTGTAAAGGCTAATAGTACACTAATAACATTTATTCAGAACTTAATGGGACTGTGGAAGACAACACTGGAGACCAGCTCCAATGCACCTACTGCTGTTCTGCATAGGCCTCAACCACATGAGCCAGCTCATCACTGAGAGTGGATCCAGTTATAGATTCAGGAGTGGAGTGACCGTGAGCTACCACCTGCAAATGGATGACATTACGTTGCATCCCAGGAGTGACTTAAACATTAACTCACTGATCTATCTAACAAGGATCTACAACGAGAACATCAGGATCTGATTTGGACTGGATAAATGTGGTCGAAGGGTTGTAAAGAGAGGAGAGGTGATCCAGACTGAATGGGTGGAGCTACCAGAAGGGAGGATAGCAGATATACAGGACATTTACAACTAAATGGGTATCCCAGAGGAAGCAATGATAAAGATGCACAAAGGTTAGCCACAGCCAAATACCTTGAAAAGGTAAGACAGGCCGTGAGAAACCAGCAGAATCCACGCCATCATTCATCAGATACTCATTTGGAATCTGGCCACCAGAGGAGATGGATGCCACTTATGTGAAGACACAAAAGCATTTCACAACACAGAGAGGTCTCCTTCTAAAGTCCAGCCTGAGGCAATAAAGAAAGAATAAGAGATGATTAGAAAGTGTCAGCATCCATAAATACATCTGAAACATCCACCTGAGATGAGCTACTCCAAGAAAGCCCGAGGCAGCTGAAGACAGATGGTGATGAAGTAAAGGAGGAGGAATTGTCATAGATGACCAAGCCCTGCATGGGATGTACCATTGGCAGATTAAGGAAGTAGGTACCAGTGGCTTAAAGTACAGCAGAGAGGCTCTGATCATGGCAGCACAAGAACAGGCCTCAGAAGAAAGATCCATCGAGTCAAAAATCTACCAGGACCCAAGCTGCAGACTGTGCAAAGGTGCCCTGAAGACTATCCTGCATAAAGTAGCAGAATGTAAGAACCATGAACACTGACACACCAAGTGACTGGGATAGTGTACAGGATCATGTCTGCCCCATATGGACCAGAAGTCCCCAAATCCTGATGGGAGACACCCCCAAAGGTAGTTGAGAACAACGGGCTAAAGTCCTGTGGGACTTCCAGTTAAAAAAAGAGAACCGGCTACTGGTCAACCAACCAGACACAGTGATGGTTGACAAGGAGCAGAAGACCACAACTGTGATAGATGTGGCAATCTATCAGCAACATCGGGAAGAAGGAGCATGAGATAATAGAGAAGTACCAACTGGAGCAGATGTGGAAGGTAAAGTCCAAAGTGGTCCCAGTGGTTATAGGCATTAGGAGTGGCTCTAGAGATAATCAGATTGAACTTTAGATACCCTGGAATGATGTAGGATGACTGAAAACACAAATACAATATGTTAATGTTATTAGTCTGGTATGTATGTTTACTAGGTGCAAACGCAAGCGTTTGCATTTATTTTCTATTCACAAAAAACATGTTGTTGGTTTTTTAAATATGTTCCACCCACCAGCAGGGGGCGGTACAATCATTTGGTTTGGTGCAGACATCATGCACAAACAATACATATTTAACCACCCACTTTGGTGTGGAAGGAGTTGAGTGACCCCCACAAAGACCTGACCTCAATCCCTTTACAGGGTTTTTTGTCAGTAAATTGTAAAATCTTGTGGAAAAAACTTCCCTGAAAAGAGAAAGACTAGTATAGCAGAATATAATGCCAATATCTTTGCCATGGAAGACTGAAAATCACATATTTATTTTTACAAGGTCATTTTTGTGCTTTAATGTTTTCATTTATAATTTATTCATCAACACTGGAATCCTTCTAGTCAGCAGAGTTCATCAGTGTGTGAGAAACACTTTGACTTGGCTTTGTTGTTGGAGTGTGTGGATGATGTAACAGTGTGTGAAGAATGAGGCTGGCTTTCATTACAGTCTTGGCATTACTCGACCATGTCTCTGCTTTTTCCTATGCATCTCCCCTTTTGTCTGAACTTCTGAACTTTATGATCAGCGAGAGACATCTAAAAAAGGCAGACGGTGCAAAGCAAGACTGTGAGAGACAGAAAATAAGTCAGACTCCAACAGGGAGGAAAAATACTGGGCTTCTTACAGACTTCACTGCTCATACTCACCAATCTATCTCCGGCTATTCGTACAGACATAATGGAAAATTGGATATGTGCTTGCTCTCCATCACTCCGCTCTGTCCACTCCGTGACCATCAACTGCTCCACCCAGTTGCCACCAACAAGCAGCCACAGAACCCTAAACGCTTTATATATAAACACAGAGATCAACATCTTCAGAGAATTACCGATCTTAGCTTTAAAGTTATAATTAGATTTTTTTCTCATAAACCCTCAGTGTTATGCTGTTTACAGTGAAAAGATATTCAGTTAATGATAATTCTGTGATTACCTGTTTATATTTCTGTCATTGTTACTGATCAAGATGACAGAAGGATTGTTGGGACAAACTGATTTTTCTTGTAAACTAAGGAGGAGCGCATTTTTTAATTTTTAAGTGTTGTGAGTCCAAACGACTGATATGCTCAACTCTCATCTCTCAATACATTACTTGTGGCACTAGTTGGGCATAGATTGTGACATATTGGTCAGTGGGTACGGAGCACAGAAAGTGCCAAAATTAGAAATAATAATCATCTCAACAGATAAATTATCAGGCCATTATGTGCACTAAAATAATTTTGTAGGCATTAACTCCAATCATTCATTTTCTTCTGCTTATCCAATTCTGGGGCGCTGGAGCAGATTCCAGCTGCCATAGGGCAACAGGCTGGGCACACCCCGGATGTGTCACTGATCTGTCGCATTAACACATGTGGCCCACTTATAATCACAAATCAAAACAACCCCACAGTGCAAACCCCACATAGAGAAAATGGTCAGACGGTGGATTTGAACCCAGGAATTTCTGGCAGTGAGGCAAAACTATGAACCACTCCTCCACTGCATTTCTTGTTGAGGTTGCCTTTGTGTTAACATACATTTGTTATGATTTATTTTCCCTGTTTGTACCTGTTGTTTCCATGTTTTCCTGTATTATTTTCCTCCATCCATATTCTTAACTGCTTATGCAGTTTATCGTGATGGGGGGATGGAACCTATCCCTCCTGGCAAAGGGCAAAAGTTCAGGTGCACAATTTATTTAATTTGTTTGTTTATGTACCAAATATATTTTCCCTCAGTATTTTCACTACCAGCTCTGACACTGTAGTTTAACATCAACAGACTTGGATAAGAAAGTCAGTGATAAAAAAGTATGACTGGATATTAATGAAGATCAGCAGTGGACAGCCTCTCGTGTCTACTGGCCATGAATGAATGCGCTCAGGCCTGTTATCAGGGTCAGCAGAGGCAGGGTTAATAGTAATTGCCTGGTAGTGACTGTGTGGTGGAGAGTGGGCACATCATTTACTCACGCAGAGATAAACTGAATGTCCTCTGCCTTTGAGCTTTTATGTCACTGCTCTCCTCGCCTGTGATGCCAACCGACCTGTGTGGATTAGTGACAGAGACAGAGGGAGCCAGAAGAGGATGATGACAGCAAGGAGGTGTGGTGACATCATAACGGTCACCAAGGAGATGAAAGGTCAGGACCCCTCTTCAACTCTGACTCAGAATAGAACATGAGTCATACCTGCATCGTTATAGAAACAGCCAATCACAAGCTGCCTGTCACATACGTTAGCAGATAGACAGCCAATAGGGAAGCATGTGCATTTAAGCAGGCTTTGAGTTTCTTTTAAGTTTGTACTGAGATGTGTTGCTGTTAGACCAACTTAAACTTTAATCACATGTAAATGTATACCTTAAAAGTAAGATTATTCACCTACTTTGAATATATTAATATTAAATGAAATGTTAAACTTTATTTGTCTCTCACTCTGCTGTTTCCAGGTGAAGTGAACACGTTGTATCCAAAAAAGATGTCTCAAATCTGCTGATCAAAGCGAGTTTTTCAGACTTTGCTAATATAATGATTGTTTACATCCATAAGCTGCAGTTTAGAAATATTTAAGTCACTGCTAAGAGATTAGCAGTGATTTGAGATAACAGTGATTTAGATTTGTAATTGATTATCAGAGGTGATCTTCTTTTTTCTTATTATCTGTCATAATTATACTGTGGTTGCTACAGTGGTTGCTAATATTAAATATGGCCAAAGTTTAAGTAAATAATGATGTCAATGTATATACAAGGAATCCTTGTGAGGCAAAACCACGGGCTTCAGGCTGCTCTAAAGGTTCAGTGTCAGCCTTTTTTTTTTCTACTCTTAGGTCACTAGGACACCAGTGAGAGGAGATATCCCCAATATGGTCATCTCATACCAGGTCATCTCAGACACAGAGCTCTGGTTGTGAACACAAAACCTCCACCCATCTGCTGTTGTTTTTTCTTTTCTTTTCTTTGTCTTTTTCATTGCCAGAGTCAATCAGGAGATTGACTCTCTCATTCCCTGCAGGTTATCTTGTTTTCAGCTTGTTTTAGACAGAGGAAATAAGGATTTTTTTAAAAAGCACAAAGTCACATAATGGGTCAAGCTGTTTGCTTCTCTTTCACAGGAGCCAAAAACAGTCCTGCAATGGATAGTTCAACAGGCAAACATCCTCTCTTCTTGCTCATCTCTGGTGGAAATGTACTTTAGGAATTGAGACATCCTTCAAAGATGAGCACTGAAATCGATTTCAGAATCAAAGGCTGGTGGACAGAGGGCAGACGAGACATGTCGGCACAAAATAGAAAAATTAGAGCCCAATGCTTTGGTTTAAGCACTTTCATCAGGCAGACGGCTGTATTTTACTGAAAAGGTCTGAAAAACACACAATATACATTCATGGTAGGCAAAGTTGTCTGGTAAAAACAAGACCATTTAACAGGTAAAGAGACAGATTATTCTATCAAGAGGGCCAAAGCAGGGCAACTGTTTACTGTTTCTGCTTTCAATAGGAATTTTTTTAATAATTTTTTTAAGTGGTTTGAGCAATCGTTCTATCTGAAGGTCTTTCAAAGTTTTGTTATCTAACTCAAGTGTTGAGTTATCTAACTCAAGGGAAGAACCATTGTTGTGCCTAAAATACCAGACAACTTAGCAAAGAACCATTTCAAATTATATCTTTAGGCACTTTGTTACTACCAGCCCGTCACAAACGTGTATCGTTTCTTCACATTTCTTTAATTAAATCTTTATGACATACAATATGACACACATAAAACGGTATTTTTGTACCAAAGCTGACTCAGAGAGTTCAGGCTTTGCTGAAGAATAAAGGTGGTCATACGTTCAAATTTGCTAGAATTATACAAAATGTTGTTGTTTTTTCTTTTCTTTTCTTTTCTTTTTCTTTTTCATTGCCAGAGTCAATCAGGAGATTATATCAAAATGGGACATGCCCTCCAGCATGGTCCAAGAATGACCGAGCCAAGATCCTGTGGGACTTCCAGATACATACAGACAAACTAGTGATGGCCAACCAACCGGACATAGCAGTGGTGGACAAGCAGAGGAAGATGGCTGTAGCGATAGATGTAGCTATATCAAATGACAGGAACAGATACCAAGGGCTGAGACAAAAGCTCAAGAAGATGTGGAGGGTGAAGGTAAGAGGACCTGAGCTTGAAAAATGAAGACGGATGAAGACCGCCCATATACAGTGGGGCAAAAAAGTATTTAGTCAGCCACCGATTGTGCAAGTTCCCCCACCTAAAATAAAAATGTGCACATTTTTATAGAAGCAAAGTAAGCCCATGTTTACCAGTGCATGGGGAAGAAAAAAAAGTTTTGCCTGTAGTGTCTAGCCTCTAGCATAATTTTACTGTTGCAGAGGTTGGAGAAAGAGCTACTTTATATAAAGTCATTTATATTTTAGACCAGTGGTTTCTAGCCTAGGGGCCAGTGTCCTCACAAGGGTCAAAAGACAAATCTAAGTAGTCTTGATATGATTGATGGGAGAGGAAAGAACTAACCAGCACAAAGAGAGCAAAAACTTTGGAAGTAGTTGATTTCCTTTTGGACTGCACTGCATGGAATAATGTATGTTCTGTCTGTATAATTTCAAAAGTTAACAATAGCTACATTTGTAAGATTCATGTATTGGAGAAAAAAGGAAGAACATGTCATTAAACCCCTATATAGTGATATATACAGTGGGGCAAAAAAGTATTTAGTCAGCCACCGATTGTGCAAGTTCCCCCACTTAAAATGATGACAGAGGTCAGTAATTTGCACCAGAGGTACACTTCAACTGTGAGAGACAGAATGTGAAAAAAAAAATCCATGAATCCACATGGTAGGATTTGTAAAGAATTTATTCGTAAATCAGGGTGGAAAATAAGTATTTGGTCAATAACAAAAATACAACTCAATACTTTGTAACATAACCTTTGTTGGCAATAACAGAGGTCAAACGTTTACTATAGGTCTTTACCAGGTTTGCACACACAGTAGCTGGTATTTTGGCCCATTCCTCCATGCAGATCTTCTCGAGAGCAGTGATGTTTTGGGGCTGTCGCCGAGCAACACGGACTTTCAACTCCCGCCACAGATTTTCTATGGGGTTGAGGTCTGGAGACTGGCTAGGCCACTCCAGGACTTTCAAATGCTTCTTACGGAGCCACTCCTTTGTTGCCCGGGCGGTGTGTTTTGGATCATTGTCATGTTGGAAGACCCAGCCTCGTTTCATCTTCAAAGTTCTCACTGATGGAAGGAGGTTTTGGCTCAAAATCTCACGATACATGGCCCCATTCATTCTGTCCTTAACACGGATCAGTCGTCCTGTCCCCTTGGCAGAAAAACAGCCCCATAGCATGATGTTTCCACCCCCATGCTTCACAGTAGGTATGGTGTTCTTGGGATGCAACTCAGTATTCTTCTTCCTCCAAACACGACGAGTTGAGTTTATACCAAAAAGTTCTACTTTGGTTTCATCTGACCACATGACATTCTCCCAATCCTCTGCTGTATCATCCATGTGCTCTCTGGCAAACTTCAGACGGGCCTGGACATGCACTGGCTTCAGCAGCGCAACACGTCTGGCACTGCGGGATTTGATTCCCTGCCGTTGTAGTGTGTTACTGATGGTGACCTTTGTTACTGTGGTCCCAGCTCTCTGCAGGTCATTCACCAGGTCCCCCCGTGTGGTTCTGGGATCTTTGCTCACCGTTCTCATGATCATTTTGACCCCACGGGATGAGATCTTGCGTGGAGCCCCAGATCGAGGGAGATTATCAGTGGTCTTGTATGTCTTCCATTTTCTGATGATTGCTCCCACAGTTGATTTTTTCACACCAAGCTGCTTGCCTATTGTAGATTCACTCTTCCCAGTCTGGTGCAGGTCTACAATACTTTTCCTGGTGTCCTTCGAAAGCTCTTTGGTCTTGGCCATGGCGGAGTTTGGAGTCTGACTGTTTGAAGCTGTGGACAGGTGTCTTTTATACAGATGATGAGTTCAAACAGGTGCCATTCATACAGGTAACGAGTGGGGGACAGAAAAGCTTCTTACAGACGACGTTACAGGTCTGTGAGAGCCAGAGATTTTCCTTGTTTGAGGTGACCAAATACTTATTTTCCACCCTAATTTACGAATGAATTCTTTACAAATCCTACCATGTGGATTCATGGATTTTTTTTTTTCACATTCTGTCTCTCACAGTTGAAGTGTACCTCTGGTGCAAATTACTGACCTCTGTCATCATTTTAAGTGGGGGAACTTGCACAATCGGTGGCTGACTAAATACTTTTTTGCCCCACTGTATATATATATATATATATATATATATATATATATATATATATATATATATATATATATATATATATATATACTCAACAAAAATATAAACGCAACACCTTTGTTACTGCTCCCATTCCCCATGGGATGGACGTAGAGACCTAAAATTCATTCCAGATACACAATATAACCATCCCTCCCAAACAGTGGTCACAAATCAGTCCAAATGTGTGGTAGTGGGCACATCTGCCATATTGAGATAATCCATCCCACCTCACAGGTGTGCCACATCAGGATGCTGATCTGACATCATGAGTAGTGCACAGGTGTACCTCAGACTGCCCACAACAAAAGGCCACCCTGGAATGTGCAGTTTTTTGTGCTATTGGGGGTCTGGGGACCCAGAACCGGTCAGTATCTGGTGTGACCACCATTTGCCTCATGCAGTGCAACACATCGTCGCATGGAGTCTATCAGATTGTCAATTGTGGCCTGTGGAATGTTGGTCCACTCCACTTCAATGGCTGTGCGAGGTTGTTGGATATTCGTGGGAACTGGTACAAGCTGTCGTATACGCCGGTCAAGCACATCCCGAACATGCTCAATGGGTGACATGTCCGGTGAGTATGCTGGCCATGCAAGAACTGGGACATTCTCAGCTGCCATCTGCCCTGAACAATGTGAACCATGATTCATCCGTGAAGCGCACACCTCTCCAACGTGCCAGACGCCATCGAATGTGAGCATTTGCCCACACAAGTCTGTTACGGCGACGAGCTGGAGTCAGGTCAAGACCCCGATGAGGACGACGGGCATGCAGTTGAGCGTCCCTGAGACGGTTTCTGACAGTTTGTGCAGAAATTGTTTGGTTGTGCAAACCAATTGTTCCAGCAGCTGTCTGGGTGGCTGGTCTCAGACGATCTTGGAGGTGAACCTGCTGGATGTGGAGGTCCTGGGCTGGTGTGGTTACACGAGGTCTGCGGTTGTGAGGCCGGTTGGATGTGCTGCCATATTCTCTGAAACGCCTGTGGAGACGGCTTATGGTTGAGAAATGAACATTCAATGCACGGGCGACAGATCTGGTTGACATTCCTGCTGTCAGCATGCCAATTGCACGCTCCCTCATTGCTTGTGGCATCTGTGGCATTTTGCTGTGAGACAAAACTGCACATTCCAGGGTGGCCTTTTGTTGTGGGCAGTCTGAGGTACACCTGTGCACTACTCATGATGTCAGATCAGCATCCTGATGTGGCACACCTGTGAGGTGGGATGGATTATCTCAATATAGCAGATGTGCCCACTACCACACATTTGGACTGATTTGTGACCACTGTTTGGGAGGGATGGTTATATTGTGTATCTGGGATGAATTTTAGGTCTCTACGTCCATCCCATGGGGAATGGGAGCAGTAACAAAGGTGTTGCGTTTATATTTTTGTTGAGTGTATATATACACTCTTGCAAAAATATCTACATTGTGCAGTTTTAATCAACTTATTGTCTTCTTCTTTGGCCCATTGCTCCATTATTACTGCAACAAGAGCATTAAAACTCCACCTGTGGTCAAAACCTCCCACAATATAGCTTCAATTGTTAAATTGGTATTTGTAGGTTTAAAAGGGCCCTGCTCGAGTAAACGAAAGGTCACCACAGTTATATAACACCAGTGTGTGTGTGTGAGAGAGAAAAACAGAGACACCTTGTACCTTGGGGTGGGACACCATCCGTAAAGTGATATGTGGAAGGAGAAAAGAAGAATGAGAAGGGATAAGGAAGGGGAGCAGAGAGGGAAGAAATGATAGCTAAGGAAAAAAGCAGGAAAAAAGGAAAACCAGAGTCAGGTGAAAGAAGCCTGGAGAGTAAGAGATCATTACATAACAAACTATTGTTTGAAATGGAACATAAAACAAACACAGAAATACCTGATGATAATCAGTGTGGTCCATTCTGAAGAGCACATGTCTCTTAACCTCCACCACACCCTTTGCAATGACCTCAATATGAACAATACATCACGTTTAAACACTGTCCTAAATCTGTGCTGATAATCCTCAGGGCCCCATGAAGTTCTGGTGAGTTATCATTTTCATGAAGGACAAATCCTCATTTGGGTTCAAAAACAATCCAAACAACACTGGAAATGTACTAAATTGCTGACCTGTTATATTCAGCTTTCGCTTTCTATCAATTATAAAGGCTGATGCGTATAAGGCAGTAGTCACTGCGTGGATAGGGGCCAAATCTGACTTGAGGTCTGGGGAGTGTACCCTCAAAAAACATTGTATTGTATTATAGTGCTCTGTTTGTTTGCAGTTTCAATGGCAGATTTTGTTTCAGATTGGTATGGGATTTTTGAATGCTGCAGTCTTAAATATGATCAATCTATCAAATTAATGGGCTGCATACCACAGGTCTTTAAACGTGTCAGTATTCCATTCCAGTGATCCATTACTTAGAAAAACATCACTTGACCCAGTTGTTTTAGGTAATTATAGGTCAATCTCCAAATTTCCTTTAATCTCAAAAAGTCTTAAGAGAGTCAGAAGAGGGATGGTTTATTTGAAGAGTTTCAGCTGGAATTCAGAGCACATCACAGTTCAGAAACAGCTTTAGTGAAGGTTACAAATGATCTTCTTATGGCCCCTGGCTGTGGACTCATCTATGTGCTTGTCCTGCTTGACCTCAGCACAGCACTCAGTACTGTTGACCATAACAGTTTATTAAAGACATTAGAGCATGCTGTAGAAATTGAAGGTATTTAACAGACTTATGACACGCTACGGTTAATTATGGCGTTCCACAGGGTTCTGTGCCGGGACCAATTCTATTTACGCTATACATGCTTCCCTTAGGCAGTATCAATAGAAGGCATAGTATACATTTTCACTGCTATGCAGATGATACCCAGCTTTATCTAACCATTAAGCCAGATAACACACATCAATTAGTTAAACTGCAAGAATTTCTTAAAGACATAAAGACTTGTTAACCTCTAATTTTCTGCTTCTAAATTCAGATAAAACTGAGGTTATTGTACTCAGGCCTAAAAGTCTTAGAACCATGGTGTGTAACCCAATGCTTACTCTGGATGACATTACTTTGGCCCTCAGTAATACTGTGGGGAATCTTGGAGTCGTTTATGACCAGGATATGTCCTTCAATGCACATATTAAACAAACGTGTAGCACTGCTTTCTTGCATTTGGACAATACCTCTAAAATTAGAAACATCCTGTCACAGAGAGATGCTAAAAACTAGTTCATGCATTTATGGGCTACTGAAATTTATTATTATAAGGTTGTCCTAAAAACAACCATCACAATCCATACAATAGCTGTAGAGACATCACACACAAAAACACTTTCACTAACGTCGGTCGGCTTTATTGTTATGCCAATTTAAAAGGCGTTTTGAGATATTTTTAGGTGAATCTAAATCATGGATGACCAAGCAGTCCATAGGGCATTTAACCATAACAACTACTACTACTACTACTGGTACTAATCCTACAAAACAGATGACATGCTGGGTTCACTTAAAATCTAGCCAGATCGTGGGACAGGTCGGAGTTGCAGCACACACACATTGTGCACCTCTGAAACAATGAACAGGGTTTCTCTTGCCATGCTGTATTTCAATCTGTGTCTTAGAGGAGAAACAATCTGGGACAGAATGAGAGGGATGAAATGAGACAGGCGAGCCTGAGCAATCATGGTGGAGTGAAGAGAAATATCTGTTTCATTCCCACTTTGTGTGTGTGTGCGTGTGTGTGTGTGTGTGTGTGTGTGTGTGTGTGTGTGTGTGAGTATCTTGAGGTGTCAAAACAGTCTTTATAGTCACTTGTCTTTTTCCCAGTTTCATCTCCACAAAAATACACATTCTGAAAGATAGGCCTGAATCTCTGCATGTATTTCATGCTCAAAGATGTCTGCAGGTGGATCATATACTGTGTGTGCTGTTTGTTTATTGATACTGAAGCTGCGTATATTCACAGAACTTTCATGGATCTTAAAATAAGTGCATAATAACTCAGTTAGATGTAAATTGGGTAATATTACAGATTCTATTTAGTGAAAAGGATTTCACTTACTCTAGCTGGCCCTCTGGATCAGCCTGTTCAGTCTCTTCCTGTCCCCAGCAGAGATGCTGCCACCCCAGCAGACCACACTGTAAAATATAGCTGAGGCCACCACAAAATCATAGAAGATCGTCAGGAGTGGGCCCTTCACTCCAAAAGACCTGGGTCTCCGCAGCAGGTACAGCTTGCTCTGCCCTTTTCTGTAGCAGGCATCTGAATTATGAGTCCAGTCCAATTTATTGTTCAGATAAACAGGTACCTGTAGCTGTCCACAGCCTCAGTGTCCATACCTTGAATGTTTAGTGGTTGCAGTGGAGGATGTTTGTGCCTGCGGAAGTCTACCACCAGCTCCTTGGTTTTACTAGTGTTGATCTGGAGGTAGTTCTGCTGGCACCAGTCCACAAAGTCATGGGTAAGTTCTCTGTACTCCTTGTCGTCCCCATCAGTGATGAGGCCGACTATTGCAGAGTCATCAGAGAACTATATATATATATATGTATATATATATATATATATATATATATATATATATATATATATATATATATATATATATATGTGTGTGTGTGTGTGTGTGTGTGTGTGTGTGTGTGTACTTAATTACTGTGGTGTAGTATGTATGGCAACTGAGGAGGTCTTTATCAGTAGTAAAACTTTCACATTTTCTGCAGCCATCCAGTGGGCCAGATTGGAGTCTGTGTTGGGCCACTTCTGGACCCCAGACCTTATGTTTGACACCCCAGATCTAAAGCCCTAAATGGGTCGCGTAGTCTTCTTCTTTTCTTCCTTTTTGTTAATGAGCGAATAACAGACTACAACTTTGTTTTGTGGGCGCGTTCTTTTTTTTTTTTGGACGTCACGTGGGCGGGGCTTCTCTGAATATTCATCAGCGAGTGGCTGAGGCGGCGCACGCGAGGAGAGAGCTGGAAGAAGCGCCGACGTCTCAGCGACACGCAACTCGAGGAGGATGTGAAAATTTGACATTTGTCAGCGCTGAACAGTGAGAGAGAGAGAGAGCAGCAGCAGCTGGAGTCACACACAGGCGGCGCGAGGCCGTGTGAAAACAAACTGCCCGCTTTTTAATGGTCTGACTTAAAGACGCGCACAGCTGTCCATCCGTCCGGTGAGCTGCAGACAGACGCAGGCAGTCATGATGGACTCTATCTTAGACAGTTTAACAGCGGAGAAACTCTATCCGTCCGGAGGGACCAACCTGTTGGACCTGGAGGAACTCAGCGACGGAGATTTTCTCACTAATGTGGTGAGGCTTTTTTTTTTATTACATTTTTATCACCGCAAACTCTTAGTGCTCTTTCTCTTTCTATCTTTTTTTTTCTTGCCATCTACGTTAAAATCAAACGCACCTACACTGCCTGTTCCGCCCGGAGCCGGACCTCAGGAGGGCGGTGTAGCTGTTAGATCCTGACAGACATCCGGGGCTCGTAACCTGTGCTCATAACCCCATGTGTGTACGTATGTAGGGGTGTGTGTGTGTGTGTGTTTAATTGTGTAAACTAATGTGTTTACGAGATCGGGAACACACACAGGCTGGGGTGTTACTGGTTAACTTGCGTGTGTGTGTGTTCAGCTGGCAGATGTTGCAGCATTCACCAGCACACCTGACTATTAATTTAGTTTGTGTGAGTGTGTCAGTGTACTAGCTCTTTCACTACAATCTCAAGTGTTTTTATTTCATTAAATCTGAATCATTTTATAAAGAAAAAAGAAAATAGTCTTTAATCCCTCCTTTATTGTAATCTACCTAATTATTGTATTTATCTCTTGATGGCTTCATCCGATTTCCAATCTGTCTTTTTATGCAACCTTGTGGAGTCATCAGTGATAACCCTAACCCCAATTCTGTGCTATCACTATATTTTTTACTTGTATTGTTATTTTATTTATTTAATTTTTTGGCAATCTTTCTGATTTAAAAAAAAAAAACCCCAAACAAACATTTTTTGCTTCTCAGAAACATGGGGTTAGGATTGGGGCTGGTCATCATCACTCATGGCGACTTAAACCCCCGCACACCTGCGAGTCCAACGGCACCTGTTTCCCTCGGTGCTCTGAGCACATCCCCATCCTTGCAGAGACACCTCGTCTGTCACTATTACAAACAACAGGATGTGGCTGTGTAGAATCATGGTTGTTCATCAGTAGCACCAACAGTAGATTTCTTGATATAGCAAAAGTGCTGCAACAGCAAGCCAGGATTTGATAAAGAATCAAGGGTTCAAATTGCTCCATGAATAGTGAGTCATTGTTATGTGGAGATTGTCTGTTTAACGCTGGCAGCCGAGCTCGTGTTTCTGGTTCTGCACTTTTTTTTTTAGCCACACTGTTGAATGTAAACACAGTCAGAGTTAATAGTGATGAGAGGATCGATAAAAGCCTGTGAGCATGGCGGGACGCGTTCATCCTCGCCAAGTACAGTGAATGTGCGCCGTGCTCCAGAGAGTTCCTGCACCCTTCTCTTTAGGGACTTAATTGCTGCAAACCACAGAGGGCAGACTCTGTTAAGAGCAGCATCTTTTGTCTTTGTTTCCCTTCATTCGCTCACTCTTTTTCCACTTTGTGTCATCCCCACTTTTCTTTTTTTAAACGCCACAGGTTTTTTAGGCAGACCTCTATTCTAGTCGGTGAGTCAGCCGAGCAGTCTGCTCGTGGTTTAAAACCCCACAACACTGTTCTAAATAAAGTAGTCCACTCTGCTGTGAAGCCACTAGGCTGGGCTGCACCACAGAGGACATGGGAAAGGATGGCTGATTAACTGAAATTTCAGTCTCTCTCAAGTCTGCAGCATGAGCTGAGAGTTCTGCATGCCGTTGGTTCATTTTTCCTTTTATTTATTTTTTTTTTTCAGGTGTATATAACTCTATTACTTTTCTGTAATAAATGAGTTCTTATTTAAACCCACAGTAATGTGCTTTTTTTGTTGTTGTTGTTTTGTTTTTTTTTGCTTTCCTACTAACCATAGTAGGAAATTGCATATTTACTCCTTTTTGGCTCCATTTTAGTCTCAACCAACTTAGTTGCAGTTAACAAGTCTTTCATGTTACTTGTTGTCTTTTTATTCTCATTTAAAATAAAAATTACAATTCTTCTATGTTTATGTACAGAATTGTTTGAGATTGTGGTTTGTGCAGAGATGAGCAGAGAACTCTGTTTATATATATATATATATATATATATATATATATATATATATATATATATATATATATATATATATATATATATATATATATATATATATATATATTTAAGTGGCATTTATTACCACAATGGACATGTTTTTAATAATGTGTTAAAAGCTGGAAGGCTCACTGCTTGGATGCAGGGAGACCTCAGCTCTTTGGTTTTTAATAGGCTGTGCACTGTGGTCCAGTCCAGCAGGGGTTTAAACATTTTTTGTTCTGCTTTTTATTTACCTTTTTACAGTATATAGCTTTTCATAGCCAGTGGGTACAAGAAATAGGTGTGGGCAGCAAGACAAAACAAAAATCAATTGTCAGCTAATGGGACAATTTACTGCAAATTACTGCCCGTGAAATGAATTTGCCGGGCCTGACAAAGAGCAGAGTGCGACCAAATATGAGCACAGACGTGGAGTTTTATTGATTTATCATTTTGAACTCATATAATGCGATCGTGACGCAAGCAAATTCCTCAAATTTCCAAACATAAGGTGTTTGTACAAGAAACCCTCCTCAGCTCTTCGTCTGATGACTACTGAATAATAACAAGAAAGAAAAATTAAGACACACGTAAGCATTAAGCGCGAATCACTTTAAAAACACAAGAGGCACGGTTAAACGGGAGTGTCCTTCGGCTACTGTTAAACCTTTACAGATGCTTTGATCATGCGTAGAGAGCACCAAATTACCACCTGCCAGCAACTCATAAATGTTCTCCTTAATCCTAAAGGAAATGAGATTGGAGGCACAGCTAATTATTTTCTCAGAATGGATTAATGTGCCTTTTATTTTATTTCGTAGTCATATGACCCACAGCTACATAACGCAGGGGTAACGAAGTTGTAACTATGGCAACAACAATGCAGCCTGTTAACAACTTCAAGTATGAATAAAGAGAAGTAAAGCCATTGAAGTTTTTTTTTTTTTTTTACTATGTCTGCTTAATAAAATAAAAATGATTGATTAATTTTTAAAATCTTTTGCTTATAAATTGTTCAAAAGGCAAGATGAAAAATTTCTAGTATACATCCTGGTTAATCCACTAACCCTAAACTCAAATGTATCCAGATTACTCTCACACATGACAACAGAAGAAACAAGTGCTCACTTTGACGATGCTGTTTAACTTTATCACTTAAAATATTACAAAACTAAAATGAGTAATGGATAAACTGACATAGAAATCACTATATACACTACATGTGTGTGTGTGTGTGTGTATATATATATATATATATATATATATATATATATATATATATATATATATATATATATATATATATGTATGTATATATATATATATATATATATATGTATATATGTATATATATATATATATATATGTATTATTAGTATGATATGCTGTTTTTTCAAGTTGAAAATCACACAAATTGAGCTCAAGCAGTAACACTGTTAAATATTTAGGCTGTAAAGCTTCTTTCTGCTCTAGTCTTTTCACCTTCCTCTCCATCCACACTCAATTCTTTTTTATTATTTATTTTATTTTATTCTATTCTACTCTCCATTCAGACCCTGTACTCCAGCTTTAAAAGGACACGCCCAACTTATTTGCGTACTGGCTGCCCATTGGCCGCTCAGCTGCCAGAAGGAATGTGTGCAGGCATGCAGCAAAGTGTGTGTGTTTGTGTGAGAAGAGAAGGAAAAATACTCTTCTGCTGTTTTATTGAGAACTATAGCTCATTTCATGTCTGTCTCACAGACACACACACACACACACACACACACACACACACACACACACACACACACACACACACACACACACAATAACCACAGCTCCCTTTTCTCTTGCTCACAAATGTAGTTCAAGTGAGGCCAAATCCAGCCAACCCACTGCAGCCACACATCACCACATGAAGCCAAATACAGTAGAGAACATTACCATTTTCTTATCTGCGGCAGCCAGCGTTACAGGATAATGACATGATGTTTCCAGGTCTCTCAAAAATGCAGTTTCATTTTACACACAAAAAAAAGGTCTAGGGCAGTCATTCAGTATTTTACTGAATTTTAAAACCTGTTTGAAAACTCTACCAGTGCAGTGAAGGATAATTTCACCTGTTTCGTGATAAAGATGGAAGAAATTCCTTTAATCTAGGAAATATCTCCTACAGACTGGAGCAACCAGGAATTTTTTGGTATTTCTTTTTTCTTTTTTTTTTAAGCATGCAAAATAATCCCTGCTTTTATGTAAGGAAAAAAAAATCAAGGCTTAAATCAGAGAAAGCTAAACATAGACTAGACACATGAAACACACGTGCGGCTCATATAACTCATTTATAGGAAACACTTTAAGCAAATGCATCAGGAAGAAATTTATTTCTTCACTTTGTCTGGATTTTTTTCTTATTTTTTTGAAGGCATAAGTCATGCGCATGGTCGGGTATGAGAACCAGATTTATTTCACTGTGGGATTCATTATAATGGACCTTAGTCCTGCAGGGTTTTGGACCTAAAACTGTCCAGGTTACTGCCAGCAATTATATGATCGTTTGAGCTAATGCTAACAACCGTTGCTGAGGCAGTGGCACAGAAGTGCATAATCAGAGAGGAGGTCTGCGTAATACAGGGAGTGCAGAATTATTAGGCAAGTTGTATTTTTGAGGAATAATTTTATTATTGAACAACAACCATGTTCTCAATGAACCCAAAAAACTCATTAATATCAAAGCTGAATGTTTGTGGAAGTAGTTTTTAGTTTGTTTTTAGTTTGAGCTATTTTAGGGGGATATCTGTGTGTGCAGGTGACTATTACTGTGCATAATTATTAGGCAACTTAACAAAAAACAAATATATACCCATTTCAATTATTTATTTTTACCAGTGAAACCAATATAACATCTCCACATTCACAAATATACATTTCTGACATTCAAAAACAAAACAAAAACAAATCAGCGACCAATATAGCCACCTTTCTTTGCAAGGACACTCAAAAGCCTGCCATCCATGGATTCTGTCAGTGTTTTGATCTGTTCACCATCAACATTGCGTGCAGCAGCAACCACAGCCTCCCAGACACTGTTCAGAGAGGTGTACTGTTTTCCCTCCTTGTAAATCTCACATTTGATGATGGACCACAGGTTCTCAATGGGGTTCAGAGCAGGTGAACAAGGTGGCCATGTCATTAGTTTTTCTTCTTTTATACCCTTTCTTGCCAGCCACGCTGTGGAGTACTTGGACGCGTGTGATGGAGCATTGTCCTGCATGAAAATCATGTTTTTCTTGAAGGATGCAGACTTCTTCCTGTACCACTGCTTGAAGAAGGTGTCTTCCAGAAACTGGCAGTAGGACTGGGAGTTGAGCTTGACTCCATCCTCAACCCGAAAAGGCCCCACAAGCTCATCTTTGATGATACCAGCCCAAACCAGTACTCCACCTCCACCTTGCTGGCGTCTGAGTCGGACTGGAGCTCTCTGCCCTTTACCAATCCAGCCACGGGCCCATCCATCTGGCCCATCAAGACTCACTCTCATTTCATCAGTCCATAAAACCTTAGAAAAACCAGTCTTGAGATATTTCTTGGCCCAGTCTTGACGTTTCAGCTTGTGTGTCTTGTTCAGTGGTGGTCGTCTTTCAGCCTTTCTTACCTTGGCCATGTCTCTGAGTATTGCACACCTTGTGCTTTTGGGCACTCCAGTGATGTTGCAGCTCTGAAATATGGCCAAACTGGTGGCAAGTGGCATCTTGGCAGCTGCACGCTTGACTTTTCCCAGTTCATGGGCAGTTATTTTGCGCCTTGGTTTTTCCACACGCTTCTTGCGACCCTGTTGACTATTTTGAATGAAACGCTTGATTGTTCGATGATCACGCTTCAGAAGCTTTGCAATTTTGAGACTGCTGCATCCCTCTGCAAGATATCTCACTATTTTTGACTTTTCTGAGCCTGTCAAGTCCTTCTTTTGACCCGTTTTGCCAAAGGAAAGGACGTTGCCTAATAATTATGCACACCTGATATAGGGTGTTGATGTCATTAGACCACACCCCTTCTCATTACAGAGATGCACATCACCTAATATGCTTAATTGGTAGTAGGCTTTCGAGCCTATACAGCTTGGAGTAAGACAACATGCATGAAGAGGATGATGTGGACAAAATACTCTTTTGCCTAATAATTCTGCACTCCCTGTATCCCTGCAGAATGGAGCAGGTTTGATACATTTAATAGTAGTTGTATTACTTCATGATTAGCTAAAGCATGGATTAATGAAGTCTGGAAGCTTTGATTACAAGTAGTCATTATGTTTTACCTATTAATTTACTTATGATACACAAGAAATACTTTCTTGCATAGGCCATTATAAACATTATTCATCAAATCCAAGTGCCAATTTTATATGTGTGTATGTATGAATTGATTGATTTGTTTATGGCTTGAGGACCCGAAGACAATTTTCCATTGATGTGGATAATAAAGTTATTCTATTCTATTCAAACCTCGAGACTTAAAAGTCGAGCCATCACAGATGGCCACTTGAGGTTGGTACAGGATGTGACTTTCCATGGACTTCCTTTTTAAAATGTCCAAATTTAGAGCAGAAATAAACATGTTTACAGTAAAAAATAAGATTTTTCTCTCTCTTGCTGAATTCCCCCTTCAGGACAACTGAATGGAAGTGAATTTCAATATAACATCCATCTATCTATCTATCCATTCCATTCTGCCACTCATCTGGGTCTGGGTCGTGGGGGTTGCAGTCTAGGTAGAGACTCCCAGCCTTCCCTCTCCCCAGCCACCTTTTCCACCTTATCTGGGAGACACTAAGTTGTTCCCAGGAAAGCTAAGAGATATAATCCCCCCAGCGTGTTGTAGGTTTGCCCCGGGACCTCCTCCCAGTAAGACATGCCCCAACCACCTCGTCCAGGAAATGTCCATGTGAAATACCCAGACCACCTCAACTGGCTCCCTTCAATGTGGAGAAGCATCGACTTTCTCTCAATTGACCAAGTTCCTTACACTATCTCAGTCTTCATAAAAGTGTGGTCCGGCTCTCTCTGGTGGTATGTGGGAAATCTCCAATTTTTTTTAAGATGAAATAATATACCATTGTGAAGGTATGCAAAGACGACACGAGAGTTCCCGAGGCTCTTCTGGGAGCCGGAGTCAACTCCCTGAGCATGAGTTCTCTATGAAGAGTAGCCTTTCCTTATCCCCAGCGGTCACGGCCGCTACAGAGCGCTGGCGGACTAGTTTCCCTCGGCCTTAAAACTGCAAAGGCACGCTGGTGCCACCATCCCAGCCACCATCGATGAGTCGTTGAGAATCGGTGGGGGCGCGGGAGATGCCATCGGTGAGTCAGGAACTATTGCTTGGATGCCGAACCTCCTAGTAGCCAGGAGAATGCGATCCGCTTCTTCTGCAAGTGAGTGGTAATCCTTCACAGCCAGCAGCGGGGAGTTGGCGAGGCCAGCTCGCACCGGCAACTGTCGGAGGAAGACGTGTGAAGAGGAATCTGCCGTCATCCGTTCCTAGCAAGGACGGTGTGCTCTCCATAAGCTTGAGTGCGGTACCATCATCCAGGCACGAGAGAGGGATTCTCGGGCAGCTCTGCATTTGAGAGGGAGTAGCACAACAGCAGCAGCGCCTTGAGAGCGGTGTATTTCCTTTGGGTGGGGGGATCCTGGAGGAGGGTCATCACACAGCAGGTGGACAGCGGATCCAGCGAGGCCACCACATGATGATATTTCGTGTCGACGGCTGAATTATCAGCGCCGGAGAAGCGCCCGATAAGACATCGTGAACGCTTCCTGGCCATCCGGTGAAACTGCTGGGAAGACAACGTTGGAGAAACGTTAACATTTTATTTGTACTGCATAATCTGCAGATTCTGACAGAAATCTGCAACTATCCTTTCATCAGGCCATCACTTAAAGACCGGATATCCCACCTGCTGTGAATGTTTTAATGCCGTACAGTTGTTATTATTATCACTTGAACCACTCCAGTGTGAGCTCACCACCTCTATATGACTTGTGCATTTAACTTAATGAGTAGCGTGGCCCACTTGATTGACAGGTGGCTGCAGTTGTGAGCTGTAGCTTCGCTAATTTGAATCAATGAACAGGACTACAGACTGTGGTGCTGGTGAATTTGAATGCAATTATCTAGTAAATTAAAGGGCTTAAGCTTTCAAAACATTCCTTTTATAAAGTAAGTAAATCTCCTTTGTCAACATTAATAGCAGGTATCAGTCTCTGTGTCTCTTGCACCTTGCTAAACAAGTTTACTAAAGTTAGCAGAAACGTAGCGCTCCACCATTTCATCTAAATTTCATGGTGACAGCCAGTATGCTTGATGGGAGGCCTCAACACAGTAGTCCACAAACCGCTGGGGGACGTCACAGCGGCTACATCCAACTTTTATATGAAGCCTGTGATCAAATCCAAATGATTGTCAGTGACAGTTTACAAGGCTACATGACTTCATAAAGATATTTTTCTTTCAGTGTATTTTCCTTTGGCCTTTTACATGTTGTTCTGAAGATTTTTACGATACTTTCCACTGCTGTATTCCCTCCATAATGACATACAGTTTTTGGCCTCAGTGATCCAAGTCTGTGCTTTCAGTCCTCGTAAAGATATAGGAGGTGGTTCTTCTTGCCTGTGAACTCTACTACCGCTGACTAGTGGCTAGGCAGTTTAGTCCATTTTTCTTCTGCCATCTTCACCTGAACCAGCGAGGTAGCTGAATGAAAGAGAGAAGAGAGAGATGTGTTAAGACTCCACACGGTTAATTACAGGCATAGCAGAGCTGCTCTCTACATTTATAATTACCCCATACCTCTGTCTTTCCCAGTTCTCTTTGTGTGGTTTATCTCTCAGCTTTGTCCCCTCTAATGACACATCAGCCCTGAAATGAGCTATAAAACTTGTCAACTGCTTTTTAACACTGTTTTCTTCTCTAAAGTGGATCTTTTCCCAGCAGAGAGGGGAAGCGTTTCAGGTAATAACAGGTTCAGACTTCGGCTCCTCCATTCACGGATGCAGATTTTTGAGGATCGAGTATCGAACCCGAAGACACTCTGTGTTTATTAAGCTCCCCAATAATAAAAGTATTCTTCTAGTGTGGCTGCGCTACACAGGGTGTTCTCGGTACAGATGATAAAACAGTTCATTGCGATAATAAATTAATTGCAAAGAAGGCAGTTCTAGGAATGGGAAATGTTGCCGGTGCATTTGCCATTTGAATGTCAGGTAGTGCAGGTGTGATGCAGATTAGCATCGGTGCATTTAGCTCAGAGAAATTGTCAACTGAATATTGACCTTTAGTCTGAAAACGGATTGGTGGGGCACAAAAACATTGCTTTATCTGCGTGCATAAATTTACTTGTGGCCCACAAGTTAACTCTGTAGCTGCCACAACAACAGCTTGGCTTTCTCCATAGAGTCTTATTTGTGTCAGCAGCTCTTCACCTGGTGGTGTGAGGGATGATTGATTGTAAAGGAGGTTGTTGCTGCTGCTGCTGTGTTGAGATGCAGGGACTTTTGGCAGCATCTGATTATTTCAGTTATTACATTTGGCTCAGTATTGTGGTGTATACATCTACACTCTACACAAACTGGAAAAACATTTATTAACATTAAAATGAAAGAATTCTTAAGTTGTCATCGCCACACCCCTCTTGCAGCATATTCCATTGCACGTGAAATTCACCCTCCAGGTTTTTTTTACCTTTAAGGTTTACCTGGAAGGATGAAACTTAGCCGAGTCTTGAAACTGCAGATTTCCCATTGTTTTTCTAGTGAAAGGAGTCTGCACATGTCCAGCCACAAGAGGAAAAAGGCTTATCAGCCAGAATACTTGAATGTGCAGGATGCAGGGGGGGAAAAAAGTCAGCGTGGCCGCGCATACATCAACCCAATGCCAGGTGATGGATAAGCAAAAGATTAACCTCACACAGGATTGTGCTTGTATTGGGTGAGAGCTGCATCGAAGGCTCCAGGTGTGTTGGAGGTAAGCAAGTGGAAAACAAACCAACCTCCCAAAAATAGAGTCGCTCTTCCAGCTGAATGCAAAACTGAAGCCAAATGTAGACAAATATGAAGTAAAACCCAACACAGTATAGCAGAATAAAGAGAAAACCACATATTGGCTGCACTGTTGAGCTAATGCAGCTACTAGAACTAATTTTAGATGCATAATGCTTCAATTATGGACCTTTCTCTGCTTTTTCTCTGTCCCTCTCTCTACATCACTCCCATTATGACCGCAATTAGGAAACTTTTCTCGATTTGTTTTTGAATAGGGTGGTTTTAAATGTGACCTATATTCCCTAATGGAGCAGTATTATAGGGGCAGTGTCGAGGTTACTTAAACGGATATTTTGATGGCATTTAGTGCAACAGGGCTTCTCTTGTCACGATGCATATGCTATTCCTGTATGTGTGTATGAATGGGCGAGTATGCACATGTGAAAGAGGATCACTGAGTGTATGCTAGACTGATACTAAGATATGAGCTAATATCTGGTCATTTTGGATTACTGTATACATGAGTTATATTCAAAAGGGAAAATGATGAGATGACTGCACCTTCTGCATTGTATTTCACCACTGAGTTAGGTTCACACTAGAGGGTGTTTTGGACCATCCATGTCAAAAGAGCAACCGCCAGGCCCTGCTACACAGTCCTTTACCGCAGGAGGTCTGCAAGTGAAAGACTTTGCACCTCGGGAAAACTGCACAAAAGCCACAGGGAGGACGACGGGTGGCCAAGACCCCGCAGGTTCACTGCTACAGAAACCTTGACTTTACTTCTTGTTCATAGATGTTTTTGACCTGAGGCTTGGCTTATGCTGTCTTGGCTTCAACTGCACTAAGCAGCGACTGCGTTTTTATTGGAATTTGCATGACTATAAACAGAAGGAGTTTGCTGAGTTTATAATAGGCAGCACAGTCATGTAGTGGTTAGCACTGTCTCCCTGTAGCTAGAAGGTTCTGGGTTCATGTCTGCCTTTCTGGCAACCTGTCCAGGGTTTACCCAGTCGTTTGCCTTAGGATAGGGCAAACCCAGAGGTGGATAGGTAGTAAAGGAAGTGAAAGTATGGATGAATTCAAAACACAAGATTAAAAGAGAGCGACATTGAGAATGTGAATATGGAACAGAAAGCTTTTTATTTGATGGAGCCACCGTCCTGGACAAACTGCGCTGTTGTTTGCACGCTGATTTGGAACCAACTAAACTTTTCATATCATAGCGTGAGCTATATATCATTCGGGTTCTTGCGTATGTACACACTTCTTTTTTGCCTGGAGGTTCAGTGAGCCTTGAGGTTCAGGTACAAAAATTGATCTGGTTCATGGACTTCCTTTTATCTTTTTTTTTTTTACTCCAGCGGACCATGACTCACACATGCGTAGGTGGGTTTAAAAGATGCATGTGTTGATATAGGACAGAAATACATATAATTACAGTTGCCGTTGTGTGCAGGACTATTTCCTGGCTTACTGTCAAGGCCACCCGGAGCACCTCAGTGTAGCAGAGATCTTTAAAATTTTCATTTGCACCTGTACATCTGCTGCATGTCTGCTGAACCTCCAAATCCCGAACCTTCCTCCCTACTTCCAAACCTAACTGTCCCCCTGTGAAAAAAGTAACTTCCCTCATTGTTAAATCATGAATTAACAGTTATTAACCACATTTTTCTTAGAAACTTGAGTTTAATGTCACCAGTCACACTCCGTCCTGATTGCTGCCAGTCCTCTTGAGTCACGAAATCATTTAAATACAACATGTCTGATAAAGTGAAATAGGCTTGATCTAAAGAAACAGATAAGAAACAAAGTTATTGACATCTATCATTCTGAAAAGGCTTATAAAGTAATTTCTATGGCTTTGGGACTCCAGTGAACCACAGTGACAGCCATTATCCACAAATGGAGAATACCTGGATCAGTGGTGAACCTTCCCAGGAGATGACTGCTTAACAAAATGACTTCAAGAGTGCATCGACGACTCATCCAGGAGCTCACAAAAGAACCCAGAACAAGATCTAAGGAACTGCAGGTCTCACTTGCATCAGTTAAGGTCAAAGTTCATGATTCATCTTGAAAAAAATCCTGATCGTCTGAGAGACTATTCTGATGATTCAAAAGTTGGACTTTTTGAAAGGTTTGAGTCCCGTAACGTCTGCATAAAACTAACACAGCATTTCATAAAAGGAACACCATAACAACAGTTAAACATGGTGGTGGTAGTGTGATCGTCTGCAGCTGCTTTGCTGCTTCCAGATGACTTGCTGTAATTGATGCAACCACGAATTCTGCGCTTTACCAGAAAATCCTGAAGGAGGATGTCCGTTCATCAGTACATACCCCGAAGTTCAAATACACTTGGTCAAAAGAGCTTGCAAAGAAAAGCGTCTGGACTTCTTTAAGTTGCTTGAAGACGTTTCACCTCTCATCCGAGAAGCTTCTTCAGTTCTAAGGTCAAATGGTGGAGAGTCCCAGATATAAACCTAGTGGGAGTGACCCCCCACAGAGGGACAAAAGGACCCCCTGATGATCCTCTAATCGCCTGAGCCAAGGTGTGAAACTGGGTGTGGGTCCCAATCAGCCAGAGTTTCGGGTGTGTTCATTGTGAAACCTGGCCCCACCTTATCATGCAAATTCCTGAGGTCAGATGGCCCAGGATGTGAGTGGGCGTTAAGGCGTCTGGGAAGGGATCTCAAAACTGGATTATAGATGGCAGAGAGTTGGTGTCGTAAACCCCCGCCTCTGTTCAAAGATGGTCGCTCACAGTGGACATAGATGACTTCTTTCACTCCTCTTTCAAACCATCTGTCCTCTCTGTCCAAAATGTGAACATTGGCATCCTCAAAAGAGTGTCCTTTATCCTTAACCCTTGTGTGGTGTTCGTATTTTTGTTACTCAGCCAGTGTTCATGGGTCTGGTGGACCCGCTAGAGTTTTGGCTTTCCAAATTAACACTATCAAACAATTTTATGTTAAATTACTCAACAGATGTTTACTTCATCCCAATTACAAGACATATGAACAGCAAACATGGTTAATTTTTTCCCTTTACCTTTGTTAGATCACATTTATGAATTAATGTGCTTCTCGTTTTTCTTTTATATAAAATGTTATAAATAAATCAGTTATAATCAAGTGGAGTGAGTGGAAAGACACAACACATTTACACGTGAAAAAATAATTAATTGTTTAATTTTTCTTTTGAAAAAAACTGAACACGGGTCTCACAGACCCGAACACCATACAAGGGTTAAGATGCAGATGGACTGCTGAGTCTTGTCCTGTGGAGGTGGCTCTTCTGTGTTGTGCCATGTGCTTGTGAAGTGGCTGTTTGGTCTCTCCAATGTAGAGGTCTGAGCATTCCTCGCTGCACTGTCCAGCATACAGTTGTATGCTGGACAGTGCAGTGCTGTACAGTGCAACGAGGAATGCTCAGAACTGAAGAAGCTTCTCGGATGAGAGGTGAAACGTCTTCAAGCAACTTAAAGAAGTCCAGACGCTTTTCTTTGCAAGCTCCTTTGACTACGATGACCTGGATGACTGAGAACCTTCACAGACATTCAAATACACTTCCACCCCCACTTTCAAATGCAGTCATGGTTATTAAGCGAGCTCTGCAGAGTTTTTTTTTTTTAATGTTTTTTGATGGATACATTCAGCAACATTTGAATAAAGCCAATTAATAAAAGTCAGATATACTTTTGAAGAGGTTAAATCTGTTAAAAGTAAATTGCTCATGTGAGCTCTATCTGATAGTATTAATTCACAGGGGGAAAAAAATTCCCCCATAATAGACAGACACGGGAATCTAATCATAACAGGAACGCTTAGAAAGTAATGTTTACCTATCAAATTTAAAATGTGCTCTAAAACTTAGTGTTTATGTCAGCTCTGTTGGTAGCCCTCAGTCGGTTTCTTACAGTTCTTACAAGCCCTTTCCCTCCGTGCATATGATCCATTGTTAGTATTTGAAATATTGAGGTAAGCCTTGTATTTATTGTCCCAATCATGTCTTTATTGTTGCTCCTGGACTGATTTTATCTGTTGTGACACTTCTGGCAGTTCTGGGAGCCTCGCTTAAGCTAATTTCCAGGAATAAAACATGTAAATCAACTTTTGTGTTTCTTGCTAATTAAATCAAGTTATTTCTGTCACTGTGTCTGAAGAGCCTCCAAGCAGTGTGTTGATGGGTTTCCAACCAACCCATGTGTATGTGCGCATAGGCTTTGGTTCAGCTTTTCCCATGTTTTCTGAAGACCAGGGTGACTCATATCGTGTGTGTGTGTGCGTATTTATGTGTGCATAAACCAGTGAAATCAGAGCACCGTGCTGTCCCTTGCTTCCAGAACACCGTCTCTCTCTGCTCAGTGACTCATTCATCCAGACTAGAGGATTAATCTGTCAATGCTGTTTCCCATTGACTGACTCTTCGTGTCATCAACACAGCCTATGTTGTCTTGTTTCTGACACTGAGAGATAAGTCTGTCGTAGAACTGAAACTATAGGTCCATTATTTGATGAGTCGATTTGCAGAAAATGAAGTAATTTTCCAGCTATTTTCTTGTCCCAGCTTATCTAAGGTTGCCACTTTTGTCTTTTTTATATCACTGAAAGCTGGATGTTTTCAGATTTGCACTGTTGGTTGGAGAAAGAAAAGCATTTGAGCGCCATACCTTGAGCCCATCTTCCCTTGTCTTTATCCTTGTGCTTTTCATTGAACGTTGAATTGCATGAGGTTCATTGTACCAGAGTGGTTTTATAAAGTAACGTCAGCTAAATACTCCTTTGTCTGTGTCTGTTTCTGTATATGTTTTCCAGCCTTTCTCGGGTGACCAGATGGACGACTTCAGCAGTGAATTATTTAACAGTTTCTTCGACGACCATGTATTAGAGCGACCCCTACTGGCAGAAAGACCTTCATTTTTACACATTGACATGGACAGCAGCCCAGGTGAGCTCCTCTTGTTTTATTATGAGAGATAATCCAAATCCACCTGTCACACCCACCCACACACAGCTCCTTATGGCTGGGCTTTTTTTGCTCCGTATCATCCCTTTTAGTTGTTTAGTTCTCACTTGTTTTCCGTAATCACCAGTAATTCCAGGAGCACTGATTGATCCTTGGATCGAATACACATGGGTACAGCACCAGGTTGGACTTACGTATGCTGGTATGATGACAATAGCTATTGAACTGTAAGCTAAGGCCAGTTGCTGCAATTCATTTGCTGTGTGTTTCCATTCTTTGTACTCTTCTTTGGCGCAGTAATAACAGATGTCTGGAGCCGCGACTCAAGAGAGCACCGCAGTTCTTTTTTTGTTGGTCTTTGTTCATTGAGGGCAGCCCAGAACTGTACATTTACCTCTTTTTCACCAATGAAGCACCAATCCTGGTGCCTACTCTAGAACCAGTTTCATGCATTTTCACCAAATGACTGGCGCCAGGGCCAGAATTGCTGGGCACAAGTTAGAAAGTTGGAACCAGTCACATCTGTGGTTATGGGAAAAGCCACTGTAAGAAGTTCACCATTCAAACCTGTCTAAAGGTCAGAACTAGCTCAACTGTGGCAACCATATCATTGCTTTAGCCAACCTTTGGGGAGAAAAGTCCCCAGTCTCATTACTTGGGTTGAATCAAAAGCCTTCTCTGACATCAGCGCTGGCTCCTTCTGTGCCCAAGAGTTCAAATTTCATGATATGAGAGCCAGCTTTTGTTGCCAAAGTCTGACTTCCAGAACTCCTGCCTGTGGAACGGAACAGATTAAACTCACTTGTTACTGGATCTTGTTTATCAGCTCAAAGTTATTGCAAAATAGGCGCTCACAGCCTGTGGAAGCTGTCATCAGCTCATCACTTGAGACAAATGAGTGTCACTGTTAGTCGTTGCCATAGTCACAAAGTCATTAGAATGATTAGAAGAAAGGACAAAAAGCAGGATGTTATGTTATTATCATGTCTCAAGAACGCCTGAGTCACTTTTACATTAAAGTCTTAACAGCACTCTCACTATGTATGGACATATGTATATGTACTACATGTGGATATGTACATAGCATCATGAATGTATACATTTATCCAGAAAATAGTACTTTTAGTACTCTGGAAAAGTTTATTCTAATGAGTTTGGTAGTCACTATTTGGCATGACCACCTTTATTCTGAACTCTTTTAGTCAGCTTTCCTTTAATTTCTTTAAGTAGTCTTCAGGAATAGTTCTCAAGGCTTGTTGAAGGACATTCAAACCTCTTCTTTGAACGTTGGCTGCCTTTTCCCTCTGTCCTCTGTCAAGATGTTCCCACACAGTTTCAGTAATGTTGAGGCCTGAGCTCTGGGGAGGTCAATCCATGACTGGTACTGTATGCTTTTACTGCATTGATAGTGTGTTTTGCATCATTGTCATACTGAACAATGAAGCTGTTCCTGATTAGTTGCTTTTCAGATGGTATTGCATTGTGAATCACAATCTGATGGTGCATTTCTGTGGTCATAATTGCATCAGTTTCGGCAGGAACTCCAGCACCACTGGTTGAAATTCAGCCCCAAACCATGATAGGGCCTCCACCGTGTTTTACAGATGACTGTAGACACTCACTGTTGTACCTCTCTCATAACCTCTTCTACATATCCTGACAATGATTCTAACCACATTTGAATTCATCACTCCATCAGACCTGTTGCCACTGATTTTCAGTCCAGTTCTTGTGTAATTTGGCATATGTCAGCCTTTTCTCCTCATTTCTCTTTCTTAAGAATGACTTCCTTGTTATCCTTCCACTGAGACAATTTGTAATGAGCCTTCGCTGAACAATAGCTGATCACCTAAAAGTTCAGTATCATCTCTCAGGTCCTGTGTCAGGTCTTTGCTGGATTTTTCCTGTTTCCTACGGACATGAGTTGCAGATACTGTTCATCCAAAGTGATTTTTTTTAGGTCTGCTTCTTCTTCTTTTGTTCTCAATTATTTCCTCAAGATTTTAAGGATACACTCAACTTCATGTTGAGATATGGCAAATTTTCAGCTAATACCTCTTTGGGAATCAGCTTGTTGGTGCAACAATACTTTTTTAATCCTGTGTTATTGTTGACATTCTTCATAGATTTAACTATGAAGAAATGGGAACAAATGATGTGTTTTTGTGACAGTCTCCTAGCAACAAAGTGCCTAAAGATACAATTTAAAATGGGTTCTTTGCTACATTTTTTTTTATTTGTAGGATCAACACTGGTTCATCCTTTGAGTTGTTACATGGCTTAATAAACAAAACATTCCTGTGACAATAGTCATGACTGGACTGATAATAGGTCAAAAGGGAGCCAAAGGGAAATTGTTGAAAGACCTTGGAGAACTATCGCTCCTTGGAAGCAAACTATAAAGAAATGATAGGTAGTTCGAGACTTATGCACAGCACTGGGAGTAATTGTGAGAGTCTTAAATCTTGGACATCATGAAGTTCCCAGCAGATTTTTCTGTCTAATTAAAGAAAATCATGAATATTGAGGGGCAGCATTCATGAGGAACCCGTGCTCTCATGATCATCATCGATTAAGGCCTTAATGACAAGATATGTCTTAATAGCTATCACTGATGCAGCCAAGAGACCGGAAGAGCACTGCAGTGACACCGCTCATTCATGAGGTGTCGGGCACTGAACTGGCTTTGTGGCTTCCTTCTGTAATCGTGCTGTCATGTTATAACTCTGTATTTACATGACAGAGAGTGTGACTGAAATCTTTTTAAAAATTGGAACTGAAAACAATTGACTCAGAAGATGAGAAAGCTCTCAAATATGCACACACAGAGCTTGCACTGCTACATTTTCCATCCTTGTGAGACGGCCTTGTTAATCTCACAGATATTCAAGCAGAGCACAGCTACTCCTTGAGTGAAGACTCAGCCCCCCAGAGCCCAGCCCTGTCAGTCAAAATGGACCAAGACTCTGGTAAGTTTGATCTTTTCATTATTTCTTAGCCTTGGCTTCTTTTTAAACCGCTCAGAGCCAAGCAAAGCTCTCCTGCTGATGTTTAGTCTGGCTCTTTATCACGCTGGCTGTCCCCTGGTTATCTGGTTGGCTCAGGTTTCTGCCTGATATAACACGTAGCAGGCAGCCTGACCCTCTCTGCTGCCTGTCAACTGTCGTGCACTTCGATTGGCTCAATCCTGTCATATATAATCAATGGCTTAACGATCCACTTGCACTTTGTGTGCAAGTTGAGGAGAAATGTTGCATATTCTGAGTCCTGCTTTCTTCACCTTCCTCTGTCTATTCCTGACTCATCTTCCTCATTATCCCTACCCTCCCTGTCTGCGTCTCTACCTGTCTCGCTCTCGCGCCGTCTGTCTGGGTGCTGTCTGTTCTCCGTTTGTCCCGGGGATCCTGCTGTATGAACCCAGTATGAGCAGCTTTCCTCCAGCTAAGCCCTGCCCACCTAACACACACAGACACACACACACACACACACACACAGACACACGCACACACACACAGACGCACACAACACTATGACAAGCGTATGGTTTTAAATCTGCAGCTTTAGCCGGAGCCAGCGGAAACTCTCTCTCTCTCTCTTCTGTCAGGTTATCTCTCTCGTTCTCTCTCCTTTTCTCTGTCTCTCTGATGCCTGTTTATCTTCTTTTGCTTCTCTGTCTCCTGTAATCCAATAAAATCCACTTCATTCGTATAAATATCAAATTATCTGCACTGCCAAAATGCCACAATTTCTTGAAAAAAAAAAGCACAATCCTTGATGGACAGATAATACTTTGCTCCTGAGAGAGAGAAAGAGAGAGGGACAACGGATGAAGTCATATCAGGCTGAATAAATCAGTTTACAGTGACAGTCACTCCGGTCGGTCCAAACTTCAAACAAAATATGAATATCTGCACAGTGATTCAAACCCAAACAGGAAAATGGAAAAGAAATACAGCATTAAATATTTGATATTGCACAATTAAAAAAATTGCTTAGTTGTGATTTCATGGTACTTTGTGGATATTCTTTTCTTTATTTCTTCACTGTGCAGTTGGAGCACTATCAGTTCACATATGGTGCACACACACACACATTGACAAACCCACGTTGTATGCATTTGTTATTGGACATGTGCATGCATGCATTTTACAACCCGCATCTGCTGCATGGTGCCTTAATATTTCACTCTAGAGGCAGCGTTCGAAAGTTTTAAAGGGAAATGGTACAATATCGCTTAACCAACTGTGCCCTAACATGCCTTTTCCGCTTGTACACTGGCACAAAAATAAGATGTTAATGTTGCTTTGCTTTTCTTTTAGGACGACAACATCTTGTCTTCTTCTCTGCTTTTGCATGAATGTTAAAAAGTTCTCCAAAGCGTCTCTGGCAAGCAAATGGCAAACCCAGCAATGTGTTATAAATAATCATAAAACGGATTTAGTCCCTGTTTTCCAGCATTTCCTTTTAACCTTAACGTGGTTATACTGGAGAGGATGACCAAAAGGGGTTTTACTGTGTGCAGCGGCGGTGAAAGAAAACTGTCTTGCATGCAGCTGGTTGTACATGTTGTCTCAGCGGTTTAAGAAGCTTTTAAGAAGTTTTTTTTTAGCATTAGCTACTATATTAGGCTCTGTTTTATGCACAGTGCTGTGCCTGTTGAATAAAGAGCTGCATGTCAGATTAGGCCACTTGTTGAATGCTCAATTTTCACTTCTAGATTTGACACTTTTCACAATGACAGATAAGTTGTGGCACTCCTGGACTATTAGCTGTCATATTGGCATGTAGCAGTGTTTTGACAAGACTGCTGCATCTGAGAAGTTCTGCGGTATCGCTGCATGAATGACTTTTCAGGGTTGGACTTCTGCGCACAGTTCCATTGCTGTGTGTTATTGCTTATGCAGTTTGGAGAAGGGGACTTTGATAATAATAATAAAAAAAATGCACATGTGGTCACAGCACATGTCTTGTGAGATTCCAGGCCATTTAGCGTGCATGCTAAAATGTTTCTGAGACGGCAAGTCTTGGTCATAAATCCTAGTATCTCAGTTCCCAGAATCAAACTCTAATCCTTGCAGCCTTGCCAAAGATGCGCACATCCTTGCAGGCCTTTCCAGCTTCAAACGAGAGCACGGCAGTAGAGCAGCTGCTTGTTTGTCACGATGAGTCAGGTTAATTAAGCACCAAGAGGTGTTAGACGTTTTTGACCTTTCAGAAAGCACGTCAGTTCTGAATGAAGGGATTTGTGGATCTTAGTGTGCTTTGTTGGACAAGAAGGTCCTGTCCAATTAGAATTACAATGATGGGTAAAACAGTGGATGCAAGGATCATGTAGCACTCACAGACAAGATCAGACTTATTTGACACCCACTGCTGGGCTGTTTATACGAGAAGCGTCCTGATAAACACCCAGAAAAAGTTGCCCCTATTGCCCCAGCAAGTATCACCCATGTTGCATTGCTTGAATTGCACAGTGGTTGATAAAAGTGAGATCAGATATTAGCCTGATGAACTGCATCCAGGCCACTTTTGTCTTAAAGTACCCATCACATACAGTGAACACAGCACACAATAGATGGAAGGTCATTACGGTTTATATGGAAATCAAGAAATCAGTTAGTGCTTACTTAGCCTCAGTCTACAACAGCAACGTATCACTGTAACAATAAAAGATTATGATGTCCTCCTATTTGGGCGGTTCCCAACAAATCAAGTCAGTTCAATCCTATTTTATTTATATAGCACCAAATTGCAACAGCAGTCACCTCAAACTCATTTTACATCACGGCCCACTTTGATTTTAGGTGAGGCACACTGGGGAAACTGCCCTCTCTATTAGTGTAAAGAAGTTTAACTTCAATTTAATCTCCCAGTTATCTCAATGTAAGAAACAGAAGTGCGATTTCACCAGCACATTTTTAGTTTTTGTGATAAAGAAATGTTGCTGTAGTAAACAAAAGAAATCTGTCAGCACGACTGTTTGGGCTTAAACTGTAAGAAATAAATGTGTAAAATTACAGCCAAAGTTTTGGCAGCTGACTGCCCAGACTGTTAATTCACAAAAATGTCCTGTTTTATTTATTTATTTATTGCACTGTGAACACAGTGTAAAAATTCAAAATTTATGTAGCCCACGGTGAAAAAAAATCATTTTTTCTGTCATTTAATTGTTTATCTGAATGGCTGTGGTGGACAGAGAGGCAGAGATTAATAATAACTAATGATTAACTTATAAACACAGAGAGAGTTAAAAGAGGTGAGTGAAGAAGAACCACTCAATGCATCATGGGAAGTCTCCAGTAACTTAGGGCTATTGGAACATCAATAAGGGAGGATTCAGGGTCACCTGATCCAGCCCTAACTACAAGCTTTGTCAAAAAGGAAAGTTTTAAGCCTAATCTTAAAAGTAGAGACGGTGTCTGTCTCCTGAATCTAAACTGGGAGTTGGTTCCATAGAAGAGGGGCCTGAAAGTTGAAGGCTCTGCTGCTTAAAATCAGTAGTGATCAAATGTGGTTTGGTGGTTTCTGGAGGTCTTCAAGGGTCACTTGGCTGCCTTGCTTTGTTGTTACTGCAGGACTCACACTGCTTCCAGCAGAACACAACAGCGTACAGATTGTCTGTGGTCATTTTAAACTTTCTTTCTTCCTCTCAGCGTGTGGTCTTTGTTGTTGTTGTTGTGCCTCTTATTCGGTTAAAGAGAAGCTGCGTGTTTTACTGCAGCTCCTTTTTGCGCTGATCCATTGAATGTTTTAATGCTACTGCTGCCCCGCTGAGATCAAACACAGCAACCACCTCGCCTCCATTAACCCCCCGTGGTGACTGCCAGGAGCCATTTGGTCATTAACGCCGGATTTCTTACCTGAGCTTACAGCAATTTACCCACACAGGAAGACCTTTAAAGCTTTCTTTCTTTTTTTTAATTAACAACATTCAACGAAATTCCAAAACGTGGAGAGTGAAACAATTGGTTTTACTTGTCCTAAACCTTACATTTACATTTAGACAAGTGTGTCACTGTGATGTCAGTGGAAATATCACAGTGGCCTCTCCGTGTTCAGGACCATTTTCTTATGCATTGGCTAACAGCTAAGAGCTTCTGGTATTCATTAAAAAAAACAGTGTTAGAGGACTTAACGAGGGCAGGAGGCTTAACGAGACTCAGGCGAGCAGCAGGACTGGCCTCATTAAGGAGAGGACTCTTTCTGATAGGCAGGATGTGTGGCATAGGTAAATGTCGGATCCACCCCCAAAACTGGATTCCTGTCTTCCTCCTGATGCCTTTTGTGCGCTCATTGATTTCCTAAAACATTTCAGGCTCACGTTGCTAATCAGCAACATTAGCGGCGAATGATATTTTTCACAGGTAGCTGAGCCGTAATGAGTGTGAGATCATGCAGGAGTCGGGGCAGCATGGAAAAAAATACTGAAGTGGGACTAATGAGCTGTTTGGGGTGGGGTCCTCGCACTGCCAGTGGAGGTTTTTATCCAGCTACATTATCATTATCATCACTTCTATGGCAGTTACGCTTGCTAAAGAGACGTCTATTACAGTGATGCCGTGGCGTGGAAAAATGCGATTAACTGATTAGGCATTTGCTTTTTGCTTCACTGCAGTCAGATAAAAACCAAAAAATGTTAGGATTTCCTGCTTTTAACTGTTTTTTTCTGACTTTTGAGGAGTTGGGGGCCTGTTGATGGGACAAAACAAGATATTTTGAGATGTCACCTCAACCTTCAGGAAGTAATAACAGGGATGTTTTTCATCAATTCGCAGACCTAAGGACCTTTTTTGTGTAGAATAATTGAATAAATTAGGAATAAAAGCGCAGCGATTGTTAGCTGCAGCCTTGGACTTAAGCTCTTCCAGCTCAAGGGGGAAGTGCTGCGGTTGGACTTATTAAGCCCAATTTTCTACGCTCATGTACTACCTACTGATGTACAAACTCAGATAATGCACAGTCCATTGATGGCAATAATTCGTCCCTCTATTGCCTGCATCGCTTTGAACATTCAGTCAAGTATAGGCTAAAAGGCAGATTTTTATAGGGTTGAGAGACCCTTGTGATTTCAGAAGCAAATGGCTATCCATGTTTGTGCCCACTGTGATTGAACTATTGGGTTCAAATAATCAGCAGCAAGTAGATTTAGATATATTGTAGCTCATAATGCTTCTTATCATTGTTTTTCACTGCCCTGAGGTGTTTATTCCTCACATGGCTGCTGACTTTGGGCGTTACCCACACGCCCAAAGTCAGCAGCCATGTGATTTATTCTCTCTCTGCTGTAGTGATGGACAGGATACAGACACAAAAGCACGCAAGCAGCTGTCTGATTGGGAATACACCTCCGTCCCCCCTCTTTGCTCTCACCAATCACGCACACACTCACGGCTTGTAAACTTCAGTCCGTTTTTTACCAGCACAATGTTGCTAGGAAACCAGGATGTGATTAACGTGACGTTCACACACACAGACGCACGCACGAAAAAGCAAAAGCCCTCTTTCAATGCACCAGGGGAGCCTTTAGGATGCGTGTTTGATGCGACAAACATCAAAGTCACTGGCGTGGCGTTCGTGTGTCAGTGCTGACATAATGAAACATCCTCACTCCTCCCTGTCTGCCCGCAGTTAACGCTTTAAAAGTTGTGTCGTGGTTTCGCTTTTAACGTTGTAGGAAGAAAACTTTTAATGCGTGACTTTTGCCTAATTATGCCCCGTGGAGCAGCTCACCTTTAAAGGGCCTTAATTCAAAGCATGTGCAGCTGACCCTTTAATTCTGGTTAGACATACTCGTATGTCCCAGGGTTATAAGCGCTGTTCAAATAAACAGGACAGTTGTATTGAAAATTTCCATTTGAAAGCTCGCGGAGCCTTTTAGACTTTAACTTTTAGACCTTCACTCACTCTTAGGAGTAGATTCAGAAATAGGTACATTAGAGGGACAGTTCAGGTTTGAGCAGTTTGGAGACAAAGTTAAAGAGGCACAAGATGGTGCGGGCAGGTGCAGAGGTGAAGATAAAGGAAGAAGCCACAACTAGGACCTGTCTTCTAAGGCTAAGAAATACTTCCTAAGCACTGATCAGCCTCCTGAGAACTAGGGAGGCCAGGAGGTTGCTGTCACCAATGCATCCATTCTGAGACATTAGGTGAAATAAAAGGCGACAAAACTTATCTTTCTTTCTTTCTTTCTTTCTTTCTTTCTTTCTTTCTTTCTTTCTTTCTTTCTTTCTTTCTTTCTTTCTCTCCTTCATAAGCTGAGGTGTGGCATTTGGCATGTGTAGTTGGCATTCTTCCAGTGACTGTGTGGGTTCTCTCCAGGTACTCAGCTTCCTCCCACAGTTCAAAGACATGCACTTAGTGGGGTTAGGTTAACTGGTGATTCTAAATTGCCCATAGGTGTTAATGTGAGTGCGAATGGTTGTTTGTCTCTCTGTGTTAGCATCAGATCGGCCATCTGTTGGTGCGTGTACCTCGCCTCTCACCCTGTGTTAGCTGCCAACTTGCCATACAATTGTGAATGAGAGAAACAGAAGACAGTGGATTGATTGAGTGGCTCCATTTTTTTTTTTCAATCTAAACATTCAATTGACGATTGGATTTCTCTTTCATCAACCACAGTGTCACATGACTTATAAATTATTGCACACCACTTTCAAGGACAGTTTCTTTTAACCAGTGCCTCAACTTGGCTTGACTCGGGTTTTGTTTGGTTTTCCGTTATATTTAAGTACCACCTCAATGTTTTCCATTTAAACGTTTGCCCACACACACACACACACACACACACACACACACACACACACACACACACACACACACACACACACACACACACACACACACACACTTCTGAGATGAATCTGGCACAATTGCCTCTAATGCAGAGTAAACTGAACTCCATGTGCAAAATTGGTGGAACGCTACTTTAAAGCCACCTATTTGGAAAGGTCAGAGTTGAGTTGCAAGAAATAGACCACCGAGTAATGTATCTATGGATTAGATGACGCTGTTGATTGCAGCATCTGGATTCTGACTCGCAAACAGGAATCTTGTTAGTTGGATAGAGCAGCTTGGAAAATCTGGAACCAACCAAATCTGTAACCAAACAAAACAGCTGTTTGAGGTTTTGTTCTGTGCAGTTATCCAGCTAACTTGGTCATTTTGTTTTGTGAGACAGGCTTCAGGAGACACGACACTTTCTTGTGGATTTTCCTCCGACCCTCTTTCAGGGACAAAATATCTCCAGAGGGCTACTGTGCTGTGTGGGAGTTAGCAGAACTTGTGCTTAGAAAAGGCTTTAAAAAAATAAAAGTCAACGTCTATTTTAGATCGTCTTGCTTCAGGTACCGGTAAGAATGTGAAATCTGGTCCCGGGGGTGCAAACGTGAGGAACAGGTCGATGAGGTTACAGCTGTTTATCTATTTATCCTTTCCACTCGTCGTTCTTCTCTTCCCAGGATCCTTCTGACTCAGCACCCCTCATGAGTCATGGCAGTATCTAACAAAGCTTCCAGTGAATTTTTTCTTGTCGTCTGAAGACAGTCTTGTCAAGCCCCTTTTCTTAAGATCACTCAAAATCTTCAATGTTTAGTTAAAACAGTCTCAGAGGTTTGAATGCTGCTTTCATGCCACTGTTTAAGAAGTTTTAGACAAAAGAAACAGTCCAGCAAAGATATGAGGCTTGTCAGAGTGGAAAGAAAGAAGTTCCTCATTAGCTGTCATCAGTCACTAACAAGCAGCACGATGTTAGTCAGGCCTTGTCAGCTTTGTCTTGCCTCAGGTCATTTCAGGAGGTTGGATGCACTGGCATCTCTGCAGACACACTAAAACTTCCTAAAAATACTTTCTGGATTTCAAAGCAGACTAAACAACAATTTACCTGTGCTCCTCTAGAAATATACCCACATCGTGTTTAGGTGAACCCTCCTTTGAAATTGCACTCTCGCCTCATTGCCGGGTCACTCGATTATGCATATTTTCAGTGTTTAAAGGCGGCGACTGTTTCTCTTCCCAGGAAGCATAATGAGGGCGAGTTGCTGGTTCAGCCCATCTTTTATTTCAGGGTATATACACCAGCTGGAGGGAAATTATGCACCGCAGTTGCCAGAACGACATTGTCCAGCCTTGTCAGGAAGAGCTCAGATATTTTGAGCTCCTTCAAAGTGTGATTTGGAAGCTGTCAATTACTTCCCGTTGGAAGACCTACAGCAAAGCCTCCCTGAAGAGAAATAAGGTCAACTTTGCTCAAGTTTCTCAGTTAACTAGAACCTTCTTTTCTAAAGAATAGGAACACTTTTCTTGAATTCTTGAGACTTTTTGTTGTTGCTGGTGGTTTTTCATTATTGCCACTGGTATTTCATTTGATAGTTGAAAGAAGGAGTTAGCGATTGAACCTTAAGTTGGGATTGTCTGTTCCAATACACAATAACACTGTGGCCTTTAATTGTGAATGCAAAAGTCAGGGCCATATAGTCGGGGTACAATCGTGGTTGTATGTATATGGTTGTATTGGAGTCATGGGGGTTAGGGTTAGGGTTTGCCAGGGTTTGTGTAGATGGGACGGTGTTCCCATGTTGCACTGCTATGACATCAAAACAATGTGATTGCCCGTTCCCCCCCTTCCCCTTGTGACACATGGAAAACATCTGCAGGTATTTCTGCAGTTTTTTGCTCTGCTTTAGCTTTTTCTTTGTGTTTTTGTTGTTCTCACACATCAAACCATTTGGTTCAGATTAAATACTTCAGCATAAGAAAGCTGAGGATGACTTTAGGGGAGCATGATCGTGTGGTGGTTAGCATCGTTCTTTCACAGGAAGACGGCCTTTCTGTGTGAAATATTCTCTCCAGGTACTCTGGCTTCCTCCCACAGTCCAAAGAGATGCCTTGGGTTTAGGTTAGTTGGTGATTCAGTATTGGCCGTAGGTGTTAATGGTTGCCTGTCACTATGTGTTCGCCTGCGACAGATTGGCAGTCTGTCCCGGGTGTATTCTACCTCTCACCATGTGATAAATGGGATAGACTCCAGCCCCTTGTGACCATGCCTGTGTCTGTGGTGTCTTTTCTGTAGAGTTTGAGTGGAGCTTCAGCCAGGACCTGTCAGCTATCTTGGTGAAGCAGGAGGAGCCTGATGTTGGCCAAAGGTTAGATCCTCAGCCTTTGGAAGCCCCGCCTCTCATATTAAGCCCTGCCCCTCCACACAGAGGCTCACCATGGAAACACACGGTTAGCATCCATCTGTCCTTTGCCTCAGTGATGAAACATTTAAAAAAATAAAATGAGTGGTGTTTTTGATGTCAGGTACGTTTGTTGTTTCTACAGGAGTGCAGTCAAGAGGATATGAAGCTCATTGCTATAAAAGATGAACCCAGAGAGATTGGACAGTACCTCAGCCTGCCCAGCGGTAACAGACACACTCACAGTGCTATAGTGGTTTGTCTGACTCAGATTATTTTAATGTTAGAAGTGGCTTCCTAGTGTAGTGGTTAAGACATTTACCTAACATCCCTGGTTTGAAACCAGAAGGAGACACAAATCCCTGGGAGGGCTGAGTCAGGAAGGTCATCTGGTCTAAAAAATCTGTGCCAAATCAAATATGTGGATCCACCCATTGTGGTGACCCCTTGTGAAGGAAGTGAGCAGCTGAATGAGTTAGTTAGTGCACATTTTCACCTAAAGTATTACAAAATAAATTACCTCAAACATCTGTTGGAACAAAAGCCTTCACTTTAAATATGATGAGGGCTTAACCACCCCAGCGTTAGAGGCACTACTACCTTGCAGACCATAATCAGGGCAAAAATACTCGCCGAGCTGTCTCTGCATATGCCACAATAATCACAGCAGTATAATATTTGGGGTCTGGGAGAATGGACTTACATTAGCTATGAATATCTTCAGTGGTCATTTGTTTAAAGTAGAAGCACTGATTCCTTTCACGTGCTGCGCTCCTTTTTAGATGATGCTCTCCAGCTGCCGCCCACCCCTCCCAGCAGTAACCACGGCGACAGTGATGGCTCACTGCCCCCCTCCTCCCCACACCTCCCTCTGCCGCCGTCTTCCCCTCAACCACAACAGAGGCCAGGAGGTCGCGCCTCGTCCTCATCCTCATCTTCTTCGGCCATCTCCTCTTCGCCCCTCCTCACCGCGCCGCATGTGAGTTAAAGAGCCCCTACCCTCTGTGCCCTCTGTTGTTTTTTTCCCTCTCCTCTCAGTGGTTTGGTGTTTGCTATAAGAAATGTTCAAATGACTGTGTCCTTATATAGCGCTGTGAGTTTCATAGGCTGCCCTTCTGTTGTGAAAGCAGACACTGTAGAGTTGGGATTTTTGATCTGTAAATCAGCTTAATTTGGGGTTAAATACATCCCATAATTTGCTGAAAGAACAGAAAGTCAGAAAATCCGTCCGTCTGGACGTTGTTTGTCTGATTCAGCAGCTTTTCTTAGAATAAATGAATCACATTTGCACTGAGGCCATCGTGACCCAATCTTGTTTACTCACAATTGTTCAGTGTCAGCAACATTTTTCTTTTTTCTTTTTTTCATTTTTATTAATGAAACACGTGAACAGCTAAACCATCGCACAAACTCCAACAGTGTTGTTCTCGGGTGTAATGCAATGTAAGAGAGATGTGAGATTTTGGTGTGCTCGCTGTCAACATGCAAATTAAAAGCAGACCGACATAAATAAGAGACTGAATTATGAGAGCTTATTAGCATTATGCGCTGATGAAGTGCTTGTTTCACTGTGCAGAAACTGCAGGGTTCGGGACCCCTCATGCTGACAGAAGAAGAGAAGAGGACCCTGGTTGCGGAGGGTTACCCGGTACCTAACAAACTTCCTCTCACGAAGAGTGAAGAGAAGGCACTGAAGAGAGTCAGACGAAAGATCAAAAATAAGGTAAGCAGGCACTGCACCTTTTTGTCTTCTGTTAGTGTGCACGGCTGAACTGAACATTTAATTAACCAAAAAAACAAAAACGTGAGCTATTCCCAGAATCTTGGACTGCCTTGTGTTACTATTTCAAACAGAAATAGTAACACATTTACCAAAAATTTTGCTCCAATTAGAAATGTGGTTTTGTGGTGGAGCAATGATTGGTTTTGTGCCCGTTTCTCCAGATCTCAGCTCAGGAGAGTCGGAGGAAGAAGAAAGAGTATGTGGAATGTCTGGAGAAAAAGTAAGGCTGGAAAAAATGTTATCTTTCCGCTCCATGCACATTTCTTTTGGTTTACATTCGTAACTGTCGTCTGTGCTTTCCAAAGCCTTTAAAAAATAATAAGAATTGTAGTTTCCTTAAAATTATATTAAGAGCATTGTTGTCATTGTTTAGAAGACTTTCACACCTTAAACTGCTGACTCGACTCAACTGCTGACTGCTGTTGTCATGCCAGCCCAGCAGCTGTGCATGACTCTCCTAGACTGGCTTAGCATGATTCACATTTCAAAACAAGAGCACTCAGAGAGTGCAGCTTCCTTCGAAGGGCAAGGGCTTTACTAAAACTTTTATTTTTACGAAGTTTTTATTACAAAATGACGTCAGCCTGTTAAGGCGTCACTGTGAAATCACAGGGCGTCGTATTGAACTGCTCTCTCCATCCTCTTTAATATAATGTATTCTTATTTGACCTTGAGCCCTAACAATGAAGGTCAAACACTTAGCTAACCTACAGTAGGTACTCATATTCCCCAAGGCCTCGTTTATTGTTGTGAAGTTTGAAGACGATCCATAAGAAGCTGTGGCTAATACAAAGTTTTTAATGAGATTCACATGGTGTGACCTTGACCCGATTTTTACCACAATTAAATCAGCTCAAGCTGTTTTTGGTATCCACCATCACACAAAATTTGAAAATGATAACGTGAAAACTGTGCACGCTAGACTCCTAACAAACAGACAGGCAGACAAACAAATGGATACGATTACCTTCTACCTCCCTTTGGGGGAAGAATAATCCTTAGTAATGTTAAGCCAGCCCTTGGTGCAGCACCTCAATTCACTCTTTGAGTAAAACAAGACCTTTTACTTCTCTTTCCCCTTCTCTTTCTAATCATTGGCTTCCCCTTGTAAACAGAAGGTTTTAACGCCAGATGCACCAGGCTTCTGTGGCCATGGCTAGAGCTGTATGTGATCCCCTCTCTATGACATCGCAGAGAGCCGAGAAAAGAAAAAGCCATGTGAAACCAAAAGTTTTATTATTTGAAATGTTAGAATCGTGTAAATTACAGAAAATTAGCACAAGCACAATAGGCTCCCTTTGAACGGTTAGTTAGAGCAACATCTAACCAGAATCTTCCACGTCTTTCACCTTACAATGTATTTGAGAGTGTTAAAGAGCTTTGTAGGGTTTTATTCCCAAGATGACTCTCACCACATGTCTCTTTATGCAAAATCTTGTCTTTGGTCATTGCATGCATGACTGGCAAAGAAAAAAGCCCCAGAAAAATTCAGGGGCCCAAAGAGAAAACACTGAAGTGAGCTTGGTAGTTGCAGTTTAGTCAAGAGCCAGATTTCTTTTTTTTCGCATTTAGAGGTTTCCCTAACTGCTTTGGAGCTGAGCGCAGTAACAGACGCAAGAGCTCTGCCAGTGAATGGGAGGCAAATGCAGGTCCTTGTGAGGTCAGAGATAGATAGATATAGATATAGAGATAGATAGATAGATAGATAGATGTTAGATAGATAGATAGATAGATAGATAGATAGATAGATAGATATCTCTCTCTCTCTCTCTCTCTCTCTCTCTCTCTATCTATCTATCTATCTATCTATCTATCTATCTATCTATCTATCTATCTATATATATATATATATATATATATATATATATATATATATATATATATATATATATATATATATATATATATCTTTGTGTCTGATAGAAAATTTAAAAAAAGCAAAACGCACAAAGCATTTCTTCAGCACTCGTCTCCTCCACTGTGATTCACTGAAGAACAGCAAAACTTAACAGAGACTGCTTTTCTCTCCTCTCTACTTTCCATTATTCCAGCCATTCCTTGCTATGGCAGGACTCCAATAACCTGCTTAACACATGGGCCAGATTCACTGACTTTCCTGACAGTGGCAGTGAAATAGAGTTGAAAATATGGGTTTTCTTTTACACAGCTTCCACTGCGACAAATACAAGTGCCAACAAAGATTTGTACAGGTATACAAAATGCCCCATTAATCCCATTAGAGCGAGGGGAGAGAGGTGTGTCAGAGTGCAGCCTCTTTTAACTGAATCAAAGCAACCAAAGCAGCAGAGACATAAGAGGACGTGCATAAAAACAGAAATCCATCTCCTTCTATTTTTTTTTTTTCGGACATGAGGAGGGGATTATTGGACGAACCTTTAAAAAAGAAAACAGCAGGATGCTTTCCTCAAAGGAGTGTGCATGAATGAGTTATATTCCAAGCAACACACAGCGGGACATCGGGAGGATTAAAGGAAGCGAGAGATTAGCGAGACGTTACCCTGATAATGGAGATCAGTAGGATTAGTAGAAGACAGACAGAGGAGGAAAACGGGGTAGGGAGAAACTCTTGCAAGTGAGGCATTTTTCTTAAACTTTGTAACAGATTTGTGTTCTCAAAGATGCTAGTTTGACACTGTGCAAAGTAAAAAAAAAATGGTGTTGACATTACTGGGACCCACGGAGTGGTTAAAGTACATCTGAGCCGAGCAAAGGATTCTTTTCTTGTGAAATGATGAGCTGGTTAAATGAATTTGAGAGGCTTTGTCAGTTACGATAAACTTATTGACCTCATAGTTCTGAATTAGGACCTTCATGTTTTGCATCATGTAGTTTTTTCAAAGATCCAGCTGTTAGCGCAGTAACTTAGAAAAGCTGGTATGAATCAGCAATCGGCTGTTCACCTCCTTTTAAGTCAGGTTAGCTGATTAGGCTAGGTTAAATCATGTCGTAGCTACAGACTGTACCTAAAAGATGACTGCCCATTGCTTTAATTGGGGCATATTTGGATCCAAGGATGGAGAGCCAAATTTATCAGATTACCAAGAGTTCAGTCACTAAAATGAGCAATGAAGGGAAGCTCAGGAGCTCAACAGCCATGGCTAGTAGGGGAACTGCAGCTTTTGGCACTTGTGCATTGCCTTCATTTGTCAGCTATGAAGTTTGTCACTTGATGATCCACAGTCACTCTTCCTACTACAACCTTCAACCACCTACAGAGGCCAAGCTGAGATGGTCTGGATAAACAGAGGCAGGATAGTGGCTATATTGCTCAAAGTATATTGAAGATAGAGATGCCAGGCAGGAGGAAAAGAGGAAACCCACATAGAAGATTCATGGTTGCATCTTCCGTTGTCCTCCAGTGGAGCTAGTTTCACTCATTGTGCATGTACTGTTTAAAAGGTTGCAGAAACCTTCAGTCAGCTGAGACTGAAGACGTCACTAGGATGAGTGACAAAACATTTCTCCCAGTGAACACACTATGTCCAGGTGAACACAATTAACCTTTTAGGATCCATGGATGTAGTGTAGAAGGACATGCAGGGGGTTGGTGTGTCGGGATAGGGTTAAATGGAAGCAGCTGACCTGAAAGGGAGCAGTCTAGAGAAGAAAAAGAAGTTTTTCACTTGGCAGAAGATTTGATTTTTTGTGCCTCCTCAACAATAACAGATAATTACCGGTCAAAATGTTGTGGATTAGTGGTCAAAATGTACCGTTCATGATACTCCAGCCTTTGGGGATAACGCTGTTTTTCATTAGAGCAACATATGCAGGGATAAGACAATAAAAACAATGTGTGTATCTCTGACTGTGTGTGTATCAGGGTGGAGAATTACACGTCAGAAAACAGCGACCTGTGGAGAAAAGTAGAACACCTGGAGACAGCCAACAGGTGAGGTTTTCACTCACATGCACGCACACGTGTGCCAGCATACTTTACTTTATCTTCCAGCTTTGAACAGACTGAAGCTGTTTTATGCTGGCTCCACACACCAGTAATACAAACCCACCATTCATGTAATGATGTTTGGATTGCGATCACTGAGAGCAGCAAGTGTGCAAAGAATGCAGCCTGGTAAACTGAGAGCCGGACGAGCTGCAGAAGGCCTTACGAAGATGGTTCTCATTTTTCACCCAGAGAGAATGAAGATGCAAAACTACAAACAGGACTGTAGCTTATACACAAGCGTATGCACACACACACACACACTCACACGCGCTCTGTGGGTAAAACCTTTACGGGATTTTAATATCTATGCAGCGTGAGAGAATTAAAGGGGTCTGAAGTGAAATTTATCTGTGCTCTATAAGCAAAGCGTAGACTCACCGAGGTGCCGCTGTCTCCTCTGTTATTATAACAATATGAAACCAATCTGCTATTATCCTGGAGTGGGTGGTTAGAAGGGTGGGTGGGTGTGGAGGGTTGGATGGCTGAGGAGGAGGGGGTAGGAGAGTCTGTCTGTCTGTCTGACTGTGGCACACTCAGCCTGTCATTAAAGTGGCGAGTTAACAGCAGCTTTCATCATGGAAGGCAGCCCCCTCCCTTCCAGCCACACACACACACACATGCACATCGATGAATATGTTAAACCACTGCAGGGAGGAACAATGAATTGGCGCAAACTGGGAAACGTGAGTCAACACGCAGCCCCGTTCACTCTCATAAGAGTAAATGTGAGTTTAAAAAAAGGCTTTAAACAAACGCACTAAATTTAAGCTCCCAGTTCCTAAAAGTGTCCCAGATGCAGTTATTAGTGGTCATTTTGTTCCCCTGTGCTGTTTTCTTTCCGTCTAGTCGGATCCACGCAGGACTTGGTTAGGACTACCGGTTTGTTAGTTGTGTAACTCACACTCGGGGTTGGATTTGGATTAGCGTCTGCATATCCACATCAGACAAACGTTTAGGATATGTTTCGTTTAGCTTAGCTTCCAGCACTGAATTTTAATTACCTGACAATCGTTTCCATTGTCCTTGTTGCTTTTTTCACACACGTTTACTCGCTCACTGCCGTGTATTTTAAGCTGCAATAACTTGAGGTTTTACATCAAAGACTCGTGCGAGTGATGCAGGTCAGCATCATTCCTACACGAGTTTACTACAGCTGACAGGTCGCGTTTCCCTGCTCTATTCTGGGGCCTGTCATCGATTTCAGCATGGAAATTTAAAACTATAAAACCAGCAACAGATGACTAAGCGTCTGACTTTTTAAACGTTTAACTGACTTTCTGGTTTGCATTGCGCGCGTGTGTGTGTTTGTGTGTCAGAAACTTGATCTCTGTCTCCACTTAGTGGTCAGAGTGTGTCCTCACAGCCACAGACAGCTCATACCATCAGAGCCCTGCTCCCCAGATCCCACTAATGTGCTGTTTTCTAGTGGTTTTATTCATGCACTCTATTCATCTTAGCTTTGCTCTCTGCTTGTTTTGTTGGACACGGAAAACAAAAGTAAATCAGGTGGTTAGAGTTCTCTTTGATGTAGAATAAACCCGATAATGAGAGCCGTGCATCTTTCGGCTGAAACAAACTGTACGTCTGAGTTTGTGTGTGTGAGACCTTTGTTGTGGGTTGGGTGGAGATCGAAGCCATGCATGCACGTTGTGGGTGCAGCCATATACATATTATAGAGATTGAAATTCCCAAACGCTCTGAGGCCACAACCTGTGAGAGTCAAAGTCTTCTCTGTACACTAAATAATGACTACTGCCCTTCTTGTTCTTTAATCCCTGCCTCTGTTCCTGTCTCCAGGTCTCTCCTACAGCAGCTCCAGAAGCTTCAGTCGCTGATTTCAGGGAAGGTCATCCCCCGTTCGTGTAAAATGGCCTCAACTCAGACAGGAACATGCCTCATGGTAAATACTACTGCCGCTGTTGCTGTTCACACACATTTATGTTAATATTTTTGTTGTAATTGAGGTGATTTTATTTGCTTTTGGGAAGCATTTGGATTTATTATAACTGTATAAATATTACAATTAATATGTCTCTATGATGTTAGCCTACCTGCCTCCCATTTGAAGTTTAGAAGATGCATTCTCGTTTGGCTAAATCATCTTAAAGCGGTCAATGATAATGATTGGCTCCTATCACTATATGTATGCTAAGCACAACTGTAGTGGTCATATTACTCATATCAAGCAAACTCATATTGATGATCACATGCATCTCCTCTTTTCCATCAGTCTCTGTTGAATGGATCCATTTTTCCTCCTTTTTCCTTTTGCCGTCTAAGAAGTTTAAAAAAATGTTTTTTGGTTCTTTTTTCTTTTCTTAATTTGGAATATGCACTGAAATTCAGAATTCAATAAGTTTGAAGTGTCTGCATGAGCCCAATACATCACGAGCATCACAGTCTGAGCGCTCTGGTGATTATTATTAACACGAGTGTTATGTTCCCCTCTATCCGCAGATGATGGCCCTGTGTTTTGTCTTGGTGTTGGGCTCCTTCTCTCCCTGCATTTCTCCCCTCTCCCTGGTCAGTCACACCTCCTCTTTGCCCTCCTCCCCCGCTTCTTCTCAGTCCTCCCCCTCTTCTCATTCTTCTCCATCGGCGGACCTCTACACCACCAGTCAGGGTAGGTCTAGAAATATGTTCAGTATTTAGCATCTTAGTGTTTATGGCAGATTTGTCATGATCAAAAGGTGTCTATCCTTTGCTGAAGTTTCCTTTTGTAGCTCCAGTCTAATGCATTCAATGCATTTACAGTTATTAGACAGAGCAAAGAGCGGCATCACATTTTAGAAATATAATTTTCTCCATCTTCTCATATATACTGTTACAATTTTCTTCAAAATGAAAGCCCATTTGGAAAGTGGATACAGGTTTTGATTTTCCTTCCGAGCTGTTTTGCACTTCCCTATAAATTCACTTCCTTTAACAACTCACTCCTGGGAAAGCCCTACTGAAACCAGAAGTTAGGCTGTCATCAAATTAAGTGCAACTTCCTTCTGCCAGCAACCATCCTCTGAGTGGTGAGGTTTAATAAGCTCTAACCCCCTAAAATTGACCAGATTCCTCTGCAACTGTCCAGGGAGAGAAAGGCACAGTTATATGTTCCCCATACAAATAATTAAAAGTGGAAAACACATAAGTTAATAATTAAAAACAAAACTGGAGTCACAAGAATTCTGTATCTGGACTGTTTTCAATTCAGTGTTAAGAGTTGTGGTCATATTAGATTTTCTCCTCTGCTCCCTGTTTCACCACACGTGTGTAAGCCCCTCCCACCAAACACAGAACCGAGCAGTCAACCAATAGGAATCAGCTTTTAGCAAAAAATATGAGAAAAGCTCATCCAGTTGACTTTAAACTCAGCATAGAATTTCCTTTGTTTCACAGTTGTTGGAAAGTTTATATATGATCATTTCTGATGGGTCAGGGTCTTATAGTCAGGCCCTGACCCTTACTATGAGAAAGAACTAAAAAATGTAACTGGGATGTTGTTCGAAATGGGAGATATTTTGAAATATGTACAAAAAGCTTTTGGTTTCACATAATTAAAAGCAACGATGGCTCACAAGGGATGTCCAGTGAACGGTGCATGTTTCTGTGTCGTAGTCCGCTCCCGCAGCCTGCTCTTCTACAACGAAGAGGCTCCACTGGAGGAGAGTTTAGCGACATCAGAAGGAGAGAGGCTACAGTCAGAAGGCCACTCCCACAACCAGATCAGCCGATACACAGCTGACGGCCACAGCAACCAGACAAGCGGGTCCAAGATAGAGCAGAGGTACAAACAAACTCCACTGTATGCTGCAATATTTACACGCCACTTGTCAAACATTAACCAGCCGTCTCTGCCTTTCTCCTCTCCTCAGAGAAACAAAACCAGATGGAGACTCTGAGTTTTTCTGACACAGCTCAGCCTCTCCTCATCTAACTTCTCAGCCCTGAATCCCTCCAAAGGACCCCAATGCTCCAGGTTGCTGAAATCAACATCCAGCTGGACCAAAAAACGTTTTCTGTTAGTTTGTTAGAAAATCCATTATCATCATCTCCTCTAGTGAGCTTAGATTACGGCTCCCATCCTGCACCTCTGTTACCATGCCTTTATCTACAGCGTCACTTCTCTGCTTTGACAGACTCTGTTGTACTTGAACATTCTCGATTTTAAACAGACCTTCGTGCTGGAATCTCCATTGTTATGCACAAAAAAGAATCTTGCATCATTTTAAATACTCAACGAATCTTTTTTTATATGTAGTTATTAAAAAATAGTTTATAACTCACAAAACATTAAAAACACAGTCGCCTTACTAAACTTTAAAGAACCTGCAGTCAGAGCTTATAGATTTGACTGGCTTAAACAGGCCATGAGCACAAAATAGCCACAGCTGCCAAAATGAAAGGCATATATGAGTCACTTATGCTGTGATCACGCGTAAAGACCTTTTGTGTTACTTTGTTAGACAGCCCTAAAGATGACCATCTAAAACAGTTGTTTCCCGTTTCCAGAAATATATTTAATTCCTCCCCAAAACAAATGAAGTGTAGCGTTCCTGTTCAGAGCAAAGCAACGCGGTCTTTTTGCAAGAGCAAACAGAAAGAATTATGGGAATGTGGCTGAAAGAAATGTAAAAAAAAAGGCAGTGTGCATTTAAAAACAGTGAAAACGTGACGTCCACTGTGGGATTCTAGTTTTTATCATGTAGTTCTTGTACTTTTATTCCAAGATGCTCCTGATGTGCCACATTAGGTTGGTGAACAAAGCACGAAGGGCTGCATCTGCTTAATATGTCATCAATGTGTATTTTTTCCGCAGTATGAGCCTCTGTTGTGTTTTTAGGTCATCTCTCCTCTGCTCTCTGTTTCCCCGTATACGTGAAAGCCCTTCCTGTACACACAGAGTGGAGCAGAGCAGTTGACCTAATAGGAACATTTGTAACAGGAAACACTTTTAAGCCAAGTGTGAAATAGATAACAGCATGTGTAAGCACCAACACCAACTAGGCATCAACATATGCTTTTGGAAGCCGTGCCATTCTGAAAGTGCCTTCCACTTCACTCAGTTGAATATGACCAACTTGGCCTTACACCTAAAGTCCCACATGGAAACACAGGCCTGAAAATGTTCCTCGAACTAAACGATTTGTTTATTCTGTTGCAGAAAATGGATGAATCATCTTTTTTTAAATCTGGGTGAAACCTTTTTATTTCACATTCCTTTACACATTTGAGATCACAACAGTCGCAACTTGTTTGACAAAGATCTCTCTTACAGATCCAAAAAAAGTTTCGCTTAGCGCAATCAACACAGGGTGTGGATCTTTTATCTGGCTTTAAGAAAAAAATTATTTCCATTACGCTTCAGCTTTTTTACATCTGCATCTGACATTTGAATAATTGAATAATTTTTTCCAGCTCTGACCAAAATTCTGCTCTGTTTCTTTTGGGAGAGAGATCATATTTTCATACCGAGGGATCATAAAGAGGTTGGGGAAACATGACAAAAGTATTTTTATGAAATTATAAAATGTATATGTAATATATTTGCAGCATTAAAAAAAGAGCATATTTAATTTATGCATCAAAAAAAAGTTACTTTATCTTATTGTCTCCATTTTTTTTAAAAATAACGTTTAAAAAAAGCATAAAAATACAACTTATAATATATTCTGAGCATCAAAAAAAGAGCATATTTATTTTATGCACAAAAAAAAGGAAACAAGGAAATAGTGCTACGTTGTGTTTTGGCATTTAGGATGATGTAACGTTTTACATGCTGATTCATCAGGTGTAAAGCTTTGACATGATCTGTTTCTGTCTTTTAACTGTAATACAGTGTTTATGTTCCACTGCTGTCGCATGAAAATCTCTGAGGGTTCCTCGCAGTAATTTGACCAAAAATAATCTCCAGAATATAAGAAAACAAAATATTTGGGAAAAAAGTTTAATTTCTATATATATTTTTTGGTAATTAAATGTAAAAAGTAAACTTTGAATAAACTACACAAAAAGTATAGCAATCCTGATATAAAAATGTGGTCATGCGACAGCAGTGTATGTTGTATTTATTCCTGTTTGTAGAAAGTTTGTATATATTGATGAAGCCATTTAAATGACTAATACATTCCAGGCAGTAAAACACCACTAGTTTTGTTAATTACATAACTTGATTGAAAACTGACCAAAAAAAAACAAACACTTTTTGACAAGGTTCAAGAAACAGTGGGAAAAAAACACCCTTAATGACCGGTATTCCTTCAAAATAAAAGCCTTATTCATTATTTAAATCCTTTAAGAACGTTCTGCCACTTCAAAATCAATTTTAAGCGCCAAAAATTTAGCTACCACAGATTTTCTGCTTTTCTTACTCACGTCGTCTGTATCTGTTTCACGTTGTGACTGTTCCGTCATGCCGCACATGCTCCAAAAAAAAAGAAAAAAAGAAGAAAATCATGTGACTGCAGCCTGTCATTTTCACCCGTGAGTCTTAATGCACCGATGTACATAAAAAAAAAAAGACAACTTAATGTGCAGTTGTTGTAAATAAGGGTCTTGTTTTTGTATTGTGACATAGTCCAAGATCTTAACCTGTGGAATCTAATGGGGAAAAGAAAATTAGAGGGGTGGGATTTAAAAAAATAAATAATGGGGTGGGTGATTTTTTTTTTCAACTTGTAAAGAAACCTGGATGACGAAGCAGCTGCACAGTTTGAATAGTTGTCAAACACCAGGAGGTGCTTGATTATTCCAACCACTCCATGAAGATTTGGAATCTATTTGAATGTCCTGAGGGAATAATCAAGCATTTCCAGGGAGTTCACTTATTTGAAATGTGTATGGATATGTCGCCTTGGTTTGTTGTATAGCGTCTTGCATGTTTCTCCATACATAAATATATCTATGTTATCTTAGTATAGTCAGTAGAGTAGAATCCAGCAAAATATTAAAAAACTGCATCAGCAACAGCGTGTCGGTGAACGTTCTTGCTTTAAATGTGTTTCTTGTGATATTGAGCTTTGCACTGGTCCCAATCTTCGTCCCCTTTAACCCCCACAGCTTCAGCTGAAGTGTTTGAATATGAGCTGCCTTCGAAGATCCTCTGCCTGGCTGTCACGGTCCTCGGGTCTCTGGTTGAGGCTCTTTGGCTGCTCGAGAGGCTCTGTTCTTTCCAGAGTCCAGGCGTCTAATCCAGACTGCAAGGAGGCGTTGTGGAGAACGCAGCAGGCCAGCAGGATGGATGAACTCCTCTCTGGAGAGTACTGTAAACAGGAGAGGAGGGGTAGCGGCTACAGATGCAAAAACCAACTCATTACTGGCAATACTACGCCAGATGCATTGCTATATTTCACTCACAAATAAGGTAAAGGTCTCATTTTCGGTTATGACCGTGGCCTGTTTGACTCTGGTACTGATGGTGTATCATTCTAATACCGTGAACTCAGCAGATTGTCAGATGTTATCAGCAGATATCACCTATTTGCCGATCTATCAGTATTGGCTTTTATGACATCTGATAAATAAAAAAAATAAAGAGGACACTGGAGAAACATCCTTCAGCTTTTTAGTTTGTCCACCAGAGGGCACTCTGCTGGGCAGAACGTGAACAAATAAATACACTGTTTGGAGGTTAAAAATGTCTCATGGTTTATTTCTACTAAAATGTTTGGGCCTGATTATTGGCTGTGACACATTTGCCATACCTGTAAGTATCCTTTGGTGCCATCTAAACATCTGAATCTGGTTTGGATGGCTCTGAAGGTTCGATCCACGATCTCACGTGTAGCCGCGTGGGCCAGATTGTATCGAAACTCTGCAGGGGATTCTGGGCAGTCAACTGGCGTCATCAGCCATTTCCTCAAAGGGTAACGGCTGTCACCTGAAAATCGGAAAACTTATAACCTCTGACTCCAACGCCACAAGCTAACTTCTAATAAGGAATAAAAAGTCCAGAGCTCACCCAGCAGCCAGCCCTGCTCTGTGTCCTGCAGCTGTTTGTAAAGAGCAGATCTTTCTAGAACAACAGTGTCTTGGAGTCCACCTGCCCAGTGCGTTTCTGCGCTAAGTAACAGTCCCCGGGGATCACAAACCAGCTGACAGGCCACAGAGTGAAAGCCCTTCTTATTCACATATGAGGAGTCTTCGCTGTTTGGTGCTTTGATGGCCACCTGGAAATTAAATTAAAGTAAGAGAGATGATTAGGTTACCCCTGTAAAAACAAATGAGTGCATGAGCGTGCATGCACATAAACACACACACTAATTACACAATGTCATATAATGAACCTGAACACAGTCCAGCACCCCCAGGACTCCAGGAAATCCTGCGACCCTCTGAAACTCCCGGAAGGACTGCTCTACGGTGGATAAATCTCTGTTTGGAAAACATCATTATTATTATTCAAGTGAGATTTTCTTTTACTTCTTTTGAAGTAAAAACAAGTTTCTGGGAACACAAAGTTACGGTTTCAAATTTTTTTGTCATTCCTGCCTGACATCAAGTGGCATAACATCATCGTACCTGTTGAACGTGATGAACTGAGGTGCTTTCTCCACCAGGGCTCTCGTCACATTGGACACACATCTCGACATTGACGCCTGGCTTATACCGATCGTATCCCCCATAGATGTCTGGAATGAACCTGATGTGTAGAAACCCAGTGCGGCCAGCACCTGGACCTCAGGACTGATGGCTCTGGAGCGCTGGGTTCGCCTGCATAGACCCTGGAACACAACAGAGTAGTGTTTGCATATTTCATAAAGACAAAGTTAAATTGATCTCTTAACATGACATGAAGGCCCACAAACCTCTCTGAGTAATTCCACCAGATACAAGATAAAGTCTCTGGGGAAGCCAAATTGCGTGATGAGGAAACTGTCTGAGACTGAGTCCAGGTCAAAGCGGTCAAGGGTCTTGTGGCCTCGACCATGCAGGAGTAGATCACAGTCCAAGATGGCTATAGGGATGGCCATGCTGAGGATAAGAAAACGTTTCCTTTTAATTGCTAATAAGTGCAACTCAATTTAAATACTTGCTATAGCCTTATTTCCTCAAACCTGGGAGGAATTTTACATACAGATTAATCTGCAGCATATATTATTCCACTAAACATTGCTACAATTATTAGTGTGCTATTTTGCTGATATTATATTTTCGCTAATAAGGAAAACCACGTTCACGTTCTTTGTATACAAGAACCCATTAAATACCGAGAGTTTAATACTAGGCGGGAATGTCCTGATGTTTTAAACGTTATTATCAGCAAGCCATCATTAGCTTTAGGGATAGCTCCAGTACATGTGAGCCAAGTCAAGCCAGCGTGCTAACGTGCTACCGTAGCTTGCGTTTATTATTATTTTTTTTTCTTTGCTCACTTGAGATGACAACTTTGCTGTCATGTAGTAGTGGGACAGTTGCAAATCGAATTGAAAGCACTGATAAATAATTTTTGCACGATTAAGGACAATACTCTTACCTTCAGATAAAAAAATAAAGCATTTATGGACCCAAAAAACAAGTCATTGAAATAGCTAACGTTAACCTGCGGCTCTGAATTCGCAGATTCGCCACACAGACTGGCGTTTATGTTTTAGATATAAGTTCAGTGTGGTTATAATTTTTTTTCAAATCGCGTAAAAATACTTCCTGATTATTTTGTCAAAAACTTGTTTTTTTTACTCTAAATGTAGCAGTTTTGTATTTTAACGAAAACGCCGCGGTGAACACGCCGCTACACAAACACGTCGACATGGAGAAGATAAACAGAAAAGTGGCACAGCAGCTGCTGACGTTGTGTACATCTCAAATGGGCGTATAAAATGTCTGTGTGACACAGCTCTGGGTCTCGCTTGCATTAAACTGGCTTGCATTTTATTGAAGCTCCGTTGTTAAGGTCACAGCTAATGTAAGTACTGTTGTTTCGCGATCAAGTTAAAGTACGTTATTGAGCTGGGCAGCTAGTGTTAGCTGCAGGCTAACGGCAGCTGCTCCGTGGGTCAGTATCCTCATGCTTCACAGATTCGGCTTTGCGAACCTTAAACCTTTCGTAGTTGTCCAAAAAAGACGGTACTGTAGAATTTGAATTTACCATCGGTTGTTGTGTAAAGAGTAATAAGGCTGTCAGGCTTTTTTTGTTTTCTAACATGACCTCTAACTATAATTTGGACAATTTCAACGTGGAGGCCTAACCTGCTAGCCTGCTTTTATTATTATTTTTTTGTAGTCCACTGTTGTTTGGAGGGCTAAGACCACGGTGATAAAGTTTTCCTTTTATTTATTACTATATTGTCCACGTTTTTCAGTTAAAACGCTAAACTGTTGCCAGTGTGGTGAAAAATGCTTATTTTGTTAAAGTAATTGAAATATTTTCTTAGGAACTGTAGTCCTGAAATGGGAAAGTGAAAACCCCCCAACACGTGGACAATGGGGAGATAATGGGGGTTGAATTCAGCTTTTCCCCAGTATTTAGGTTTTTCAGTCACTTTTACTTAAACACATGTAATTGCGCATGCACATGTATGTACATGAATAGTTTACGTTTTGTTTCTCACTCTTGTTTGGTTGAATGTATACACCATAAATCTGTTTTAAAAAGCTGTAAGAAGGTGTATTTTTGTATTTTACCCTCTTGCAGCTGTTTCTTAGATTTATAGTGCACATATTACTTATTAATTATTTTATTTGTTAATGTAATTTGCACTACTTGTGCAATTTCAGTCTTATCTTTTACTTTCTTTGTGTTTATCATTGTTTTACATGTAAAGGTTTTGCACTCCCACAGTTTAGGGCCCTCACTGTGCTTTTACACTTTTACTGTAACTATCCTCCTTATTTGTTGTGGGCTGTATTATTTTTATTGTGTTATAACACAATAATTTCCCTTGTTTCCTCAATAAGTTTCCATTGATCATCTATCTTGCAGGGTTGTAACAATATGGAGAGTGACCTGAAGCCCCAGGATCAAAAGGACTTAGACAAGTTTATTAAGTTCTTTGCACTTAAGGTGAGACACTAACATAACTTTTTCTATACATCTGTAATTGCAGGTTTCTAAATGGACATTTGAGGCTTCAGAAGTGAATAAATAAATAAACAATGGAAAGCCAGGTTTTTATTAGTGTGGCTCAAAGCACTGGAATTAAAACAATCTTTTCCAACATATGTCTCTTTCATAAAAGTGCCTGTTATATTTTGGACAGGCTTGTCAGCAATTTTCTATGGATTGTTTCTGTAAAACCAGCTCATTGTTTGAGCAGCCTGTTTCTGTATCTGTAGACTGTCCAGGTGATAGTCCAAGCCAGGCTGGGAGAGAAGATCTGCACTCGCTCGTCATCATCGCCTACTGGATCTGACTGGGTAAAACAACGTAGTCATTCTCTGTCATGATTGTTTGGCTTTCAAGTTAACTGTGGATCTTTTCATGGCATGGATTATGGATATTCAGGTTAATATTCCTTCTAGTTTAATTTGGCCATCAAAGACATCCCAGAGGTTACCCATGAAGCCAAAAAGGCACTGGCTGGCCAGCTTCCAGGCATCGGGCGCTCCATGTGTGTTGAGATCTCTCTGAAGACATCAGAGGTAAAAAAAAAACAAACAAACAAAAAACCTGCATCCTGTTTTCTTGTTTTGTAAAAACTGGGCTTTGGGATTTATCATTGTTTTACACATTTGCAACACCAGCCAGACCACATCATTAACTAAATATGCAGCCTCTTTAATGTAACTGTGTTCGTTAGTTTTTCTTTGCTTTGTCTTCCTTCAGGGGGACTCGATGGAGTTAGAGACTTGGTGCCTGGAGATGAATGAAAAGTGAGTGAATTTTGTTTTTGCTTTAGTAAAAGTCTTCTGTAGGCCATGTGGTTCAGGGTTGCTGATTTTGCTTCTCCATGTTTGCACAGTATCAGCCAGCAGGACCACAAATCTTTTAACTATAGTATCTGAATCAGTACTGTTACTGATTTTCTCTGCCAAAACTTAGCTGTCAGACACCCGTACTAAACGTAGAGCTTTGTGAGCATCCAAGTCATGAAGAAGCTCAGAAATGCAGTAATAACCAGCAGTTTGAGTAAAATAATTTGTATATAAACAATTGGACATCACCCACTTTAATGGACAATGAGGTCCTATCCTCAAGCCTCAAGCTGAGAATTTTGACCCTCACCTTCTTGGTGTCTTGAAGCTTATTTCATTGTAGGAACTTGTAAATCAGAAGGGAGTTCTCTGTAAGTGTACTCTGGTCTATGGCTGTTTTTTTTCTCTAATGAGAACCGTAATTTAAAATAAACGAGTGTCTTGCTGTATTCAGTGAGATGTGAAGTCAGTGATTGAGCCCATAAACACATCAGTAAAGTGGGTCAGTGACGAGTGGCATTAGCTTCTCTTAAACCTCTTTAAAATCAGACTTCTTTTAAAACTAGAAGAGTCGAATGATAATTTGACCTAACTGCTGAAGTGTTTCCGTTTGAAAACTGTGTCTGAACTATTTTGTTTCTGTAGGTGGTAAAGTGAGCCTGTCGGCACCCTGTCAGGTCCACCAGCACTGTACAAAACACTGTTTTAATTTTGGTATTACTCTGTGCACCTGTGCTTTTGAAAGTACAGTCAAAATGATCAGTAATGGTCTCCATTCCCCAAGCACCACACTGCTTTATTCATACAAGATAAATTTAGAGAGGAGTATCAAAGAAAGGTAGTCGGCGAGAAGCAGACCTGGAAACACGAAAACGAGCTGCCTTGCAGAGATATTTTTAAAATCCCCTTAAGCTGCTGTATTGTAACACATCACCGTGTTTTCTGTCTGCTGCAGGTGCGATAAGGAAATCAAGGTGTCATATGCAGTCTATAACCGTCTGTCTGTCCTCTTGAAGTCTCTGCTGGCCATCACCAGAGTCACGCCTGCTTATAAACTGTCCAGAAAGCAGGGACACGACTATGTCATACTCTACAGGTGATTTGTCCTCACTTCCAGAATGCATCATCTCACTCCTTTTTATCTTTGTGCTGTTTTCAGTCCATTCTTCTAAACTGCGTGTTGCTTCTTCTGTCTAGGATCTACTTCGGGGAGGTCCAGCTGAGTGGATTAGGAGAAGGTAAGTTTAAGACCTGATTTAAGCTTCTGTGAAAAAGCTTTGTAGAGCCTACAACTGTTAAATATTCCTTATATTGAGACAATGATTGCTGTTCTTTCTCTGATAAATTCAAAACTGCGTTGACAAAGTAGCTGTGAATGCCCCGGTGGAGTTGATGGTGCTAAACAGGCCATTCACAGTAGTTGTAGACTGCAACCTGATATGTAATGACCCTTTTTTCAGACTCATGTGATGAGGCACATGATCAATAGTGGGTCAGCGATCCTTTTAAGGGACAACAACATTAGGGCTTCAATACCTGGGACTAGAGCTGGGCGATATGAGATTTTTTCATATCACGATATGTTTTTTTCATTTCAGGCGATAACGATATCTATCACGATATAAGCCAAATAACTATATTTGTAAGATTTAAATGTGCCGTTGCTCACAAGTAAAATGTGAAATAATCAGCAGCTTGTTTTGATTTAAATATTTATTTCCCATAATAAGTTCAACATGGTAGATGTACTTAAGGAACATGAGACTTTTTTAGATAAAATAAAGGCAAATATTGCAAACTACACAAAAGGCAGCCGCTAAAGCGTTTAAGTTTCAAAATAGAACAAACGAAACAGACTACTAAATTGTCAATTCCACTTAGAAACAAAATATTAATTCTAAAAATAAATCTTAGTTTGTTTTACAGAAGAACAGACAAAACTCACTAACTTTTGTCAATATCAAATAAACTGAGAACTAAAAGGAAATTCTCAATCTCTCCTTGTTGTATAGCTGAGCTTTTCAAACAGTTTTAACAGTTACTTTAGTCTGACAAAAGCCGAATGACGAATTAGCGCTTCCAGTCAGCTTGACTTTGAGGCTACGTCCACACGTACACGGGTATTTTTGAAAACGGAGATTTTCCGTTTTCGTTTTAAAAAATAATCCCGTCCACACATAAAGGAAGAAATGAAGGAAAACGCTGCTATGAACATGCCAAAGCAGCAGGTGGAGCTAAATTCCTAACCGTGTAGAGATGTTGGCCAATCAGAAGTCTAGAAGCCTCGGTGGGAAAAAGTAAACAAAGCTGGGGCATAGAAGCAGAACCGAGTCGTATGTGTGGAGGGACAGTAACTGTGTGTATATGTAAGCATTTAAACACTGCAGAGAGTAGAATTAACAGTATTGTAGAAATTCATTTCACCGAAACAATAACGTGGCGCACAGTGTGACGCATGCACCAGTTTATTGTATTTCCAGTCTTGCTTTCGGCACAATTTACAGTGCACGCTACTCTGTTTTTTGTCAGACTTGAAATAGCCGAAATACCTTCACACTACGGAACTTCTATGGCTCTTCCGTTCGACAATCTCTCCGGCGTTGGAACCATCATCTGTTTTCTCTTCGGTCACGCTCGGTTGATTTTTCTAGTCGGCACACTCATTTCCTCCATTACCAGCTGGCTGCTTCCCAAACAAACACACGTGCGGCTTGGCACTTGTGCTGTACGTAACAAGTCACGCGACGTGACGCTGCGGCTGTGATTGGTTCGGCTCTGCGCTACTTAATTTGGATTGGCTGACCTTTTCTTTTTTTTTTTTCTTTTTTTTAAAAGAGGACAAGAGCGGCGAGGTCTATCGCGATAGCTTAATTTCTCTATCGAGTAAAAGTTATATCGCGATACATATCGTTATCGTTCTATCGCCCAGCTCTACCTGGGACTCGCCACCGTTTGCTCTTAGAACTGAAGAAGCTTCTCGGATGAGAGGTGGAAACGTCTTCAAGAAACTTCAAGTCCAGTCGCTTTTCTTTCCAAGCTCCTTAGATTACTATGACCTGGATGACCGACAACCTGACATGTAGTTAAATTTCTAGGGAAGTGTGCGCCAGGTTATGTTGTACTTTCTGTTGTTCAGAGGTGTTTGTGGTTGTGCCATATGTCGCAGTGTTTTCCAACTGAAGCATCACCAATTTATGCTTCACTGGGAAATCTATGATGAAAACTGACGTGCACTTCCAGAGATACATAAGGAACAATAGTCACAGCGTCAACATAAGGACTCGTGGTAATTAACACGTAATGCACCCGCACAAGCATAAAAGTCTGCAACGACATCAGCCAGTCACATAGGTTGCGATGTGGGCTCTGCAATGGTGTACCACAGAAGTCTAAATCAGGACCAACTCGGCTCCATGACTGACATTTGTTAAATCAATACAGAAACACTGAACAACACACATCTCTCCATGTTTTCTGCTCCAGTTTGACACAGCAGTTTGATTTGCTTGTACTGTAAACATTTTTTCAAAAGTAAGCTTTCATCACTACTGTATTGCATTAAGTACTTTCACACTATAGGGCTGGTTTACATTTGCTTATGTTGTGCTTGTTTTTAAGGTTTCCAAACGGTGCGCGTTGGAGTTGTTGGCACCCCTATCGGTACAATCACGCTTTCGTGCGCCTACCGCACCAATCTGGCATTCATGTCTAACAGGTAACCAACAAATCAAAGCCACAACAGCTGTTCTTCAGAGAAGGTTCTTGTATATTTATTCCAATGGGAAACGCATCTTATGAGCAGTTTAACTGTCCTCCTCTTCAGGCAATTCGAAAGGTCGGCTCCCATCATGGGGATCATCGTGGATCACTTTGTGGATCCTCCCTGCAGCAGCCAGCGTCCGGCAAACATGGGCCATCCCTGCAACTACAGGTAGCTTCGCCACTCAGTCTGGTTTTGTCTCCCACAACTGCAGAGAAGTTTAAATGACCTCCAAGTGCAGAAGTTGAGTAGTCAGATTCAAGGTGATGCAATCCATCATTCTGAGGTCACACTTTATCTCCCTGTCCTTTATCTCCACGAGAGTCGAATCGGTGTATCAGAAGGAAAACATACAGTGTCTTAATCTAATATCACTCTGTGTCATTTGACCTCAGGCTTTCTGTTATCTTTCAGTAAAAGAAACAAATGTATACATGTCTGCCATCAGCTCAGAACTTCAACTACAAATATCTCTGTGTGTGCAGGGCTCCCGATGAAGAGGACGGAGGGCAGTTTGCAGGCGTTCAGGACTCACAGGAGGTCTGCGCCACCTCCTTCTCCACCTCCCCTCCCTCTCAGGTTAGCGTACGCTCCCTCACCCCTCGTCGTCATCTCTTTCTTTAACCTGTGGATTCTTCTCTCCATTTTCACTCCTGTTTTTCATTTCGCTTTCTCTTTTTCTCTCCTTGTCTTTTTTTTTCTCTTTTCCTGTTGTCTTGTTGTGGGTTCTATCTGTGTGTGTGTGTGTGTGTGTGTGTGTGTGTGTGTGTGTGTGTGTGTGTGTGTGTGTGTGTGTGTGTGTGTGTGTGTGTGTGTGTGTGTGTGTGTGTGCGCGCGCGCGCCTGCTTTGGCTCAGTGTGTGTGTACGCTGAGCCCGTCTCCCTCTAAACTGCCCAAGCCCCTCCCGCTGGATAGTCTGCAGCTCCCATTGGCTCCTGGACTTGTCACTCACACTGTGAGTCTATACTGACCATTGGGAGGGAGTGTGACTCTTTGTGTTTTTGTGAGACACATCCTGATTCTGCACTGAACAGATCTGTTTTCTCAGACTTAACATTTGCTTTTGGGCGTGTGTTCATCTAATCCTGTTCTTTCCATCTTCTGTTTAAATTTCCACTACTTTGTTCAGTGCACAGCTTCAGTTTGCTGCTGATCACTAGACATGTTTGATCATCCACATCACATGGCACCACCTCAGTAAATCTATCATTGTGATAGCTCAGCATGTCCCTTAAAAGTCACACAGTATATGATAAACCTGAACTCCTCCATGCTTAATCGTTCCTCCTGTGTCTCTTCCTGTTCAGCTGTACGCCTCCAGGTTATCCTACCAGCCGACAGCTTTAACAGGAGCTGCAGAGTTTTGTCACCCTGCTTCCAATCCAAACCAGGTGATAACGCCATTCACACCATCAGCAGTTAATTATGTTTTATGCCCAGAGTTTATTTTTCTCTTCACAAGAACACAATAGGAAGACAGAAACAACAGAACTCAATTAAACAAGAATCACCAGCGGCTACAATGATCTGAAGAAGTGTCAGAAAATAAAGGTTTAAGATCCGAGGCAGCCGTGGAAAGACATCAAAGCTCTCAGCTCAGTAGTTTGTGATGGAAGAGGTCAGGCATACTTTTTACACTAAACAAAAAGCTGTGTTTTATTTTAAATTTTTGAGCCAGCTGTTGAACAAGAATCTTCCAACTTCATATTTTTTGGTCATAGTAAGAGGACCTTCTTGCTGCAAGGCTATCACCGCAACATTTTAAAACTATGATTAAAGTGTTAATAAGTTCATAAAATTAGTTCCACATAAAAAGAAAACTGACACTGAAACACTGACTAGAAATAAACATGATTAGAAAGAAACGGCAGTGGACTAAGAATCAAACCCTGTGGAACTCCATTTCTGAGGTGATTGCAGGAATGCATAAAACGTCCCACTTATGATGAGGACGATGCGATCAGTGAAGCAAAGACTTCTGACTGTTATAAATAATGATGTTATGGTGGTTTATTCTCATAGTTTGATATTCTGTTTTCCAGAAAGCCTAATGAAGGACTGCAGTTATGATTTCTTCTATTTACTGATTAACATTCTTATTTCCTAATTAGCTTCTTAAATAACTAAACAATGTCCATCAAGATTCTTGTTTATGTCCTCTCATAACCCTGCCATTGCTTCTTCTCTAGGTCTTGCATGCTGGGAAGGAAGGCGGGGCTCTGTTGATGCCTCCTCATGGAGCAGATGTTCATCTGACAGTAGAGCATGCCCCCAACACACCGAGCAGCAGGTGATTGTCCGCTGGCTTTGCATTAACCAGTGAAAACTGTAACCTATTTTTATTCCCTGAACTCCAGTGTTGGTCCGTAGTTCCGTTAAATCATTTTGAAATTTAAACTTCCTGTCTTGTCCCTCTCTCTCCTCTCAGTGGCGATGATGACGGCTTGTCGCAGAGCGGAGAAAGACGCAAAGAAGAAGGGCGGAGGAGCGTTTCTCCCTCGGACCCTGTGGAGTCGCTCAATGCGTTCACAAGGAAGGTCGGAGCCTTTGTTAATAAACCCAGCACACAGGTACGTCATCTTAAGCTGCTTTTTACACCGATTTTAGTTTCTCACCCACCACACTGAACCCTGCTCTGTGTGTATCTATGTAGATAACAGCAGCCAGTCTGGACCTGCCATTTGCGGCGTTTGCTCCTCGAGGCCTGGACTCAGAGGAGAATGATCCTATGGTAACTTCAGTGTTATGGTGGACAAAAATAATGCTCCCAAATGTCTTGTCTTGCACAACAAGTACAGTTGAGGTTCACTTTAAGGCTGACGCCTTTTCTGCTGTGCGTGTGCGTTTGTGTTCAGGTTCACCCTCCAGATTCTCCTCCCTGCCCGTCTCCCCTGCAGGGCAGCCTTCATTCTCAGGGCTCAGAGGGGTCAGGGCAGCAGGACGACTTCGTCATGGTTGATTTTGTATGTAGTTATTTTTTTTATTAGGGGAAAAAAAAACAGTGCACAGCTGGGTTCAAACAAAAAAAAAAAAGTCCAATTTAAAGCAAAACAAGATTCCAGGTGTTTTATTATGAAGCTGAAGTGGTTTCTCTTCCCGTCTACCTAGCGTCCGGCCTTCTCTAAAGACGACTTGCTGCCGATGGATCTGGGCACCTTCTACAGAGAGTTTCAGAATCCTCCACAACTGGCCAGTCTCTCACTTCACATCAGTTCCCAATCGATGGCCGACGACCTGGTAAATACCTTCTTATTTGCAATTGTGTTGACGGCGAAGCTTTTGGCGCCTACAGAATTGACAGCACGGAAATGAATCTCAGTAGTCACGTGAGTTTGCGTTCTCCCTCCGCAGGACTCGCTGCCGGAGAAGCTGCGCGTCTATGAGAAAAACATAGACGAGTTCGACGCCTTCGTGGACATGCTTCAGTAGGCGAGGAGTGAGGGGGGCGAAGGCTGAAAGTAGAGAAGGACTTCCTGAGGAGACAAAGAAATGGACACTGAAAAATGAATGAAAGGGAGAAGCAGACTGGAGGCTCCTCTGGTTGTTTGTCCTGTGGAAATTACTCTGACTTAATCACCGTGTTTCAATGTGAAATTTCCCTCTCCTTCCTGTCAAGCACACTTAACAGCTTGTACATCTTCACTGTAAATACTATGTTATCTCCTGTGACACTGACACACACACCCCTTTGTGGTCCGGTAGGGTTGATCCAACTCAAAGGTCTTCATTTTCTCTGTGGCGTAAATCGGCTCTCATCTTCAGTGTTTAATCAAATCAGATGATCGTGGCGTTTTCAGTCACTTCAGACAACCACCCACATCCGAGGACAGGCTACCTGCATTCTTGAGAACTGTAGCTCACCGCCGAACACTAAAATCACCTTGCTGATCATATCTGAGCTGAAGCTGACGGATCTACAAGTCGAATGAGTACGTTTCACATTATGAGTTTTCTCTTTAAAGCCAGTCTGGACAAATAAAGTTGCACATGGCCTTGTAAGAGGATTTCTGTGCTCTGCTTTACAGCGAAGGCGGCGCTCGCTTCAATGTCCCTCAGCAGGTTTTCCCAGCTGGTCTGGGGATTTAAACTGCCAACTTCAGCATTTGCAAATGTCCCCAGTGGAATGTAAAGTGAATTAACTGCTGTACAGAAAACATTTCCACGCTTCAGTTTGCTTTGCAACAACACTCAGTTGCCAGTTAAACCACGTACTCCTAGCTGAAACTAATACAACATCCCACCCCTGCGATAACACGTCGGTTTTTGTTGAAACTTAACGATCATTTTGAAGGTTGGTAATTGTGAATCAAGGGGAATAATGACCCCCCCAGTTCAATAAAATTTACCACCATCTTAAATCGCAGCCTTGAAAATGACCATGAGGTTTAACCAGCCCCAGTTTAATCAAGAAGTCAACATAACCTGCGTGGATACTGGATTTTATTGCAGGATGTTAGTTTGAGCTTTCCAGTAGCCTGGTGTTTACCGTGCGCTCTTCGACATGCTTATGTTTATTTTGATCTTTTTTTGATTAAAAGAGGGAAACATTTCCAGTTGTCTTCAGAGGGTAACATCCATGACTGTTCAGTTTGGTTGAAAGCTTTAAACTTTTCTTTTGGTGTAGATGTCCCAATAAAGCTCTGTACAAACTACATGGCAAACCTGTGACTCGTGTCTTCAGTGGCTGGGATGTTTTACCAGGATCCAGAATTACCCAATAATTCATAATTTAAAACTTTATTTTTAAAAATATATACATGTATAAATATAAGTGCGTAATATAATAGACACTTAAAAAAAAATTCTTTTTAAGCGTAGCAGTTATATCTTGCCATTTTAGTGTAACAGTGTAAACACACTGCAAGAATTTGAGTTGTGACAAAGTATCCTGAATTTCCCAGAAGTACAACCTCAAGAGGAGCTTTCAAAACCTCTGAGACAAGATGGGGAGAAAATTTTAAAATTGATTTTTAGTTCTGCCATCCAGGAGGGGCTCAGAGTAGAGCAGCTGCTGCTCCACATCGAAAGGAGCCAGCTGAGGTGGTTCGGGCATCTGACAAGGATGCCCCCTGGGCGCCTCCTGGGTGAGATGTTCCAGGCATGTCCCACCGGGAGGAGGCCCCGGGGCAGACCCAGGACACGCTGGAGAGATGATATCTCTCGGCTGGCCTGGGAACGCCTTGGTATTCCCCCGGATAAGCTGGAGGAGGTGGCTGGGGAGAGGGAGGTCTGGGCCTCTTTGCTTAGGCTGCTGCCCCCGCGACCCGGCCTCGGATAAAGCGGATGAAGATGGATGGATGATTTTTTATACAGAAACTACTTTCAGCTGTGCCACATGTTTGAACACTTTAATCCTGGCTGTAAACACTACTTTGGGTTAAAATTGAACTGAATTTCAGCTTACAGAACATGTTAATCAGGATGGCACTGGCAGAATCAACATCTTATGTGTTGCGAAATTAAAGCCAGTTTAGACAAAGCTTCAAAATATGCGCGTGTAGACATGTGATGACAGTTTCCCCTGGTTGTCCAAGATGCCGAATGACTGGAAGTTGCAAGCAGAAAATGAAGACCACTTTTTCAGAATTCTCAAATGTAGTTTTATTCTTGGTAGTTTCTGGATTTCCATCACATACCTGCAGGACTGCAAAGGGTCAGAACTGTAAAGTTAAGAGTAAGGTAGTACTTAAACAAATACGTTTCATTCTACACTTCATATTTCACCAACGCGCCACAGGCTTTACAGCTGTGACCAACTTCTTAGAGAGCGCCGAGTCGTTATGCTGCTACCTAAAAAGGGCCCTTAACCGTTCAAATGCTTCACTTCCTGTGAACAGCTGTCTGGAAGGCTATGGAGGAAAGCTGCTCAAGTCGATATCAACTCTCCCAGACAACGATGACGTAAATTTCCTAACGATGAATATTTTCTAGGGTTAGCCACTTAAACATGCCATTACTTTTGAAAGCTCTGAGCTGCAGTAGTCAGAGGACATTTCCCCCCAGGAAATGCTAGGGTGAAACGAGAAAAGAATAAAAATAAAAATACAAAAAAATAAAATAATAATTTCACAGGAGACAGGCAGTGATTGCCCAGTGTGCATTTCCACCTCGTTCAGTTGCTCAGTCCACTAGAATTGTCCTGTCCCCACGTCCCCCCCCCCCACTGTAGCTCCTCCTGAGCCCGACTGTCCAATGAGTTTGTGTAGGGCGACTTGGTGATTGAGTCTGGGCGCGACGAGACCGGTCACATGTCTGGGAATGGTTGGGAAAAAAATAAAAACATCCGAGTAGAAGACGTGTAACGGTGATGAGACAAAACCTTTTACTCTTATCCCACTCCCGTCAATACAGGTAAAAAGTCTTTAAAGCAGATGGCCAGAGTCCTCCTTCGTCATTCATATCCAACCTGCTCCAAGTCAGTTGAATGTAGGTGGAGTAATGTAGTTGGTAGGGGGTTGTGGTTGGGGTGAAGCCAGCATCCATATGCACTACAGATCAGAGCAGGAGGAAGAAGAGGGAGTGTTTGGAGGAGGTTCAGGAGTTCAGCTTTTCTTAATGGGCTTGATTTTTAATTTTTAAAGAGAAGGGAGGTGACGGAGGCGAGGTTCAGGCTCAGGCAGTACTCAGAAGGTCCTGTATGGCTTTCTGCTGCGTCTCATTGAGTGTCGATATGCACTGTGTCCACAATCCTGCTGAGGTCTGGAAGATATGACAAGAATATGTTTAAATGCTTTGCAGATTACCCAAAGTAGATTTGAGGGCTGTGTCTACATTTCTGGGCTTACCTGCACTTGACGGATCACGTTAGCGAGCCGCTTGCTGCACGCGTCTTCGCTCTTGATAGATTCATTTGAGACGCCGTCGGCTATGATGAAGAAAATTTTAGGAAGATTTGCGTTCTCTGGTCCGAGGACAATCGGGTTGTTGCTGTGGAGAAAGGATTGAGAGGTCAGGTGTGCAGGGTGGAGGTGGTTCATAGACAGTCAGGAAAATGAAGTCTCGGTACCCTACCTCTCAATGAGGTCACAGAGGAAGTCAAAAGTGTGGACCGCCTCCTCTTTGTCCTCTTTGAGCGGTAGCCAGCTGAGCCAGTGGGGAAGGACCTCGTTAACGTTGACGCACTCTGGTCGGAACCTCATGAGCTTTCCCACAGCAGAGACGCAGTTCTCTGTAGCGTTGACGTTTTCCTTTGAGCGCGAGTCAGCTGCCTGGATGACTCTGACCAGCAGGGGGAGGGCCTCTGTGACGAAGAAGAAAGACCAGAGCACATCATGTAGGTGTCGCTAAACAACTGAACTGCCAGCAGGTAAAGTAAAGACCAGGTCATACCTGTGCAGAAGGGGCGGTAGTTCTCGCCTCCGAACTGAGCCATGACGCCGACGCCGTAGGCAGCTGCCTGCCGGACCTCGGGGCTCGTGTCGCAGAGTGACTGGATCATCGGCCGCAAGAAATATTCTGCGTATTTGAACGAGGAGGGGCTGCAGTGCTCCACCACATCGTCAAAGATGCACAGACCCCACTGTCTGTCAGCCCAGGGCCTGTTAGGACACTGAAGACAAGTGAGACAGTTTAGTAGTATTCATTTCCAGTTTCCATGTACATATGATACTAAAAACAGTGCTCAACAATCACTCACTATTAGCTGGACAATGAGCTGCAGCAGCTGCTCAAACCAAGGCAGCACCTTCTCTTTGTAACTGCTGAACACCGAGTGCAGGATGTCAGATACTTTGGTCAGAATGTACACATCGTTCTCATCCTGGGAGAAGACAAACACCATGATGGCTTGGAGTGTCTTGCATCATCATCATCATCATCATCATCATCATCATCATCATTTTTGAAGGTTAACACACAAAGCAAAAATATTTACCTCATCTTGTAGTGTTTCCTCTACCTGCTCATCATAATCTTCATCCTGTCTCTTAGCTGGATAACACAAGTATGTGTTAGGATTTTGTACCAGCATTTAAAATAATCATGCCCTCATGGTATTTGTGATGTATCATTTGTCATGGGTAAAATATTTGTGTTTCTGAAGTCTCACCCTGCCTGAGCTCCTGGTTCTTAAAGTGCTCCTCCAGCTTCCCCTTCAGGATGCCGCCCAGCTCCTCAAAATGCTCGCTGTTCAGACAGCCGTCTCCCATCAGCTCTATGCACTTTAACAAACACACTTTTGTCAGTGCACAAAATAACATGGCTCACGGGGAGAGAAGGGGAGGGGAAAAAAAAAAAAAAAAAAAAGCCCAAAATGTAGCTACCTTGGCAAACGAATGCATGATTTCTGACAGGACATCCGAGTCTGGCTCTGTGCCGATGGCCTTGATGAGGGCGTCGCACATGAAGTGCCACATCTGGGTGAGGTATTCTGGTCCTCGAACCCGGGCACACTCAAGCAGCAGGGGCATGGACTCAGCTGCTGCCACCCGCACACGTGAGACAGTTAAGGCCAACGTCACCTGTATTTTCACTTAATCTGAACAGTGGAACCATCAGAGACGTTCATGCTGAAGTCTTTAACATCTAAACATGGAATCTGATTGTGCTGCCTCCTCCTGAATGTTTGAATCCAGCTAAACTATTTTAAAGGTTGAATGCCCCTGCCCCCCCAAAATCATGCAGCACTGAGTGCCCTGGAAGAATAGGAAATTGCTATATAAGAATCAGACCATTCAATTATACTGAAGTTTAAAATGTCATAACAAGAGGATATCATCATGAAAGTAGAACTTGAGCAGAGGAACCATGAGTTTCACCACCTGCTCTGTGTACTCAACAAAACCTTCCTTCAGCTCTTTGGCATAACACACCTGAGAAAAAGAAAGAAGAGGAAGAGTGAGTGATGACCACATCCACAGCTTCTCAGGACAGTCTTGAGTCTCATTTTCTTCTCACCAGCATCTGACAGGCAGTAGCCTTCTCCTCCAGGCCAGCTGTCTTGATTCCAAAACTCTGCTGGTCTCCCAGGTTGACAAACTCCCAGCCATCATCCTCTGATATGTTCTCCATGTCCTGGGCTTTAAAAGGAGAAAAGTGAAAGAGTTTTAAGTGAATCCTTTACATTACACATACAAGAATCACATATAGAAGTCCCAGCAGGCAGCACATTACTGCAATATTAAATATGAACACGTGACAGTGAGCAGATATTCTTCAGAGATTTGTGACTATTAATCTACGGACACTGATTCGTTGCAATATGGGTAAAGGTACATGGCTGCAGCCTTTATTCACCACTGGATTGATCAGGTTTAAAGCATGCTTTGGTAACTGATCATTTGAATGCCTGCAGACTTTCATTTCAGGCTTATAGAACAAACTGGACACGCATCAGAAGTCAGTGCAGGAGGCACAGGCGGCAGCTGTCTGTTACTTACTGTCAAGCAGGGCCACCTCAGGCTTGATGGAGGCAGTCTTCATCAGGGGGCCCATCACCACCGGCAGATACTGCTGGAACTCCTTCCCCAGAATCTTGCACATTCTCGCCCAGGCTGAGATCATGTAGGAGATCTAAACCGAGAACAAACCATAGCAGCTGACTGTGTGTGACCACCACCTTGAACTAGATAGTTTTAAGTTTTGTTCAAGTCGTCCTACCTGGGGATCATCATCCTCCAGATCGTTGAAGTCAGTCTGGGTCTTGAGGAGCAGCTGCATTACAGCCGATGCATCTGGCATGAACTAGAAGGGCAGAGAGAAAGATGTGCGAATATGAGGGTTAAAGCTTAATTTAAAGGGAATAACCTTGAATTAGGATCTTGGCACATGGTATGCTTTGATGGTCAAAGTATACCTTCTCCTTGCCGACAGCCAGGCCGATGAGACTGATGCACTCTATGGTCTTGCCGCGCAGCAGCCGGAGCTCCTTCTGCACGGCGTTTTCTACAATGTGTTTGAGCGAGGGCATGAACATGTCGTAATATGGCACAAACTTCTCCTCTGCGGTGTCGGCCACTGAGGCGATGGATGTCACCACCTGCTCCAGCACCAGCTTCGTGCCCTTCTGGATCAGCTGAAGGTTGAAGAAATGATTTGTATGAAACAGACCACACACACACCGACTTTGTGAATGCACGGTCTCCTCGAACACTTTACTGTACCTCCTGCAGCTTGGCAACCATGATGACATGAAGGTGCTGCACCAAGTTGTCCAGATAAAGGATGAGCAGCGATTTAGGACAGTCCTCTGTAAAGTTTATGAGGGCGGCGGCGGCATGGGCCTGCACCCGAGGGTTACTCTGGTCCTCCATGGTCTGCAGCAGGGCTGAGATCACCTAAAACGAATAAACAAACTGTCTTTGTAGCCATGAAGAAAATGAAAATGCTTGCACAGCTGTTTAAGTCACTTCAGATACCTTATCATGGAATTTCTTTTGGAAGGTGGGGGCAAAGTCTGTGGCCATTTGTCCAATAGCATTGCAGGCGGCATACCGCACCCTTGGGTGCTAGGAAGGAGAAAAAAAAAAAAAAAAAAAAAAAAAAAAAGTGTAAATGATTAAGAAATGGGAAATGATGCGACTAAACATTGATCAACCAACCATTAAGACAGTTAAGTAAACTGAGTGGCACTTTTGTACAATGGCTGCCGTTTCCTTACAGGGTCGGCGCAGAACAGGAGGACAAAGCTGACGATCTCTTGGAGGATGGCCTCCATCTGCTGGTGGCAACCCTCACCGATGGCCGACAGCGCCATTAACCCAGCATGGCGATACTTCCAGTCAGCTAGCAGGAAACACATAATTGACACAAATTTAAGCACTTTAGTACCAAAGCAGCTGTTAATTTTGCTGTATGAAAAAAAAAAAATGGTAGCTTAATTAAAGTTAAATCAGTGCTGCAGTAATGTGCAGCTTTACTTACGATTCTGCAGCATCTGCATGATATGCTGTTTGATCATGGGAAGAATGATCTTCCCTCCCAGACCACAGGCAATTCGATCAAGCGCGCTCTCCCCAGCCACAGCGTTACTGGTGAAGCACAAGAAACATCCAGGAACTTATTGACATGCACACATCTACTGAACTTCAGAGTACTTTAAGAAGTAGGGGACGCAGATGCTGTACCGACCCCTCAAAGATGGAAATATATTAGTGCATCAGGACGTACCTGTCAAAGTCTTCATCTTCCAGCTCATCTGCCATCGCCCACTCATCATCATCCTCGAGATCCACCATCATAGCCAGCATCTGAGGCACTAATAAACATAACAGACTTCTATCAAAACTACTCCACTCATCTTATTTGGGCACATCATTATAGAGGCCGCTGAATCAAACTCTTACCACTCTGTGCTACAATGGCCGTGTGTTTTCTTAGCATGGCCGCTGCCGTCTCTGATAACGTGACGATGACTTCCAATGCCAGCTGCCGTTGCATATTTGTAAGGTTGGTATCAGCGCACAGCTGAGGAGACAGGACAATTGCACATGAAACGATGCCTCGAGTCTTGATCAGTGGTAAAGAGATATTCACCATTTAGAGGTTGCAGCTTACCCTCAGACAGAGCTGCAGTGTTTCCTCCAAGTTGGGTCTCAAGTATTTGGGTGCCGTGTCTGCAATTTCCACCAGAGACTTGAGCACAGAGTCATCTCCCTGGTAGCATGACTCATTCACTGCCTGATGGGTAAATCAAACAAACAGGTAGGTTTGTAATGCAAATATATTCAACAGGTGTGGCAAAGTTAATGCCACATTCTGTCCTGACTTCCTCTTCCACCTTTATGAGTCAAACACAAAATATGCTACTGCAATAGAAGATTTGCTACAGGATCCAAGATGCCCAATATTTCATAATGATGCTGCATTATTATAACCTGCAGGAACAAACGCTACCAAACACTTGCATGTGTATTTGCTTTCACATGACTTCAATAACCTCTCAATGCAGAGACTGTCGTCAGAATCGATCATAACAGTATGAAAACATCATGTCACTCCGAGTAAGCAGTAGACCATTTACTTTGAAGTTCCAGCCTCCATTTGCAGATATCCAACATTAAACTTTAATTAATAGATCTTAAATGACTGATGCTCTTAGTGCTCAGAAGCCATTACCGGTGCAAAAACATAAGTACTGACGGGTTCCGTATCTACAGTACAAAGTGATCCGATCTGAAATCACAAACACACCAATGTGTTATAGCTTACCTGCAGGATTCCCGGCAGGAGATCAGCAAAGTGTTTCAGCAGAGCTGTGTTGCTTTCATTGGACAGAACAAAAGATGCTGCAGCCCGAGCTGCCAGGGTACGAATCTGTGAGATTAATTTAAATACATAAAAGCAGCTAAGAAAGGGAACTGAGAGGTGTGTGATATGAAAGAAAGATCCACACAAAGTTAAATGACATCACGTTTCAGCTACCAGGCCATGCCCCATCCTAAAACCTTACCTGTGGGTTTGCCTGGTCCTGCATGCACTGAACAAGCATGCGCTTGATAACTTCCATATAATGCTGCTGCTGGTTGCCAAAGATTCCTGGAAAGTTCCTAGAAAGATATCATTGGAAGACATCAGTCAGCCATCAGTGCATCCGCCTGAGTAAGAGTTTGAATTCATCATGCAACAGGAGCTCACCAGAATATGTGCAAGGCAGCTTCTCGGAGGCCGACATTCTCAGCGTTGACAGAATCAAACAGAAACTTGAGCACCTCTGGCCACTGGTTATTCCCATCGTCATCTACATTAAACAAAAACACCAAACATTCCTCAGTAATTTCCACTTTGAATGTTATTTGATCAACATCTGAGAATTTCATTAATGACCCATGAGAATGTTTGCCCATTATTCCTGCATAACATGGGAAATACTGAGTCATGGCTTATCCATAGCGTTTAATCAACAGCCACCAGAAGAGAGTGAGAGAGAAAAAATAAATAAATATAAAAATCACCGATCAGGTTCCGGGACAGCTCGGCTGCAATGTCGCAGATCTTCTTGCGGATGGTTGGGGAAGTCTCTTGTTGGATGCCCGTCAGCAGCTCTGTTTTGATGGCTGTCTGCATCTCCACGGTCAGGCCTGGGTAGATCTCCTCAAAAGAGGAAGACAGCAGCCGCCGCAGCAGCACTGCTGCCATCTGTTTGACCTGTGGGGGCAAAAAAAATTATTAAATACAATGCTGCTTTCAACATGACGTCATACCTAAACAGTCATGTCAGACACCCATACACAAGTGTTCCTTTTTCAGTTTAGTTGGGCAGTTGGCTTACTGGACCAGCTAGTTTTATAGTTTATGCTCTCTATTTAACAAGTGTTGTGAAACAAATCGTTTCCTTCTGCAAAGACATGTTACCCGTTTGGTAAACCAAAACCTTTAGAGTGAGTGGTCATTAAGGGGAATAAAAAAAACAAAACCAGACCGAGTGTCTTAGAATGGCAGAGTCACTCTCCCTGGGCCAAGCACCTCTCTGCCTGCTCCCATTTCAAGCCTCTAAAAATATCAGCCTTGAGGTAAAGTAAAGCAGAGGAAGCATGAGGACCCAAGCAGCTGGTGGATTCAGAGTAAATATGACTGCCTGAATGCCAGAACTGTGACTCACAACAAGCCGTAGTCAGGCAGCGCCGAGGCCTCACATGTGATAGCCGGACTACATACTTGAAATGCCAGCAATGTTGCATCTTTTAGAGATAAAAGGTATTGCAGGCTTCAGTGTCACGCATTGCATCACTCTTTCCCATGTGTACTGCCATCTGAATGGGTAATAATTACGACAGATAGACATATAATATTTCACCATCCTTTTATTAGATTCTGACAGAGGCTGGAGCGCATCCCTGATTACTTTGGATGATGTTTTTCCAAGTTATTGTGTGTATTAAAACCCACTCAGTACATTATTCATATAGGGCAAAAATGCACATAATCCATTTATTTAGCATGTAATGTCTCATATTAACTGTGACACAGCACCCGAAAAACCCACGGAGATGTGAACGAGTGAAAAACAAATTTCATACGCAACATTTGTTGACAACTTAAGATTTTAAAGGTGAAAGAATTATGTCAACTTTGTCTGACCTTTGGCCTAAATGGTCCATTTTTGAGTGTGTCAAGACTTCATTGAGCACAATACAACAGATCATAAATGTCTCAGATGGGCTCTTAAGTGGCCAAGTTTTTGAAGTTCCCCTGCTTCAGGCTGAAAAAATTCACCATGTCATGCCACAGATATGTTCACAATCCGTGTACAAACCTCCTCTGCAGCAGACGCATCTCTGACAGCTTGTAGCAAGAATGTGATCTTATTCTGGCCTGGAATATTGTCGTAGGTCTCCTGAAAAGAAAATGAAAGCACCGCGGTTAGGATCAGACAGGCCATGCACAACATGAATTTCTACTGCTAATACAGCATCATGTTCCCTTTACTGCAGTTACAAAGAACCCCCCCCCCAAAACAAAACACTCAAGCTTAAACAGATGCTGTGGTCAAAATAATAAGGACTGTCCAGTGAGGTCATATCAGGGATTACCTGAAATATAAAGGCAGGACTGAATATTCACTTTTCCCATTTTTACTGAGGGTTAAGCTACAGAAGCATGAATATATTTTCCTTATAAAAATGGCAAAAAAAAAAAAAAAAAAAAGAAAAAAACCCCACAGGAAAATACATAGACATCTGTCAGGTAAGGTAACACTCTGCCTCAACTCACATTGTGTTTCTTTGCATAATCGCACCCCAAATGTCCAGTTCTGAGCCAGGAAAAACCCTGTACATCACTGATGTTTGCTATAAAGACAATCAGTATTTTAATCAGCAGTAAAAGTGTGACATTTGTGCAAGTGTACCGAATATGGCTATAAACTGAACATGAGCCCTAATGGGCTCATACACAAGAGCCACCCATTTATTTTACCACTGTTATGCTGGTTTACCCAAGTTAAATGAGACTCCACAGGGATACAGTGAAACCTCTGGTGTGCGCTCTGGTAAAAGTCACTATGTGCATGTAGTTTCAGCATCCCCATCATGTGGAAGGATCGAATACAAACTCTTAACACAACTGCACGGGAGAGCCACCTTCAATGATTCCCAAACTGACAAAATGAGACAGGGAGGAGCACAGATGTGCCAACGGCTGGGCTAAAATCAAATCCCAAACAATTAGAATCAGAATGACCAAGCGCTCAGGTTGAGCAACCCTTGAATTACCTGCAAATCAATCTGCAAAGTCCACTCCTCTTATAACCTGACTTGAACTACTGCACTAATCCATTTGTCCACCTAAAGCCTAAATGAGTTTGGTTGCCACACAAATTCAAATGCACTTCATGGCTTCTCACAATACCACCACTTGGATGAACTAATGATGGGATTAACTACAAAAAAATTAAAATAAAATAAAGGGTGACTAACTGTATCTTTCAACTGTTAAAATGTGAGTTTAGGTCCCATACAGGTGGATCAATTCCTATTATGCGAGTAAAAGAGAACGGGAGGAGTTCCTATAAAGGATGAATTCCAGTGAGCTTAGCATCCCGGCAGACAGTCTGAGTTTATCAAAGAAAAACGCTGACTGGTAGAGAGAGGCGGTGTGTGATAAGATTCAACCACCTCATCCAAAAGTCGGGGTGCCGGAGAGGGAGGGGGACGCTGGTAACAATGCTCTGCGGCGACAAGAGGCTAATAATGGTGGTTGTGAGGGGGGGGAGAGTGAATAGACGAGCTAGACACAGCCTAAACAAATCCTCTGAGAGAAACTAATCCGAGGAGACGAGCCTAGCTACTGACGTGTCTGAAACTGAGATGATCAACTTCACGAAGGGAAACACGGCTGCTAGTTTAAAACTGTCTGGTTAAGACTTGACTTTTAGTTAACACGACCGGAGGCCATTGCATAAGTAATCGCCCCTTTGAATGAACTACCTCACCATCTACAGCCTATCCCTTTGATGGTTTGTTTATCACCGCAGCAGTAACTCAGCATATGTGCCACGTTCAGTCTCAATATTCCGCTTTAATATTTTAGCAAGCCAATGTGCTGAACCCTAGCGTGCTAGCTAACAAACCTAGCAGCACTGTGGGTAGCTCATTAGCTTGCTGCTACTTCCTGTACTCTACAGGCGCCACTGTCAGCTGGAGGTTGGTTCCGACAAACGGGTCCGTTCACTTTTTACCGAACAGCCCGAGCTTTGCCGAGACACGTACGGCTACATGGTGTCATGACAGCGCTGGTATCTGTGACATCGAAATTATGTTCACATATAACTACGCAACATGGTGGTAGTTAGCGTTAGCTGACTAGTACTCGGCTTCACAGCGCACGTGGGCTACCGAGCTTGACGTGAGAGGCTGCGCGCGGCCAGGATGGACAGCTAAGTGGTTAGCTTCTGCTAACTTGGCCATACGACTTCCAGCATTCGCCGAACTTGTCAGCCACTAAAAACTGTTTTTTTCCTCGTCTTACCTCTGCCTGTTTCCTGACGTTGTTGTCAGGGCTCATCAAGTTACCCAGCAAGAGGTAGAACTGCTGCTGTTCCGCCATTGCAGTGAGATCCAAAAAGAGCAGCCGGGTGGAGGAGCGGCGAAATGAACCCGGCAGACCCTGCCTCGGTCACACAATGCTGCTAGCGTCTTATTGGCTAGCTTTATCGACCTTACTCAGGGGTCATTGGATCGAAGACCTTAGGCATGCGCTCGCCATTGGCTGGCACGCACTCTCTGTGTCTATTGGTTGAAATCGACACAGGGAACGTGAATGCGTTGTTTCTATTAGCTACCGGTGAATTACTAAAGCGCGGGAGTTTATTGCGTCATGGCTGAGAAAATAGAAACAATCAGGGCAACAGTTCATCAACACGTTATCACAGCTAAAAAAGCAAACAGGTTTACTCAGTTGGATATACTAAAAACTGCGATTAGATAGGACTGAACGATGAATCAATTCCCCTTTATTTTCTAAATAACAAGATTGAAGTAGAGCTTTGAGTGAAGACTTTAGAAATGGCATGATTTGGTAATTTTACAAAAGAAATTAAACTTAATGCTTTCTCAGTCACTGCATATTGTTAGAATTAACCACATGAAGCCAAATGCATCATAGTTCATACAGGAGTTTTTGAGACCTGTGATTTTTTTCTTCTTCATGAAAGCCTAAATAAATTGCACAACAATGCCAGATGCAGATTATAACTCATAAATGCAAAGTAATATTTAATTCATTTTTTTTTATTAGTCAGAAGGTTCAAGGAACAGTCCAGTTTTTTTTTTAAAAAATACCATAAATAAATAAATAATTTTCTGGCAATTATTTTATGGTTCAGGCTTTATTTATTACGTTGTAATTTCAGGAAAAAAGTGCTATAATATGATGATGATGATGATTAGTATTATATGCAGATCATAAAGAATGAGAAGAAGAAGAGGCAGAAAAACAATACACTTGTTGCCCTATTAGATTTGTAGCTGATTTGTCGTTGTTTAGTTTTTTGTTCTGTCATGTTTCCCAACATTCATTCATTCATTTAGTTATGTCATATGCTCACATGCTTTTTTATGTTGAACATCTACCATTACAAGTCCAAAAGCATTCACATCTTGCAAGTAGAAATAGGTAAGAAAGAAATAATTCTAGATTTAAAGCCAAACTATGGTTGAAAATTGCATTTTTATATTTATAGTGTATATAGAAGAAACACCTGAATACAGATTGCAAGGTAAATTGTCTCATTTTTTTAATCTTACATTAACTGTATTATATGTTGAACTTGTTCTATTTCTGACTGAGTTTTTATGTGTTTATGTTTTCAAATCAAATCAAATCAAATCACTTTTATTGTCACATCACATGTGCAGGTACACTGGTACAGCACATGTGAGTGAAATTCTTGTGTACAAGCTTCACAAGCAACAGAGGCGTGCAAAATACAATACAATAACGTAAGAACAAACAAAATATAAGAATGGGTAAATCTGAGGATTATAACAATAAATATATGTACAAATATAAAGTGTATGCACATTACTGAATATGTATAGTATATATGTATATCTACGTGTGTGCATGTACATACATATATATATAAAATTAAATAAAAATAAAATACACAGAGGTCGTAATTGATTATTTTAATTGAAAAACGTGTTTGAGGCTTTTGGAAATATTCATAACTTATCTGAAATGCAAACTGCAGTGCTTTAGATACAGTCATTGTTTACATAGAGTACATGATTAGGTTAATGTTTTGCAGTGGGATTGCGTAATGTTCTCCCGCTAGGTGGCAGCCAAGCTTTGCTCAGTGGTTTCTTGATTGTATTTTTCTTTTTCTCAATGAGCTCATCCATGTGCCAGTAATAAGTGGCACATGCCTTCTATCAAGAAAGAGAAGGCAACCCTTGGACAATCCATAGCCAAGACTAATTTTAGCACAACCTTCCTGACTAAGTGGATCCACTTTTTTTGTAAAGTTTTTAAAGTTTCTTTAAAAAGCGAGGTTTGTCTTACTGGAGAAAATGTTCTGCAATACAGTGTCACAGACTCACACTGGCTATCGGCTCTGGGAAGTCATAATGACTCAATACGGGCCTGAGACTGACTTTTATAAAAAACAAAAAAGCAACATAACTTCTTGCTTTCTTTCTCTTTTTGTTTTCCGTCATGCATAAAGACGCCTGTCAAATCACACTTATTGCGGTATTAAACGTAGAAACCACTCAGTTTATCACACAGCGCCCCTAGTGGTCTGAGCCTGCCTCGCCCTGCCATCACAGGGCTGCAGCAGAGTGCACAGCTGTGGACGGCGGGTCTGCAGCGAGTCCTGCATCTGTCTCTGAGCCCGCATAACTCCCCTCACCGTGAATCCTGTGATGACCCAAAGGTGAGAGGTAAGCTCGCGCTTCCATTAACATTGTTTTCTTTTTTTGTTCCATTTTTAAACTTTATTTCATAGACAAGCTCGTGGAATTCATCAGCCCGTCTGTGGTTAATGCGTTGAACGAATTAGCGCCGAACTCCATTTACAAATGTAAAATTTGTATTGCCTGGAAAGCTGGAAAGCATATTTCAGTTTAAAACCCTGAAGTATCCTTTAGTTGGAGTTCCCCCTCAAATTCGGCTCTAATATTTTCTTATTTAAATCACATGTTGGAAGCATTAAGTACTAAAGCTTTGAAGTTGACAGTTTGATGAAATTATTTGTTCTGTAAGTCAGAACTTCTTAACACTGCATCACGTGCTGTGAATGCATTTTAATATCTTTAGAAAGATTAGTAAAATTAGACAGTGTCGTCGGTGCAGGATTTATTTGTAACCGGTTAACCAAACTTTAGAAGTAGACTACATTCCTGGTGGACTGATGTGCAACGGTAAAGCTACAGTGACTGTACTGCAAGTGGATAACATGATGGATTGGCTTCACATCAGCCCGTAATTTTCCTCCAGGTGTTCAGTCAGTATACACCTCGGACTGTGAACCTGGTGCCTGTAGGTGATATAGTGAGTGAATATTTTCCTTTTAGGACACTGACAAATGGGTTTTGCTTCAGAGTGTATCCAGCTTTCTGAAAGTAGTTGATTTGTGCAAAAGTACCCGCCAAACAAACTGCAGACAACTGCAAACCACTGCAAAGATACATTAAAACAACTTTTGTAGCACCGTCTTGGGCGGAGAGCACACCATGACTTCCGTCTTCCCTGCACTATTGCTGTTGTTGTTGTTGTTGCTGTCATTGAAGATGGGGCAGAAACACAAGGTGGTTATTGTATTGTTATTGTTATAAGGTCAGGTTATAGGACTGCTTTTTTTTAAAAAATTTGCACAATATCTCTAAAACTTCTGTTTCAGAGTGATGCTGAAAAACTTGTTCATGTGCCTGATTCTGCCAATGGTTTCTTCCTGTTAAAAGGGAGTTTTTGCTTCCCACTGTCACCAAGCGTTTGCTCCTAGGGGGTTGTCTGATTGTTGGGGTTTTCTCTGTGTTATTGTAGGGTCTTTACCTTACAATACAAAGCACGTTGAGGCAACTGTTGTTGTGATTTGGAGCTATGAATAAAACTGAATTGAACTGAATTGAAGAGATCCATGTGATAGAAGAAGGAAAAAAGGCCGAGAACTTAACAGATATTTCCTTCAGACAGACTGTTCAGACTCTAAGTTTACCATACTTTAACTGGTAAACATGAACGTGCTGCTATCATTATTATGATTATTCCTCGGTTAAATGTGTGACTGACAGCAGGCAGTGGAGTCAAACATGTCAAATCTATGACAAGCTTTACAGTTAGACTGTGCAGGAAGTATTAAATGTGTTTATTCCTATATAATACTCAAATAAATAACAGTTTTAGTTGCAATTAATTTTTCTTTCTGCCTCAGCACTAAATAGAGACAGGGCTTCTCAGAGCCCTGACTATATGCAACAGCCCTTCTGCTGCTAATGTATAACCCCTGAAATGGAAGTGGCATTCAGTCATTAAACTGGATTCCTGAATGTGTTACCCACAGACCTCCACAGTGTCATGAGGTTGGGCTGGAGTGGAAAAAGAGCAAATGAGCAAGTTTATTCCCGAGGCCCTGATGGACAGACTGAGACTGTGTCTGTGTGCCTAACCTTTATTTATTTAAATAACCTTGGTACAAATCTCTGCTTTTGTGCCTTGCATTGTAGGACAATGGTGGTAATTATGAGGAAGAGCAGAAAGCTTTCTGGAAATGAAAAGCAGCGACCTTCGGATGGCATGTGAATTTTGGTAAGAGATTTCGTGCCGCTGTGCGAGATGCTTACCCTCCCGAAGTTTACCCGATAAACAGCAAAAAAAAAGTTTGCAGCTGCTAAAACCATCTCTCATTTTTGCATTTCTATTTCTGCACAAGTAAATAAACAAGATATGAAGAGTAAACATGATATTTTAAAAGCTGCCAGACTCTAGTTTTGACAGAACAAGACCAGCTGCATGCTATAGGTTGGACCCAAACATGACTTATGCAAATCTACATGTTTGAGATCTGATTTTAGCAAATTTCCCAGAATGTTGCTCAGTGACTCACCGTAAGTGTCTGTGGGCTTCTTCTCTAACCTCTAAACTGGACCTAGCCCCTGTTTCTTCTTGTGTGTGTGAGTCTTTTTTTTATAGCTCCAGTAGAAAGGTAAACCTCAGTGACTGCAGGGTTTTCGAAAATCAACACAGCCAGTGTTTAAAGCGGAACGAACTGAATGTTTGAAGTGTTTAACATCAATATTTCTTTGTGACACGCAGACGTGCTTCACAGTGGAGCCCTATGTGCTGCACAAGGAGTCCATTGAAGGCGGTGACGTGGGTGGTGGTGGCGCTGGTTTTGGGGGTTAAGAGTTGTTGGGCTACCACTGTAGCCCTCCTCTGCAGCTGGTCTGTGATTAATGGAGCCCATTGGGGATTGGCTGGTGTGTTTGGATTAATTGATTGTGACAATATTAGAGTGTTGATATTGTGATATTCAGTAATAATATTTGCTAATAAGTTTGGAGGAAATGTGATCATAGGCAAATTTAGTTTTGCTCCGTGATAGATTTCTTATCAACAAAATGGTCAATAAGTTGATTTTGAACATAACTCGCAGTTTAATTGACACTGAAAATAATGCTTTCTAATACCTCAGACAAGCTGCGGGACAGATGTCAGTGTGCATGACTGGAAAATAAGTTTGCTAGTTCAAGTCTGAGCTGCTGAAGTTGATTTTACTAAATGTAACCAACGCCAAGATCTAATTTCCAAGAGTTCATCTACAAGTGCCACAAGTCACATAAACACAGGAGTGGATAACGAGTGCATAAAAGCAAATTGATTCAGAAACACAAGTTTAAAAAAGTTGTGTAATATTTAAACAAAAACTTACATTTTCTGAGATTAACTTCGCAAATTCACAAGGAAAAAAAGTCCTGGAGCTGCCCTGATATTAATGTGGTGCAAAAATGTAATATTGTCTAATATTATGAAGTTAAAATATGAGCAAATAATACAAAATCAATTTGTAAGAAGAGAATCTGAAAATATTCTGAGATTAAAGACACAAAAACATGGAAAAAATTGGTTTTTTATTTTGTTATCGAACCATTTTTCTTGACTTCACAAGCACAGATGACGCCTCTAAAAGGGGACGTCAGAAATATTTTGACATGATGATGCCAGAATTTCCAAATATGGGATAAATAAAGTACTTCTAAACTTATGAGCGCATATTTATCCAACAGTAAACAGAGTGGCACTTATATCCTACTCAGTTTGAGCATTCAAAGTCTCATTCACCCAAGCTTTTATCGAACATTCACACACGCACACACACACACACACACACACACACACACACACACACACACACACACACACTCAGATGGATGCATCTAGGGCAGGGGTAGGCAACTCCTGGCCTCAAGTGCCGGTGTCCTGCATGTTTTAGATATCACCCTGTGTCCACATACCTGAATCAAATCATTAGTTCATTCCCAGGTCTCTGGAGAACTTCAAGACATGTTGAGGAGGTAATTTAGCCGTTTGAATCAGCTGTGTTGGATCAAGGACACATCTAAAACCTGCAGGACACCAGCACTCAAGGCCTGGAGTTGCCTACCCCTGATCTAGGGCAACTTGAGGTTCAGTATCTTGCCCAATGAAGCACATGGATTGTAGTAGTTGGGAATCAGTCCACTGACTTTTGCTTGGTCAACCTGAGCTGTTGAAGTTTTTGCTGACATAAAATAGCTTTACACATTCATAATTAAGAATAAGCATATTCTGAATGGCATAGCATTTAAAAATTGTATTTAAGGTGACTTACATATGCAACGATTTCAAATTAACAACAGGTTAAATGATTAAATGTTCATCAAAGAGGGTAAAAAGCGAGCAAATATGTGCAAAAATGTTCAAACGTACCACATACTAAACTTTAATATAGCAAATACACTGAGACTAAGATGCTTTTAAAGAATGCTGGGAATCCCAAGCCACTGAAGGCGCTTTGAACCATTATATTCAAGGTGATACAGAAGTTCATATTCACTTGTTTAGCTGACAGTTTGTTGGCTGTCTTTTAGCCCCCACCCAAAGCCCACTGTCCTCTATAATGTTCCGAGCTGGTTGTTTTTCACCGGTGCTGCTTCGGCTTGCGCTGAGGCTCCCCTGCCGCCTCACCGTGCCTGCAATCTTTCAGCCTCAGCGCTGACAGGAGGGGCAGAAAAAACACAGCCGGAGGAGGTCATCCTGAAGTTTGCACAGGAGCGAGCCATTCATCCTCTCAGGGGGTGGGGTGGTGGTGGTGGTGGTAGTGGTGGGGGGTTTGGTTCTCCGCTGTGGTGAGACTGAGGCTGGGAGAGATGAATATCCTGCCCTGTTAAAGTTGGGGATGAGACTGGACAGTGTTATTTGTCTCTTAGGCTCCGCCGGGCCCACGAGAAGCTAAACGAGCCTGTCGTTTTTCAGTGTGTTTGATTTATCGGTGCCATTAATTTCTGAACAGGAGGTCACCCCTTCGCCTTATCAGATTGGCAGCCACTTGTACAGCCGCGCCTGGCTGCTGTTTCTGTCAACAGTGTGAGGAGCTGTCATATTTCCTGCTTGCTGGCTTGATAGAGCGTCCGCACAGAGCTGGTAAAGCACTGCGCAGATATGATGGTGTGCATCCATAGGAGAGCTATTTGATCTTAGTCCGTCATACAGCCCGCTGATCAGGCTCATTACAGCCAGAAGATTTCTGTATTTATCATTTTAACGACAGAAACAGTATTTGCGATCATTTATGCCTTTTTGCATTCCATTTATTAGTCCTTAAATTTCATGATGCACTTAGATATGCCCAGAATTTTTATGGTGGGTGAGTTTCGGCCTTTCCTGTACTCAGCAGTGGTCAGTGGCAGCACGGTGCAAGCTGTCCATAGCATGCCAGCAGCTGTGTTCGCTTGCTTAAGCAAATATCACACATGTATAAGGAAGCAAAAAACCTTTCAGGAATGACAGAAAGAATGTGATTATGCTTCTAAGTTTGAAGGAACCTGGACGGGCAAAGATCATAAAGCACACAGCGGTGGAGAGTGGAACATCAAAGATATTAGATGTAAATTAATACAACAGAAAGATTGGACTGCATTGCCATTTCTAAGGTTGTAATTTAAAGACGCCGCGTGTTGAATTGGAAAATGTATATCTTATTTCCTGCACTGGATGTAGATTTCTGCATTTTTATTCAAACAAATACCCTTACCTCTTTTTATTTCTTTGAGTATTTCCCAGTAAAGACACAAGCAAATACACACACACACACGCAGCATACTGATTTTCCCCATTCAAAAATGCCATTAAAATGCCGGGATCTCTCAAATATATTGAGTCTCATATCACCGAGAAGCCTCAGTCTCTCTAGATGCAACATATTTACAATTCTTCCCATCCAAAGCTCAAATGTGAGTGCAGAGTCTTTTTTTTCCCACCCGACTGTCGTACTATTAACTTTCTTGCAATTGCCATTCCAAAGTGGATTGCAATCTGTTCATACTTATTAACACACGTCAAATCACTGGTCACCCCAAGGATAGCTGTAAACGCGTCTGGTTCCCAGCTCTTTCCAAATGCTTCAGAGTAACAGTAAAAATGCTCTTCCAATAACTACATGACCAGAAAGAATAAGTCAAATTACCAGTGGTGGATTTGCATTGATGACAGACAGGTGGAATATCAGGGGAGAGAGTGTGTAGCTGATAGTCTATGGCAGGGGTGTCGAACTCCAGGCCTCGAGGGCCGGTGTCCTGCAGGTTTTAGATCTCACCCTGGGTCAACACACCTGAATCACATGATTAGTTAATTACCAGCCCTCTGGAGAACTTCAAGACATGTTGAGGAGGTAATTTAGCCATTTAAATCAGCTGTGATGGATCAAGGACACATCTAAAACCTGCAGGACACTGGCCCTCGAGGCTGGAGTTCAACACCTGTGGTCTATGGTAATGTAATAAATGGTATAAGCCTGTATCTCGTATTAAGTGAACAGTTATGTATACTCTCCGGTAGGGCAGGGCAATATGGCCAAAAATATTTATCATGATATATATTTAAAAATTTGTGATAACAAGATAACTGACGATACAATTGACTTCTCTTTCCACATGCTGAATGAGCATCATATCCCTGGCTAAACAATGCATCACTGCATTAGTTAGTTCCTCCCAGCGTTTACTACTTTTGTCATTAGAGATGCAGTAGGACTGGGCGATATGACCCAAAATTCATATCTCGATATTCTTTAGCTGGATGGCGATATACGATATATATCTCGATATTTTTTAAAGCCATAAAGTAAGAACAAAAAGAGAGTTCTTAGTCACACTGTGTCTCAAATCTCACACAGGCACTTTTATTAACATACAGCATAGATGTACAAGAAAAAATTACTCAGAAATAAATGATCAGCATTTATTAAATAATAATGCTCCATAAATAAAATAAAACAATGTTGTTTTTGTGCATAACAAAGAGCTCACAATTGTGCAGTCAAAATGTAAACTAACAGACGCTGAGCATAATAACAAGCAGCTGCTCTGTTCCCAGGTTCTACTGCGTGACTGACAGCCTGGAGTTTGAAATCCTCTTTGTAACCGTGTCTCTGAACAGGTGCCATTTATGGTCCTTATACACACAGTAAGGTAATATTACGTTGAAGCAGAGTACGTATCACTCCGCGAGGCTCCTTGGTAGCTATAATGCTCCAACAGTCCTTTAAGCAGTGCAGCTTTCGTAGCTTACCAAAGTCGTACCAAAACACTTTTTGAAAGGTTTCTGAGCACTGTGTACCACATAAAATCGGTTTGCGGTCAGTAAGCACAACAAGAATTCATACATAAGGCACACTGTCGACATTTTGAGAAAATGAAAGGATTTTAGGTGTCAACGCGTTAGCCCGGTTAGCTTGTTAACACGTTGACGCCGTTCAGCCTCATGCACGGGGCGATGCGCGGTAACTCGTTAACAGATATTTGCCCCGTTAATGTAGTTATGGCGTTAACGTCACGCTGACAGCACTAAAATAGTAATCTCCAAATGTTTTCTTTTTACCGACCAGCTCCTCTGTGATAGCTGCCGTGTCCATCTTGTCGTTGCCTGCAGGTGAAGCGATGGGGGCGGAGGAGCTGTGTTCAGTGAAGGAGAGAGGCGAGGCAGAGTAACGTTGCGTAGAGACACAGTGGACGAAAGAGAGGAAAACTTGCGGCTCCACAAGTATAGTTATAACGTAACGTAGACTACATCGATATATAAACGATATTGTCACATCTCATATCTCGTATAAAACTGTGTCGATATATTTAAAAACTCGATATATTGCCCAGTCCTAGCGTGCAGCTATTTAAAGCTACGCCAATTGTTTGTTGAGTCAGCTTCTTTGGTCTCACCACCGTGCTAGTTGAAGCGGACGTTTCTTCACGTGCTGAAACAGCTTTGCTGTACTCCAACAAGTGCTTCTGGTTCGAATGATGAAATAGGTTTGTGGTGTTTCCTCCCTTTGCCCCCATGGACCGCTTCCATGTTCTACAAAATTTTTTGCTTTGGTGGGTGTCTGACGGATGAAAACCAAACCAGTTCCAAACCACTGAAGTTGCAGCATTTTTACAAACCAATTTTGGTTCATCTGATTCATTCGACAATCCGCTTTCGCCCTTCTCATTCTCCGTCGCCGCCATGCCTGTTCGCCATGTGCATATAAGCGTATGAAAACAAAGGCACTGCGCATGCATGTTTTACCCATATTCTAGCATGATATTTCATTTTCTTATCGTTGCCTAACATTATACCGGTATTACCGTGAAAGGTATAATATGGCCCAGCCCTACTCTCCGGACATTCCTCCGACCCCTCATTGCTTACTTCCATGTTCATTTGATCTGCCAAAGGCATGTGTAATTACCAGGTATCCACTAGTGATACTCTGGTATTGATCTGATACCAAGTTACTGTCTAACTAACAAGTAACTAACAAAAAAGGTTCAGATATTTTTCACAGAGTGTGTTCAGGGTATGATAAGCATCAATCTAATCGCACTGGTATCAATCTGATACCAGTGACAACAAGATACCAGTGGTATCGACTAGGGCTGGGCTATATCATACCATTCACGCTAATACTGGTGTAATTTTGGGCAACGATAAGAAAATGAAATATCGCGATAGAATATGGGTAAAACGTGCATGCGCAGTGCCTGTGTTTACATACGCACATGGCGGTGACGCAGAATGAGAAGAGCGAAAGCGGATCGTTAAATGAAACGGATGAACCAGAATTGGTTTGTAAAAATGCTGCAACTTCAGTTTGGCTTTCGTCCGTCAGATACACAACAAAGCACTATTTTTGGTGGCGCATGCTAGTGGGCCGTTGTTATTACCATGTTTTTTGGAAAATACGGCACACTTAAAATCAATCCTTTGATTTTTCTGAAAATTGACAGTGGTTGTAAATAGAAAATAAAAGTCTAATGATACTGTAAAGATACTGCTTTCTATAATCCTGTGTGCCTTATGTATGAATTCTGGTTGTGTTTACTGACCTCGAAACAATTTTATGTACACGGCGCTCGAAAATCTGTCAAATGTTTTAGTACGACTTTGCTGAGCTACGAAGCCGCACCGCTTGATGGATTGTTGGAGCATTACGGCTATCGTAGGCAGGCGTCTCGCGGAGTGATACGTACTGTGCTTCAACATAATATTACCGTATTGTGTGTGTATAACCTCTTTTTAAGTTTAGTGGATATTATACATGGTTATGCTGAGGATATGTCGGCCAATTTCCACTGGAAATGACTTTTGGTTAAACTGTCAGCAAGGAATTTGCACTGTTACGTTTTTATATAACTTTAATGCACATAAAAAACAGCTGCTTGTTTAAGTGAAAATACATTGATGGGGTTTTTTGCACTAATAAACTTGTGGAGTTGTAAAGTATTTTGTCTAGTGTCAATTATATCGTCAGTTATATCGTTATCGCAAATTTTCAAATGTATATCGTGATAAATATTTTTGGTCATATCGCCCTGCTCTAGTATCGACTATCAATATTTGGATTGATCCACCCGCCTCTAACATCCACTGGATGAAGTTTCTGTAAAGCCTGATGGGAAAACCAGGCTGGCTCACAGCTGTCAATATTAAATTTATTCACTGCATCAAGAGTTAAAGAGTTAGACTCATGTTTTCTGACATGATCTCTAATTATTCTACAGCTAACACAAAAATCCACAGCTAGTTTCTTTAGGGTATTTAAAGTATTCGTATTCAGTTGTAAAAGTACTCGTGCTTGTGTTTGAACTTTTTTGCCCTTAATGGGTCACAGTCAGTTAAATTTATTAGCGGATGTTATCACAGTTTTCTGCTGGGCATCGGGTCTCTCAAGAGGGAAGTCTGAATTTCTTTGTTTAGGCAAACGAAATGTTTGTCTGAACTAATGGAATTTGGTGTTGACTCTGTCTCCTGATTCATTTACACATCGGTGCTACTGCAGCTGTGTTCAACCAACACCAAGTCTTACTTTAGTATCCAGATGATTTCAGATGTAGCTGAGAGCACTTAACCTCTTTTTTGTCTGCCTTTGTGCCTGCTGATTAAAGCGTAAATAGTTAGTTTGAGAGTTCGTGCATCACTGTGTTTTAATTCTTAGCACTAATGTTAAAGGTTTTGCCATAAACACAACATTTTCTTTTACTTCAGAATGCTTCTCAGATAGAAGTGACATTTTCCTATCATCCATTATCTATCTGCTGCTGATTGTTTTTGCCACACTATATAATATAGCAAACCCAGCAACACTTGGTGCGTGTTTAAGGTGGTTTCAAACCATGTTAAAATGCTCAAATTTACAGCAATAAAAGGGCATTTTTTAAATAACTTATCCACCTTCATAACTGAGTTACGGGTGTGGTCACTGGAAGTCTCACTCCATCTGTCTTGTAACTCAAGCTTCGCTGTTAGCGTTTTGGTAGTACCAGGGACGTGTTAGTCCCTCCCTGTGGTGGCCTTTCTCATGGTTATAAGAGTGTGAAAGAGAAAGCGAAAGTTAAATGTTAAACCACCCCTCCACCTCCACCAAAAAAAACAAATAATTCAGTACACAATCCTTTTTTTATATTGTTTTTTGTCAATTGCCTTTATTTGATAATGATAGTAGCGACAGACAGGAAAGTGAAGAAAGTGGCAGGGCAAAGCTCCACAGGTTAGATTGGAACCTAGGTTGCTGCCGTCTGGAAATTGAGCACTTGGTTACCTGCTCACCCTTTATGTGCAGCTTTTTCATCTGATTTCCGTGCTTATGTTTTGCTGCTCTCCTCTGCTCGCTGTTTCACCACGTGTATCTCCTCTGCTCCACTGAGCACACATGAAAGAGGGCAAAGGAGAGAAGTGCAACTTATCTCTTGAGCACTCCTAGTGTTTTAAGTGCTCAAAAGGGCTTTGAGTGCTCAGTTAAAGGAAAGAAGAGCTTTGTAAGTACCAGTCCATTTACTATTGATCACGATGGTGGGCTCACGCACAGCTTTCTCATTGCTTGTTTTGTCCTTTTAATGTATTTTTCCAATACTAACTGGGAATCATGATTTTCACCAGCTTTTGAGTTATTTGTGCTTGTGTGATAAGATGATCGATTGATTTGGCGTATGGCTGCTTTGATCCAAAGCCAGCCCCTTTAGCTCAAGATTAAAGGTGTCCCCTTAAATGCCATTTGCTTTAGCTTGAGATTATAGACTGAATAAAACATGCACGTAGCTTCCAAGTCTGAAAAGTGAAGCCAAAGTGGAATCTGCCTTAAAACCAGAGGACAGTGTTTCTGGTTGGTCCACTGCTGAACAAAACATCAAGTACATTTTGTAAATTATGGTTATTACTAGAGCCAGAAAGGAGGTTTATCCCGGGCATGCTCATTGGCTAACGACGTGCCCATCGCAAATCAAGCGGCGTTTTCATTTTCACAGTCAGCTTCAAAAAGCTTAAACACTCCCCGCTGTTGTTAATCAACAGGTGACACCACAGTGATGATGTCTATATTTTATATACACTCTATGCTCAAGATGCTAGCTCTGATTATTCTTTAGGACTCATAAAAAGGTGTCGGTCAGCAGTTACTTTGCCTGCTAATCAGCTACTCTTCATCAGTGCATCAGTCTGAGGTGACTATAAGTGAATAACAGGACATGTCGATAAGTCATCAGTCTTAAATGCAGTGCAAAAGCACAGCAATACTGAGCTTGTAACAAACCACAACTAATTCAAACGCTCAAGCTGGCTCCCGCCATACTGTGACCTAATTCTTTAACAGAATCTAAAACTGGATCTCACACGGGGCAGAACATCTCTGTCTATTGAGTTAACAGTTTGCTCTGCACAGATAGAAATTCTTTGCCCCCCTCCCTTATTTTCCCCATCACAAACACACACACACACTCACACACCCCTTTACCTCCCCTCACCTCCCTGCACACTCTCTGGTCAGCGTGCCACTGTGTGCCGATGTGTAACAAGTTCTCCCTCTCTTGTTTTTCATACCTTCCTTTCTCTCTCTCTCTCTCTGTCTCTCTGTCTCGCTCTCTCCCACCATGTGAAGCGCCGGGATCTGTGCCACGCTCGTTCATCTGCCGAATCTGTCTGGTGCTGATGGTGAACTAGTAAGTTTATTTTCTTCTGTGTGATATTTGTGCGGCGTGTGTGCGTTGCTTTCACATATCCCATGCGGAGATTGGCTGCATCAGTGCAACTGCTTATTCTTTTGTGTTGTCCTGTCCATTCTGTCTTTGTGTCTACTTTTTTCTGCCTGTTTTTTTTCCTTCTGCCTGCCTGTCAGTTTTCGTGTCACTGCAGGCTCATTTCTTCTCTAATCATCTATAATATGACCCTTCACCTACCCCTCCTCTTTTTCCCCCTCGCTCGTCTTCAGCGTACATCACCCTAGCTGTGACTTTGGAGACTACATGTGGGGATGTGTTTGTGTAACGTGTAGTGGATGTTTCCTTTGTTCTGGTTAAAGCATAAGTGCTAAAACTGACAGAGGAATGGGGTGGAGAGAAGCATGGGAGACAGAGGAAACTCCCAGCCCTGGATCAATACTCCTAGTCTGGGTTATTATGTCTGAATGTGTGCGTGGGTTTTTTTTTTTCCCCACTTCAGTAATGAAGCCTTTCTGAAGCAAAAGCCACATGTTGCACGTGTGCAAGTGTAATGTTCCTGTTTGATGTTTTCCCACAGAGCAGCATGCTTATTTATTTCTATTTTTAAAATTGCAAAGAGTCGCCTTTTACTCTTCAATTAATTACTGACATCATGCTGTAATCTAGTTAATCACAGCACCAACAGTTTGCTGATTAATGTCTTCGGGGTGTTTTTACACTATGAGCATGATTTATGGAAATTAGTCGTTGGTGGAAAATAGTAGCCATGATCATTTTTTCTGGTGGGTTATAAGGACCAGGTCTTATGAGATTTTTCATGACAGCAGCATCGGTTATGTGCAGTGGATTAGTAATTAAAATGCTCAGACTGTCAGCCACCCAAGAAATTCAAAACCCAAGACAATCATATTTGGAATGATAATATTAACTCAGTTTGTATTTGCCGTGCACAGTTTTGGGGAGTAAGACATTTACGAGTCATTTTAATCAGTTACTATGAATGAAATTAAAGCTGATAATCGGAAGGTTGCCCATTCGGACAGTCTCGGCCGTTGTGTTCTTGGGCAAGACACTTCACCTACCGCCTACTGGTGTTGGCCAGAGGGGCCGATGGCGCGATATGGCAGCCTCGCTTCTGTCAGTCTGCCCCAGGGCAGCTGTGGCTACAACTGTAGCTGCCTCCACCAGTGTATGAATGTGAGAGTGAATGAATAGTGGCATTGTAAAGTGCTTTATTATTATTAGTAAAGGGATTATATGTAGAACACAGTAGCCTTGACAATATAGGGCTTTTAGGACCAATATCAGAAGTTGGTGATTTAAAAGTCAGATATAACAGGCAATTCTGTAGGTCACATGAAACACAAACAGATTTCCCTAAAATTATTGTGTAGTTATTTATTTACTCGTTTAGGAGTTCAGCATGTCTCTCTGCAGACTGTAGGGAGTTACAGGCTGCCCGTCTACCTGCAGAGATCGTCTCTTCTCAGATGGAGGCAGTGTCCCAAGTTTGTGGTACAACAAGGGCTACTCTTGCTTGTGCTGTTGTTGTACCATTGGTCAGCCATGGAGAAGAGCAAGGTTATAACGAACAAAGTCAAACCCGTCTTTGATGTTTTTTCACGCTTCTCCTGTCACTCCTTTGGCTTGTCAACCAATCAGCTTTTGACTGACATAGAGTTGAGCTACTGAAGCGTTACACTCTGCCCAACTCTGGTCAGATGATCTGGTTATTGTGTTTGTGGCGTTCCAATCACGTGTGTTACCAACAGGGTAGTTCTCAGAGTGCCCTCTGGTGGACAAACTATGCAACATCAATCCTCATAATATGGTTAAAGTTTCTTATATCTCTTCTTTACTTTTTAAATTTCATTTCATTTGTTGGCTAATATCGGCCCATTCATTCAAGACATAAAATTAATTTCGTTATTTTACATCTTTTGACCATAAAGGCTGGCTGTCCTTTGGTATTTCGTGACAGCATGAATAAGAATTTTTTTGGGGAAAAATTTGAGTGGATTGGGATTTTTATTAGTTTGCCAACATATCGTTGTGCACCATCTGTCGTCTACCAGTCAAATCACTAGGCATTGCTTGGAAGAGTCTGACAGTAGTTTGTTTTGACTGCACTTATGGCCATGTCTTGATGCATTCTCAATCATCCAGGAAAGTAAATCTCCAAAAGTTGATTCTGTTCATCCGGACGTAGCGTTTTCGTCACTCATCCAGGTGACTTCTTCAGTCTCAGCTGACTGCAGGTTTCCCCAATCTTATAAACAGTACGTTTGCATAATGACTGAAATCAGCCCACTGAAAGAACAATGGCCTGGGAGGTCAGTTCCTTAATCTTGATTATGCAAATCGTCATGACCATTGATCAACAACCACTGATCAAAGACCACTGATCAATGGCCATGAGCACCATTCACAGATAGTTGGGGAATGGCTACAATCACAGCATTGTAAGATGGCGAAAGATGTACCCTTAGGCCCGTCCTCGATTCAGAGATGGTCTTTCCCTTTTCACGTAAGTCAACTTTTGGAGACTTATGGCCATGGTGTCTACAATTCCTACTACTACTACCAGTACTGTACAAATCTCCTCCAACCAGGCCAGAAATAGTATAATAACAACAACTATAGCTCTGTGACCAGCAGTCTGCTTCAGTCCTGGTAGACCTGTTGGGCAAGATTGGTTTTCAGTGCTGGAAGTTCACCAAAAAATGTTCTTTCTGAAATTCTTTCTGAATTTTTTCTATGCCTGAATACTGCTCTTTGTTCCTTCACATACTGTTCAGTATGTGAAGGAACTCTTAATACAGATTAGAGAGGTGTGGATTGATCTCTATGATTTGTTTTGGCAGCTGCACTTTGTAATCTAAACCGTGTTAGCACTTGAGTTTAAAGTTCATCTTGGCGGATCAGATCAAAAGTGGACAGTGGTCAATACAAATGTAAACAAGCGCTAAGACTCTTTAATACCAAATGTTAAAACACTCATAAAGGATGTGTACAATTTAACACATCGGCGTTGTCTGCGCTCTTATAACATGTGAATTAATGTATTTCTGTTCTTTATGGGAGGACTTTTGTTGAATGCATCCATCTTCTGCCTTCCAAATTCAGGGTGTCCCAGTGGTCACAGAGCAAGAGGCAGGGTGCACCCTGGCCAGCTCACCACTTTGTCACAGGCCTAACAAAGACGCCCACATTCAAGCCTAGATGTAATTTAGAATCACAAATTAACTTAACATGCAGCTGAATACCCCAGTTGTGCGGTGGTTAGCACTCATGGCACAGTTTGGCACCTTTGTAAACCATCTCCTCCATATCAAGAGTGTTTGTAGCTTCTGCACAGCTCCTTAAATATTGATTATCAGTCTTGCCTTGAAGTGAAACACAACTACTGTCTTTTAAAAATTTTAGATCAATGCAAGCATTAGAGCGCAGCTCCGTCTCTGCATCATCCACTCTGAGATAATCATTAGCAGTCATGCATACTACATGAACTGTTACTAACGTTTTTGCCATTCAGAGCTAAGTAAGTAAAAATACATCTGTTGATAGAGCAGATGACATTAGGGTTGGCATTAAAGTAGCTATAGGCTGTAAATTAACCAATTATTGATATAAACATCTTGATCAGTGACACCACAACTCTTCAACAACTGCTTAATGGATAAAACTAAAAGTTTGATGCATAAAAATGTTAAATAAATTGTTGTTGTGGTACCGTTCAAGCGTAGCTAAGGCCATTGGATGTTTGTTTTTTGTGATTTTTCCATCACCCTGGCTTCACATTGAAATTCATGTTACAGGGAATGAGCTGTCCAACCAGTAATCTTCAATCATGTCTACTGACAGAGCGGCTCCCTTCAAGTGGGGCAGCGGGTATTGACAGAGAGTGATTGCAGCTGTACGTGTTTGGTTATACATCCCAGTCGTGTCATCTGGCAAAAAAGCAAAGCGAAAGAAATGGAGATCATGATAAGAGGACGGAGGGAGACGGGGAGGAGCGAGGAGAGAGATAGGAAGAGAGGGATCAGTGCAGCTGTGTGCCTCTTTAGGATTCCTGCACTCTACCTCCTCTCGCCCGGGCCAAACCGGCATCATTAGGTTTGGCAAATTACCCGGGCGGCCATTGTGGCGCAGCCATGGCACGTTAGTGTGTCTTTTTAACTGTGGCTAAACTCAGTCTATTCACTTGTAAAAGAGAGCAGCCATTGGCAGATAGTTGGCAGGTTGCACAGAGAGGCCATTCACCCCGGTAGGAAGGAGCTGAGAACACTGCCTCGGAAATGGTCCTCTCTGAATATTTTGATGGAGGGACTTTGGGTGCCCTCTCAGTGTCCATTTGCTCCAGCTAACAAATCTCCATCAACTGACTTCATTGGTAATCAATATCAGTGCTCCTTATAGGTGAGGGCGAGCAGGAGCTGCGGTCAGAAAGAGAATTTTAGCAATTTGATTCAGTGTTGTTTTGATGTTGTCTTTTCTTCCTTTTTTTACTCAAGGAGGAATTTGGAGTTTGGAATCCAGTTTTTTTTGTAGTGGGGTGTAGTGGGGTGGGGGGTTGGTGTTCACTCTGTCTTTTCATGATAGTTGGACGCTGTCCAAAAACTCGGGTGGAGAGAGTTTAGACAAGAGGCTGATATACAAGGGTCAGATGCTGGACTCCCTCCTTTTATTTTTGATGCCACGCAGGAACAAATTATAGGGCTTCTGAATGAAGAAATAATTACTCGTTATTAATTTCGCTGTCATAGAGTTCCTCCGTGAAGAGGACATGTCTGGATTTTAATGAAGCACACTTAACACGCGTGTGTCTTAACACAGTGTTGTCGGGTGCTCGGTTTGTAGCTGGTGTGGCGGAAGTGCTAAAAAGCAGTTTCAAGGTCTTCTGTAGTGCGTCTTTTTGTAGGCAGATCACGACATGGATAATTACCTATAATAGCTGTTTTGCAAGAAATGAGGGAAGAGGTTACTCATGCTGACAGAAAAGGAAACGGCCCCTTCACAGTTGCCGAGCTGACGTATTAAAGCTTAATAACCTGCCGGTCACATGGCTCACAAAAGAGGTTCATCCATGCCTTGTTTTTTTACTTAGAGTCAACTCAAGCCCTCGGACCACACTCCATAAAGGGGCCATCTCTTTGGCCTCTATCAGAGTCCTCCTAAGTTCTCTGGGATACGCTTGTTTAGTTCTTCTAAGAGGAAAAAGTCAAAGTGAGCTTGCATGGTTCCTCAAATAGAGGCGGGGGGAAGTTCCATGTTTCTTAAATTTTGCATGAACATCACTGTGAATCACTCTGGCATCAGCAGAAGTAGTTGACACTCAGAGACAGAAAAAAAGTTGTTGTCAAGAAATCTCACAAACTTGAAGGAAAAAAAAAAGCAGCAGGGAAAGAGTCCAGAAAGAAAAATGGAGGATTTGACAAAGGCCTCTGCTGTGTGAAGTTTGTACAACTGTGACAAAGTGCTGCAGAGGCACTGCTGCTCTGTCCAAACACTTGTCAGTGTGTCACTACACACATTTCCACTTAAATGTTAAACCAGGGGAGAAACGTCAGCGGCTTCTACTTGTGTAGCTGTAGCGTGTAAGGGGAAGGAGAACAGGGGGGAAAAAGCTTTTTTTTTTATACTTTTCCTGACTTTTCTAAGGAGTCGATGGATCATTTTTACATGTTCAAACAACCAACAACGAAAGAAAACAAACTGTCTGGCTTCTGAAGACATGACACAGCCTCTTTTTGAAGGTTTGTAATAATGCCCTGTGTGGGTCACTTCTGCAAAGTTGTTGATCCCCCCCCTTCTCATGGCTTACAGGTTGCATTTATACAAGTACCTGTTGCAGTAAATGAAAGAAATCTGTCAACACAACACTTTGATGTTAAATTACTTTACTTAATTGGGGGGAGGGGTGTCTTTATCAGTAGGAAAACTTAAAAAAAAAGCATAGTCAAAGTCTGAAATTTAGCCTCCTTCACATTTAGAAGGAATTTATTTCCAACATTTTTCACTCTGAACATGGCATGGTCATTCTGAGTATGAGTGGGAGGTCTCTGGGTGAAAATGCCTTGCTGATGTCAGAGGTCAGAGGAGAGTAGCCAGACTGCTTTAACCTGAAAGGAAAGCAACAGTAACTCAAATAACCTAGAGCTGCGCGATTGTGATTATCACTATTATTCTGATTGATATTAAGATTACAGTTAAGTTTAGTTATTTATCCTTTCATTTTAATGACAGAAATGTTTTAATTGTACTGTTATGTAAACACTGCTTTCACATTCATGTTCCTCTACGATCCTGCTGATGTACAATACCAAAATTATGTAAATACAATTAACTTTACTAAAACTTAACATGAAATTAAATCAGCAAGGCACTACTTTCATTTTTACATTGTGCTGCACTTCTTGGTTAGTCAGTTAGTTAAAACACCTTCACAAAATCCCATTTTTACTTGACCTGCACTGATGATTGAGTGCATCCTAGAAGCAAAATATAAAGTCTTCCACTCCATTTTTTTTCCAAACCATTATGATAGTTTGTGTACAATGTCGGTTTTGCCAATTTAGAAAATTAATTGCATGAGGGGAAAACATCTTTTGTCCACGATGATCCTTCATTACTCACCATGTTTAGTGGACACATATCTTTGGCCAAAAAGCATGCGATTGCCTCGATGATTTCAATAGGTCTTTGTGTGCTGGACGGATATGCAGACACGCATACAGGCTCGCTTTTATGGACGCCTGAGTGCACGGCGGATGATTCACTTTTGCAAATATTGCGTTGTTTCTCTTGTCCTTCATGCGTTAATAATCCTGCAGTTTGTGGTGCGTTTTCAAGCAGTTGTAATAAATTATCGTGCAGACGCTGTAACTTATTATTAGTTAACATCACTTGCCCTAAATCCAAAGTATTTCCAAACGTGTGATGATTTGCTCTGAGGGACAAGCTCTTGGTCTTCTGCTGTGCCAGACATTTGATTTTTGTTGTGTATCTGTCTGTTAATGTTGCGGTACTCATCTAGACTACAGCAGAAGAAAAGGAAACTGAGGCTACAGTTTGCACGGTCTCACCAGAATTGGACAACAGAAGATTGGAAAAATGTTGCTTGGTCTGCTTTGACATTTGGACGGTAGACTCAAACAAACGAAAGCATGGATCCATCCTTCTATCAGTGCTGTAATGGTGCATGGGCACACTCTAACCGAGCACTGTTTATCCACCACAACCTGTTTGAGTATTGTTGCTGATCATCACTTTATGACCACAGGGTACCCATCTTCTGATGGCTGGAAGCACCTCAAAAGCTCAAATCACCTGTTGAACATGACAATGAGTTCACTGCACATCAATGGCCTTCATACTCCTGACACACACCAGCTCTCAATCCAGTAGAGCACCTTTTGGATGTGGTAGAATGGGGGATTCCCATCATGGACGTGCAGCCAACAAATAAGCAGCACCTGTGTGATGCTGCTGTGTTAATATGGAGTGTTTCCAGCACCTTGAATCTGTGCCGTGAAGAATTAAGTTTGTTCTGGAACCAACAGTGGTAAGAGTGTGACTCCAACCAAGATATACCGATTAAAGTGGCCTGCATATATCATGATAGATTTTAATATAAGAATCAAACTATCTGTACTGCAGGAAAAGTTCAAGCACATTTAAGCTCTGTATTGACTCTGAGTGCCATTTGGTGTGAATGTGTAAGGGGAATTAGTTTAACCTTTTTTGCCAAGTAAAGCTGTTTTTTTTTTTTTTAGCTTAAGAAACTTCTACAACTCAAGTGCGGCAATAAATGTCAAAGTAAATTACAATGGCAGATAAAGAGTCTATATATGGGCACAGATGTGAAAGTGGAAGGTAGCCATGAGCTGATTCTGTTTGCAGGGTTGGTTTACATCGCAGGACGTGATGGACAACAGACCCGTCTCCCAGGCTAGTGCTGCTAATGACTCTGAGGCCACTTGTAGTGACTACTTTGGTCAGGAGAAGTTACTTTCAAAGTCACATTTGCTAGTAACGAGCACAATCCTTAACCGCTTGTTTGGATCCATATAGATGCTCACGTGATAACACAGTAAATGCTTAATTGCATTGCTGTGTATCTCCTTTAAATATTTAACAGATGCAATTTCATTCAGTCTTGCCTCAACAAGCTGCAGAACAATCAATACAGTAGTTTGCAATTGTGAAACAATTCCAGAGCAAATCTAATCTACCAAAACATCTATGTTTAAAAGGCATCCCAATAAAATGAAAAGCATACAGAAAAAATATTCAGCCTTAAATACTGCTGCAAAATTTGAGTAGAGGTTACAGTTTAATGTCTTTGTGTGAGGTTTTGGAGTTGCTGCAGGAACATGAAGTTATCTTCATGTTTCAGCAGACGCACAAGCATCTTAGATTTGTAGTGTGTAGTTTTGTCCGCAAGATGTTTGAATCAGCTTTCGCTGTTGCAGAGGAATCACATGGAGAGGCACCAGTGAAGTAGGAGAGACAAATTGGCAGGCAGCAGGGGTTTGAGTACACACCTGTCATGCTTAGCTGTGTTGATACAGGGCGGCCCAGTCCTCAGCTTTATTTACTGACATGGCCCTGCCTTAAAATCTTGGCCGTGTTGCTCCAGTGTGGTGGTCACATGTTCACTTTGTGTTCCCGGGTGATTATTTTTCCCCACACAGTCCAAACACGGACCGGTCACATGAATTGCAGACTCTGTGTTTCTAATCCCATCACAAGTTGTTATTTCTTTAAGGTGTTTTTCTATCGCAGCCAGCTACACGAGTGAATGAATGTTCAGACATGCTCCGTCTCTGGGAAAACAGCTCTCTGATTTTATTTTTGAAGCAATTTATTTCCAACTTTCTATAACAAATTCAAAGACTGTAGCTCAGGTCCGTCTGCCACTGTCGGGTCCATAATATTACATCGAATCACTCAAGCCACATTTAGAAGCATCACACGACCATCTACTTATTTTATGTGTAACATATGTCCTCTGTACTGATGCGGTCATTTGCTTACTTCAGATTTCAATTAAATTCAGCTAATCCAATGTTTTTTATATACTGCCAAATCACAACAGTCTCCTTAAGGCGCTTTATATTTATAAGGTAAAGACCCTGAAACAATACAGAAAAAACACCAACAGTCAGAGCACCCCCTATGAGCAAGCACTTGGCGACAGTGGGAAGGAAAACTACCATTTAAACAGGAAACCTCCTGCAGAACCAGGCTCAGGGAGGGGCAGCAATCTGCCCTACCTTTTTTTTCAGATTATATTAAATTCATATGACTTATGTTGAAACATTTCAGGAAAAAAAGTATTTTTTGTTTGTTTAGATACAGTATTGAATAAAAGCCTTTAGCCACCCCTCATTTCTACTCATTCCTTTATATTTTTCAGGAAAATTGGGGAAGAGGTGCCCTGATTTACTAAATATTACAGTATACATTTACAGTATATAAGACACAGAAGGAATCTGTACAGTCAATATTTGGTATGGCCACCTTTTGTAGCTGTCAAAATGTTGGTGCAGCAACAGTCTGTAACCTGGCAGTGCAAGGAATATAAGTTTCATTAGCAATGTGTTGTTATAGTTCACAAAGACGGTTGGACACACAGCAATGATGTTGGAGATTGCAATACTCAAATAAGACTAATGAAAGTCAACCAGCTGACAGCATCATACTGTAAAGCTTATATTCTACACAGTACTAAAAGTTTTGTTGTGGATACCAGCTTACTGTAAAACCTTCAGGGTATTTCTGGAAAGAACTTATCAAATTTCCCTGTTACAGGGTAAGATGTGTGAAAAGGACAAGTATAAAGGCACAGCCATACAGCTTTGGGGGGCAGTACTTAGAAATAGCGTTGGCGACAAGTGAACTTTCATGGTCATATTAGAGGTGACTACCTTCTCTCAGAAGCAAAGAAGGGAGCACAATGCTTTTGTTAATGCACAGTTAAAAACATTCAAGAAAAACATCAGTGCAGATAGTTGGGCTCACAGTGTGTCTAAAGAGTTTGTGTGTTACTTGACTAAACTTAACCAAACCATAAAGAGGTCCTAGCACACTTTGTCATGTAGACAGAGGATGATGAATATGCGCTCTTTGTCTTTAACTAACGCTAATCACCAAGGGAGAGCCTGCGTCCACACATTTCCTACTGCCCCCGAAGAATCTGACTGACGTCCACTGTCGCTCCCCCTCGTTGAGCTGAATAGACAAATCCCAGAACATTAGGCCTCTCACTGGCCAGCCTTTGCGCGGTGAGAGGACCGTGGCCCCGTAACAAAGGCGAGGCCAGCGGTGGAGGCTCTGCTCCTGTCGCTTCATTAAGCAGCAATGTAAGACCCAGCAGGCTGAAAAACCTCTGCCTCCACACGTATTCAGTCCTCCCAGTGAGCAGTAGACAGGCAGACATTCACTGCCTCCATTCTTTGTAGTGCGTAGCAGCTGCACTGAAACTGGTTTAAGGGTTAAAGAAAAAGACACCGCTGTGAATGGGCAATAAATATGCTGCCCTGTAGTGTTGAGGATGTTCAAGTTTTCAATACATAGTTGGAACATTATGGCCTTTTCCATAAACTCATTTATCACTCAGCTCAGACATTTTCAGAGTCAAATTTGTGCTCTAGTCCCGCCTAACCCTCAGGCGACAGTGTAGCTAGATTCAGGCATTTCACGTGCTCTCATGGTGAAGGTGTCTCCTGTAGTTAGTCTTCAGCTACTTAAACGCTTGCTCACATCTGAATGGTTCACTGGCCAGTACAGGAGTGGAGCTTAAAACAGAAATTTATTAGATGATTCAAAAGACATTTTTTTCCATTTCAGAGCTCATACATAGTCATTTCACATGCAAAAACATTTAAAGGTCTTTATCCTTGTTTGCATCCACATTTTTTTTAATTTAGCAAACTTTAAATATCTTGGTGAATGCATGCAGCCAATGAAAAGTGATAGTAACATCCTTTATTGGTGGGTGTCACTCTGTCCTGTCCTGCTCTGTTTCCAGTCTGTGAATTTCTAAATAAATGAGAAAATGTAGCCCCACAGAAGTGTGCGTGAAAACACAAAGACCCAACACATTTGGATTAGACGTTAGCCTGTAACTAACTTGCCAGCGTCAGTATGTATGCTACAGCTAGTATGTGGCTGCATTTACTCTACCAAACAGAGTATCTTGAACGCTGCCTCCCTCTGTGTGCTGCACGTGAGAAAGCAAAAGTCTGATACTTGTCTGACGCAGCTGGATGGAAATTTGTAAACTACATAAAAGAGCCTTTGATCTTTGTGCCTAAAGTCACCATCAGATCATCACCTTTGAGCAGATTCTGATTCATATAAAATGAATTCGACCCTTCATGTGGCACACCCTCCTGTTTGGCTCTGTGCCCGGGGCTCATCTCTGAATGGATCCCCTCAGTCAGAAAGAGGCACCCAAAGTTTGAGAGCTGGCGTTAGTGAAGATTGGCGGCTCTGGCCTTTTGAGGTGAATTAGCCATGACCGAGTCCTGCTGACACTGAGGCGATGGACACCAAAAGCAGACAGACTGAAAGTGAGGAGGGACAGCGGGGCCGGTCGACTGGCAAAATTAATTTAGATGAATGGGCAGGAGGACGGAGAGAAGAGAGTGTGTGCAAGTGTGAGCTATTACTGAGTGGATATGGATTTTTAGAGTCCAGCACTGATGTATTGAGTTTTCTAGAGTGATTATCTAAATGCCAAAAAATATAAGGATATTTATTTGTCACAAGGCTGATTGGTTTACTCTCCCTGCCATTACTGTCTGGTTGATTGACAGATATCACTTCTGCTCCGACAGGTGATTCCTGAGGTCCTGATAGAAGACTGGATGTGGTTGTAACTATGGTAACATCAGGGTGGGGGGTATGGGCCCTCTCCCCCTGTGGCCTTGTGCTGGTCATCTGTTTATCCATGTGTCTGTCAGAGGAGCCTCACATCAAGCCTGCCGACTGCAGCAGAAAGGAACATCCTGTTGTTTCCTACCAAGGTGAGCAAAGAAACACACCACTGATAGAGTGGGGAGGAGGGCCACGAATGAAGTTAGGGCTCAAAAATGAAGGCACGCTTGCAAAATCAGGAACTTTGTACATTTTAATCACTTTAGTTTAGGCCCACCCCATCGTAGCAACTTATGTGCACATGCCAAACTGAACAAAGGCTCCAACCTAGCACCAAAGTTCATGCTGAAGGGAGACACTTTTTTAGCTGAAATAAGAGACTGTGTTGCTTGCACATTTACCCATTGTGAAAAGAGGACAACGTATTTATTTTCCACAAGACAATTTCTGTTTTCAAACAACATAATTTGTGTTGTTTTTTTTATGTAAGAGTACACACACAAATATATGAGAAAGTCGGCGAATTGAAAAGAGTCACGCACACAAAGGCCGTGTTTCTTTGAGCCCACTTTCAAAGTGATGATTTTCACATGCAGCCGGTTAGTCCACGTACCCAACATCAAGATCAGAGATCTTAACCTTGTCACACAACGATCGGGTTGTCATGCTGATGTTGACAATTAGGCAAACTTGTAGACATGCATGCGTTTCCTAGACTGTCTACAGTTCTCAAATTCAGGCTCTTTAAGCAGGTTGTTGTGAGCGAGCAGTGTGGTAGCCTTATTGTAAAATGGTAATCAAAATGCATCTTTTGCTTGAATAAGTGACGTAAAGGCTTTGGATTAAGGGTTGTATGAGGACCAACTGTATGCAAAAGGCTACATAAGATATACATTTTCGATTTAAATTAAAGTATAAAAAAACTGTATATGTCTGCCCCTTCTGATTTTATCACCCTACATTTTGATCATACTCTCATGTCAAACCATGGCTGCTAAACAGTGCTTTACTCCAGTGCTTCACTGAATAAGAACGTACATATATGGATCTAAAGATCCCTTGGTAATGTTTACTTTAACTTTGTATAATTTTTTCTTGGAAGCACAAGGAGGTTCTCTGGCCAGACCCTGCTACACAAACAATAAAGAGTCCCTGAAGCTGAAATGGTATCTTTGTGAAGGAGCTTTGGTTGGGTCACAAACATTTTATGGTCCTTTGTAAAGTTAAATAACGATTGCATAATTGTATAACAATCTTCACTTATCCACCGACTTTAAATCAATGCCATCTCTCAACATTTCATTCGCCGCTCTTTAAAAACTGATTTTCGTTGGGTTTGTATATTCAGCTATAACCACCACAGCAACAGCGATTGATTAGTTTGCATTCAAAAAATGCTCTCATGACAATTTATCAGCACAGCAACCTGGGTGCTTGCACAAAAGTCTTGTCCAAATCCATAAAAGCTTTAAACGTTTAGAATGTCATTTCACCTACTTTTGTTGCTCTAATCACTGCTGTCTAAACGCTGTTGCACGGCTTGTTCTATTGCTCTCACAGCCATATTGTAACCAACCATAAAACCCACAACAGTCTACAGCTTTTGAGAAATTATGTTTGTTAAATGCCACTGGAAATGGAAATAGACAAGGAACAGCAATAATAAATAATAATTATTTTTATCCTGGACAAGTTATGTTTCCGTCTGAAAAGAAGAGAAAAACACAGGACACAGAATGAAGATGATATAACAAGCAAAAGGTGAGTTTTAACTGATATAGAAATTGTAAAAATCATTAAAGAAACCAAAAAGGAACAACTGACAAAGGGAGACACAAAAAGCCACCATGTATAGCAAGGTAAAACGATAACAGCTGGAAGCAATCAGGGCATTGTAGTGGTGGAAAAAGACAAAGACAAGAGGTAAATAGAACACAAGAAAACAACAAACAATAAAATAAAGCAGGAAATGACACAAGAGCAGACAAGGAAGCACAGAATACACAGGAAATACACAGTAAATCTGAAGAAACGGACCAAAGAAACCAAGCATCTGAATTGGGAAGAAAGATGATTGAGAAAGATGATTATTTCAGAAACTGCTGATCTGCTGGATTTTCCCAAATAGGTATGCAGAACAGCATCTTTGCACCCTTGGAAGCACTCAGCTCTGCTGCAGCAGCAGAAGACCACACTGGGCAGTCAGCTAAGAACAGGAAACTGAGGTTACAATTATCACCAAAGTTAACAATGGGTCAGACTGGTGGTGGTATAATGGTGTGGCACACTTAATACCAGTCGATTGTTTAAACTCCGCAGCCTACCTGAGTCTTGCTGCTCACCACGTCTGTCCTTGTATAACCACAGTAGACCCATCGTCTGATGGCTGCTCCCAGCAGGATAAAGCTCATATCATCTGACACTGACTTCAAATCTAGCAACTGCGTGACTCTATCACATCCAAAATCTGCGAGGAACGTTTCCAGCATCTTGTTCAATTTATGCCATTAAGAATTCAAGTTCTTCTGGTGCCAAGAGCAGGTCTGACCTGACATCAGCAAGGTATCCCTAATATAGGATCCAGGTCCAGTAATAACAATGATCATTGCTGTAATCTTATTTTCTTTCCTGTGCTCATTTTGTTAAATAAAATTGCTAAAATGCAAAGAAGTTTACAAGCAGCAGACGGCAACTTACATAATGCAAAGTGTAGACAGTTCTGCAATCTGAAATGAAACTAGACGCTCTTAGTTAATTGGCTCTTTTGTTGCAAGAATGAGTGTCGATTTCTGATTCCCTGTAGTTAACTAATTTCTTCTTAAAAGAGAAAGTCCAAGAAACAAGTCGCTTCTCCTTGTCAGCTGTCAGATTGGTATTTTGAATGAGAGACTTAGACTGCCTGCCCTTGTCCGCTTTGCAGCAGCTCATTATGTACACAGGGAAGTGCACAAAAGCAATTTGGATTCAATAGCTCTCTGAAAATCACTGCTGTTCAAGTGATGGTTTGTATTCATGTTGTTTTGTTGCCCTCTTTCAGAGCTATTCAAAGCAGAACTGAGACCAGACAAGAATGATAGTTCAGTTTCTAATAAGCATCTTGACACGCTGGTGCTCATAACCTTTCAATTTGTTGTTTTATGTGACATTAATTGAGATTAACCAATACAAAGTGTGAAGCGTGACTTTAATATAAGGTTGTGAAATCTGGCAGCACTATGAACTCTTAGTTGGAATTAATTTGCATTCATAAGGATTTGTTGGAATTGTGTTTATCTCATGCATCGAGGCTTACAAAAGACACGTTGAAAGTTGAAACTGTGCTTGGCAATTTCTGCAAAAAAATTGAATGTAAAGATTTATGTGAAATTAATAAAGGTGTTGATGTTGTGTCTGCAGCATGGCCTCATTAAATGCTCTTCTTCAGCTGTCTAATGACTGTGAAAGGGCCTTTGATGTCATTATTTTGACTGGATGTCAGTTTACATTCAGCTCAAAGTGTTTGCCTGGCAAACCGTGCTGCTTTTGTTGTTGATACATTTTTTTTCCCACAAGCTGGCTATCAAATGAGAGGAACAGGCATTTAGTCCTGAGAGGCAGCAGTAATTTGCTCTGAAACATTGCGGGAAGCATTCATTTGTATGTGGTTTGTTCGCCCTCCCCGAAGCTCATGTAAAACAGCTAAAGCAACTTTATTTACCGTTCAGTTCTGATTGGCTGTCATACTGCTCAGGTGGTGGTTTTCAATTAAGGGCATGTAATATCAACCATGATAGACTAAAGTTATAAAGAACTTTCAAAACAAAGTTCTTGATAAGATGGAAAAGTCTTAAGCCACCCCTCATTTCTTTATATTTTGCTTAAAGGGAGGCAGACATACTTATCTTTTAAATTGGTTTTGAGCAATGTTTCTTCAGGATTGGATGTTGTCTTTTTCACATGTTTTTAGCCCAGTCCTTGTACTTGACCTGGCAAAAAAGGCACCTTACTCAAGCGATGAACCAGTGTTGGGTCTACACACAATGGACAACTTAGGAAAGATCAAAATTTTAATTGGTTCTTTGTGTATCTTTAGGCACTTTGCGACTAGCAACCCGTTACAAAACAAATAATTTGTTCCCATTTGTTTAATAGAAAGACATAAAATTGTAGGTGTGTCCCAAAGAGCTACAATGTAAAGGTCTGTAATATCTCAGTATGGTATGCAATGTGTCCTTAAAAAAATCTGAGACAACTGCACAAGTTGAGAGAAAAAAGTAAAGACCTGACAGATATACCTTACTTATCTTATTACTTTGACATTGAACAGTCTTATGTAATGGTAAATTTATGTTGTTGAATTCAAGATAAATTATTTCAAGAGATTGCTAATTAATTAGAACAAGTAATATAATATGAAAATTGGGAGACTTCCAGATCTTTATTTCCTACCCTATAATTTTGGAAAATAAATCAGTACTTTCAGTCTGTTTAAAAGCCTCCTTTCTGGTCTTAGGCCCTACGATTAAAGATGAGTTGTAAAGTTGGCAAAAGGCAAACACTGGATAATGGATCTTTTTCATCTTCTTCTCTTGTCTCTCATATTTCATGTTATCATCTCCTGATTTTCCTTTCACTTACTTTTATACTCTTTCTTCTTATTTTTTTCCCCTCACTCCTTATCATTTGATTATTTGTGCATCCAGCACTGAGGTCTTGGGTGTCTGAGTTCTCACATCCAGGTGCAAAGGACTTCTCCCAACTTGCTTTGGACCTGAGACGAAACCAGCTTGTTGTAGGAGCAAGGTACCAAATAGCATGCATTACTCAAACAGTAATCATACAGCATGTTACTAGCATACAGTGGTGTAAAGTGGATACATGATGTGTCATCATAGAAGCGTGCCAGCGTTCATATCCTGGACAAGCCCCCAATTCTTACATGATGATATTTCTGGACATAAACACGGGAAATACACACAACATTTATTTTTTTAAATTAAAACACAAAGTCCCGAAAGCCCAAAGACAGCACTAAAGGGTAAAGACAGCTCTTAAATGGAGTAAAAAGACCCAAAAGGAAGAAGAAAAAATCCAGCAACACAAGCTATACAGATATTTTGCCCAGGCGGCACAAATGTGTTTTGATCAAACTGTGTCTGGACAGAAGTTGGGAGATACTAGAGGATAACATTTATATGCTGTACACTGCTACTGTGAGAAGTCTGTTGTTTTAGCTCTAAAATAAAATATCTTTTACAGAAATTTCCTCTTCAGACTGAGTTTGAATAATACCTCCCTCATACAGGTAAGGTTAAGACTACACAAAAATGAACTACTGTCAAAGACATTTTATTTTTAAACATTTTAACAGTATCTCTTATTAAATATAAAAGGTCCAATATAAAAAAAAAACATTCTACAATTGAACATTTCTCCTCAGGCAACAGAATGGGCATCCGATGAAGACACAAAGCGCTCATGTCAGAGCAAAGGCAAATCTGAGGTATTGTGCTGTGACTGAAATACAGATATTTGTCTGTGTATTCAGAAACATATTACGTTAGACTGGATTATGTTATTATATGATTATATTATATTGGACATTTTGATGACATGTCATGAAACAGTAAAACTGAGTTCTGGCGTATTTGTCTGCAGGGTGAATGCCAAAACTATGTACGGGTTTTGCTGATAAGCGGAAGGACGCTCTTCACATGTGGGACCAATGCTTTTACCCCGGTCTGCATAACCAGACAGGTTAGTAAAATGGCAGTTTTTGCACTTAAGTAGAATTAATGAAACTATATGACAAGAAAATACATATTTTATAGTCTAAAATCCTTTTGGGGTAATTAAAAGAAAGGCAATTATAAGTTGCTAGAGCTCAATGTAAAATGGAAAAAGGACATGGAATTTAAAAAGGATAAAATCAAGAAATCTGACAATAAAAGTCATTTTCTTCTAGTCACTTTGATTAGCTAATTTATCTTTTCTCTATATATTTTGTAATTATATTTAGTAATTATAAATAGTTTTGGTGCCTTTGTGATCCTCAGATGTCTTCAGCAGCTTTGTGCATTTGGGAAATGATAGAAACTGAAGATTACATTATTAAAAGTTTTGAAATTCATTAAAAGTTTTGAAATAATGTGAATAAAGCGATAAAAACAGAAAGAACAAATCGCTTGTCAACCCACTAAAATAGCAGGAAATGCTTAGTTCAGTTTTCCCTTCTTTTCGTCAGATTTCTAACCTCAGCCAGGTGTTAGACACTGTGAACGGTGTTGCCCGATGTCCCTACGACCCGCGTCACAACTCCACTGCCATGATCACAGAAAAGGGCGAGCTGTATGCTGCCACAGTGATTGATTTCTCTGGACGTGACCCAGTGATCTACAGGAGCCTGGGCAACATGCCGCCCCTGCGCACCGCCCAGTACAACTCTAAATGGCTCAACGGTTAACAAAGCACCACAAAGTTTGTCCTTTTCATCACTCTTTCGTTGGTCCATCACGCTGACCTGTGTCTCTGCCTCTTCTATTCTTCTAGAGCCTCATTTTGTGTCTGTTTATGAGATTGGTCGTTTTGCGTACTTCTTCTTGAGGGAAACTGCGGTGGAAAATGACTGTGGGAAAATGGTGTTCTCTCGAGTGGCTCGGGTCTGTAAGAATGATATGGGTGGACGCTTTCTATTGGAGGACACCTGGACCACCTTCATGAAGGCTCGCCTCAACTGCTCACGCTCAGGAGAAATCCCCTTTTACTACAACGAGCTCCAGAGCACCTTCTACTTACCTGAGCAAGATCTGATTTATGGCATTTTTACCACTAATGTGTGAGTTCTGTTTGTTAATAATGTCATTTCATAGACTTTATGTCACAGTCTGGCGAGGGCAGACTGTATGAATTGACAAGAAGGACCCAAAATGCTGACTCCAAGGAACAGGGAACAACACTTGAATGTTAACAAAAAGCAAGCCGTTTAATATGGCTGGTAAAAAAGGAACAAACAAAGGGCAAGGCAGACTGAAGTAAAACTAACATTACCCTAAACTGGGAGAACTAAACAAACAACAAGAAAAACCTAGACATGAAACTTGGAAACATGGCGTGGCCAACAGACGACCTGACAAAGAATGACCAGAACACACCGACTAAATACACACAGGAGGATAATGAGGGAAATGGAAACACATGGAGAAACAGCTGACACACATGAACATAACAACGTCACAAGAGGAGAGTAAAACTAAAAACATTGAACATAGGAACACCGGACCCCTTCAAAATAAAACAGGAAACATAATGCAGACATGACAATATGAGACTCACAGACATGAAACACATGAAGGGCAAGGGAGACTTCACAGGGGTTGAAAACACAAGGGGGAACTGATAAGCAAATGAACATAGGAAACCTAATGAGCTTAAACATATAAACATCAAAATGAACTAAAACTCAAAACACTGGGTCACTAGGTCATAGAGTATATCCTCCTGAGAACCAGTCTGTTCATTTATGTCCTCTTTAATGGACGTTTGTTTTTGGTCAATATATTTTGACTTATTTGAGCTACCCTAATAAGTCCTGTTGTTTTCAAAAGTGTGTTTGGGTGGCCTCTTTCAGCTCCAAATAGGCAGGACATCACAAAAAAGTTACAATGAAAGAAACTTTCCTCGGTTCTCAGGAGGATATGAAAGAAAGATGCACTCACTGTAGCCTCACCAACAAATTTTGTGTTTTTGCTGTTACCAGCTTGCTTAACGTGGCTAAATATAGACACAAGGATGGAGTGCTAAGCTAGCTATTGAAAGCTAGCTAGGTTAGCAAATTGTGTTCCACTGACACACATGCTGCTACACTGACACACTGTCAGTGTCTGTATATAAGCATGTGTTTTGCTATGTTCAATTTTAAACTTGCATTTATTTAATATAAATTAACACTGTCGCTAATAGTCCTTTTGCAACAGTAGTCATTAGCCAATTTGTCCTAAATACAATCAATAATGCATAGAATTGACTCAAAAGAGTTAGACAGCCTGTTAGTACAATGAACTACCCAGAAGGCAATACTGTCTGTCACATAATTTCACAAAATTGGTGGAAAATATGGGCATGAATTAGCTGAGGTGAGACTATAGCTAGCAGCTACAGTTGTCTGTGCACCTACAGGTCACTCCAGGTCTACACAACCTTAATTACACATAGCTTTAAAGCATTTGTTCCTGGACAGCTGCCATGTACTTTGTCATTGTCTATAAAAACCAAGACAGGTTATTATACTGTGCTAGAAATGTGCTTTTTTCTTCTTTAAAGTCGTAAATGTTAACACATTGGCACTTGTACATTGCCTTATTTAAAGCCAAGTAAAAAACACTTGGTTTGGTAAGTTACAGTGATATTGTGTACATTAGTCTTTTTCTGGCTAATATACCTAGACAGCATTTTGAGGCTTTTTAATAAAACTTTGACCAAAAGTACTAACTATTAATATCTCTTATCATGTTTGTATGAAAGGTAATTTATTTTGGCAAATGTGTCCTCTCGCATATCAGCTGTGCCACTGGGGCTTGCTTTAAGACTACACACTAATGTTTATTCCATAGAGTAGTTTCAACTGAGGCAACTAAAAGGTTATGTTTGTATTTTACTGTTAAAATAGAAATATGTGCTTTTCTGTAGAGATGTGCTCAAGAATGTTTGCTTTCCTTCACATTCATTAGCTAAGACCTGAGCATTGTAATTTCCTGTGCTTCTCTAGAAACAGCATATCAGCTTCTGCTGTCTGTGCTTTTAATCTGAGCGCCATCACCCAAGCCTTCAATGGCCCATTTCGATACCAGGAGAACCCGCGCACTGCTTGGCTGGCCACTCCAAACCCTATACCCAACTTTCAGGTAACTCATTTCAAAACATGGACAATGACAAAGAATTCAGACCTCTTCATACATATGTATTTTTCTCTGAGAACATGAGGTTGGTGAGGACACTAAAGCAAACAGCTTTATCTTGCCACAGTTGCCCAGCAATTCCACGAAGGCTTGTAAAGAAATTTTCAAAAGACTGACATCCACTTCATCACTCTGTGCTGATTGCAGATATCTAAATGCAGTGCAGCAGAGAAGTTTTGCTCAGCTCCAACAAATACATGTCCCCAAAATAAATGCTTGGCAAATTTCCCAATGCATCTGCAAAGTGCTGTTCAGTTTGAGCTACAGGGAAACTGTAGTCACATTTCCTGTTGTATAATGTCTGTATATAAGCTTGTGTTTTGCTATGTGTAATTTTAACCTTGCATTTATTTAATATAAATTAACACTGTCGCTAACAGTCCTTTAGCAACAGTAATGATCTTGCCTGAAATTTTGTCCTTAAATATAAAACAAAAAAAGCTTAACAATTTTTTCATGAAGCATTTGTTGCCTGTAAGATTGCCATTAAGCTAGCATGCACAAAACTATTTACATGCCTAACGATAATAAGATATCCATCATCGGACTTTACCCTTTTTCTTTTTTTTTTACTGTGGACACTGTAAAAACCAGGAACTTTTCTGTCATTTAATTGTTTATAACTTCATTACTTTGGTGTAGCATGCATAGCTGCAGGGGAGGTCTTTATCAGTTGAAAAAGATATAAAACTTGTGAAAATACAGTTAAAAGTACCAAATATCTCTCCTCCACATTTTCTAGCGCCTTCCAGTGGGCCAAATTTTAATCTTTACTGGGCCAGTAAAGATTAAGGCCTTATGTTTAACACCCCTGCCTTATGTGGAGGTGCAGTGCACAAACACTGAATGAGGAGCAGCATCAGAAGAAAATGGGCTTTTGAGGTGGAGAATCTTAAGAGACGTGTGTTTAAATGCATGTTTCAGCTAGACGAAGAACTAAGAGACTGCATAATTGGCCAGTATATTACAAATAAGACTTTTCTGGATTATGAATTATGCAGACTGTCTATAATAACACAGTATAAGAAGTCTAAGGAGCTTGGAAAGAAAAGCGTCTGGACTTCAAGTTGCTTGAAGACGTTTCACCTCTCATCCGAGAAGCTTCTTCAGTTCTAGGGTCAAATGGTGGAGAGTCCCAGATTAAACCCTGTGGGAGTTTCCCCCCAAGAGGGACAAAAGGACCCCCTAATGATCCTCTACCTAATCACATGAGCCAAGATGTGAAAACGGGCTTCTTTCCAAGCTCCTTAGACTACGATGACCTGGAGGACTAAGAACCTTCACAGACACAATATGAGAAGCTTCCCTTTCACTAAACGCCCTTCTGCTGCCTCCTTCTTGACTGCTCAGTGTGGCACGTTAGAGGAGGGCGCCAATGGGGGAAACCTGACAGAGCGCAGCCTCCAGGACGCCCAGCGGCTCTTCCTCATGAATGACGTGGTCCAGCCAGTAACCGTCAACCCCCTGCTCACCCAGGACAACCTACGTTTCTCTAAGCTGGTGGTGGATATCGTGCAGGGCCGACACTCTCTCTACCACGTCATGTACATCGGCACGGGTGAGACATGTTCTAATTAAAAATTAGAAAATAATCACTCGAACCGTTTTTTTATCTGCTATCCTGGAGCTTGCTCTTATTACTATTATCTTAAAAGAATATGGCACCATTCTGAAGGCTCTCTCCACAACCAATAAAAGCCTGCATGACTGCTACCTGGAGGAGCTCAGGATCCTGCCCGAAGGGAAAGTGGGGCCAATAAAGAGTCTGCAAATTCTCCACAATGACAGATCACTGTTTGTGGGCCTCAATGACAGATTGGTGAAGATTCCATTAGAGCGCTGCTCCAGCTACCCAACTGAACGGTTTGGTCCAAGATTTTCTACAATGCTTTTAGTCTTTATACCAAATAGAAACAAATATACCTACAGATTAATGAACATAAGAACCATAAATATGACCGAGTATAAATATTTAGCATAAGAAAAATGAAAAATTGTAGCCTTTAGTCTGTGTGAGCCTGCACATATATTGATTTTCTGGTGCTGGTGATGAGTGGGCAAATCTACTAAGAAACACACGCGGGTGTCCAAGTCTTAAGGGCCTGCGAACAAATGTTGACAAAGATGATTCTGTTAAGAGCCCTATTTATCTTCCCTACAAAGAGACACATTTTGGACTGTCAGGGTACAGTTCTGCAAGACTCAGAGCAGACATATCAAGCAGGCTTTTATGAATTTTGTTGACAATGAGTACACTGCTGGAATAGTTGACAGCTTTCTCACTCAAAACACAACAGGAGATCTTTTATGAGCAGAAACACAACAATCAGTAGATTGTCCGACTTTGTGTCAGCTTAAAAATCTGCAAACTGCTAAAGAAAGGCATCTACAGACACTGATAGTCTATCTAAATACCTGTTAGCTCCTGCATGGAGGCCCGGGACCCTTACTGTGGCTGGGATCATAAACAGAAGCGGTGCACCACCATCGAGGAGAGCTCCAACATGAACCAGTGGACGCAGAACATCACTGAATGCCCTGTAAGACACTGGGTTTGTCTGTTGTATAGATCTTTCCTGTCTCACTTCTACGGTAATAAGAATTTCATCACAAGTTCCCTGTTTGATAATAAAAAACAAAAACTCATTATCACTAGCCTAATATAGCATGCTAATTATCATATGTGATTCTCTAATCCTCTCTGGAGGTGAGGAACCTGACTCAGGATGGTGGTTTTGGTCCGTGGAAGCCTTGGCAGCCTTGTAACCACGATGATGGTGATGGCTCCATCAGCAGCTGTTTGTGTCGGTCGCGCTTTTGCAATGGACCGGTGGCCAGATGTGGAGGGATTGAATGCAAGGGCCCGACGATCCAGGTGGCAAACTGCTCCAGGTATATTTCTTTTCATGCAGACATCCATTATTCCCATACTAATCCTTTGAAATCAATCTTTGAAAAAATGCACTGTTATGTAAGTAAATCTAAAAATAGTCCTTTATGTTCAACTATATTCTAACAACTAATACACTTATAAAAGGAGACAGTTTGCTTAAAAAACACATTCGTTTTAAAACATCAGGCTCAGTCACATCCCTTCTTATGTTCTCTTTCTCAGGAATGGCGGCTGGACTCCCTGGTCATCGTGGGGCCAGTGTAGCAGCAGCTGCGGCATTGGGTTTGAGGTGAGGCAGCGCTCCTGCAATAACCCCGCACCTCGCCACGGCGGTAGAGTCTGTGTCGGCCAGGGACGGGAGGAGAGGTGAGGAGGTTACTTCAGAATTTAGCGATCAGGCCCGATCACTGCATTACAAAGCTCTGTGTGTGAGTGAGTGTGCATTCCTCTTTGTATTTCCAGGCTGTGCAATGAGAAAAAGCCATGCCCACTTCCCATAGTGTGGACTGCGTGGGGACCCTGGGCTCACTGCAGTGCTGACTGTGGTGGGGGGGTCCACTCCAGGACGAGAAGCTGTGAGAACGGAAACAGCTGTCCTGGATGTGCTACGGTATTTTTGCTCTATATGTGAAGAGAAGAGAGTAGGCAAAATAATATCCGAGTTGATTTGCAGACATGAGTGACCTACTTGTCTGTTTTTATTACACAACAAGATTAAGGACGTTTGTTTTCCCCACAAGTACCTCAGATTGTACAGCAGGTACACACAGTCCCCGCTCTTTCTGCTCAGTCTCAGTCTGCTAGACTTGGGGGAAAACATCTGTCTATCTGTCCACATCATAGGCCACTTTATTAGGTATACATTTGAACTCTCTCCCCACCGCAGGGAAAAGGGTAACACCACCTGGGTCTGGGTGCAATTCCCCCCTCCAGGGGCAAGGGTACCTAGACCCGGTTTGTAGAGTACGCTTGGGGAGTGTGATTGTGTGTACAGCGTCTCTTTATGTCTGTCTCCACGTTGGTTGAGTGTGGAGTGAGTGCATATGAGAGCATGAGGGTGGGAATGGATGTTTGTGTCTGTGTGTGCCTGTATGTCTGTGTCTATATGTCAGGTTGGGTATCAGACTCCACCTCTCTGGGGACACCTCAGGCCCTCCAAGATTTGGAGGCCTATCTCCACCCACCACCACTTCCCCTGCCGGTGGCGGACTCCCTCAGGTGTCGGTGTGTTGGTGGTTCTTTGTGTCTGGGGGTGGGCGTCCGGGTACACACTGGCTCACTCCTTGGTGGCCGCTTGTCGGGGCCTGGGGCCTGGGGCTCGCTCGGGCCCCTTTGGAGGTGGGGTGCCCCCGGCCTCTCGGCCTAGGGCTCGGTCACTCAGGCGCAGCTGGGGGCCGGCGGAGCTCACGGGCGCGTCACTGCAACTCCCCCTGACTTCTGCTCCGCGGCTGCTGGGCGAGCCCTCATCTGGGACTCTCCTCAGCTCTTACTGGGACAGTGGCGCGGCTGCCCCTCTGTTGGTCTTCCATGGTCTCTTGTGTTCTGGGGGCCTCTGGATGTCTGGAGTTTTGATCTCCTCCATACCCGCTTCACACCCTGGAGGACGGGGCTGTGGCCCCCCCACACTCCCTAGCAGATCATTACATGGAGAAACCTTTGGAATGCAAGCATGCTGATCCACACAGGTATGCACACATGGGTATTCACAGACGCGGACTAAAGCTTTCTTGGCTGCTGCCTCAAAGCACACTGTGCGCTGTCTATCTTGCGTGCTGCACAATATCGTTTATTACTTAGTAAATACTGATATCTATGACTAGCTAGTTTATTGTGATGGTGCTTTGTTTTCTCTATTATTATGTTGCTCTTTGTTGTTTGCTGTCTCCTCTGTTTGTTTTTGTTTGTTTGTTTGTTTGTTTTTTTCTCCATACAGGTGACCCAGGAGTTTTTTTTTTTTTTTTTGTCTCTCTTCCCCCCCCTTCTCACCGTCTCTTCTCCCCTTTGGTTTTCTTTCTTTCTCTCCCCCTCTCTCTCTCATTCATTCCCCCTGTCCTATTTATTAAAAAAAAAAAAAAAATGACAAAGGATGAACTGAAGCTCTGCCATCACGTAATGTCGCATACTGCTGTTTCTGATGTCATTTAAAAAAAAAAAAAAAAAAAAAAAAAAAAAGGTATACATTTGAACTCTGAAGCCCTGCCATTTTTTGGAAACACTTGGGAAATCTGAGCCAACCCAGTCTATCTGCTCTGCTATTCTATTTCTAGAAAGCTTCTACATTTTTTTTCATTTTGTATTGTCAGAATTATTTATTTATACTTACTAACAATATTTATACTTACTTTTTTGAGGGCAAAAAAAAAAGTCAAAGTTAGCTGTTGTAGAGAAAAACTTTCCGAGCACTACCCAATTAAAGGGCTGGAAGTCCTTCTGCATTAAACTTTAATGTCTGTACCTGGGGAAAACTCACATCTAAAAAGGGTTTTGTTCTTCATTGCATTCAATAAAGCTCAAGTTTATGTCCTATTAAATACAGTAAGTTGCTGCATGATTGAGCCCTCTCCCAGGAAAACTGTAATGTTTGTGTTGTTTGGCAGGATATAATAAGGCAGCAGGCTCTCTCTGCAATCAATTGGGAGATGTAGCTGTGATAGGATAGACAGCAGTAGCTGTAGCCTGCTGGGATTTGCCTTTTCATTAGCTCTAAAGTTGATGAGCTGTTTCCATCCTGTTCTGCAGGAGTACAAAGCCTGTAACCTGGAGGCTTGCCCTGAAGTTCGTCGTAACACCCCCTGGACCCAGTGGATGCCCGTCAATGTAAGCCAAGACGGGTCACGGCAGGAGCAGAGATTCAGGTACACATGCCGGGCACTTCTGCCGGACCCCCAGCAGCTCCAGCTGGGCAGGAAAAAGGTGGAGACCCGTTTCTGCCCCAACGACGGGTCTGGAGCTTGCCAGACTGACTGTGAGTACTGGAAATAAGCTGGGAGATGTGGAAAAGCGAGTTTAACAACTTAGGGAAACTAGAAATGTTGCCATATTTTCTGTTTGTAAGTCACAGCAGATGTGCTTGATTGTAAATGTGCAAACACAGCTGTTGCTGTGATTACCTGCTAGAATGCAGGTGTACCTGGATTCCACAGGGAGGGTAAGCGGGGGTAAATTTTTTAAGGTTTGAATCATTTTTGTGAAGTTTTTCGACTCCATACAGCAGTCGTACACACGCTATCTGCCTAGAGCTGTATCTGTCTGAGCTTTTATCAGCACTGCTGGTGGCATATCTCCCAGTATGCCACGCTAAACACAGCTGGTTTCCTGTCTGTGGACATCAGTCAGCAGATTGATTAAACATCATTGAACTGTTGTGGGGAAGCAGATGTCCTCTTCCTTCATCCCTCAGAGTCATCTAAGCTTTTGTTTTTTTTCTCTTCTCCCTCATAGAATCTGGATTGTATCACCCTTTGGGTATTTACTCCAAAATAAGTAAAGCTGAGGAAGTGGGAAATGTCATTGTTTTTCGCAGCTTGTGTGACTGCTCTCAAGTTGTCATCCTCAGAAAAGAAAATCTTAATGAAATGTTTCTGGTGGCCTCATTTAAAAGCCTCAGGAAGCGCTTCTGATTCATATGTAAATAATTTGCAATTGTGGGTATACCAACTGTATGTGTGTGTCAGCGTACAGGGAAATCTAGCTCATTTTGTGCCTGCATTGTACCTCGCTAATTGTTGTTTCATAACAGGCTGGCTGCTGAGCTTAGCAATAAAACCATACAATAGCGTGTCTCCGATTTGAATTCAGAGAAAATTTCTGACTCGTTCAGCAGATTGTGGCAGATGTTGTGATCGACTTGTATATTTTTTTAGTGTAATTTGTTTCCCTTGTTTGGATTCTAAGATAGAGAACAAAATGTGTTTTATATTTGTTGCCAGCTTTGGTTGAAGACTTAATGAAGACAAGTGTCCGAACTTCATCCCAGCCACAAGGTGCCCGATGGGGATCCTGGGAAACGTGGTCCAGCTGTTCCCAGCAGTGCTCCAGAGGCTTCCGAACTCGGAAACGCAGCTGCTTGACGATAGAAGGGAGGATCAACCCCAGCGCCTGTGTGGGATCGCCGGTGGAGTATCAGGACTGCAACACTCAACCGTGTCCAGGTAACAGAGAGCTTCTAGTGCACTGTACCTCACAGACTGTACATAAATGGTGGACACAACCACAGTGACATTACCAGCTGGACACTGAGGTCCCATTAAGCATTAAGCCTAGAGCTGATGTTGATTGGGTGGTGGATCTGACTGCAGAACTGTGGTCACTGCATGCTCACGTGTTAGCGGCTAACAATCATTAGGTACCCACATCCTAAAGCATGCATACATTGATTTCCTGTCTGTCTTTATTCTAGTGGGGACGATCGTTTACAAGATGAATGTATGTTGTATGTCTCATTTATTGTTGTGTTTCATTAAATAATCAATCATTAAATCATTAATTAATTCAGTATATAAATAATTGAATATTCATTCATTTAATTGAATTTAATAATTCTTTTTTTCCAATTTTAATTTATTAATGGCACATTTGATTTATTATTTAATGATATATTTATTTAATTCGTTTTGGTACTCATGGCCCTCCGCAATAGACCTCTGCACAGTTAGACTTTTTGCTACTATATGAATCTCCCCCTGGTGGCCAGTGGAAAAAAATGCCAATTAAAAACACTTGTGCACTGAGGTCACAGCTACATGAAACTGTTATATACCATCATTAGCTTGCATTACATTGTGTTACATTATTATGGGGTTTTCTTCTAAATCTAGTGAATGGAGCCTGGTCTTGCTGGTCTGCCTGGTCCCAGTGCACGTCCAGCTGTGGAGGCGGGCACTACCAGAGGACTCGGACATGCAGCAGCCCACCCCCTGCCAACGGAGGAGATATCTGCATAGGCCTGCATACTGAAGAGGCCCTTTGTAATATACACGCCTGTGAGGGTATGAAGGGATATGTGAAGCCGCACTATGGAAGGTTTCAGACAAACCAAAGATGTGTAATGGTCACAGATGGATCAGTTGAACATATTACATCACTAGCAGATTTTGTCTGTGTCTAGGTTTGAAGACAAAAGCTTTCTAACTGAAGTGAAGATGAGTAAATTATGGTACAGATATTATCAGCAGTTATAATATGAATTTCTGTGTCTTAGGGGGGGATTCACTACAAAGGACTGCAGTTAATCTGATTTGAACATTAATGTTGTGAAGTTAAAGATAAAAGTCAGCTTATAACTTTCTTACAAACAACCCCTTTATCCAAATTTCTAAATTTTTAAAAATTCATTACAATTATTACACCATTAAAAATACTCTCTAGATTCTCTCAGTCTATCTAGATTAAATAACTGCTTCTTCTTTGGCCACTGATGGGAAATCTCCCCCACACGGGCCAATCAATATTTGTGATGAGAAGGAAAACAATGTGGCCGTTGGAGCCTCTCCCAGCATGCGTCGTCTGAAGGTCGGAGAAGGAACGGAAAAACAGTTAATGAAATAGCTCCAAATTTCCCTATCGACGTGAATTTGGATGCGAGCAGCTTCTTGTATATCTTTATTCCCTTGGACTTTGAAAAGAAGAAAAAAAATGCAGAGACACGGGAGGCAAATCGGTGTAATCAACTCCTCGTCCATTTTAGGCTTTTGTTCGCGAAACAAAGCGATCCCGGGAGGCACACAAGGTTGCTGACTGATGATGATGACCATTGCACTGATGCACTGTGGCCAGAACTCGTCAGGCTGCACTCTTGGTGACTTACCACACAGTTCCTCTCCTTGCAGAGGAGGTTGAGTTTGTTGGTGATTGGAAAAATGCTCATTTATTTTCCCGTTTCTCATTTGGACGTTTGTCGTTTTCCCTGATTCCTGTGTTTGCAGGTTGGGGTGAATGGACAGAGTGGGGGGACTGTGACGACGAGGGCCTGCAGCATCGCACCCGCCGCTGCGATGAGAACCAAGAGGCTGAGGTCAGTCTCTGCCAGGGCAACGTCACCCAGTCTAGGCCGTGCCAGCCTCACGAGGTGCCGGGTAAGCGCATGATCGCACATGTAAACAGGACCGCTGCAGACTGTTGCAGATATAAGCTGGAAAAATTAACTTGAATGAAAAGTTTAATCAGGCACGCTAAATGCTGACTTGTTCACTCTGCATTTGGAGAAAATTAAAAAGATGAATTAGCGGAGATGTCAGCAGCGTGCCTACCTCGAGAACAGGGAAGGCTTTGTGAGAAATTAACTACTTTTGTCTTGTTTGATCTCTCGGAGCTGCTGTGATTTTCTTTTTTCTTCTTCTCTACATTGATGGCTTTTTTTTTTTTTCATTTCTCTTTCTCTGCAGTCATTTTGCCCGGTCAGGAGGACCAGAGCTGTGGAAGTGAGTGAAAACAACTGATGTCTTTCTGTTCACTCTCCCCCAAATAATTACACATTGTTCCCAGCTTACACACATACACACCTCCTGCGCTCTTCAATTCCCAGCATGAAATATCTGCAGGGTTTCCTGCTTTTCTTCCAGCGTTGCATCCAAACCAAATCAGTATCTCCTCGGTTTAATTGGAGGATGTAGCAACAACTAGCCATTCTTGTAAAAGTTATTGGCTTTCTTCTTCTCCTGATGTGTACCACACAGTTGGTACCATATTGACTTTTGTTTGTGACTTCGGCCCCGCGTGGCACGGGATTGGCCGAAAATGTGGAATCGATATTGGTCCCATTCAGGTAGTGACATGAACTTTGAGTTGCTTTTAGTTCCTCGCTTTCTTTCCCTTCTAACAAAAGCTCAAATTTTTTACACCACCTTCTAGACAGACTATTTTCTATTACAGTGAAAATTTTACCTCAAAAGTGTTGCAAATGCATACGACATGACCCACGAGCACGAGAAATTTCACACTGCCAGCTCTTCACAGATCCACAAATATAAGCTGCGTTCAAGTGGAAGTGGAAAACTAGGAAATATAAATTCTGTATATTTTGAATATCAATATAATCCTGGTCAATGTGTTCTCGAATTTGGAAGGAAGGAAGCTTTTTTGCAAGAGAAAATGATACACAGCTGTTTGATCCTGTGTGGTCAAACAGCTTATTTGCGTCTGGATCAGACACAAATAAGCTGTGCACACAAATAGTTACACACAAATTGCACACATTCGTAAACTTAGTTTATGCTTGCGGATCATATCGTGTGCATTTGTAACATTTTGAGGCAAACTTCACTTAAAACTTCATCAGTGTTATTTAGTGTCCTCGATTGTTTGTCATCTCAGCCTATCATTACCCATCCCCTTACAAGGCTACATTTCTCACTGGTTTAACAATGGCTCTGTTTCTGTGCTCTTCCTTCCCCGCCTCCCTGTGTACAGCCTTTACCTTGTTCCAGCTGGCAGCTGTGGGCTTAGCCAGTTTCTTTGCAGCAGCCCTCCTGTCAGCTCTGGCCTTCACATACTGTCACCACCTGAACCGACCATCGGCAGAGTCAGCGGTAATCCACCCGAGCACACCAAACCACCTCACTTACAACAAGCAGGGCAACGCCACGCCAAAGAATGAGAAGTACATCCCCATGGAGTTCAAGGTGGGCTTGTAATTACTTTAAATACATTTCTAAATGGTTGATAGACTCTAAAGGTTTTTAAGTGAGGATTTTTATAAAACACGGTTTGCCATTTTGTAGATGCTGAACAAGAACAACATTCATGTCAACGAAGAGACATGCAACCATTTCCCCTCTCCGGTGCCCTCAGGCAATATGTTTGCCACCACCTACTACCCTTCCAGTTTGAGCAAGTACGACTTCCATCCAGACTCGCCCTGCAGGACCTACATGCACAGCTGAGAGGAGGCCGGGCTTCAGCCAACAAACTCATCCACCACAATGTGCTCATCATTCAGAAATCAGAGCAAAGTCTTAAATAGTCTTAAGGTAAATACCAAAATGATTTCTATTAGAGTTATTCATGAAATACCCAAATATTTGGCCATGCAAGTCATTTTGGTTTTGGACTATTTCTTTGCTTTAAAGCAGTTCCAGCTGTGTGTCACAACTCAATATCATTTTTGACCACAGCGCTGAGATTATAAAGATTTCGAGTATAAATCACTCAGATGTAAAATTCCTGTTTAAAAAATCTGACCCGTCTGCGCACCATCTCCCTGCACGATTTGTCATTTTACCCTAACAAGAATAAATGTCTGCCAGCCCAAAAACCCCGCAGTCAGTCAACGTGGACTGTGTGGTGCTGTAACTAGGGAAGATTGAATTTATTAATCCCAGATTTGGGGACTAATAATCTTCAAAATAAGGTCAATTGTGTAAATATAAAGGAAGAAGCAAAACAAAGGTGATCCCAAATTACAGTTCACATATAAAGAAGCGCTACTGAGAGCACATCGTGAGTGTCTTTTTAGTTTTCCGCATCTATAGGAAGTTCTTTAAATTCTTATATTTTGACGGTACTTTCAGTATCCCACAAAAGCCGGCAGCCTTTTCGTTTCCTCCCTTTCTTCACCATGTAGCTGCCTGTTTTCTTAGAGCCAGAATGAGAGGTGACTGGTTTACTGATTGCAGAGACTATGAGCCAGTAACCAAGAACGAGCTGTGGGTGGTCCGATCGATCCGGCCCTTGTTTCAGATGTTGTGCGTGCATCTGTTCGTGAGCCACAGTGCATCAACTTTTACCTCCCAGAGGAGGACTTGTTTTGTTTTGTTTTTTAAGGCTCGTTTGTTCTCTGATGAAACCACCATCTACAGGGATCCCCCCCGTCTACTCACTTCACCCTCCCTGAAGTGCCCTGGTCATGCTCAGGGTGCCAGAAAGCAGAACCCAAACCTCCAGGGCTTGAACTCCGCTGACATTGTGTGTAACTGGATCCACTGGACTCTTTTGCAAAGACTGATTTCCATGATAAAAAAACAGATCCATGAAATGATGGGTATTAAGGAACATCTCCACTCTGAATAAAGCTAAGAAATAAACAGACTCGCAGCTTATTCGCTTTAATTTTCATACTTAGCTGGCAAAACGATGGACAGCAATCCTGAAGAGGACATTTTTGACACGCTTGACTTCGTACTGTACATTGGTAAAAATAAAGAAAAGAAGAAAATGCATGTTTGCCAACTTTTCTATCAGCAGAATGAACAAATTATTTTAGGGGTGTTCACAGATTCATGCTGATTCAGCTATGGAAAAATATGGGGGCGTACCGCCCCGATTTTACAAGGCTACTGTTCAAAAATCACCAAAAACAATACAGCTGTTCATGTATATTTCAACAGAATGTGAATAATTCATTATCAGTGTTAGACTTTTCAAATGAATATTAATTTCATGCAACAAAATGTAACTTTTTTGTGATTAACTTGCTTATGGTGGCTACAATTTTTGTTTTTATTTAATAGCACATACTGAAGTGACTGGGAAACAACTGCTGCCCCCAAAAAATACAAAAATGTTTTGGTTTATGTTTTGGTTCTGCACAAATTTAAAATGTAAAACTTTAAGATGATAAAATGTGCTTAAACGTTGGTGTTTTCCATTGAGGAAGACAACGTAGAAAATAACTGGTTTCTCCCTGCACGTCTCTTAATTCAAAATTGATCAAATTTTGAAGCTGCTGAAGTTCAAACTGAGCAACAGAATGATGAAGAACGATGAAGACAACAGTAACTCAAACCAAGTACGCAGATGAGCATAGGCTACAGCAGCAGAATACCACACTGGATGTCAGTCCTGTCAGCTAAGAACAGAAAACTGAGGCTACAATTAACACAAGCTCACCAAAATTGGGTAATAGATGGGAAAAATGTTGCCTGATCTGACAAATCTCAATTTGTATTGTAACATTCAGACGGCAGGGTCAGAATTTACCTTTAATCAAACCTCAGCAGGTAGCAGAATTGTGTGGGGAACATTTTTTTAATATAGTCTTTTGCTTAAACTCCGCCTGAGTAATGTTGCTGACCATGTTCATCCCTTCATCGCTACACTGTACCCATCAATCTCTGAAGAATGCTTCCAGCTCCTTTGTGAGTCTATGCCACAAGGAATTATGACAGTTATGAAGGCAAAAGAGAGTCAAAGTTATTACTAGTAAGGTGTATCTAATGAAGTGGCCGGTGAGTGTAACTTAAGTTTCGTCTCGTGATGGCGTGTCTCATTACTTGGACAACATTGCACACACTTGTATAAATGTGTTTTTCAGCTATTTGTTGCTTATTTCTTCAAATGGTGGGTAATTTTTCTTACAATGTGCCATTTTTTACATAATATAAAATATAATGTAATACATTCTCGCCCTATGACAGCTGGGATAGGCTCCAGCGCCCCCCGCGACCCTGAAAAGGATAAGCGGAAGCGAATGGATGGATGGATGGACATTTCCTGGGGAAATTATTAGGTAAATAAATAGGGGCATCTTTGGCACGGTTACTCGGTTAATTTTCCACTGTTAGGAACATGGAAACAAAATCGTTGCTTTTAGCTGAAAAAGCTGTTAATGTAACTGGATTGGAGGTGCACTGGTTGATCACTGGCTCTAGTTTCCTGATGATTTGTGCCAGATTCTGTTTTGATTTGCCGAAAAAGCCCAACCTCAAACTCTACTGCTGAAAATTTCCCACATAAAAGTCACTGTGAGAGGAAATTGAAAAATGTGTTGGCTTCTAGTAATACCAAAAACACTTTGCACCCTTAACCTCTAAATCATAACAAATTTGAACCGAATTGTATATTTTTATTTTAAAACAAATAAACTTTACAATAAAGTAAAGTGATTTTTTTTGGTGTTAAATCCAAGCCCTGTGTTGTTAATGATAAAACGTATATTGCATATTTTGTGTCTCTAATTTGTAAATACCAAGAAGTGAATGCACCAGTTTCTCAGCATTTTTACACAGCATGAAACAAAAAGCCCCGATAGTACAATATGTGTGTTTATATACATGTAACTGCATGTACTGACATTCTTTCATGAATATACAGTCCATGTTTGTGTAAAGTGTACAAATGTTTGAATGTATTTAACCAAGAAAGTGGAAATGTCTTTTTAAAAACGGTGTTCCTACCCTGTCTGCGGCAGAGAAAGTGAGTTTTGTATTTAAAGGCCACTTTGGTGTCAAATCTGATTCACACTGGACACAATTTATCCTCATATTTTAAGAAAAATCCCCAAAATGGATTTGTTTTGCTCCCAAAAACGCTTGTGTTAAATATGATTGATGTGACTTAACACTGCCTTTTGGACACTGTGAACTTTTGCTACTCTATATTTTTCTATAATGTACACTGAAAAAAAACAATGAAGATGACAAAAATACATTTTGGTGCCAATAGTTTGATTGTCATTGCTTTTTTTCCCCTCACATCACCAGCAGGTAAAAATTGAATAACAGTACTGCTATATGGTGACGACCACACCATTTATTGAAAAATATATCAAATAAGTGCAAAAAATCTTTCAAATTCATGATGAAATCTGCTCGTTTTGGACTACAAATGTCTTCTTTTAAAACGGAGACAATGGATTTTAGGATTTTTAAGGATGAGGAAGTAAAAATTGCAAATGCCTAGTACGCCTTGCAGACAACAAGATCAGGAATGTGCAGTTTTAAGACTCTTTATGCCGTTCTATTCAGTTCAAAAAGATCAAATGAACTATTTTATTCAATCGATCTTTCTGATTGATTTAATATCTTGGATGTCTCTACACCACTCTACAGTATGCTGACTTTACAGCTATCTGCAAATAGACTAAAGACTGAGCTGATACAGCAAAGTTGAATAGAGCACAAGGCAACATAGGCTGGAGCTTTAAGTTTAGAGGTTAGAAGATGTGCTGAATGCCCAACAGATCAGGAGAAATATGATGCCCACACTAGCCTTGCTTCTGAGTAAGATTACGTCCAGGCAGTTGTACCCGAGGATACGAGGTCAAACTGGAGAAACTGACCATGATGATGACATATTTTGCAATTTTAAATCACAGATATTGGAATTTGGGGGGGAAAAACTGCACAAAGGATTTAACTGTAATAAGATTTATTTTGTGTATTAAACCAAAATCAATATTTCCAGCTGAGGTGAGGAGAACCACTGAAATGTCAGCACTTTGGTTTCTAAAAATGATTGTTTCTTCAGCTGTGAATGTTATTAGGAAAAATGCTGCTGTCAGAGTGCCAGGCCAAACGCTGAGAAAGCAGAACCAGGCAGTCTCTATGTGTCCCGCTGTATTAGACCCTCTGAAGTGGTTGATTTTGGTAAATTTTGGTACCTAAAAAGAGTCATGCACCCCCGCCCACCCCCTCACACTTTACCTCATTTATAGGGACAAACTGGGGCCACAGCCCTGCACAGTTAGAGGTAAGACTAAGTGATGAGCAAGCACAGCTACTTTGTTTTCTTTCTGATGTCACACAAAATCACTCCAACTCCAAGCATGGGCTTGAGCAAATAAATATAAGCTTAAATAAGAGAGGACAGTCATGAAAACAGTGTGACATCACTATCCAGCCCCCAAAATAGACTAGAAATAAAACAAATGGGCTCAAAGGCATAAAAATAATTGCTGATATAGCTTTTCTGTGCACTCAGGTGTTATTCCCTGCAAGTCGTTTGACTGCAAAAGGTCACAAGGTGTTCTTCTTTTAGCGACTTCACTGCCTCCACTTCCCTCATGTCTTTAATATTTGACGTTGTTTGAGAGCAGACGAGCTTACAGGTAAGTCAAAATGGCAACTTTACCATTTTGTATACCGGGGTGAATATGTTTCTATCTTTGCAGGTCAACAGAGTATAACTGATAAATAATACAAACAGCAGGAGCAGGTGGAGAAGGGAGGGAAGGTGCAGGTGCCAGTAAAGCTGAAAACATTATCTGCACTATGTCCTCCGTTTGTTTACTTACTCACGTTACTAATCTGTTAAAGAAGCAGACTTTTACTTTGAAATCTTTTTAGAATGGGCAATTTGAAATCATCTAAGCTTTTGACTAAAGCTTAGATTAAATATCTGGCACCAGTATATTCACAGTGCAACTTAACCGGCTCTACAGTTTTGGGCATGTTACTGGACTAATCAAGCATAACGTTTCATCACTGAAAGTAATTCTTCTGTTCATGAATGCAAGTAAATGACTGTAATTTGGCAAGTAAATAAAAAAAAAAAAATAATAATAATAATAATATGCTTTACCTTTTTCTTAAAACAGTAGATTTGTAAATTCATGGATAACAATTAATAAATTTTAGCCTTTGGTAATTAACCAGTAACTACCAGCACTGTTACTCTGACTGTTAATAACTTCAGTGACATAATTTCATTTAATGTGGTAAATTGGTGGCATTACCCATTACAGTACTGGATAACACTGTATAATAATGTCACATTATTAAGCATTAGCAGGTGCTTAATTTATCATTTATATGTTATTACGCCTCCAGTGTGTTTCATTTATAAATACAGATATGTTTATAAATATATCTGTATTTACAAATGGCATACTAAGGAGGAGTAATGATATATAAATGATGAGCACTTTATAATACCTTAATAATGCTTAATAGTGTGACATTGTTATCTACCTAGCACTTCTGTAAATAGTACTATTATTACTACCTTTACTTCGAGCACTTGAACGTTATTTTTTATGGCATACTTTTGCTGTAAATGTACACAGGCAGACAGTGTGAAATGTACTTGGCATCCTTTGGTACTCATGTGAACAATTAGAATATGCAATGTCAAAAAAAGTAGCGCTAACTCAATAAACAGGATGCACAACACTCTGCATGCCTTCATAATGGTGATTTATGCAGAATGTGGTCTTGGGATAGTCACTGCTGAAGAGCTCTTGATTAGTGACAAATTTCAAAAGCTAAAATTTCAAAGCTGCAGTCGGGTCTGTTGCTTGCCCACCGCTAATTTACCGCGGCCTTTGTGGGATTATTGCTTCTGTAAGATAAAAGGCGCTGCAAGGCCGAGTTCTTAGAAATCCTGCTTTCTGTGACTGAGGCTGTAATCCTGTTTGTGCTTCCCACTGTAAGAGCAGTGCTGCTGGATCATGGCAGTAACAGCTATGTCTGCTGTTGGAGAAGCCACACCTTCCTGCCCCAAAGTACATGACACATGATTAAAAGTGTGGAAGGAAAAATCTTTAAAACACGTAATACGCAACGATGTTTTCTACATGTGCGTGCTTTTTGTGCACATTAAATAAATTCATGGTGTTTCTATGCTTGCCAGGATAAACACCTGCCTGTTTGAATACATACATGCACTTACATATGCTGTTTTTATTAAATATATTAAATCATTTAATAACTATTTACAAAAGGCACCAACCGCTGATTAGCTCACATTTTTAATAAAAGACCAGCGTCTACCCATCAAGTCCCAAATGCTTTACTTCACATCACTGCCCCGAATAGATGGCACTCCAGTGTTTGTTGTTCACAGTCCAGTGAGCAGTTCTGCTCTGCTGTCTGAGAGTTTAATCTGCTGCTAACAAAACGCCGGGTCACCAAAATAGTCAACCCTCACGCAGCATATTAATTTATTTATTCATGTGAATTTCTGTTTCCACCCCTTCCCATTTAGGAGCAGGAAAAGAAGAGTGTAGAGTCCATAAATATTTCACAGTACAAAGAAGATGAACTGCGCTCACTAGTCACTTTATTAGGTACAGCTGTTTGTCTAATCAGTCTCTTTACACAATCTCACCAAAACTGAACAATAAAGACTCGAAAAAAGTTCAGTAAACAATGTGAAAGCAACTTTTCTTGGAACATTTTGGGTCCTTTAGGGCCCTTTAATACCAAATGATAATGATTTAAACCTACCTGAATATTGTTACTAACCATGTTTGTCACTTCATGATCACAGTGTACTCATTTTCTGATGGCTTCCAGCAGGATAACACATCATCATAAGCTCAATAATCGTGGTCATGTTTCTTAAACTAACCACGATCTCAGTCTAATAAAGCATCTTTGGGATGTGCTGCAACAGGAGATTTGCATGATGGATGTGCAGCCAACAAATCTCCAGCAACTGTGTGACAGTATCACGTCGACATGGACCAAAATCTCGGAGAAATGTTTCCAGCACCCTGTTGAATCAATAATGTGAAGAATTAAGGTAGTTCTGAATGCAACAGGGGCCCAACCCAGTACTGAGAAGGTGTAACTAATAAAGTAGCTGTGCAGTATTTATTCACAAAGGTGTTGTCACTCACTGTTTGCACCTAGTTGGTCCCTGATTTAATAACTTTGAAGGGTTTTTTTGTTGCCAGATATCATTTCTTGTTTGCTCATTTAGTTAATAAGCAGCAGACCCTAACCCATAGTTTCAGTCACAGACATATGCAAGCAGTTTAATAATTTAAAGTGTGAAATCCACCTTTGACATTTACTCATGGAGCTTTTTCCCAATCTTACATAAATACATTAAAATGTAACCACGATTGAGTCTCTGTAAGAGAGCTGGTTGTCTTTACATCCCATAATACAATCCATATTATCCCAACTTGAAGCAAAAACAACTTAATCTGTCCACTTTAAAGCCAGTTAATCTGCTATGTTCACTTGTTTGAAGGTTTCTCTGATCAAAGTGCCTCAGAACATAAATCAGTGTATCAAAGTATTTTTTGTTTTTTTCAATATATGAAAAAAAAGTGCCACGCACTGACACACAGAGGAACATTAGCAATACCTTTATTTTTTTGTTTTTGCCTCCGGGACACTATACATCACATGCTTCCTCTGCAGAAGCCAAAAATAAAGTTTCTGCTTAGATTTTGTTATCCTTGCCAGCGGACCGTTATGTTTTCATCCAGGCTTCATGCGATGCACGCCTGCAGATACAAGAGATCGCGTGAGAGAAGAGATGTGTTATTGACCAGGTGAGTGCAGAGGCATTCAGGTACCTTGGAGGAAAAAAAACAAACAACAGATAAGAACCACTCAGTGTCTCAGAGGGCTGACTAATGGAGGAGCTGGCTTGCGCTATAACATGTTCTTTGTTAAAGCTGAAGCTTCTCTGCAGATACAAGTAAAACATACTGCATGCATCTGTTGTGACATTTTGCTAGAAAATTATTTTAAATGATCTAATAACAACATAAACTCAATTATCTTATGAAAAAAGAAAATGTTGCAGATCTACTCTCAAAATTTTACAGCCAAAAAGCGTTTGGCACAATTCTCAGTTGGAAAACTGTGATCTTTATTTGCAGTTAGACAAACTGAACCAAGAGCTCTTCTAGTAAATTAAAATGTGTTTTTGCAGTTTCAGATGCAGGACAGTCCATCAAATTGATTGTGACCACTTCATTGACTTAAAACTGATGTGTGCTGTAATTTACTGACTCACCGTGAAGTTATAGAACCACACGGATTTCTCCCAAAGATCGGGTTATGTGACAGATAGTAATATTACTGCTTTTGACCAATCAGCAGTGGCTTGAACAATGTCAAACTTCTGTGTTATTCCAGAATTCCAGTTTTTCCACATCACCTGCTCCCACACTTGTGCTCATAACATCAAAACTAATCATGGTAAATTGAGACCAATGCAGTGTGTTCGATAGTTGTTCTAAATGTTGTTGTTTCTCTTGGATATTTAGGCATTAGTGAAATTTGTGGCACAAAAATGGTGGCATGATATTTGATCATACACCCTGTTCATGTAAAACTAGCAGAAATGATGCTAAGCATCAGCATTTAAGACACTGTGAGTACCAGTGAAATAACTTAAATCTTTAAAAAAAAAAAAAAGTATAAATGATCAGGATTTTGATTGCAAAAGCTGCCACACAGGACAGGCTAGAAAGAAAGAAAGAAAGAAAGAAAGAAAGAAAGAAAGAAAGAAAGAAAGAAAGAAAGAAAGAAAGAAAGAAAGAAAGAAAGAAAGAAAGAAAGAAAGAAAGAAAGAAAGAAAGAAAGAAAGAAAGACATTCAAAGAGAGTGACACAGTCTGGAAGCCTGGAATAGGTAGGAAACAAACGATTTCAAGGACTGGAAAGAAAACTGGTGAGAGATGTGTCTAAAGACAGAACAAGTGTCAGGACACCAGCGAATGACTTAGCAAAGTTGGGAATTATAGTCTTGAAGAAATAAAAAAAATCACTAGAACCCTGTACAGGAGTGGACTGCGAGGTTTCAGACCAAGAAAAACCTTCAAGCCAGATTGAAGTATGCAAAGATATACAACAAGGAGAATGAGAATGGGCTGAGATTGCTCTGAGACAACACATTACACAGCTAACCGTTAGCATCAGGGGGGTTAATAATAATTTTGATCCTGGTAGTTTTTGATTTTTGTGAAATTATTTTGTTTCTGTGTGCAAATTAAAATAATATAAGCATCCAAAATATAACAGGAATGTCTGGAAAAGCTCTGCTCTAATTAACAGCACTTTGTAAATACTTAAAGAAATTACATTTTTATTGGGGCCTAGTGCTTTGTCTGTACATCTGTGGTGTATACAGTAAAAGAAATGTCATTTCATGTACCCGATGCACTAACTCAAAGGGACAGTGGTGAAAACATACTTCAGTTGTGCCCCTGAACCTACTGGTGGGTCCAATAAACAGTGTTCGGTCCTTGTTACGGTCCCTTTGATTATACTGCCATCTGCTGAGCAAAACGTGAAACAACATGAAAGTGGGGTTTGCAGAGAATATGAATAGTTGGTATTAGCTCAACATTAATATGTCGATAACATACACAGTTCCTTTCTAAGTTCTCACAATCCCAAGTCTTTCTTGGGACTGAATAAAAACCCCTACTAACCTGATTTATTTGTTCAGATTTTTCCTGAAGGCTAGTCCACGTTTCTGCATAGGTGTACTGTCTGCGAGTCTATATTTGGGGAGGGTAAATCGCCCCCTATAAGCATACATGCCACATATCACTGATGCCTGCTTACAGTACAGGCAGGTATCAGTTTGGTGATGCAGAAATGAAACAAAGAAATGGAAACTTACCTGTTTTCTTGTTACATAAAAATGATTTTAATAAGCCAAACGCTTGTTGGAAGAGCTGATGAGACAACAAACGAACTCATCACTGGAGGGAAATAAAAAGAATCTCTTGGCAACCGTTTAGTATAATGAGAACTGCAGAAGCTGAAACAGCCAAGAGCTAGATCCAAAGCTAAAGGTAATCATGACGGACAGCAGAAAAGAAAGACACTGTTATATGTAGAATTATTATTGGGGTTATTAATTTTATGACAGGGGTGCACCTAAATTAGACATAACAATAGCTTCATCAACCTTGAGTATCCCCCCCCCCCCACACACACACACACGGGAACACAATATATATATATAAAGGTCCCTCAGTTTAAGTGTCAGAGAAATTTTTTTTTACTTTTTTATTTTAAAGGTTCACAAGACTTAACGTTTGAAGTGTGCCGAGAAGAAGAAATCTTTCTGTTTTTGTAGAGGTGTAGCCTCTAGTAAATTAGCAGTGCATATGAAGCTCATTTACTCTCAGTGGTTTTTAAATTGTTTTAAATTTTGTTTACTATTTTGAACACACATGAATACACGTGAAAACAAGATAAAACAAGACAAAATAGGATGTTATATGTATTCTTCATTATCACACTTCAGCAACAGCAGTGGTTTTTTTTTTTTAATAAACTGCCGAATAAATGTGTCAGGGGCTGTTAGGGCTTTGAGCTTAAATTAGCTCCCTGTTATGTTTAAAATAGTCACCTGAGGCGTTTTAAATGGTAACACCCCCCACCACCCCCTCCTCTGCTTCTAAAATAGTTCCGTCCATCATCAGGGCGCATCTGGTTTTGAGTGGCTCGAGTAGCTGCAGTGTGTCTGATTTAGCTCCCGGCGCGCGCGGCAGGAGCAAGCAGCGGGAACACCTGTCTCGTGACGAGCGCTCATGTTCTCCTGTGTGGCGTGAAACTGGAGCACGCAGCCCGGAACCCGCCGCCCCTCCGCTGGGCTGGACCGGAGCAGCCAGCCCTCTGGACCGATGTCCTGGCCGAAATGTCCCGGCACATCTACATACGAAACAAGATTGGCGAGGGCATCCAAGCGCCCATCTTTCAGGTAGGTCAGGTGTCTTCAAGGCTGCTAGTTACAGTTGCGGAGGCTACATTTTAATTTAAAAGTGAAGAAAAAGTCTTTTAAATTTAATTAAAATAAAAATGTAACCAGAATAATTCTGTAGCTCAGTCCACTACAAGCGTTATGGTGACAGCAAAAGGTAGCTTTGTTTTAAAAAGAAAAACAACCCCCCGCTGTAATACATTATGAATATAGGCTTTAAAATACCTAACTGTACTGTTTTAGTATTTAAATATCTATGAGACGGTTGACACAAAACAAAGCATAGATGGTCAACTCTTTATTTTTATTTTAACTTTGTGTTTTGCAATGCACATCTTTCCACCTTTATACTCTCTAGGTGACAGTATAGTTTAGATATTAAGAACAATAAGTGAACTGTGTGTTGGGGAATAACAGATCAGTGATGTTTTACTTAATAAAAGTTTTATTTTTTGAGTGGACTTTAGTTCTACTTAATAAACTACATTATTTGGAAATCTCGCTTTCATAATGGTTTTATTGACTTACTGATTCACCTCAACTTAATTATTTTGAGCCTTTACACATGCTTTCTTCCTTGCCCATGCTTTTCTACTTAATGACTTTCTTCCTTGTTTATTTATGAATCAAAGCATTACAGAACAGATAGAAAAGACATAGTCATACCAGTGTGTCAGCATTTCAGTGGCTTCAGTTTAAGGTGCATTCCACTTGATGTTTAAAAGTCATGCTTTTCATACAGCTTTTTGCAGTTTCAGCTCACAGAAATGCCTTACTTGCCTTGCATCTATAAAGAACATAAGACTGGCCTAAGCTTTCTAACAGTGCATCTATTTTAATAGCTGTGGTAGATATAAAGGGAAGGAAGTGCATCAGTCCCCCGATATCAGCCCCCTGCTAGATAGCTGATAATTTATTTTTCTCCAGTTTGATCGATCTTTACTGTGTGTAATAATAGCGGGTCAGTTCTTGGCTTTGGGCTCTTAGCTTGAAAGTGAGAGGCAGAAGAGGGATGGTGACCCAGATTAATGGCCCTGTTTTATAAATTCAGGGAAGTAGGCTCTGACTTTTTAATGGTGACATTGTCATTAACTCTGGAGATTTGAACAGAAATGGGGCAAATCACTGGCAGATAATTAATTTACCTCCCTGGAGATGAACTCTGTTGGTATATTTGGATTTTTTGGAGGAGAGAAAGAAAGAAAGTCACGAGTGAGGTAAGGAGAAAAGTAAGTTGGCAAGTGCAGCGTATAATGCAGAAACGTATAATAGAAGTTAGCTTGTGTTGCATGTCAGATGGCTTGTAAGGTTGACCTTATCTAATCTTGGAAAGAGCATCAGCTGCTGTGTGAAGCACATGTGCCCGAATGTCACTTTGCATCATGTATTAGTCTCATGTGGCATTTCAGCAAGCGATCCAAATATAATGGATGTGCACAAGAAAACGTAAGAGTTGACACTGTAGCTGCTGGTTAAGAGTTCATTTTTTTCCGTCAGGTGAACCGAGGGACTTATTCCAGGAGGAGTCGCCTCAAGAGGTCTGACGGCAGCACCACCTCCACCAGCTTCATCCTCAGACAGGTACTGCAGGGAACAGATGCTCTGAATGGTTGTAAAATTGTGGTTTGACGTGGATATTTCTGTGCATTTATACCAAATAATGGAAATTGGATAGAAACAACAACAACAAAAAAAAACACATATAGTTTAGCATAGCATTAATTGCTCCATGTATCAAATTTTTCCCTAAATTAAATCCTTGTTAAGATATTTGCTTACCCTGTGTTGTAAATGGGCTACATCATACATGGTGTTTTTTACTGAACAGGATCTTCATACCTCAAAAAAACAAACAAACAAAAAAAAAAACAGCTATTCATGATTTTTACTCTGCTGAGTTTCTGATTGATGATCACACATTTATGACATACACTGCTTTTGACTGCAGGGGGTGGTAAAGTGCAGGTAGTAGAAGGTGGCAGTGCACCAATTACATACTGTATTTAGATGCAGTTATACAACATCTTTTCTTTCAATATAAAGTACTTAACAATATTATTAGGTCACCTGATATAAAAACAAGACAACACCAGTATTTTAAGAGTCAAAAATGTGTTCAAACTAACAATTATATCATTATTTATTAGGCAAATACCAAATTGAATTCACATTTTCATACCCAAATCCGAGCTGGCACTCTGGACTACTCTGAGAATACAGAAATTAACAAAGCATAACAATCAAGCACTAAAATGAATTGCAAATAAATAACTATAATTTTACATCTTAATCAAAAAATATCAATGTGCTTTACAATTTTTTTCTGTTTTTTTGTTAAGCAGTACATTTGAAAATTTATAAATAACAATAATAATCAGATTTTAGCATCTAATTTCTAATTTCTATTCAAGAGCTTGGATCAACCATTACAGAAGCATAAAAATGATGCTGCCAATTACCAAAAGTGTTAATTTAGAGCAGCTGTGGCATAAACCCTGCATCAGGCAGTGTCTAATACTGCATAAAATGCAAAATATGAACATTTACAGCATATCTGAATATGGTGTCATTTAGTTATTCCTTAAAACAATCAATCAGTTCTGGTGCTTTACTGGAAACATAAGGGGCAGTAGATTTTACTGTTTTATTATTGTGTAGTGTTGGTTGGTGTGTTGAAAATTTTGTCTAATGATATCTTTAAAATTATTGGCGTTATAGGCAACAGAGCGAAATTATTATTATTATTGTAGTTGTTGTTATTATTAATCTATTTTTTGCATAAGCAGGGATTTATATAGGATTACAATGGCCCATTCCTCTGTCATTTATACATAAAAAAAGAAAAAATAGATCAAATATAACAACCAAAATAACCAAATAGTGTAGCATTCTTAGTCTCTATTAGAAAATATTGTGTTGTTGGCACAGGGCTGTGGAGTCGGGCCTCAGCAGGCTGGCTGTTCTGCTTTTAGGTTAAATGTAATGGTAGTTTTTGCTCCCACTGTTTTTACTTAGCATATGGCTCATTAGTGTTAATGTTTAATTAATGTTCCCATAGCTAAGTTGGCTTTTAAAAGTGGACTTACATTTAGACTTATATTTCCAAAATTTGGGGCAGAAATTATTCTGCATTGAGGAAAAATACGTGTTAGTCTTGAGTAAGATGTTGCCTCTTCTTCACCGAACAAACCAGCTTCAATATTTAAAATGGAAAAAAGTGCATAAAGCAGACACAGCTCGTCTGTTTTTATCAAAAGTTATTTTTGGAGCATCTCTGCTCTCTTTTCTTCATCCTCCATCTGTCTTTACTGTTGTTGAATGTGGCACAGAGCCTGTCACAGCTCTCAGCAGACTCTTATTCATGGTGTTACCCAGCATGCTATACTCAGTGGTGTAATTTTTTTTTATAAATGTGCCGTTTCTAGTGTTAGTAATAGTTATTCTGTACTATTTTTTATGTTGAAGAAAGTTTATTTAATGTATATGAGTCATATGGTTGTGAGTAAGGCGGTCTGCTTAAAATACACTCATCAAGCTTCTAGTTGCCAGTAATGTAGTGCATTTAAACCCCAGTGCACATTTTGTTGGTTCACTGGTATATTAATATTGGAAAAATGAATTTTATGTTAAGTTGAGAGCAGCATCTGGGTACAGGGTATGTTAAATGTGCTTGATTATGGTAAAAATGATCAGTACTAAAGTACACAGCTATTTCGTTTAGTTATCATTAACATTTTAGCCATTGCTGAAAATTATAAACAATTTATATTTGTTAGTCTGTGTTCAAAGAGCTAAATCTAGGGGCTAAATGCTAAGAGCTAAATGTACTTTTCTTGTTGACCAAAGGCCATCTTTTGTCGTCTTGGCTCAAGCGAGCTAAACATTAATTTAATTTGAGCCTTTAGGTAGGCGCAGAAGCAAACCATTGTATGGCATGAGCCAAAAAAAAGTGTGAAACTGATTATTATTAGATTATTGTGCTGACAAGTTATAGTATATTTTTCAATTTGTTTAGACCAAATGTGAAACTGAAATGGTTAGCCAATTAAATTTGCTTATTTCTCTGTTTTGTGACTTAAAACTGAATTTCTTTGAATTTGGAACTGTTCATGTGATTTTATTTAAAAAAAAAAAGGTAAACAGCACCTTCTCATCACATTTGGATTTGACCATCCAACGAATAAGCTGATATTCTTTTTACCTTTAGACAAGATTTCCCTAATTTTTGTGTAGTGATTTCTTGACTCATTTACGCTCTACCCAACTGCTCAGAACATACAAACATGTGGTACCAAATGGGAAGCTGCAGAGTGCCCTCTGGTAGACAACCTATGCAATATCAGCACTCATAACATGGTTGAAGGGTGTTTCTCCATTCTTTCTTTCCGTTTTTAATATTGTCATTTGTGGTTTCATTTTTATTTAAAAATGATGATACCATCAATTGTCAAATAGCTAATATCTGCCAATTATATTGGTCTGGCTCAAGTATTTTCTTAATTGATTGGTTAACTTAAAGAATTTCCAAGAGTTTTCTAAAGCATGTGTCCACTAGGGCTGCCACAAACGACTAATCAGATCATGCATCCATTGAACGTAAAACGTACAGCTTATTGCACCAGCATGCATCTGCTCTTATATAACTATCATTAGCTTACAGCTTTAAGTGTTTCAGGTATGTGCTAACTAAAAATAAAGACAAGATGATAGTTTATTAAATTTTAATGAAATTCGCAGATTGTTTCGGTGAAGTTTAATAAACTCCGTGCTATCTAAAATATAACAGGACACCGGAGTATATTCTCCAGCATCTCACACTTCTGATGATCAGTTGTTTGCTTGACGTTTATTCAGCTGTGTAAAAACTATAACTTTAATCTCAGCCAAACCGATTTACTCAGGAACAAATAAAATACTGAAAAAAGCCAAACAATAACATTTTTAAGTTATCTAAGTGACTTATATATGTTTAACCTGAGTAGCGAAAGACGGTGGTGGGTTTGAAAACAATTTGCCGGGAGTCCGGTGTTCTCACGGGCTGTAGTGAGCCTTGAACCCCGGCTAGCTATCAAGCTAGTGGGTAACAGACGTCTCCGAAAATGTCGGAGCGCGTTTGAAAATATGCGGTGTCTTGATAAACTGAGCAGATATTTGAGGTTTACACAGCTACATTCTCGCCTGAAAATATGTTTAACGTTTATTTTGTGACCCAGAAAGAATAATAAGAGTAATATTGCTGCTGCCATTGTTGGAAACGGAGCAGGGCTGCGCTATGAATTCTGGGATAGGTTGGGCCACGAAGTATACACCCGACCCATCCTTCAAATCTGGGGAAATGAAGGGCGCATTTGTCGGAGTCTTCGTTGTGTCGCTGTAACGTAATCCTGGACACTGCTTCTTCTTCTTCGGGGTTTAACGGCAGCTGACATCCTTGTACATGCAGTGCTGCCATCTTCTGTTTCAGTCCGTTATTACACTCTTAAATCCTACTACTTATTGCCACGTTTTTGGGATCTTACAAAGCTTCAAACGACGCGTCGACTATTAAATTAGTCGTCGACGATTTTGATAGTTGACATAATCGTGACTAGTCGACTAATCGTAGCAGCCCTAGTGTCCACCCATTTTTTTTTTTTCCGAGTAGCTAAATAATCCGGTATCATTGATAAAAGAGATTATCAGCAAATATTCACCCACAAAATATTCATTTTTAAGTATTAGTTGTTTCAGTTTAGTTGGAGCAGACCTTTTCAGCAGCACCTATTTTTGGCTTAGCACAGGTTTTACTGATCACATTAACTACGCCTGCGTACATAAATAGAACCGATTCTCTGCAGGTCTCATCAGTAACACCTGTGTTTTTGCACCATTTCAAATGAAAAGCGTTTGTATTCAGATGCCATGAAAATGGTTTCTTTTTAGTAATAACATATTATTTAAGCATTAACTGCTGACTGTGTGGAGAGGACTTTGAAACCACATTAAGGCCTTAATGCCAGGAAATGATTTATAAATATAAAAGTTACATTAACATTTAAAGAGATAAGGAGATAAGGCGTGTTTGGACTGTGATACCCTAAAAAATTGTACTTTCTATGTCTTTAGTAATTATTTTAAGTATTTCTTAACAAAAGATTGGCTCAGGTTCAATCCAAACCATTCAGTACCTGACTTTTATTTTATTTTAGTGCTATTAGTGGTGTAGATGTGTCACAACCACATTAATTCTCAAAAGAAAAATGAACTTCCATGAATTTAAATCCATGTTTCTAATAATTCTCCTGTTATTTTAGCTATTTAGCTGTTTTGTCTTTCTCTGGAGAATAAATAAGCAGAGTGAGAAAGAGAGGTAGCAAGGAAATGGAGGGTGCTGATCCCCCATCCCCCTCCCCCGATCCCTGCTACCGCCCCGCACTAACAAAAAAAAAAAAAAAAAAATCACGGAGAGCGCTCATCCAAGATGAGTGGACAGCCAGTCAGCCAATCAGCTTCTTGCACATTGGCTCTGTCATCAGGCTTGGATATTGAGGAAGGATCCACTGCTCTGCTGCTGCCTCTGCTGCTCTCGCTGTTGTATATGTGTGTGTGTGTGCGAGGAAGCCTGATGAAATGAAATGCCAGGATTGGGCTACCTCCAGGGAGAGCCTCTCCATCCTATAACGTGAGCCAGCCAGCAGCACTCTGGGATCGGGGAGAAGCTGCATCCATCAAGCGACGGGCCTCCGGAGGACCAGGCGTGATCCAACGGGAGGGGAGATTTTTTTTTTTTAATCATTCTTCTCTGCTGTGGAGAGAAGGGATTGTTGTCACCCCCCACATCCATCCTTTTTTTTAAATCTGGGGCCCCCTCCTTCCTCGTCCGCCTACACTCTTTTTGTTTTTTACCCCCTCGTTCTTCTAGAGGCGCTCACTGGAATATCAAACCTCCATGTATGACAATTTGTACCTGCATGGATTTGAAGACTCGGAGGCGGTGAGTGTTTGGATGGGTGTGTGTGTGAGTCTGCTTTTGTGCTCTCAGCTGTGTGTTTTTTGATGGAAGTAGCTCACTGCACACACACACATATATATACACACATATGAGGCCTTCGATGGGTAAGCCAACGGTACAGTGTAGCGTGATCGTGGGTTATGCTTGACTAGGAGGGGGTTGGGTGTGGGTGGGTGTTTGGCAGATGGCTTCTGATGTGTGACATTCACACTGTTGTGCGTGTTTTGCTTTATCTGCATGTGTAGTTGTGCATGTGATGGCAATCTGCCTATAAAGCTGTAAGATTGGACGTCAGGAAACCATCGGATCCAGAAGGAGCCATTTAGTGCTCATCACACTCATGAGGTGAACCAAGCCCAGATTCAAAGATTCAAAGATGCTAATCACTCGTTTCTCCACTCTGATAGATCCTCATTCCCACATTTGACTTTCTCAGAAATTGTCGAGCTGAGTGTTTTTTTTGTTTTGTTTTTTTAATCTGATCGTGCCACTGTGTGCTGTAAGGGCTCTGACGAGGCTTGGCGAAACATGCATCGTGATGTCATGAAGTGGATTCTGATGCTGATGAGTCACATGCTGAAGCTACTCCATTGGATAATAGCTCAAGTGCTACAGTGCACCCTCAAATCTTCCGCACAGATACATGAGATTGAGTTGAGCAGTGATGCAAAAATCACATCGGGGGGAAAAAGACGTTTTATATAAAATTGGTGGACTTGTGAAAACCAGATTATGAGACACATGGTCAAGATTAAAAACTGCAGAGACTTATGTGTTCTGACTTGTAATCTAACATTTAGACATTGCGCCCAATGAACTGCATCCTTATAATGTAACTCTGTCATTATTTGCTCCTTTCTTTCTGACTTGATACCCTGAAACTGAAGCTCAGGCCTCCTGTTCTAAATTAGCACTTCGCCTCCAAGTTAAAACTGAGATAACCCAAATTATATCATTATGACATCAGCAGGGTTATTTTCCCCCAGACCTGACAAAACTCCCTTTAGAGCCACAGATAACACCATGTAACAGCTCTCACAGGCTGAGGGTGAATAAACTGTACAGATGGACTATGTGTTTGATACAGCTGAAAAACAGCCAGCAGGAACATAGTGATGTGTTTGTTCCTCTGTAATCTTTTTGTTCTTGGAAGTCCTACAAAAACACCCAGTTAGTCTGGGATGGGATGCTTACATTTCAAATGAGCAGCGTGCTGAAGTCAGGCCTTGCCACTGCTGGCTTGTAAAAAAAACAGCAAAAAAACAAAACAAAACAGAAAGTGCTTAGCTGTGATGACTAAATTGATTGATCTTCTTGGGAGTAATGGTCTTCCTTAATTGAATCATCATTAGTGGCTGATTGTTTAGATTAAAACAGCAGAAGGAAGCACTTGATCCAGTCGTGTTTGAGCAAAAAATGTTGCACTGAAGGAATTCCTACTGGGTGGCTGGATGAACTGCTGCAAGCCTGGTGTTTTTTTTGAGGCTGTAAGTGAAAGAAAAAATCCTGACAGGTTGCAAAAAAATGGACCATCGATATCCTGTATCAGATGTAAGGGATACGCAAGCAGGTGCCAAAATTTGTAAATTAAATGTACACGAATAGCATGCTAATAAGAAATTTCAGCATAACCGGTATAAAAATGTTCAAATATCATCCAACAAAGTGACAAAAGCTCCTTTTCTCTGTCAGCAAACTACCTAATTAAGTACTTGAAGAAGATGACGACTTCTTATGCGCTGGCGATTGACATGCTAACATTAGCTGCAGGTCCTTTGGCAAATTTGGCTTTTAACCTATCAAATATTCTCCACTTATCAGCTTTTAGAGATATCATTATTTTGTGTTTAACCAGGTGTTTCCGACAGGTTAGATGTATTGCCCTGACCAGCTTTGCATTTTGCACTACAAATGCTGCCGAGAGCATAGAGTCTGCATCGAGTTTTGTTACAACACCTGCTTTCAGCTTGGCACTGCCACCATTACCTTGCATTTGTTCTTCAACACATCTCAGGGGTCACGTCGCGTGGCCTCGCTCCGATTCTTCTTCTCTAACTCAGATCTGCTCTGTTGGTGTATAGGGGGGAAAAAAGTCAGGACAGTATAGTATTGCAGTAGTTGCACAGACACCACATATTGATATTTTAATAAATACATTAAAATGCACTGACAATACCATTAACCAGAGATCTCTTATCCACCATTGTCCTGAGATAACATTAGCCAAGCAAACTGAAATTAGATTGGTTCAACTGAAAAAAAACCCATCCAACAGTGGACACATTTAGCTGAACAAAGCTACCTTCTAATTTGGAGCAAGCCAACGGCTCAGTCACACGAGTAAAAACATGACAGCAACTGCTTTACATCTAAAATAATAACAGATGGCTGTCTGATTGTATTGAATTTTGTTTTACATATAGTAGAAGGAGGGTAGAAGAGGACTTTACTGCTGGTTACCAGCTGGTTGTATCCTGGTTGTATATCTTAAATGTCAATTTCTGTATATGTAGATAGCAACAAATATGTAATAAAAAAAAAGGTTTATGACAGTGAATTGCTGCATTATCAGAAACAGATTACATGTAATCGTCAGCTTGACCCCAATCAATTGCAGACCGTCTGTCTTATTAACCGAGGTTTTCGTCACAGTGTTGTTATGTTTGGCATTTGGCATTTTTTTTGACCCAAAACAACAAAAGAAAATCTGAAGTGAGATAACTTTATCTTATTAGACAAAACAAGTATTAACATAGTTTAACTTTAAGGAAATAATTTGGAGCTGGTATTGGAGTAACATCGTATCGTGGGGTGCTTGGGGATTCCCACTTTTAGTGCTGTGGTTACTTGGTAGTTTTGACCCAACCCTGCTGATTAGAGGTCTTCAGTTTGCACAGTGTGTTTGGTCTGTAAAACAAGTCATGGGCAGATACTTGCATATGTTTGTCTTATAAAAGCAAACAAGGTATTACTGTTTTAACTGCACCAAGTAAGCAAGCAGAATAGACAGTCATGTTTGTTAAAAATAATTAACAATTTTTTAAAAACAGTTTTAGCAAGCTTTTTTTTGTGGTCACATGACGTTTTCATTGAAAACCTTACAGCAAGGCCTGCACACTAATTTAAAACCAAAAGGAAACTAAACTTAAGCGCCTTGAGGCGACTTTTGTTGTGATTTGGCGCTATATAAATAAAATTGAATTGAATTGAATTGAATTAATGCAAAAAAATTTCCCCAGTGGTCACTCTGTTTAGTGTTTTTTCATTGTTACTCATTAGTTTATATTTCATTGTCTTATTTTGATATTCTTTGGTTTTAATAGTCCATAGTAGCTTTATTTTTTCTGTAGGGAAAGGTGTTCTACCAGAAAAACCAAAATGTTGCCATGTGCATAAATGTCTGTGGTTATGTTTGAAGTATTTTCTGTAGCTATGTAGACTGTAGTTTGACTAATACAGTTTCATGATTGTATGGGATGATTGTTTCAGATGAGTAAAAAACAACTAGAAGACATCTCTCACTCTCTGAGAACAGAGAATCATCTTCATCAATTAAATGTATGAAGACATGCAAACTGCTGACAGCACAAGAATAGAAATCCACTTTGTCTGAGATGCTCCTGCAGCCTACTCTTTTTCTTTTTTTTTTATATAAATATATATATATCGTTGATTTTACCTGTTCTGCATTCAGTGTGCCAAGCCACCACTCAGTATTTGGCACTGTGATTGTAAGCTGATGCGCATTGAATTCCAAAACTTCAGCAAGTGATCCCATAAACAATTTATCTTTATGGTGCTTAGCAGCTCAGATGCTTTCAGATAAAGCTAAAGCACATCCTTGTTTTGAAACGTGTCCTCTATCACCATGTGACTGAATGAACCTCAGAGCCTTTGTGCTTTTTTTTTTGTCTTTTCAGAGAGAAAATTCAGGTCATTTGGGTGCATCTGTCCACACTGTTCTAACTTTTTCTTTAAAGTCCTTGATATTGGGACAGTGTTTCGCTGTGCAGAGATGTTTTTTTTATGTTAGAGGCCTTGAGTGTAGTTTTCATTTTCTTTAATAACCCTATCAGGAACAGAGTGCTAATATTAGTTTGGATTAGCCATAACTTGATAACAAATTTAAAGCACTATTTAAAGCTATTTCCTGTTCTTGTTGGGCAGCAACTCTTGCTCTAGAATAATTTTGCCATGCTTAAAGACAACATACTCCCAACATACACCCATCAGGCATAACTTTATGACCGCCTGCCTAATATTGTGTTAGTCTCCTTTTTGCCAACAAAACAGGTGTGCTGTGGTATCTGACACCAAGATGTTAGCAACAGATCCTTTAAGTTCTGTAAGTTGGTTCCTTCTTCCCATAGTGCATCCTGGTGCCAGATATTCCCCAGGTAAGCGACTTGGTCCTCCACATGATGTAAAAGAAAATGTGACTCACTAGACCAGTCTACCTTCTTCCAGTGCTCCATGGTCCAGGTCTGATACAGGCGTGCCCATTGTTGGTACTTTGAGCAGTGGACAGGAGTCAGCATGGGCATCCTGACTGGTCTACAGCTATGCAGCTCCATATGCAACAAACTGCGATGCAGGGTGTATTCTGACACCTTTCTGTCAGAACCAGCATTACATTTTTTCGCAGTTTGATTTACAGCAACTTGTCTGCCTGATCACATGGGCCAGCCCTCTGTACCCAATCATCAGTGACTCTTGGTCACCACTGTTCCTTCCTTGGTCCATTTTTGATAGATACTGACCACTGCAGACTGGGAACACCCCACAAAAGCTGGAGTTTTGAAGATGCTCCTACTCAGTTGTTTAGCCATCACAATTTGTCCCTTGTCAAATTTGCTCATATCCTCATGCTTGAATATTTTTTTCTGACTCAAACTCATCAACTTTGAGAACAAAATGTTCACTTGCTCCCTGATATATCCCACTAACAGGTGACCTATCAGTGGCCATAATGTTATGCCTGATTGGTGCACTTATCAAAAGATGTATCCAGTCTGTATAGTTTCAGTCATCTCTGTGATTTCTTTTCGTAGGGATCAGCTGATTCATACACTAGCAGACCATCAGACTCAGATGTCTCTCTCGAGGAGGAGCGGGAGGTGCAGGCTCAGGTCCAGAGCCAGAGCCCAAGCCAGAGTCAAGGACCGGGACAGAGCCGACAGGAGAGGGAACAGCAGGCTGCCGTTCAACTGGAAAGAGCCAAGGTAGACAGGCTGTGACAATGTTCATGCTAGTTTATCTTTATTATGGATTTTTTCCCAGATCAATAAAAAGTCTTCAAGTCCGTTAGAGTAAGAAGTTTTTAATCATTTTAAATATACTTTTCTGATCCTCACTGAGCTTGTGTTTCCGTCCTTCAGAGTAAACCTGTGGCATTTGCTGTAAGGACCAACGTCAGCTATTGTGGCGCACTGGATGAAGATGTTCCAGTGCCAGCCACAGCCATCTCCTTTGACGCCAAGGACTTCCTGCACATAAAAGAGGTTAATGAGTACTTTGTATTAAAACATCATAACTACGGCATATATGTGATGATACAAAATTCAATTTGATCTGATCCCTTTTCATGTTTGCATCTTCAGAAGTTCAACAATGACTGGTGGATCGGTCGGTTAGTGAAAGAGGGTTGCGAGATCGGCTTCATTCCCAGCCCTCTGAAGCTGGAAAACATTCGACTCCAGCAGGAGCAAAAGAGAGGACGAGTCCAAGGGTAAGTAGCACAAAACCACAGTCGTCGTCTCATTGTTTTTCTCACGTAAATCAAACCTTACTTGATCACACAAAGGTTAACGTAAGCACAAAAACCTGGCGTCTAATGCGTTGAGTAACAATAAGACAAGGATCATTTAAAGTCAACTTTGCACCAAAATTGTGGCATTTTGATCGTAAGAAGCAAACATTATTCAGATAAACCAGAATTTTGTAGATTTTGTAGCTTCCACTGAGCGCACTACTTCTACGTGTTCTACTTGCCACATTTTTTTAAAGCAAAGTATTTAAAATCTCATGAATCTAGCTAGATGACATTTTATTTAAATGCATATATTGCTAGGAATGAGAATGAGGTAGCATGGAAATAGATGTCGTCAGTAATTTTAGATCACCTTTGGACAAATCATGGTTATAAACAGGTAGAATTGCCCAAACAAACACACAAAAAAGACAAATTAAGCTGAGAGTTTTACAGTACAGTACATTTTGGTAATAATTTAATTAACCTTTCCTGTGTGAGGTTTCGTTGTTTTTCTTTGCTTGACAGTGAACTTGCTATCTTTGTGTTTAGGATTGTGTTAATGGGACACAACAAGACATTTAAGCAATTCAACTTTTATATGGAACTACTGTGGACATGTTTTCAATTTTATCAACATAACTTTTGTTCAGCTAATGAGATAATCAAATTGCTCAAGAAAATCCTGTAATTAGTTGGGGGAGTAGGAAGGGAAGGGGTGCCGTGGGAATTTTGACTTGTCTTAGCGATGGAAATGGCGATTGATTGCGATCCAAAATGCCAGTTTATATTAACAACCTGAATTGATTCCTTTATCAGCTTCACACCTTTGAATATTTTGATGCAATACTCTTGACACAGCCCCTGAGACTGCTGTTTAACCAATACAGAAGTTAAAATAAATTCATCCTATATAAAAGCATGCAACTTCTCCATAAAAGCCTTGTCATCTGTTTGACTGTGTTGGTGTCTCACTGTGTGTTTTTTTTTATTTTTTATTTTTTTATTTACTCCTTAAAGTTTCCTTTGACTCTTTCGTGACTCATGCCCATTTACTCCGTCCTCTCCACTCGTGTCGACTGTACCAGTCCAGCGGTTTCAATAGCTGTAATTAGCACACCTATCAGCCTTCGAGTTTCCTTGTGTGTGTGTATAATGTGTCTTGAATGTTCTGTCATCCAGAGTTTGTACAATAACTCACAGGCAGTTCCCCGAGCCTTGCTGCTGAGTTTAATACTAATCCTACTCGACTGGAATGCTGAAGCTTCACTTAACAGCGTGGCTTCTGTGGCTTTTTGTCATCGAACCTCACAGACAGGGAGAGACATTCGAACCCCCGTTAAACAGGACTACTCTGTGTAACTGAAAATTAGGACCACTATGTTAGAGATTGCTTGCTTCGGCAAGCGCGTACGCTAAATTGGATACGATACAGAGAAGATTAGCATGGCCCCTGCGCAAGGATGACATGCAAATTCGTCAGTAGCAATACTTAGGCAGGCTGGGGCATTTACATAATGATCACTTGGTACAAAAGGAAACACACTGTGCCAGGAAAATATCCCCCAATCCATTACACAACCACAACGCCAAGTTCTAACCAAATGCCAAACCAGAAATCATCAGAGCAGGCAACATTTTTCAAATCTTCTATTGTCCAATTTTGATGAATCGTAGTTTCCTATTCTTACCTGACAGGAGTAGTGTCTGGTATGGTCTTTGGGTGCTATAGTCCTCCTGCTTCAAATTTTGCCATGTTGTCCATTCAGAGATGCTCTTCTGCAGACCTTGGTTGTAATGAGTGGTTGTTTAAGTTACTGTTGTTCCTTATCATTTCTGAGCAGTCTAGCCATTCTCCCCTGACCTCTGGCATTTTCACCAAGAAAGAAGATGCTTACTGGCCCTTTGAACATGAACAGTCACATTTAAAATCACACACAATAAAGAGTCTTTGAAAAGGTGTACCTAATAAAGTGTCTGCTGAGTGTATAATAGCTGAATAACAATGGGCCTCATACTCTTTTAAAAATGGACATCTGTAACAAAAAGCCATCTAAGGTGAATTCCCAAGTTTCATGAAAATTATTTTAGTTCTAAAAGAAGATGCAACTTTCACTCAGTTTCTGTTCAAATTATTCACTGTATATTTAAAAAAAGAAAGAAAGTAACTTGAAAAAAGTCTTGAATTAATAATTGTTAATGCTGTGATTAGTTTTGCCATACTTAAGATGATGTAAATATTTGAGGAAGATGTGAAGTTTTATGGGGAAAAATTCAGCAGTGGACTTAAGTGATGACAGAAGGGGGAAATTCCAACTTGGGCAACAAGCAGACACGAGAGGAGACTCAGGAGAAGTAGGTAAAAAGATATGCGAACTAAATGCACACCAGGGAGAAGGGCAACAAGAGATGAACTCAATCAGAGAGTAATAAGGGCAGGAAAAGAACAAAAGCAGGAAGTATAAACGCAGTCACATAAATTTCAAAATAAAACTGGAATTAACTATGCTAAACACAAAGAGTAAAGCCAAACAGACAATCAGGAAGACACAGGAAGGAACACAAAGAGAAAATGAAAATACTTACAGTAGAAACTATTAGAAAAATTAAAAAATATGGGAAACTGCAGAGACTTGTGTTACGGTGTTCTGATGTTTAATGTGGTTTAGCTGACCAATATTAAATTAATTAAATGTTCATTATTATTAGTTTTAGTTTTTATTTCAGTCTTAGCATACTATAGATTTTTTTTTTTTTTTTTAGGTTTCAGTCCTTTTCTGAATTAATACTGTGGGTTTTTTTTCTGTCTTTCTTTTTCCCATTGTCTTTTCCAGTAAGTCTGGAGGGAACTCTTCTTCCAGTGTGGAGGATGAGGTTTCTGCCTCTATCCGACCACTCATATCCTCAGCAGGTGAGAACATCGGACAGGGGGAGAGGGCTTTTAATAGCCAGCTGCCAGCTTAGAGCCAAGCTTCTCGGCCACAACAACATAGAGAAAATAAGACTCTAAAACCTTCCCATGTCTCTGCGTAGAGCATAAGTTCAGAGTTGTTGGTACATTTTCCCATGATCCTCCTCTTCCTCCAGTTGAGGACTGCAGGCGCTCTGAGACTGGGGCTTACCACAGTGTGAACCCAACGACAAGACTATGACCCCCCCTCTGAACTGCACTCATGTGACTTTGTGAATATAACCTTAGGACAATAGAACTGCTTTATTTTTCTATTTTTCATATTATAGTTATCCTTGGTAGGTTTCATTTGTTATGGCTTATAATGGAAAGTTGCATATGTGAAGCATGTTGGAGTGTTTCTGAAATATTCTGGTGACTCCTCCTGTGGCAGCAGCTACTGACATCACTGTCGCTGTCTTCTCTTTCCTCCTACAGGAAAGCAGAAACAGAAAGTGGTAAGTTGGTGACGGTAAAACACACTCATATACTATTCACTCAATTCTTGTTGTTGTGACAGGAACGGGTAGCATTTAGAGGAAGTTACAGTAACAGCGTACAATACTTCAGATCTACTGAAATATCCAACAACAAGTTATAATGATTCCTGTGACGCCATAATGCCATCACTGCGCAACATAATACATTATGATAGGTACTTTACAATAAAAAAAAACTGTCTCTGCTGTGTGGATTAATATATAAATTTTTTATAGCACTTTTTTGGGCGTGGTCGATTTGTGGCTCTAGGTCCGATAGTGTATGCATTTTTCTAGGACCCTCCAGGGGTTAAATATGAAGCCACATGTGGTTACCTAGTCTTACTGTTGCATAAAGGAGAGGAAAATGGGGGAAAATGGTTGACCTGGCTATACTAACCCCCCCCCCCCCCCCCCAAAAAAAAGCCAGTAACATCTTATGTCTAAGTTTATTATATTCACATTTTTCAGTTTGTAAGGGAATATGACATAGATCAGTACATATATAACAAGCATGAGAATTTATGCATCAGGCCATTTTTGCAGAAATATGTTGACTGAGTGCCAAAAAACCCAATCAAACCAAAGGCCAAGGAGTTCAAAACCAAGTAATCTAATCTAATCTAATTGAATCTAATCTACTTGAATCTAATCTAATCTAATCTAATCTAATCTTGTAAATTATACAAAAGTTGGGATCCAAAAAAACTTACCTGAAACATTTCTCATTATGAACATTGTTTACTGTCAGCTGATATACTTAGAGAGAGACAGTGCAATAGATCATTATAAATTGAATTAATATCTGAATTTTGTAGGCAAGTGCATATGCTATTTGGAAATTCAACCACCCCTGAATGCTTAATGTGAATCAGTCTCAGCCATTTACATAATTTTAAGTTGTGCAGTTGAAAGACCTTGGTTTGATTCCAGAGAAAGTTAAGCAGTGATGTTAAAAGACTATGCCATGTCACCAAAAGTATTATTAATATTTACTTTGTCCTAAACTTCAATGTTTTTATTCACCACAAAATATACCCCGATCTGATATTGTTATTACCTTGTAATACACAGTTTTTGTTTAATAAAATGCGGCTTTTAACTGTGTGAACTATCTACACATGAAATGTGTTGGCTTACATAACTAAATGATACCAAGTGTTTGCTGTTTTGAGTTGTACTGTGTCGTGGTGGTACCTTTATTGTGAAATTGGGTTCAACTGTAGTATTGTGAGTGTTTGGGCAAAATCTGTGTACAGTGGTCGTTTATGTAGCAAATGATAAACACCGGTGCATTAACCACATTTTGTAAGCTAACATGTTAAATTAACGTTTATTTGAGATAATGTGTTAGATTTTTTTTGTAAAGTTGGGACAATCTAAAAGTATTCTTAATATTCTTATTTTTTTTTCTTTTTGCTTCAATTGTGACAAATTAACTTACCATTTGCTACATGCCCTGACATGGCAGTAAACCAGCTTCCCATTTACTACGTGTGGTTGTGTGTTGAGCTGACTCTGCAGTCCAGAAACCCGTTTCTAGGCAGACGTTTTGCCTCGTCACTGTAATGAAAGCATAGGTATAATAATGACTGCTTAGCTTTATTTAGTGTTGCAGTGACTCATGATAGTGAACCAGCATCAGCAAAAGCAGGTCCTGCCCTTAATGCAGCCATCATTATCACACCTGTGCTTCTCCTGCTGTGGCGGAGCCACGGCGTCTGCTATGAAAAAGGTTTATCACAGCTGTCTGCTTTGCTTTTTCGTCAGTCTGTTGTCTCTTGTGGTTTTATTTTTGTCAGCCTGAGTGTACCGCTGCTTCTTTGTGTTAACAGACGGAGCACATCCCCCCGTATGATGTGGTTCCCTCCATGAGGCCTGTAGTTCTGGTGGGACCCTCACTCAAGGGCTACGAGGTAAGCTGCCTGCCTCTACAGCCGAATGAACAATCGGACGTTCTCACATTAAAAACAAACAAACATGAATAATCTCAATTTAATTACAAATAGGACAAGAAATGAGATGACTCCTGTACATTTTTCACTGAGTCCCCCAAAATAGCCTTCTGTTGGCACTGTTAATTATGAACGTGTCATCGCCCACGTAACATCCAGATTGCAGCCAGACTAGCAAGGAGACGAAGAGTTCAGATAAGAATATGTTGAGTAATTGGCAGATTTTTTCTTGTTGCTTCCAATACTGCTGATAATCGTGGCTTGTAGAAAAGCAGAATACTAGAACTGCTTTGAGGTACATGCAGTGCCAGGTATGGGACTGCGAATACTCCTCAATGATCACCAGCTTGTAGCTAGCTGTGTCCGTTTAGTGCTGGGAAGTCTAGACTGTTCTCAACTGTGAGCTGTGAGAGCCAATCAAAACCTTTCAAAGTAAAACCTAAAAGCTAGGAGTGTCTGAATGCTGACTTGTGGAAAGGTTGTTATTCAACAATGGTTTTTATGTTCTAAAGTATATTTGTACAGACAAATTATGTTCAGTTATTACAGTGGTGCAGGGTGCATGCCTTTTACCATGTTTCCTGTTTTAAAATACCAATTATAACAACAAATATCATAGGTAAATGAAAAGAAAAAACTTTATACATAAACAACAGTACATTTCATTGATTTATGCTGCATTTGGTCACATGGTAACTATCTAAGCTGATAATGTCATTTCCATATTGCTCGCTCAGATGGGGCATCCGACATCATTATGTTTTTTTAGCAGCAGTAAAGTGCCATCTGTCTTGTTGTCCTGAATTTGCCTGATGGATGGAGGCTTATTCATACTGAGGATCACAAAGCACACAAAGCCATATTCCGAGATTAAGTCCCTGACCAATTTTTCATTTTTGCTTCGCAGGTAACAGACATGATGCAGAAAGCACTATTTGACTTCCTCAAGCACAGATTTGATGGCAGGTAAAGACAAATTAAATGCACACTTCTTAGGAAGAACTATAGAACTATTTTAATTCTAACATAGTCTTTAGTCACTCCCAATAAATGGTAAGTAAAATATAAAGTTACTTGCAAGAAGAAAAAAATATGGAGAGTAATTCTTATTGGTCCTTTTTCTTCTCTGTGCAGTCTTCAAAATCGAGTCAGTGCCCTGGTTAAAAAAATTATGTCTTCTTTATTACAGGATAACTATCACACGAGTCACAGCAGATATATCGCTGGCCAAAAGGTCTGTTCTTAACAACCCCAGTAAGAGGGCCATCATAGAAAGATCCAACACTCGCTCCAGTTTAGGTGAGCTTCACGTATATGTTGACTGAGCTATAGTCTGAAACTGTGAAGTTTAATTGTAAGTAGTGAGAATCATGCAAATGTCTAATGTCTGTCTTTGTCCCCTTAGCTGAGGTGCAAAGTGAGATTGAAAGGATCTTCGAGTTGGCCCGCTCCCTGCAGCTGGTGGTTCTGGATGCCGACACCATCAACCACCCTGCCCAGCTTCTCAAGACCTCCCTGGCCCCCATCATCGTCCATGTTAAAGTCTCCTCACCAAAGGTACTCGGATCATAGGCAGACCTTCAAAGAGGGAGATTTTTGTCGCACTAAGAAACATTTTTACTCTCTCTGATGGGTTTATTATCAATCAGGCCATGGGTTACAAGGTTATCAAGTCAAAGCTGGATAAAACAGGAAATTAAGCATATGTGATCTTCACAGTGACTGTCCAACAGAGTCATTCAGTTGGAGACAAACATCGAGAACAAAGGTAATGGTCTCTCTGTTAGACTCATGTTGTTTATCCACGGGTGTTACAGCTCATCACAAGCACAGTGTTACCTCAAAACTAGCATGAAGTCCTGTACTTTTAAAGCCTCTGATGAACACACGTGTGTGTGTTGGGGGGATATAAATCTGCACTTTGGCACTTTTGCATGGGAGAGTATGTCTTCTTCACCTCATCCCTCAGCACTGGGACTACAACAGTAACCACTTTGATCAACTGTCTGTCTTTAGGATTAAGTTTAATCAGACTGAGAATCTGCTGTTTACTGTTTGCACGTGTTTTACAAGACATCTTCCTAGCATGCTTTTCTACTGTTGACCAGTAAAACTGACCAGTGTACAGACAAACCAGGAAGAAGCAGCAATATTAGGCGTATAGCATCACTGCATTACTGAGGTCATGAGTCCTCCAACATGTTTGGACTGTTTATTTATTTCAACCAATAATTGTTACTTGTTTTCATCACATTTTGGTCATAAACGTTCTGGCTTAATGGTGATCATAAATAAATATTTTGAGGCAGTTTAACCCCATTGGATATAATATTTATTTGTAGATGTAAACATTATTAAAAATCCCAAATTCTCAGAAGAAGGTGCAGATGATATGAGCAGACAGTTCACCCAAAACTGAGATACTTTTGGTTTCTTTGTGTGCGTTTCTGCTCTTTCATCCAGGTTCTGCAGAGGCTAGTCAAGTCCAGAGGGAAGTCCCAGAGCAAACACCTGAACGTCCAGCTCGTGGCAGCAGACAAACTAGCCCAGTGTCCACCGGTAAGCCAACTTTCTCCTCCTGTGCTGGCTTGTGTGGCCCGTTGTTCTCATACTTTTACAGTTTCTGTATTTAAAAAGATGCCCATAAACTTTGTTTCTGCACTCCCAAACAAATGCATCTTAAGGTCAAACGAGAGTCAGGGAGATTTTTATGTCTTGGAGAGCAAAAACTGGAAGCACTTGTATTTATTGAAGCCGTTGATATGATGTTTATTATCATTAGTCCTTGTGCTAATGTACATTCATAGCTGAGCCTCACATACAGTGTAAGAGTGGACATAATGTATTTCACGTGTCCTCTGCTGCTAACAGGAAATGTTTGACATCATCCTGGATGAAAACCAGCTGGAGGACGCCTGTGAGCATCTCGCCGAGTATCTCGAGGCATACTGGAAAGCGACCCACACCTCGATGGCGACGCCCCTGAACCCCCTGCTGGGACGCAACCTGGGCCCCACCACACTCACACCCTACCCCACCAGCATCTCTGGACTGCAGGTACACATCCACCTGTACCAAAATGATTTTCTTTGACCTTGATGGGTGTGGTTCAGATAATAAAAGTAAAAAGAGTAAACCCAGCCTATTGCAAATCATTTTTATTAATTCTCCTCTTCATTCATGTTATTTCAAAAGAGTTATACCTTCCAAATTTGTAGCATTTGTTTTTTGAAATAAATTGTTGTCTAGTCACAACAGTTGGAGTTGTGGCATTTTGTTCTCTGGGAAATAACAGTTTGTCCATTAAATCTACACCAGAGTGTTGGCACTGTAGCATCCTGCGTAATCCAGCTGTTTTATTATCAGCTTAAAGAAAGATCCCTGATTTAATGTGTCAACAAAGAAACCATTGATGCTTCCCTCTGATAACCTTGCTGATATGGAGTGAGCTGTTCTTCGTGTGTCTTCAGTGAAGAACCATGAAATGTTAAATATTTTCAGTGGTGCCAGAGCCTAAATTTCTGTCACGCTCAAAAAAAAATACAGACGACTCTGCGTCAATGCAAAAGTCATGTACACATTTAATCCATGTATGTTGACTCAGTGTGGACAGTAAGGGACAAGGATAAGCATGTTTATCAAAACTTGCAAAAGTATTTTTACATTATACTTACTGTCATTGTCGCTGTGATCTTTCTTCTTCTCCCTGCGTCATCAGCAACTCAGCACAGTCCCACATATCAGAGAAAGTTAAACCTACACAAGTGTGTCGTTACATTAATACATTTGGTCAAACATTTTTGCTTTGCCATGTGTTTGCATGTTATTACTGTCATCTGTTTGCCTAACTGCGCAAATCCGACAGTGCATGTTTGATTCGACCTAAATTCTATCTCTGGCTCCTCCTCTTTTTGAACAGATTTTCACGATGTCCATGCTAAGCAAGGCATAATCCTATTTGCTGCAGGCAGTGAAATCTACACCCACTGATAACTCCCCATTAGAAATTGAAAGCAAACACGTGTGTGCATTTGTGTGGATACTGTGTTATTAGGTCTCTTCCATTCCCTCCTGAGCCTTATCTATGTCCTTGGTATGTTCGTGTGATTAGCAGAGCCAAAGAATGCGACAGAGTAACCACACAGGAGACCACTCGACCCCAAATGAACGTCGCAACCTGATGACATCAGATGAAAACTACCACAACGAGCGGGCACATAAGGGACGCAACCGCATGTCCTCTGGCTCCCAGCATAGCCGAGAGCAGCAGGACGCCTACCAGGACTACCAGGATCCCTATCAGGATGCATACAAGCCACATCGCAATCGCAGTTCACCGGGCAGCTATAGCCATGACTCCCGGCACCGGCTCTGAAAACACTCCTCTCGCCACAGTGGCCCACGCGGCCCAAAATTCCACCCAAAATAAACGCTGCAATAGAGCCAAGATGGTCCCAAATTGTACCTTTTTCCCCCCCCCCCTTTCTTTTTGATCTACTTGGCTATTTTTCCTCTTTCAAAGTAAAAAAGAATCACATTCAGGTATTTTCGTTTTAATCAAGCTGTCAGGGCAAACCCCCATCAGTCAACAGTGTGAGTAGTGAGGAGGTTCAGGCCAACATTAACAAAACTTGTAAAATTTCTTTAAGTTTCTGGGACCTTTTTGGGATTTTACTAACATAATGCTCAGCAGATGTGCAACACAGTGCTTGTTGCCGGTGTCAGCAGTCTAATTATGGATAGTAGTCAGATGGTGATGATGTACTGTATGGGCTTCTGAGTGCCTGAAGCGTCACACCAGGTCAGATGGAAGCCCTCTGCACACAAACTGCTGAAAGGCTGCTGCCCCCTATCCTGGGCCATGTATAAATCCTCTCTTCATTTAGCTTATTGCATGCTTGTAGTTGATCAAGCTCCGCATCCACTTCACTGATATTTTACTCTGGATTCTCCCATGATGAGGTGTAGATATGGAGGTCCAATTTTCACCTCGTTGTGGATAGGCGCTCGGTGGTGGGTTTGTGGGTTGGTTATGCAGATGATATCTGGCTGCTAGTTTTGAAAACTGGTGCTTCACATTCCCAAACTATTTTGCTATTTGAAAGTCACTTTGAGCAAGGCCAGCTTTTGTGTAGCATAGCTTCAGGATTTTATTTGGGTGAAGACCCTGACCGTCATAAGCAGAACAGACTCTGATGGTGCTGGGGATCATACCTCTGTTACACTGTAGAGGAAGGCAATACTGCTGCTGTTCTAAACAGCTAGCACTTAGAGAGTTAGACAAGGCAATAGCCGAGACTGTGTGATATTGTAGTGGATTACAATAGCAAAATTCTACTTGAGATGCAGTTGATACTGTTGAAATATGGACTGGCATTAAAACCAATGCAGGAGGAGCCTCTTTAGCTGGCTGGGATGTTCTTTCTTGACATTTTTGCCCCTGCCAGCGTCTTGTTTTTCTTCTGTTTGTTTGCTTGTTTGATGTGAAGTTCCATCTGCTGCTGAAGCTACAAATTATTTTGCATTTGTTAGCAGTAAAATCACAGTTACGTAGAGGTAAAACACACATATGGATGTCGGTTAGCATTAAGTCAAGTCACTGGTTAAACTCTGTCAAAGTTCCTTTTGTTGGCTTTAAGGGGTTGAAATGATATAAATGTTACATGGCAGGATTGGTTGCACCATGTTCGTTCCCTGTGTAGCTGGCATGTTTTCCTGACTGCAGAGCATGTTCCCTCCAAAGGTAAAAAAAAAAAAAAGCCCACTGTAATCAAGTTGGTGTTTGTACAAGTATGAGGCACGTTTCTCCAAAAATAGAAAAAAAAGAAAAGAAAATGTCCCAAACTGCAGACGAATGATATCTCTGGATCCTTGAGGGTAATCGCTCATTCAGTACACTGAAACGACACAAGCAAATATTTTGATAATTTAGAAAATGTTAAAGTGGCCTGCATGGTATAAAAGTGAAGCCATCTCACTGATAAGTTTCTGTTAGACCAGAAATATGTTATATATTAGAAAGTGCACTGAAACAACTGACACAGGCTGAACCCTCACAAAAAAAGGGCAGTTTGCCCACATGGTGCTTTGTATGGAGCATGAGAGCTGCTGTGTTTGCTAATGATGATCTTAAGTTTTGTTAACAGAATTTGCTGTACATATCCCATTCTTTTAAGAGATAGTATTATCTTGTGATTCTGACTTAATCATCTTACTATTTCGATATAATAAATGGTACCATTGGACCAACTTTAAGGTTTTCTATTAAAACAAAGTACTTTAAAAGGTATATTAGGTAACATTCAAGTGTCCTATTATAGTTTATGCAAATAAGAGAAAGTCATGAGGATAAAGTAAGGAATCACGTTGCGTGTTATCAGAAGATAATAAGATGAGTAAGTCGTCATGTTGACTAGAAAAACTGCTGGAACATTCTTTATTATCTTGGAAATTTGTGCTTCTTTCGATAAAAACTATTGTAAATTTGACAGTTTTTTGGCTTCCATATTTCTCCAGGACCAAAAACACAAAGAACAACCTAAATGCCTGTTTTTGCAGTGTACCTCACAACTTCCTGTATGTGATATGATACATACAGGAAGTGAGTGACACGGCTACATCACAAGGATTCAAATGTTTTCTTTCACTGTATGGAGGACCAAACGTGCCATGTAATTAAATACTAAATTTAAACCATGTTTACTGAGAAATGAATTAAAGCATTAAATATAAAGTATTTATTCCCCCAAGAAAATCAATCAATCAATCAATAACACTGAAAAACTGAGTAATAACAATCTACTGTAATAACACAGTACAGTTACTTTTAACTAGTTTGCTTTAAAAATCTATTTATTTTTTTAATAAGCTTAGTTTGGTCCCAATCATGGCAAAATCTGAGCTTGGCACACCTGGAGAAATGTGATTTTTAGGAAAATTACCATATGTACAGTAAGAATTAGAATGTGTGTCAAAAGAGTTTTCTTTGGCATGTTAAACAAATACATCTATTCTAAATGTTAGTTCCCTTATGACAAAAACGATGTACAGTACTGACTGCTGCAGCACCAAATTAGATTGGTGCCTTATAAATAGCAAATTACTATTATCGTTTTGTCCGAGATCTATACAGAGTGTTCTCATAAACGTTTAATAGGAAGTGGGAGCTGTTTTTAGGCTGATTTTTATTATATTTTTGTTAGTTAACCATGTTCAATTACGAATAAGTACAATTTGTTCACAAGATTTTTCAAATTTGATTCTGGTATGGTGTTCTTATAAATGACATCAGATGGTGATGTAGCTACAGCACAAATAAGGATAAGCATGCTGCAGCCACTAGGTGGCAGCATGAGCAGGCCTAATAAAGTCTGTGTTGAAGCTGTAAAAGAAAATTAGCACTGAAAATCTTTGGTTGCTTGTGAGGTGCAGAGTTGTCCAACATAGGACATTAGCTTTACTAAATCTTGATGATATGCACTTCAGCCGGTCAGGAGGAACTTCTTCAAACTGTAGCATCTTTATTCTTTATTTGAATATTCAAAATCTAGACATGAACCACGACCGATATTTAACAGTCCCCAACAGTTCTACAGCCTGAAACAGTTTTGAGCTGTTGGGAAGCTTGATTAGATCATTTGGGTTTTTTTTTTTTTAGAAAAGGAGGCTGACGTGACATAATTTGACTTTCCCTGATTTTAAGCAGCTCTTATATATTGATTTAAATGTAAAAGAAGGTGCAGTGGATCACTTTGCATAGATCTGGATAAAAGTGCAGAAATAAATAATTTATGAAACAAATTGAATAGCACAAATGAGTAAGCAAAAACTACAGTGGTTATTGAGCAGCTGTTCCTACAATGTGAATCTGGGATAAAGGCACAGATTGTTTGTTTGCCTTGGTTTCCTGGTTATTTCCATGTTATCTAAATGGGAAAAGAGTGCATAAAACTACTGTTTACAAGCAGCTTATCTGTCTCATTGTGCCCCATAGCATAAAATCCATTGGTTGATTGAATAGCGAGACATTTACCATTCAAAATCAAACCAACCAATGCTGAGCTGGGCTGCTTGAGACAATCAGAAGGGATTTCCTGACCAGCGTCCCACCATTGCTCTCTTTATGAAGAGAAATGTAAGAATGAAATAATGCCACTTTCACTCACAGACCTCCAGACCTGCTTTTATTTGTTCCTTCTGACTTTATGTGTCAGCAAAAGTTTCTCTGCAAGCAAAATTCATCTTTGATTGATTTTTTTTTCTCTGACTAAATCTCCAGGTGACCACAAAACACAGGACGTGTAGAGAAGATTTTCTTTGGTATAATATAAAACACAAAAAAGAGCGAGAAAGTAAAAGAATAAACATTTATTCCAGTAGAAAAATAATACATGAATATTTGCTGTCAATTATTTTTATAAGAGATAAATGTACATAATGTCTTTGAGATGCGATTTGCTGTATACATGTGCTGAAATAAGACGAAGTCAACCCGTGTGGGACAACAGCAAGGTCCAGTATACAAAGTTTCAGTAATGTGCAATACAAGACGGCATGCTGTTTTAAAATGAGGAACTTCATGTACTGTACTATGCAACCGCAAACTGTGTACATCGCTTCATGCTGTGGCTTCTCCAAACACCCTTTTCCAAGCAGCTTCATCTGGACTTTTAGCGGATTTTTGTGTTTCTCTCTGTTTTTTTTTTTTCTGTGGAAGAAGAAAATCTAAGCGGCTAATGCGGTATTGCATGCATAATAAACCACTCTAATTTATAAAAAGGAGTTCAAGAAAAATACATGGAACTGGAGGTGACTGTGTTTCAGCCAGAGCTTCAAGTGACTTAAAAATATTTCTTTTTCAAAATAAAAGAGTCGTTCTAAAGTCGTGTGCTTTAAATTCTTTAAGCAACGTTTCACACAAAAGATAAAAAAAAACCCCCAAACATTATTTGTCATCCTGTTAGAAGTAGCAATCAGAAAATGAGTACACTGTACACTCCCTAATTTCCTTCGGGATTAATAAAGTATTCTGATTCTGATTCTGTAGTGCTGAAGGGATGGATGTGGTCAGCAACAGTACCCTGGTAGGTTGCAGCATTCAAATGAAGCTCAGTTGGTATCAAGGAGCCCAAAGTGTTGAAATAGTTTCACATAGGGTTGCCAACCGTCCCTTAAAATACGGAATCGTCCCGTATTTCGAAACAAAAGCACACGTCCCGTATTGAGCTAATAAGGGACGCACTTTGTCCCGTAATACAGTGAGAATCAAAAGTAGTCTATAAATGTTTATGGAATTAACACTTTGTTTGAAAACATAATTCCCAGCCCCTCTCCTGCTTTGTGACCAATGAGCTGACAGCACACTTATGACAATTCGAGTATGACAATTCAGATTACCGCTCATCTCATTGGTCGAGGAAAGGTCGCTTGCGGAGAAAATACCGGAAGACAACAGATGACCACAACAAGAAGCATGGCCAACAGGGGAACAAACGCCGACTCTGCGGTGCAAGTCTCGGATGACAGTACACCTAAAGCTGGGCAAACACTGTGCGATTTTTTTCAGTCACGTTATTCAGCTCCTGCTCAAACTGCACGATTGACTCGCAGGGGTTAGAAGTTCGTATGTCACGATGTACTCTCACACTATACCGCCCGATGCTCTGATGCGACCTGAGAGCTCACACTGTGCCATAACATGAAGGTTATAACAGATAATCTGTCGCTCGCGCTCTCTCTCTGTCTTTCACTCACACAGACACACACCACCACCATCAACTTTGCTAAATTGCTAATGAAAAACATTGATCAGGCAGCTGTGATTGAGCAGCGATGTAGATCCAACTATTTTCACGGTTGTTGTGGTCGTGATAATTTTGTGATGCCACATCGAAAAGGCTCGGATGAGCTTTCCAAAGTTCTACAAGTTGTGCCTCCATCGCTTGTGTCCAGATCACACGCTGCACAGCCGTGCTGCTCCGTCTTTTTCACCAACGTTTACGTTTGCGCGTGAGCAGTGTGAGCGCCTGTGGTGACACCCTCACGAGCGATTGATGATCGGGAGCTGGTCGTGAGGTGTTAATCACTTCTCTTTACCCCACGTATACTACACGACGCACGATGAAGGCCAAAATCGGTCCGATCACTCAAAAATCGGCTCAAAATGGGCCAAAAATCGCACAGTGTGAGCCCAGCGTTAGAGCAGCAATGTTTGTTCCCCTCAGAGAAAGGGAAGAATGGGAAAAGGAAAACACCTGGCTGGAAAACGTTAATATGGGCATGTGCAGTGAATATCAGCGCTATGTGGCCAGAAGTGTGATAATATAATTTATTTTGTGTAATAAACAACTGCAAGGATAGATGATTACAACAAATAGATGACTAATACATAAAAGTAATACATAGATGAATAATGATGATGAGTTAAGATGCGTAATCATGGGAACAGGCGGGTTTACAAACAGGAGCAGCTGATTAGCATTAGAAAAGCTGAAATAATACCTCAACTGAAGCCAATTGTACTAAATGCACTAAATGTGCACTGTTACAAGAATGTTTTTCTTTCTATTGTTTTCTATTATTTTAAGTTAAGCAGGACAGAGTGCTTTTAAAGAAAGATTTACTTATATTTTCAAAAGTTAAGCATGACAGGCTTCTGTTTAAGAAAGAGACCTGTTTTACTGTGTTAATGTTGTCATTTTGAGCTAAAAATAAATGGCTAAATGATCATTTGTTTCACATGTGTTCATATCACAAAGAATAGAATATGCATCTACTTAAATCAACTTCAAGTCAAATGGTTAAAAAAATAATTTCACACACAAAAAAAGAGCTAGAAAATTCACCACACTGGGAAGGGTGAAGACAACTGGGTCGCCCGGCCCTGGCCACGAGGTGTCCCTTATTTATTTTTCAGGGAGTTGGCAACCCTAGTTTCACACCATTATACCAACAACAGTATGATACATTTTAGTCCATAGGTGTCAAACTCTGGCCCGCGGGCCATACCAAATTACTATTAGAGCTGGCCTACTGGTATTATACAGCTAATATATATATTGTTTAGTATTAAGCTTTGCTTGTTCCATATTCAGTTTTCCAGCAAAACTTATTTGTTTCCATAAGAAAAGATTCATTCTTAAATCTGGAGGAAGATTTTTTTTCCAATAAATATTAACGTTAGCCCGCGACTTTGTTCCAGTTTTGAATTTTGGCCCACTGTGTATTTGAGTTTGACACCCCTGTTTTAGTCCATATTCGTAGTTGATCCACACTTTCATGTCGTTTACACCTAAATCTGACCCTACTATCTGAATATCACTGCAAACATCAGGACCAGTCAACATTTTTCCACTTTACTGTTTTTGTGTGTGAATAGGTGAATGAGCCATGTTGTATAAATTGCTACGAGTGCTCAAGTACAGTAGAAAAAACCCCCAGTCCATTTACCTGAGCTGGATTGACTAGGTAATCTCTCATGAAAAAACTGAAAAACTGCAGATGAATTAAACTACATGCGAAAAGGTAATAGCACTTAAAAAAAACACAACCTTACAGGTATTGAAATTTTACAAAACATAGTTTTCGCAAATGTTAAGTAAATAGTTACAATGCTAATATTTTACCGCTATGTCTGTTTCACATTTTCATCACCTAATTATAACATCTAATCTTGCCTCTGGTATTTTATAAAGAGAGAAAATTAATAGAGAGTAGTGTTGAGTTTGGCTTACTGAGTTTATTCAGCCTCTACGGAAAATTAATCTCACACCATGATGCGTAGTTATACTACACTGAACAAAAATATAAATGCAACACTTTTGTTTTTGCTCCCATTTTTCATGAGCTGAAACATTTTCTACATACACAAAGGACCCATCAAATATTGTTCACAAATCTGTCTTAATCTGTGTTAGTGAGAACTTCTTGTTTGCCATGAACATCCATGCCACCTCACAGGTGTGGCTTGTCAAGGTGCTGATTAGACAGCATGAATATGGCACAGGTGTATGGGGTGCCGTTTGTAAAGTGAAACATGCTGAAATTAATGGCAACATTTTTCCACATCTAGCTCAAAACCTTACAAAAACATGTTTTTTCAAGTCATTTTTTACAATATTTAGTAAAATGTTTGTAACTTTTCAAATTTAACCACAATTTTACATGTTAAATCTAAATGTTAAATCTAAATAATATATTTAAATCTAAATCTAAATGTTAAATCTAAATAATATATTTAAATCTAAATCTAAATGTTAAATGTTAAATCTAAATGTTAAATGTTAAATCTAAATGTTACAGGAAACTAAATATTTAGCTAACATGCAAATTAATTGTACGGATCAACGGAAATGCCAAAATGAAAGCTTTACGAAAACCTCCGGTGCAAAAGTGTGCTGGTAGTAGTCAGATTGTGTCTGCTCTCCCCGGATGGTCACTTCTCACCGCCATGAGCGGCTTCACTTCTTGCCTACCAGCCCTTGCAGGTTTTCGTAAAGCTTTCATTTTGGTATTTCCATTGATCCGTACAATTAATTTGCATGTTAGCTAAATATTTAGTTTCCTGTAACATTTAGATTTAACATTTAGATTTAAATATAATATTTAGATTTAACATTTAACATTTAGGTTTAACATTTAACATTTAGATTTAATATTTTACATTTAGATTTAAATATAATATTTAGGTTTAACATTTACATTTAGATTTCAATTTAATATTTAGATTTAACATTTAACATTTAGATTTAAATATAATATTTAGATTTAACATTTACATTTAGATTTAAATATAATATTTAGATTTAGCATTTAGATTTAACATTTAACATTTAGTTTGAGCTAAATGTGGAAAAATGTTGCTGTTAATTTCAGCATGTTTCACTTTACAAACGGCGCCCCATACAGGTGTGCCTTAGACCAGCGGTCCCCAACCCAGCGGTCCCTGAGTCGTTTGGTACCGGGCCGCGAGAGTTGAGACTCAGGTGTGAAATGTATGGTTCTCAGGGTTTTTATCGGTTTTCAGCGTTATTGTGTTATCGTTTTTATCGTTAACTCGGTTTTCCTGGGTCTTTTCACGTGTGTTATGAATAAATTTTCTTTTTTTCGGTACCGGTACTAGTTTTATTTTGTTGTATTTATCCGTGACACCTTAAAGGCCGGTCCGTGAAAATAATGTATGTGGCACGGCCTCTCTGTGTGAGGATCTAAACGTATTCTACGCTAGATTCGACACAGCGAACACCATGAGACCGGACAGTGTGCTCACCGCGGATGACGTCAGTGCGCACACTGTGTCTGAGGAGGATGTGCGGAAGTGCTTCAGGAAGGTGAACGCACGCAAAGCTACTGGTCCGGACGGGATTCCCGGCCACGTCCTCAAGTCATGCGCGGCTCAGCTGGCTGGAGTGTTCACGCACATCTTCAACCTTTCCCTCTCTCTGTCTGTAGTCCTAGCCTGCTTCAAAATGGCCACCGTCGTCCCTGTACCCAAATCCTCCACCATCTCCTCACTGAACGACTGGCGACCTGTAGCCCTGACCCCCATCATAAGCAAATGCTTCGAGAAGCTGGTCAGGGACTTCATCCGCTCTGCACTACCCGACTCACTGGACCCTCTACAGTTTGCATACCGCCACAACAGGTCCACTGATGATGCCATAGCCCTGACACTACACACTGCCCTGTCACACCTGGAGAAGAGAGACACGTATGTGAGGATGCTGTTTGTAGATTACAGCTCAGCATTCAATACCATCGTTCCCTCGAAGCTGGACAGGAAACTGCAGGATCTAGGACTGAGCAGCTCCCTCTGCAGCTGGATCCTTAGCTTCCTGTCTGACAGACGCCAGGTGGTCAGACTGGGCAGCATCACCTCATCCCCCGTCACACTGAACACTGGTGCTCCACAGGGGTGTGTACTGAGCCCTCTCCTGTACTCACTCTACACCTACGACTGCACGGCCACTGACAACTCCAACATCATTGTGAAGTTTGCGGACGACACTACAGTGGTGGGTCTTATCACCAACAGTGATGAGACGGCTTACAGGGAGGAGGTCAGCGCCCTGACCCACTGGTGTCAAGACAACCATCTCACCCTCAACGTCGCAAAGACAAAGGAGTTGATAGTGGACTTCCGGAGGTGCAGAGAAGTACACACCCCCATCACCATCAACGGCGCTGCTGTGGAGAGTGAGCAGCTTCCGGTTCCTTGGTGTACACCTGGCTGAGGATCTTACGTGGTCAGTACACACAAACAAAACAGTGAAGAAGGCGCAGCAGCGCCTCTTCTTTCTCAGGAGACTGAAAAGATTCGGCATGAGCCCCCGCATCCTCAGGACCTTCTATCACTGTGCCATTGAGAGCATCCTCACTGGATGCATCACCACCTGGTATGGCAACAGCACCGCCTACAACTGCAAAGCTCTCCAGCGAGTAGTGCAGTGCTCTGAACGGATAATTGGAGGCGAGCTTCCCTCCCTCCAAGACATCTACAGGAAGCGGTGCCTGAGGAAAGCGGGGAGGATCATCAAGGACTCCAGTCACCCCAGCCATAAACTGTTCAGACTGCTTCCATCAGGAAGGAGGTTCTGCAGCATCCGGTCCCATACCAGCAGACTGAGAGACAGCTTTTTCCATCAGGCCATCAGACTGCTGAACACGTCATAGACACCTCAGCTTCACTACTGGAACTTTAACATTATGCACTCCATACTGTACAGTAACGCCACTGTTTGCACATGTCTCAACTCTGTATATTTTATTTTATATATTTTATTTATTGTTTATTTAATTTGTAAAATATGTGTACACACACACACACACACACACACACACACACGTAGAAAAAATATTTAGTATACACATCCAGAAATGCATACACTATTATATATTGTACATATATTTATTAGTTTCAGATGTAGCCATTCTTGTATTTTGCTTGTTTACATTATTGTATTTTGCACAACTCTGTTGCTTGTGAAGCTCGCACACAAGAATTTCACTCACATGTGCTGTACCACTGTACCTGCACATGTGATGTGACAATAAAAGTGATTTGATTTGATTTGATAAACCGGTCCGTGGCGCAAAAAAGGTTGGGGACCGCTGCCTTAGACTGCCCACAATAAAAGGCCACTCTGAAATATGCAGTTTGATCACACAGCACAATGCTGCAGATGTCGCAAAACCAGTCAGTATCTGGTGTGACCACCATTTGCCTCACAAGGTGCAACACATCTAATGGAGATGTGTTGCACCTTGTGAGGTAAATGGTGTGCAATGGGCATAGAGTTGATCAGGTTGTTGATTGTGTGCTGTGGAACGTAGGTCCACTCCTCTTCAATACTTGTGCAAAGTTGCTGAATATTGGGAGGAACTGGAACACACTGTCATATACGCCGAGCGTCCCAAACATGCTCAATGGGTGACATGTCTGGTGAGTATGCTGGCCATGCAAGTATGGGATGTTTTCAGCTTCCAAGGAATTGTGTGCATATTCTTGCAATATGGGGCCATGCATTATCATGCTTTAACGTGAGGTTATGGTCATGGATAAATGGCACAACAATGGTCTCAAGGATCTCGACACGGTATCTCTGTGCATTCAAAATGCCAACAATAAAATGCACTCATGTTCATTGTCCATAACCCCATCACCACCATGGGCCACTATTTTCCATGGCTGTATAAGAACAAGCATCTAGCCATGCAGTCTGCCTGTGCAACATTCTGCTTACCCAGTCAGAAATACTGTCATTGCATCCATTCAAATATTATTTTAAATGTCATTTCTGTCAGTGTCAAACCTTTAAAACGGTATAATTGTTGATTGTAACAGAACTTAAGCATACGGGAAGTATGCTTAAGTTCTGTTCAGTTTGTTTCTCTCCTCACCCATGACAGGCTGTTCCTGCAGGTGAACTCCCAGGTGGAGATGTAGATTGGGCAGGTGTTACCTCTGGCTGCACACAAACATTTTACAGTTCTTGTTATTATTAAAATAGATACATAAACACATAAATCACTTAAAAGATACAACAGAGTAAATAAAAGCCTACATTCAGTGTTTCCCCCCATGATGTAGAGTGCCTTAAGCTTTTTTGGCAAGGAAGGGTCCAACTGCACTGTGACAGCCAGGTTAGTGAGGGGGGCAGTGGCTACGAGGATCACCTGAAGGCAGAAGACAGAGTTGTGTTGATAACTGGTGTGCTCTTGTTATTTATGACATAATTATAACATTATAACATATGCATCTTCTTTTTTTAAATAAAAATGTGTTGAGACAATTTTTCAGTCGGAGAAATTTGTGCTTTACTAAGATGAAAGTTTATATAGAATTTTTCGTGTGCATATGTAAAGAGGAAGCAAATGTACCATCAATGAAGGCAGCTTACTATTGGTCAGGTGATGTGATTTCATGTGTTAGAGTTCAATTAATTTGAACGCCACATCACCATTACACCATTTTAAGAAAATGGAAACGTCAAGGCACCTCTATTGACACAATGTTGTCACTGAACCAAGCCACAAAACATTTACAGAATATGAGTCTGATAGATGCATTTAGATAATAAAGCCATTCCACTTCCCCAGACAGGTTTGACAAAGCCATCTAACAGCAGATCCAAGCCTAGAGCATCTGGATCCGGGACATCCCCCAGCCCGTCTTTCCCATGGTAATCACCCGCATGCTATTTGCGGGCCAGCAGAGGCTTTGAGCAGCCACGATACACTGGAATCTGTATTGTAGGTTGCATTTAATAGCAGGTCATCCAGCATGCAACCATGCAGTCAGATCTGTCACCATATCCATGTATAAGGCTCTCCCACACTCTGCTCAAAACTTACATCCAGCCTATTGCAGATTTTCAGGACACGCAGCGTGTTCTTGAGGACGTTCTCCAGGGGTGTATTGCCATGGCAGCAGGTGATCCCCAAAATCTCCACATCAGGGTTGGCGAGGGCCACCATGATGGCCATAGCGTCATCCACCCCAGTGTCCACATCAATGATGAGTTTCTTCTTCATCCTGTGTTTTTCTTTTCACATTGTCATAAGCTTTTACTTGTAGAACAACCTTATGTTTATAGTAATTCCAAAATATGAACATGAAAAACCAATGAAAGACTCCTTCAACGGGTTTTACGGCCAAGGTACGAGAATATACTTTAGATCCCTTTTACAGCTTTGCCTTTAGGCTAGTTTTCAGTGCTATAATGTATGCACTATTCAGTGTTCAGAATTGCATTCTAATGTTACCCTAAGTTGACCTGAAGTAACAATAAAATGTATAATGCTCACCTGGTGAATGGATTCTGACAGATGTTTACAGCTTACTGATATGAGCCACTGCAGCTGAATGCTGTGATCTGAAGAGTGGATAGAATTACTTAGAGAGAGGCTGCATTAGCTTTTGGCTAACTCTGCCCAGTGGGAGGTGGGAATTCCTTCATAACCTCTGCGGTGTAGAGCCCTTAAATTGTAATTCCGCCTCTCATGAGAAGGAAGAAAAAACTTGAAGATCATAATTGATGTATCTGTGCTTGCCAAGTATTTGGGAAGCCAATTACTCTCACTTTATAGAAACTTGTGTCTTGACTCTAGAATAATGTTTAACTCACCGACTGTAAGATACTCAGGTCCTGTGGCTGCAAAATAAGTGAAGGTCATTACCCCTCTATCACCATTCTTGACTGTTGACATGAGTTATTTGTGCTGATATGTTTGGATTGTTTTTTATTTGACTCTGTGCATAATGGCCAAACGTCTCCAATCTGGTTCCATCTGTGCAGAGCACATTGTTCAAGAAGAAACGTAAGCTATGCTGCCATGCTCTTTTTAGAGAAAAGGTTTTTTTTCTCGTAATCCTTCTATAAAAGACAATTGTTTGGTTGTTTTCTAATTATACTGTCATGAAGTTTAACATTCAACATACTAACTGAGGCCTGTAGAATCTGAGATGTAGCTCCTGGCGCTTAACAGTGTTTTTGAGGATTGCACAGTTTGACCAAAATCTTTTACATCTTGTGAGACAGGTTTGGGCTTGGTGACGCTAGCCCTGACCCGAGCCTAATTCACAGCATTCAGGAGGTCTATGGAGTTAAGAGCAACAATGTTAGCAGCAGCTAACATCTGCTTCTGGCACTCCTCTTTTAGTGATATTATGGAGTTCTGCTGGGCCAGTCACATCTTATTGATCAGCTCTGCTAAATCCCTGATGAGTGGTCTCTTTGTGCCCTCAATCTAAGATGGAGAGGAAAGAAGATCAGATCATGTGAAGCAAACTGAACAAATTATGAAGAGTGAAAAGGTGATCAATTATGTTTATATATGGTGAAATTATATCCAAGCCCTTTTATAAAAAACTTTATATATGAAGTTTCTTATAATACTAATGAGGTCGATATTTAGATATAGAGCGATTAAAAGAAATAAAAGAAACACTTTGAAAACACGTCAGATTTCATTGGCCAAAGGTAATCCAGGACCGCACATGTGCCGCCCAGGTGGGGAGGTAGGTGGGAATGGTTGAATTTGGCGCCTCTACCCCCCACTCATCTCTCCTTAACCAGACTCACCAGAGAATTGGTTTTAGCTTCTTTCCACGCTTTAAGAAGGTTAAGGTGATATATTTGGGTGGCTCCTCCCCTGTCCGACCGTACCACTTCATAGTCTACGTCCCTCACTCGCCCTGTGACCATGAAGGGTTCTTGCCACTTTGCAAGTAACTTTGCGCTGAAAAAAAGTTAGCAATACAAGCATCTTCCGGTGAAAATTGTCTATGAATAGCACCTCTGTTGTGCTGCTGTCATTCCTGGGCCTGGAGCAAATTCTCTCGTGATTACCTCCCCAACATGTGCAGCTTTGCTGTCAGGCCCAGAACCTATTGAATCTAATTATTAGGTGGGCTCAGACCTTCCTCCCAGTTTTCTTTATTCAAGTCCAACAAGCCTCGTGGCTTCCTGTTGAACAACAACTCAAAGTGAGAAAATTCCGTGGAGGCATGGGGCACCTCCTACACTGCAAACAACAGAGGGTCTAACCAGAGATCCCAATTGCATTCATCCTCATGAGTGGAGGACTGGACTTTAAAGTCTTATTCAGCCGCTCCACCAATCCATCAATCTCAAGGTGGTAGATGCTGGTCTGAACAGATTAATGCCCAGTAATTTGTATAGCTCTTTCAGTGTGTGGGACATGAATAAAGTTCTCCGGTCAGTCAGTATATCTTTCAGGATGCCGATGTGGGAGATGACCTGAAAAGTGCCTGCGCCGCACTCTTTGCAGAAATGGTGCGCAGCAGCACTGCCTCTGGATATCCGCATAATATGCCGCATAATCGACTAGAACAAATACAAAGTGATATCCTTGTGCACTCTGATAAAATGGCCCGATAAGGTCCATGTCAGTGAACTCAAACGGGACCTCCATTAACAGCAATAGGCATAAAGGCACTTTTGGAATGGCTGGCTGGTTCAACAGCTCACACCACAGACACATAAGCCCACATGCTTGGCCATGAAAACTGGACCATTATTCACCGTGGGGTTATAGTGAGCGACCTGGAAAATCAATTCCCAGCAGCTTTTAGGCACCAGCAACTTGGTGTGCTCTTTTTCAAAGAGAAAAAAATCAGTTTTTATTTCTTGTTATGAACCAAACTCACGCATTCAGCATGCATAGAAACATTCTATTTGAGTGCATTGGTCAACATTTTCTTTAACTTTTCCAAGTCAACTTTCTTCATGATGATGGCCTTATGGTCTTTCTTCAGCTTCTGGATGTAGTCCACCACCATCATGCCTCGGGTGTAGGTCCCCTCTAACTCCACTGCCACCGCAACCTGAAGGAGAAACACAAGAAACTGTTAAACAATACTTGAAATTTTACTTAACCTGATAAAAATCAGGAGTTGCTTACCTCTTCGCTCTCAGTTATCAATGTATCATCGATGGCAGCAGCTAAGGCATAGACGTCACAGGAATTGAAACCAGTTCCTGCAGTAATCTCCTTCTGATAGTCAGCTGATTGGGCTTTCTGTCAAATCAGTACATCAGAGGTATTTAGACATTTTGTGATTATCAGTGTAGGGACTAGGGATGGGTATCGAAACCCGGTTCTTGTTGAGAACCGGTTCAAACTGTTTCAATTCCTTGGAATTGTTTGCCATTTTTGCAAATGATTCCCTTATCGATTCCAGTCGCCCCGAATGACGTCACCACGTTGCGGAGCGTCATTTACCTGGCAGAAAACATGGCGCCTAAGCGGCTCAAATGCTCAAAAGTTTGGTCATACTTTACGAGAACGGATGACAACAGGGCAACTTGCAATACTTGTAAAGTAGAATTTCATTTAAGGGAGGAAACACTACGAATATGCAAAAGCATTTGCTCACAAAACACGCGATGACCTTAAATGAATGTCGTGTTTTTAATTCCGCTCCGGACTCGTGAATCTCAACCCAGCAGCAGCGGTAACGTTTCCACGTCCTCTCCCGTTAATGCGGCAGGTAAATAATCAACTAACAGTGCATATTATGTTAGCACGATCTGCCTTATTACAAAACCTGCCATTACTGTGGTGGCTCAGATGCTGGCAGTTCTCACTGCAGTCTACCGGTAGCGTCTCCTTTCAGGCCAGGATAGACGAATGTCACCGAGCAGTGACTAAGTTTGTGGTAAAAGGCTTGCACCCATTTGCCACAGCAGATGCCCCCGATTTTCGGTAAGTGAATGTGTTTAATTGTAGGCAGGAACATTACTGGGAATTCTTGTGTAATTGCTACAGAATAATTTGTTATACTTTGTTATTGCTACAGAAGAATATTTATTTTATTATTTTACATTTACAATTTTTTTTCCTGGGGACCCTGTGACACCCCATGGAAGAGCCATAGGCTGTGGATCTCTTAAGATCTCACTGTTGGGTTTGTAAGGCCATGTTACTCCTAAATTTCTATCTTGTTCAAAGAGAAGATATAAAACAAAGTTCTAAGCTAATCGACCTTAGTGTTCTCCTTTTTTTAAAAATAAGAATCGATTAGAGAATCGATAAAGAATCGAATCGTTAAACAGAATTGAAAATGGAATCGGAATGGTGAAAATCTTATCAACACCCATCCCTAGTAGGGACTAACACGTTATTAAGTAACGCGTTACAGTAACTACGTTATTATTGTGGTAACGAGCATGGTAACTAGTTATTATGCCAAAATCAGGAACGCGTTAATCGTTACTGGGATTTAGATAGGGTCGTTATTCGTTACTTCTTGCGGTGGCTATCGTGGAGCTTCAACAGATTCAGTAACATTAGCAAGTGGTGGAGGCCAGCAGGTGGTTGAGGGAAAGGGGAGGCAAGAGGAGCAGAGACCCGAGGTGGCCGCCGGTCCGAGTGTCAGGTGAAATGACCTTCAGGTAAGAAGTTATGACCTGCAGTCTATCTGGGTCAGATATAAACCAAGTTAAGGTGGAGTTTATTTTAGTTATGCTGACTTTTTTGTACTGGGTACTAGCTAGCATGACGGAGTTTCTATACAGCTGGGGGGTGCTATGATGTTGATGTTGAACTTTATTTTGTTCATAAGGTTAATTATTAGAGTTTCCACCCGTCCCTAGTAGGCTAGAATCATGGCGGCGGTCAACGACGGTCCAGGCGTGGGATTTCTCTCGTGGAAATATGCACATTATTTTTTCCTTTCTATTGGTACGTGGCACAGTGCACTTGTGGCAAGTAAGCAAGCTAGAGGACTGACAATCTTGCTGGGTATCCAGTTACGGAAGCAACACATTAACAAGAGAATTCTGAGTAAAACCAAAGTTACTTTCCCTAGTAACTAGTTACTTTGAAAGTAACGAGTAACTTGAAGTAACTGAGTTACTTTTGAACTAGTAATGTAACTAAGTTACTAATTTAAAGTAACTTACCCAACACTGGTGATTATCTGTAAGCCAGTGGAGGACCAAGGTCTAAACAAAAAAAGTTGCCACTAGAGGGCTTCAACCAACACCTGTAGACTCCTCTTTTCACACTCTGTGGTTACCCTTGTATAGTTGAGAGACCTTGGGGAGTATAATGCAAAACCTTTGGTCTTGTTAGCTTATTAACACCATTTAAATGTCAGTTTAGAATTTGGAAGTGGACGTCCTGGCACGTCAATCTGGCTATGTGCCACAAGCCAGTAGAGTAACCCAGATTTCTTGGAGTCACTGGTTGGGTTGAAGAGTGTTACATCTAGGGACTTAATTGCTCTGCTGGGGGATTTAACCACTTATTTGGAGAGCAGTGTGACCTGGATGGGTGGAAGGCTGTACCAGCCAGGAGTGCATGGAAGATAAAAATTGAATGAGAATTTTGGTCAGGTTCAAAGCGAACCATCAGACAACTCAAGAGGGGTAAGTTGTGCTCTTCTCACACTGTATACAATGGTAGTTTGGTTTCCTATGGTGTTGATCAATGTTCCCTCTAAGCTGCGTGCGTGCGCAATTGCGCACTGCTGGCACAGTCTCTGCGCACAGAAAATCTGTGTTGCACACAGAAAAAAAATCTAACCTGAATTGAAATTAAAATTAATACTTTAACATTTCTGTTTTGCAGGGTTAGTCAGTAAGTGACTGGCTGCTCCCGTATGGGATTAGAACGATGCCACCTTATCCCATAGTCCAGCCAATAATGCCATTCACATTCGTATATACGCAGCTAATCAACGTGGTTGACAGGCTTATACGTGTCAACCATAAGCCTGTGGTTGCGTCCTTATGCGCGTCCTTATGCGCCAACACCGGTGTTTTAGCTAGCAAAGAGGCGTGGCTGATGTGGAGGGAAGCCACGTTAATGACAACGTGTACAACCATTGGAGATGTGAGCAGAACAGACAGAACAATTGACGGAAAAAGTGTGGACTTTATACCAGTTTTTAAATTGTGTTGATCGGCCACGTAAAACCAGAGTTATGATAAAAAATATATGTAATGTTTGGTTTTCTTCCTGAATACTGTCGTTGTTTATATTTACTGCGGGAAGAAACGGTGTTTTATAAGGAAAACGCTGGAAAGCCTGTGAGCAAAAACAAAACCAAAAACCCACCACCCTTTCCTATTGGTGGAAAAATGTACCATGTCAACCAATCAAAAAATTATATGGCAACAGATGTTTAGGAAGGGGGGAGGTTTTAGGAGTGACGTGTTTTGAGATGTGAGAGATTTGCGATGTTTAGGGCAAATCTTGTATAGTTAGTGTGTAGTGTAGTCAGTAGTTTTGTTGTGTGTGTCAGAACAATGAGGCGACTGCTGAATGTTACAGGTGTTACAGGAGTGATACATCTCCTGTTGTCAGGCCTGCAGGTATCAGGCTGTTGTTCTCGTTTATCTCATAGTGGACAGAGATAATTTTTTGGAGTGGCACACTAATTTGTGTGGCATCAGATTTGATGCAGAACAGCTGATTGTTCTGTAAATAGTTTGAAATGTATATTTAAAAAAACGCCCTGGCTGCATTTTTAGGTAAACAGCTGCAAAAAACTTAGTTTTTTGCATAATCCAGTAACTATTTTGAAGAAGTAACTATATAATTAATTGCCCAACGTTGGTCATTATATACTGTATTTTGCAGACAGAGAGTTACAGGACTCTCTCCCAGACCACAGACTCATACTCATAATACAAGTCAGAGCTTTAAAAAAAAATCATAAAATAGAAAGTTGTGTTTTCAAAATTGGAGTTCAAGTTCTTTTTACTTCCAACAGTGTTAACATGCTACACAAGTCATGAACAAGATTCTTTTTTAATTTTCATTGTAAGTGGGTTAAAGCACTTAATTAAAAGTAGTCTAACATAAATGTAAATGCTGTAATTTGATTATTTTAATAAACCATGTAATTTGGATGGATTCGATGCTGGCGTGACCACAGTGCACACGTCTGCTGTTGCTCACAGTGGTCCAAGGGACGCTCAGGAGGTTTGTGTGTTCGCTCAGACACGTGAAAAATTAGAGGGAACATTGGTGGTGATCGTAGGAAAATCTATGCTTCTCTGTTCAGGCTTCTGCCCCACAACCTGAATCAGGAGAGTGACCTTTCTGATGTGAGAATTACACCACTCCCTGTGAGAAAAGCTGCAATCATTCAATCATTTTATCAGTGCGACAGTTTTTGTTTCTTATGTATTATGCTTCTCCCCCCTTTCAGCAAATTATAAATTAAAGAACAAGGATGTGTAACGACATGTATGTAAGTGTCATAACATTCTTTTGGCAGCACAGTGTGTTGAAGCCTGGCATTATTGTGTCACAGCACTAAGATCCTGCTTAGACAAGTTAATCTGGGAGGAGTGGCAGTTTAGCTCACTGGGCTGAGCTGGTGAACACATGACACGATACCAGTCTGAGGTTTAGTTTGATCCGAGGCTCTCTTGGCCTGTCTTCCCCCACTCTCTTTCTGCTGTTCTGTCTCATTTTTCCCATGGCCTATCTAATAAAGGTGAAAAAACTTCAAAATTGTTTAACAGAAATTCCTCATCATTCGCAGCACCTGGGGATCCAGTGCTTCTTGCAACATATTTTCTTGCAAAAATGTATTAAGATATAAATTTGTCACACTTTCTGGGGATGGGATTCTAATTATTGTAATAATATCATTTGCACACTCTTACCATCCTTGAAAGACTTGAAATCTTTTTCATGAAGTCTGCTTTCTGTGTAGATTCGGCAAGCCAGGTGTCACAGAAAGACTACAGGAGGAAAAATTGAGGGTGCAAATTTAAATCACTGTGAAATTATCAGTCAAGCCAAAAACAGCATTATTACAAATATTCAAATATTATTCTAAATGTAATTTCAGTTAGTGTAAAGCCATACAGCTTGCTGTACAACTTGTCTGTTTCCTTACCCACGGAAGGCTGTTCCTGCAGGTGAACTCCCATGTAGCCATGTAGGTTGGGCAGGTGTAGCGGTCCAACACGATGTAAGCCGCCTCTGGGTCGGCTACAAAGTTAAACTCTCCACACACTGTGGTGTTACCTCTGGCTGCACACAGACATTATTAATGCAATTCTTGTTATTATTAATATAGAAAAAAAATCATAAATCAGAGAATAAGTACATCAGAGTAAATAAAAGCCTACATTCAGTGTTTCCCCCCATGATGTAGAGCGCCTTCAGCTTTTTTGGCAAGGAAGGGTCCAACTGCACTGCGACAGCCAGATTAGTGAGGGGGGCAGTGGCTACGAGGATCACCTGAAGGCAGAAGACTAATTTGTGTTGATGACTGGAATGCTCTTGTTATTCATAACATAGCTTTGGGATGAACAAAACCCCTACAAATAAAGGTTTTTTATCTAGAAATTTACTTTTTTAGTGAAATTCAATAGATCATTTACATAGAGTAAACCTTTATGTTTACCTTTTTTTAAAATAAATAAACCATTTCAAGAAAATCCCAAATTCAAGGCACATGTAGTGAAACAATGTTGTCATTGAGTTGTGTTTTAGATACATAAAACTTAATAACAACTGAACTGAAATGAGCAAATCCGCTCTAGAAACTAAGCCGAACTAAACTGAATTAAAAACAAAAATTAAAATAAATAAAGAGAATCCAAAAACTATAATAATTCTGGTATGCATAGAATACATGCATACACAGAAAAATTTTGCTCTTAAATTTTATTTACAGTACATTAGCAACATGTTTAACAAAGCACTCACCTCTCCAGCATTGTCTTTCACAAGCTTGATCATGGCCTGCACAGCTTTCTTCTTCTGCAGCAGATCCAAGCCTGGAGCATCTGGATCCGGGACATCCCCCAGCCCGTCTTTCCCGTGGTAATCACCCGCATGCTGTTTGCGGGCCAGCAGAGGCTTTGAGCAGCCACGATACACTGGAATCTGTATTGTAGGTTGCATTTAATAGCAGGTCATCCAGCATGCAACCATGCAGTCAGATCTGTCACCATATCCATGTATAAGACTCTCCCACACTCTGCTCAAAACTTACATCCAGCCTATTGCAGACTTTCAGGACACGCAGCGTGTTCTTGAGGACGTTCTCCAGGGGTGTGTTGCCATGGCAGCAGGTGATCCCCAAAATCTCCACATCAGGGTTGGCGAGGGCCACCATGATGGCCATAGCGTCATCCACCCCAGTGTCCACATCAATGATGAGCTTCTTCTTCATCCTGTGTTCAACCACAGCATTAAAAACCTGAAGAGATATTGTTTCTAATAATGCAAACTTCATTCCTCTAATATGATCTGGAACCACGTATCCCTCCATTTTTTTAACAGCTTTTCTAACTGGAGCCTATCTGAGCTGTCAGAGGGAGGGAAACAGGGTACACTCTGCACGGACCACCAGTCTATCTATCACACAGAGAGAGAGAAAACTACAAAAATGAAAAAAAAAATGAAACACAGCGTTTTTTTTATTGATATTTAGATACTTTTTACAGCATCACCTTTAGGAGGGTTTCCAATGTTTAAATGCATATGCAGTAATTAGTGTTCAGAATTAAATTCTTATGGTATTCTAAGGTTCATTCTAAAGTAAAATTACTTAAATGTAAAATACTCACCTGGTGAATGGATTCTGTTTACAGCTTAATGATATAAGCGTCCGCAGCTGAATGCGTAAACTGAACATTGGGCAGAATTATATAGGGAGGTGTTGCATAAACACATGGCTAACTCCACCTCAGGGGATTTTCTCTAGGTGTTATAAATCTACCCCAAACTTGGGTTTGTCCGCCTTTTTGTTGTCTTTTGTAAAATGAAATAACTGCATGCTCTTTTTGGAAAGAACAACATTTAATAATAATATAGAGGGGACGGGGGTTCAAACTGTGTAATAACTAGAATTGTCTGACATTGTTAAAATAATATTGTTCAGCTACAGGTGTCTAGAATTAAAGGGGCTACTGAAGGCTTTTCAGTTAAAACAAATACACTTTAAAAAAGAAAAACAAACCATTCAGTTTCTCTATCTTAAGATAAACTCTTGATCTAGAAAGTGGACAATAGAAATAATTAATTACATAATTACATTCTTGAAGGATTTTCATTAAACCCAAATATGGTAGAAATGTATTGAAAAGAAGGAATTTTATAGCCATCTTAAAACAGCTACTCTAGAGAAACCTGCATCCAGCCAGTGCACAGATTTTTAATGTGTAACCTGTATCCAGTGCCGTCAAATAATGGATGTCTTTATCCTCTGTAAGAAGACTTTTATTTTGAAAGAAACACCTTTAGTGCATGTGTTCATTTTCTCATATGATTTGTGACTAAACAATTTGCATCTAATGTAATTCACGTTTCTGCAGACGTGCTTGCAGCATGGTTAATTTAAATAAGACATTTCTTTTATAAAGTCTGCATACAGTTTACACGTGAAGACGGTAGAATTTTATAAAGAGGATAAGCTGGATAAGCTCTTGGCTAACTCCGAAATTCCTTTATAACCTCTCCGCTATAGAGTTTAAGGGTATTCGTGACTTCACAAAGCCTCTTTAAGGCTTCACTTGCTTAAAAAGCAAATTTCTTTCCTCTCATGAGAAAGAAAAGTGAAACGAAATCAGATTTGATGTGTCTGCTTGGCAAGCCTGTGACATTACCTTTGTGGAAACTTGTGTTAAAGACGAATCTGCTGCAGGGCTGAAACATTGGTTGTGAAAAGATCTATTATCTTATGATTAAAGGGTATGTCAAAGCTCTGCATTCTTAACAATTGACTTAATCAGGTAGCATATATCACCTCTGTACTGTGTTTGCAACATACCTTGCTGTTATTGTAGTCGGCTTAACTAGTTTAATGAAACTATTAAGTCAGAAATTCTACATATGTGGTGTGAGATGTGTTGATCATGCAAACATGTGTTAAACTTTTTGACTGCATGATGATAACCTCAGTTTTTACTGGCTTGCAGAAGTTGGTATCAAAGCCTTATTTCCCTTGGAAATGACAATAGACATTCATGAAAGTTTTCACGTCACTCTGTTTGACTTTATCTGTCTCTCACATTATTGCAGAGGAATTTTGGTCCACTGCTATGTACAGCATTGCTTTATTTCATTTATGTTTGCAGGCATTTGTGTTGAGGTCTGTACTTTCACTTTAACACTGTAAAAACCTTGACTGTTCTCTGTTTTCAGCCATTCTGTGGTAGATTTGCTGCAATGCATGGGATCACTGTTGAATGACCCAGCTTTAAGCCAAACTTCAGCTGTTGGACAGATCTAGAATACTTTGATATACAGAAGAGTTCATGTTTAACTCAGTGACTGAAAAACACCAAGGTCCTGCGGCTGCAAAGCAAAGTCCCAATCATTACCCCTACACCACAGTACTTGACAGTTGGTATGAGGTGTTTGGGGTGATTTGGCTTGACTGGTTTCTGTAAAACATTTTGTTGTGCATTATGGTCAGACCCTCTCCGTGAATCACTACCTTATTGTGGTGGAGGAGTTTGTGTGTCCCAGGGATCCCAGGGGCTATGTTGTCTGGGGGCTTTAGCCCACTGGTAGGGTCTCCCATGGCAAATTGGTCCTGGGTGAGGGACCAGACAAAGAGCGATTCAGAAGACCCTTATGAAGAGAACATCGAGGGAACAGTTTACCCTGCCTGGGATAGGATTACCGGGGCCCCGTGCTGGAGCCAGGCCCGGGGAGGGTGCCCGAGGGCGAGCGTCTGGTGGCCGGGCCTTAGTTCATTGGGCCCGACCGGGCACAGCCCGAAGAGGAGACATGGGCCCATCGTCCCGCAGGCCCACCACCCGCAGGAGGCGCCATAGGGGTCGGGTGCATTGTGTGCCGGGTGGCGGCCAGGAGCGGAGGCCCTTGCGGACTGATCCCTGGCTGCCAAGACTGGCAATAGGGACATGGAATGTTGGAATGCTGGAAGGTGCTCTGTTGTCCTGCTGGGAGACTTCAATGCTCACGTGGGTAACGACAGCGAGACCTGGAGGGGCGTGATTAGGAGGAACAGCCTCCCTGATCTGAACCTGAGCGGTGTTTTGTTATTGGACTTCTGTGCAAATCACAGTTTGGCCATAATGAACACCTTGTTCGAACATAAGAGTGTCCATAAGTGCACGTGGCACCAGGACGCTCTAGGCCGCAGGTCGATGATCGATTTTGTAATCGTACCACCAGACCTGCGACCATATGTTCTGGACACTCGGGTAAAGAGAGGGGCTGAGCTGTCAACTGATCACCACCTGGTGGTGAGTTGGATCAGATGGTGGGGGAGGACGCTGGACAGACCCAGTGCACCTAAATGCGTAGTGAGGGTGTGCTGGGAACGTCTAGCAGAGGCCCCAGTCCGCGAGATCTTCAACGCACACCTCCGGCAGAGCTTCAACAGCATTCCGAGGGAGACTGGGGACATTGAGTCCGAATGGACCATGTTCAGCGTCTCCATTGCCGAAGCTGCTGCATTGAGCTTCGGCCGCAAGGTGGTTGGTGCCTGCCGTGGTAGTAATCCCCGAACCAAATGGTGGACACCAGAGGTGAAGGGAGCCACCAGGCTGAAGAAGGAGTCCTATCGGGCTTGGTTAGCCTGTGGGACTCCGGAGGCAGCCGACAGGTATCGACAGGCCAAGCGGAATGTGGCTCGGGCAGTGGCTGAAGCAAAAACTCGGGTGTGGGAGGAGTTCGGAGAGGCCATGGAAAAAGACTTTTAGACTGCCTCGAAGAGATTCTGGCAAACCGTCAGGCGTCTCAGGAGGGGAAAGCGGTGCTCTAACTGCACTGTGTACAGTGCTGGCGGAGCGCTGCTGACGTCGACTGAGAAAATTGTCGGGCGGTAGAAGGAATACTTCGAGGACCTCCTTAATCCTACTGACACATCTTCCGAGGAGGAAGCAGAGTCTGGGGATGAGGGCAATGACCCGCCAATTTCCAGGGGCGAGGTCACTGAGGCAGTTAAACAACTCCTTGGTGGCAGAGCCCCTGGTGTTGATGAGGTCCGCCCCGAGTTCCTGATGGCTCTGGACGTTGTAGGGCTGTCCTGGTTGGCATGCCTCTACAATGTTGCGTGGAGATCAGGGGCAGTACCCGTGGACTGGCAGACCTGGGTGGTGGTCCCCATCTTTAAGAAGGCAGACCGGAGGGTGTGTTCCAACTACAGGGGGATCACACTCCTCAGCCTCCCTGGAAAGGTCTATGCCAGGGTGCTGGAAAGGAGACTTCGTCCGCTAGTCAAACCTCGGATACAGGAGGAACAATGCAGTTTTCGTCCTGGTTGCGGAACACTGGACCAGCTCTTTATCCTCTCAAGGATACTTGAGGGTGCATGGGAGTTTGCCCAACCAGTCTACATGTGTTTTGTGGACTTGGAGAAGGCATTCGACCGTGTCCTTCGTGGGTGTCCTGGGTGTGGTGTTCCGGGCATGTCCCACCAGGAGGAGGCCCCGGGGCAGACCCAGGACACGCTGGAGAGATTACATCTCTCGGCTGGCCTGGGAACGCCTTGGTGTTCCCCCGGATAAGCTGGAGGAGGTGGCTCGGGAGAGGGAGGTCTGGGCCTCTCTGCTTAGGCTGCTGCCCCCGCGACCCGGCCTCGGATAAAGCGGATGAAGCTGGATGGATGGATGGATTATGGTCAGACATCTCCACTTTGGTCTCTTCTGTTTAAAGGATATTGTTCCAGAGAGTTGTAACTTGTTCAGATGAAACTTTACAAACCTGACATTTTCTTTTCCTGGCAGCCTTTCCACCAACAAGATAATTATGGCAACACTTGGCTGCTTCTTAGCCTCTGAGTTACTGTGGGATAAGCTTAGTTTTTCACAAATCAGATTCCTGTGAAAACCTTCTTTTTCAAAAGTCCGTGTAAAGACATTGTTAATTCTGGTCAGAGGTTTATATACACTCATCATGGCCACCAGTGTAATTTTAAGCTTTTAATGATTTCTTTGAACTGTTCTTTTTCCAGTGTGTAATGATTGTACAGCCATGTCTTTATATAAATAAATCAAATATATACAGAAAACCCCACCACTAATATTTGATTGTCCCTAAGCAAAAGCTTCCAAAAGCATCTAACCAAAATCTTTTGGTAGCCATCTACAAGTTCCTGGCATAATTCTGCCTTCAAGAATTTGGTAGTAGTTCTCCTTCTTCATTATTCTGTCCACTTACAAATGTAACAGTACCACTGGGAGCAAAACTCCCACAAAGCATGATGCTACCACCACCATGCTTGACACCTGGGACAGTGTTCTTATGTTTGAAAGCCTCACCTTTACTACCCCAAAACATACCTCTTGTAAATGTGTCAAAACAGCTCAATCTTTGACTGGTCTGACCATAAAGCTTTTCTCCAGAAGGTATTTGGCTTGTCCATCTGGTAAACTGGAAATTGCAGCTGAGCTCAAAGGTGTTGATTTGGAGCAGGAGCTTCTTTCTTTATTGGCACCCTCTCAGTCAATAATGTTGCAAAACACTGTGGACAGTGCTGCTAGTGTTCCAGCAATTTCCAATTCATGGCAGGTTTGAGCCTTAGTGGTCCCTGGGCAGACCTAACGAATTTCCTGAGGGTGATGGTTTGGGACTTCCTCCAGACCTTGGCAAATTGGTCAAACTTGTGGAAATCTACATATCTGGGACTCTGATAATTGTTCAGTCCAGTGAATTTTGTGTAATAAATCATTTTTTATGCTAGCAAGAGTCAGGATAACTAAGGCAAGTTAAGAAAAGTTAATAGGCCTTGGACTTGTCAAGTTAATAAAACTTGACAAGTACAAAATTTCAGCACTACTTATTAAAAGATTTGGATGAGTGCGTGTCAGCCTACAAAAAAGTAAGGAAATTTGTCTATTATCTCTAAGTTGTAATGATGCTTCTTGGCATTAAATCTTATACCACTGAAAAGCCCCAATTTCCCCTATAGTGGTACCAAGTTTGTCTAGGAAATGTATTTTGGGGTTGAGTAGAGTTGAATATGTGGGTTACACCTAATAAAAACTCTGAAAGGTTCTCACTACTGAAAACCAAGCTGTTTCAGGTGAAAAGGAAGCCGTTTAAACTGAATAGGAAGGTGTTTTGGGTGAACAGGACAGTGACCAGTGAGAACACATTTCAAAATACAGATAACATTACATTAATGTCTGCTCAACAGCCTGAAAGTGAAATATATTAGTCTTAAAAGAGACCATCAGAACTCTTTAAAATGTGACAGCCATGGAGCATCAACCTGCTGTAAGTATAAGTGTGGATGTGCTGAATAGTCACACTTTGGCATCTGGACATCAGACACCAGAAACAAGAAATCCCAATAGAGTTTGTGTATAATCATCTAGCACTCCCTCTTGTCTAAAATTGTCTGGATTTTTGTTTTGAAAGACTCAATACATTGCAGGGCACAAGTGAAACATTTTTACGACATCCTCTTCATTGCCTCTTATCTCAAAGAATGCATGTGAAAAATTCAGGGTATCAGATAAAATTTCATTGTAGTTGAGGTACCGTCACACAGTCCTCTTTTCAGATTGTAGGTGCAGCTAGCATGGTGCAACTTAGCATGGCCAGGAGGTCTAGACTTGTTGCTATCCTACAACAGTGTTCGGATGGTCACTACCAAGGCCAAAAAATTGTTCTCTTATGCTGCTAACAAGCTGTTGAGTAGACATCAGCGTGGTTTTCGCGGTATTGAAATGTACTGTTTGTTTTTCTCAACTTCCTGTTCAACTGAAATCTTCTCAGTTTTCATTAGTGTGTGTGTGTGTGTGTGTGTGTGTGAAAGTGTTTTAGTAATGTGTGTGAAATATTCAGTAGAGTGTGTGAGAGCGTTTCAGTAACAACGTCCCTAAAGCCCACTCATAAAATCTTCCCTGTCAATGCCAAACAGCTTGTTCTGCTATCGACACCTGTTTCGTGTCATTTGTTGGATTTCACGATTAAAGTCTGGAGAAACAACACATATTAACATTTTAACAATTTATTCACATTACAAACAGGAAAAATAAAAAGTTTTAAACTGTTTTGTCAAAAACAGTATTTCTAGTTGGCCACTTTCCTTAGAAGCAACAATATAGTCTTCTTTTTTCTTTACTGTGAACGACTGTGAATAAATGCAGTTCAAGTCTGTACAGCCCACCCAAGGCTGCCCGAGGTTGTCATTGCACAATAACAGCTATGCAAATTACCTGCTAGAGAGTTTACCCCACAGCCATTTAACAGGACTGATGTTAAAAGTACAATATTCAAGGGTGTGCTGATGGCTTGCTGCGGTAACCACATGAGCACATGAACAAACTTTAGTACATCATTTCAGTGTAGTTTTTTACCTTTCAGATGTATTGTTGTCAAACTGCTGGGCGGGTAGCCAGCGTGGACAAGCAAGTTTGTGACTGGGATAACTCCAGAACGAGGCGATGTAGGTTTTTCAAATTGATACCAAAATTTAAATAAAATAAAATTTTTTGAATGACTTCAAACTGAAGTGATCTGGACCTAAAGATCAAGGTCACAGGTGTGAATGCAATAACTTGAGAACAAAGCAACAGAATTTTTACATTAATACCACAGGTGTATCATGTATCATTAATTTATATCATAAAATGACCACTGCAACACAGAAAGGTCATAATTTTTAATAGTAAAAATATAGAATAAACACTACAAATATTATTAATACATTCAGCGTTTCAGTTCAGTTGTTTAAGCGCATATACAAATACAGTATGACATCTTTCATTAGCTGATACACCCCTGTCCCCTCGGGACAGAGCTGCACCATAAGGACATAGCCTCCACATGTCCTCAAGAAAAGAACTGATCCTTTCATAACTAAAGCCAAATTTCAAGTTCGTTTGATCAGCAGGGAACCTATGTGTCTTCCCCAGAATCTTCTTCATCTTCTGAGTCATGTTTAGGCTTGGCAAGGTTGGCCCTGACTCGAGCCTGGTCCACAGCATCCAGGAGGTTTTTGGAGTCAAGAGCAAGAGTGTGAGCAGCAGCTAACATCTGCTTCTGGCACTCCTCCTTTAGTGATGTTATGGAGTTCTGCTGGGCCAGTCGCATCTTATTGATCAGCTCTGCCAAATCCTTGTTCAGCAGTTTCTTCGTGCCCTCAATCTAGGATGGACCAGAAGGAAGATCAGATCATACAGACAACAGGAGGTAAAAAAAAGTATAAAGACTGAAAAGATGATCTAGTATGCTTATATATGGCATAAAGTGTCAAATGGTAATAATCTCTATATTGACACACATAGAAGCCAAAAAGCCTTTTTGCACTGAGTATTTAACGTTGTTTCACAACATAACTTCTGTTTATGTGAATCTTCAAAGAAAATCCCTCTGCATCTGGTCTGCTGGCTGATATGCATACACTGTCACAAAACATAAGGCAGACAATATTTGAAACCTACCTCTGAGGTGACAGAGGAGTGCAGAGAGGGCAGGATCTCATCAACACTTTGAATCAGGGTCCGGAGAGAGATACCCACTGCCTGCAGGTGGATGATGGAGAAAAGCGAAGATGAATGGAGTGAGAGATGTGGAAGTAAGGACGAGGAAGGATAAAATGATCAATTACTCAAATACAAACAGTCTTCCTTGTTTTAAAAGCTGGAACTCATGTTTAGTTGTGTAAACTCTCCATTACGTGATAGTGAGCTTTATGTGTGCATGAGCTAAAACAACAGCGCCCTCTACTGTCAGTGGCTCAAACTATTCCTGAAAAAAGGTCCGTGTATCGTACAGTTACAGCACTAATGATGGACATGATGAGTTTGGGAGTTGTCTCCAATGTTCCCTCTAATTTTTCACGTGTCTGAGCGAACACACAAACGCCCTGAGCGGTCCCTTGGACAGCAGCAGACGTTTGCACTGTGGTCACACCAGCATCGAATCCATCCAAGTTACATGGTTTATTAAAATAATCAAATTACAGCATTTACATTTATGTTAGACCACTTTAAATTAACTGCTTTAGCCCACTTACAATGAAAATTAAAAAGACTTAAAAATTAAAATAAGTTAAACTTTGTTTTTATTTTCTGTAAAGCTCTGACTTGTATTATGAGTCTGAGTCTGTGGTCTGGGAGAGAGTCCTGTAACTCTCTGTCTGCAAAATACAGTATATAATGACCAACGTTGGGCAATTAATTATATAGTTACTTCTTCAAAAAAGTTACTGGATTATGCAAAAAACTACGTTTTTTGCAGCTGTTTACCTAAAAATGAAGCCAAGGTAGAGCTGGGCGATATATCGAGTTTTTTAAAAATATCGATATATTTTTATACGAGATATAAGATGTGACCATATCCTTTATATCGATATAGTCTATGTTACGTTATAATTATACTTGCAGAGCCGCAAGTTTGCCTTTCTTTCGTCCACTTTCGTCTTTACGCAACGTTACTCGGCCTCGCCTCTCCTTCACTGAACACAACTCCCCCTCCTCCCCCATCGCTTCACCTGCAGGAAGCGACAAGATGGACACGGCAAATCTCCGTTAACGAGTTACTGCGCATCGCCCCGTGCGTGGGGCTGGACGGCGTCAACGTGTTAGCTAGCTAACCACGCTAACGAGCTAACCACGCTAACGCCATGCAGCCCAGAGGTGCTGCACGGACTAAAATCCTTTCATTTTCTCAAAAGTTGACAGCGCGCCTTATGTATGAATTCTGGTTGTGCTTGATGGCCGCGAACCGATTTTATGTGGAACACAGCGCTCAGCAATCTGTCAAAAAATGTTTTAGTACGACTTTGGTAAGCTACGGAGCTGCACCGCTTGATGGATTGTCGGAGCATTACGGCTGAGCCTCGCGGAGTGATACGTACTGTGCTTCAACGTAATATTACCTTACTGTGTATAAGGACCATAAATGGCACCTGTTAAGAGACGTGGTTGCGAAGCGGATTACAAACTCCAGGCTGTCAGTCACGCAGTACAAGTTGGGAACAGAGCAGCTGTGAAATCTGTCTTTGTTATAGTGCTCGTCTTTTACTTTACATTTTGACTGCACATTTGTGAGCTTTTTGTTATGCACAAAAACAACATTGTTTTCTTTTATTTATGGAGCATTATTATTTAATAAATGCTCATAATTTATTTTTGAGTAAATTTTATGTACATCTGCTCTATGTTAATAAAAGTGCCTGTGTCACATCTGGGACACAGCTTTGACTAAGAACTCTCTTTTTGTTCTTACTTTATGGCTTTAAAAAAAGATATATCGAGATATATATCTTATATCGCCATCCAGCTAAAAAATATCGAGATATGAATTTTGGGTCATATCGCCCAGCCCAAGGTGTTTTTTTTAATATACATTTCAAACTATTTACAGAACAATCAGCTGTTCTGCATCAAATCTGATGTCACAAAAATTATTTGTGCCACTCCAAAAAATAATTTCTGTCCACTATGAGATAAAGGAGAACAACAGCCTGGTACCTGCAGGCCTGACAGCAGGAGATGTATCACTCCTGTAACACCTGTAATATTCAGCAGTCGCCTCATTGTTCTGACACACACAACAAAACTACTCACTACACTACACACTAACTACACAAGATTTGCGCTAAATGTCGCAAATCTCTCACATCTCAAAACACCGCCGTCACTCCTAAAACTTCCCCGTTCCTAAACATCTGTTACCATATATAGTTTTTTGATTGGTCGACATGGTACATTTTTCCACCAATAGGAAGGGGGGGGGGGGGGGGGGGTTGGTGTTGTTTTTGCTGATAGGCGGAGAGTGACGCACTCTCGCAGTTTTTACTGTTTCTTCCCGCTAGTGATGGGATTTCCGGCTCTTTTTAGAGAACCGGCTCTTTCGGCTCCGAACAGGCTCTTCAGGTTGTTTTGTTGCTTTAATTAATTTATTATTAACAATAATATAAAATTATGCACAAAAGGAATTTATTTATATATGTATATATATAAATATATTCGGTGGCCCCTAGAGACAAAGCACGTACAAACTCCAAAACACACTAGCATTAACTGAACTTCCAAAACAGAGCTACTTAGATCACTTAAATTACACAATTGAAAGCATATGTGTATTGTTTGTGTATTTATACACAAGCACTCATATATATTTAAATAATTTTAAAAAATGTTCATTTACCTGTTACTACCACACACCAAATCTGGTCGTTGGTACTTGCTGGCTTGTGTAGCCTCTAGGTAACAAAAGTTCAACACTGCCCCTAGCATCCTGGAGCACTTCTGTTGTATTTTGTACGTGTTTTGAGTTTTTACGTGTTTTGCAGTTTTTATGCGAGAGAGAGGGTGAGAGAAAGAAAAAAAACCCCACGGCTCGCGTCGTTCACATCAAAGATCCGGCTCTAAGAGCCGACCGACACATCACTACTTCCCGCAGTAAATATAAACAACGACAGTATTCAGGAAGAAAACCAAACATTGCATATATTTTTATCATAACTCTGGTTTTACGTGGCCGATCAACACAATTTAAAAACTGGTATAAAGTCCACACTTTTTCCGTCAATTGTTCCGTCTGTCCTGCTCACATCTCCAATGGTTGTACACGTTGTCATTAACGTGGCTTCACTCCACATCAGCCCGCTTTGCTAGCTAAAACACCGGTGTCGGCGCATAAGGACACTGTCATAGCCTGTCAACGACGTTGATTTACTGCGTGTATACGAATGTGAATCGCATCATTGGCTGGACTATGGGATAAGGTGGCATCGTTCTATTCCCATACGGGAGCAGCCAGTCACTTACTGACTAACACTGAAAAACAGGAATGTTAAAGTTTTAGTTTTAATTTCAATTCAGGTTAGATTTTTTTGTGCGCAACACAGATTTTCTGTGCGCAGAGACCATGCCAGCAGTGCGCAATTGCGCACGCGCGCAGCTTAGAGGGAACATTGGTTGTCTCATTGTTGCCCCTCTAGTGCACCTGTTGTTAATTTTAATAACACTACAAATGTCCCATGTTTTAAATGCTGGAACTTATGTTTAGTTGTATAAACTCTCCTACACCTGATAGAAAGCTTTATGTCTGCTTGAGCTAAACCAATGGCGCCCTCTGCTGTCAGTACTGTGTGCTCTGAAAAAAGGTGATCCTCAGTGTATCATAGATACTAACATAGACCTACCTTGACAGCATTGGGATACTCAGAAGCCGGCAGTGTGTTGACATCATTCTTCAGCTGGACCACCTGTTTCACCATCGCCATGACGCTGGTGTAAACCTGATCACCTGATCGGTCCAGCTCAGCTGTGGGACGAGGCTGCAGCAGTACAAGAAAGCTCTTACTGACACGTAGCTTCATTTAAGCTTTAAAATGTCCACATTTAAACCTTTTCAACCCTTTCTTAACTATTTTCGATGAAAACTTTATTGTGCACTTTTACCTGTGCAGCTGGCATTGGAGGTTTCTGTGGAGGACCTGAAACACAGAAGAGAATCTAATAAATCAAAGCCATGTATCAGACTAGTAATGCCAACAGCACAGGATTTTGCACACTCCATGAACAGCTGATGCTTAACAATTTAAAAAAAAAAAAGGATTATAAATGTTGGAGTAAATTTGAAAGGTACTAATTAGTTAATTAATTAATTAATTTTGTACGTTACACTGCAGTTAAGAAAAGTGTATGTACGCTGAAGACACCTAAAAATTTAAAGTGGACTCACCGTTTTTTGAGCTGTTGTGAGGAAGCTGCAAATAACAGAGAAACAGTGACACAGATACTCTTTATCAACTTAACAGTATTCCAGAAAATCTGAAGCATTTAGGAATCATGGTAACTCCGCCAGGAAGTGGGAAATCACTTAAAGTTGCACAGTGGGTTTACTCACTGCTGAGGTGGTTGCATAGCTATAGCTAGTACTGTAATGACTCAAACACTGCAGAGCTCCAAATCTCCTCTGGTATTAACATCAGCACAAAAACTGTGCATCAGGAGCTTCACGGCATGGGTTTGCATGGCCGAGCAGCTGTATTTTCAACTGGGTTTCTGCCTCGCGCTGATCAAAGCATGATTTGCACAAGAGGAAAAGAAGAAGAAAGTACCTCGATCTGTGTATCTCGTCCCACAACAGGACCCTACAGGAAAACACATTTAAAAAGAAGCTTTAGTGCTTTATGTGTAATCAATTATAGTCCCATGAAATAATATCAGACATGTATCACTTCATTTTGTTACACTGCTAAACTCCTGTGGTTCAAACCTGGCTGCATTATGTGTGTGTTTGTGTGTGTGATCTCTCACCAGATGTTTCTCTTCCTGCTCCAGCCACTTTTTGTCCATCATCATTTCTCTTCTTTGTCTTTCCAAAGTTTCTTCCACTCTCTCTTTCTCCCATGCTGGGATGCTATCCTTTGGAGGTACCTACACATGCACAAACACACACACAGACACACACACGTCCTTGACATGTTACTAATTTTATTATACAGCGCAGATAGCTATTTAAAACCTCATGTGTTTTTTGTAACTTTTTCTCAGTTGCTTATGTAAAACAGTTTTTCCCCTTCAATGATTTTGTCACGTGTTCTGTTTCCTCCACTATATCCTCCAGTCATCCAATTTTAACCCCTTTAGCAGAAGCGCTTCCACCGACGAACGTGACTCTAAGCAATATGAAAAGATCAATAATGCAATTGCTGATAAGAAGCGGTTTTGTGAAGGTAAAATTTCAAAACTGTATTAACATTCACTGAATATGTGTTTCCTGGGTAAGGGGACGCGCGCAGCTGATTCTGAATTTAGACACTAATATACATGTATGTGTACACTATTGTATATCTGTGTGTGTAAGTGTGTTTAGATACCTGTATGTGTGAGCCTTGGGGAAGGGTGCTGCCTGCTGATCTGGAAGGCTAAGAGAAAGAAAGAGGACAATATGTAGGTTAAAACATTTACATAATTCATTCTGCACATAACTTTAAACTGCATACACATGAAAAAAGACATTTTAAAAATCACAATAAGCGTATAGAAAAGATAAATGGTTGAAAATTGCTTGTGAAAAAGAAAGTGATCTGTGTGAGTTAATGAAAGACTGGATTTTCCCCATTTACTTCCACACTATCTCCAGCTTTCTAGGAACCTGAATATGAAGGAACTAGCATGTAGCATCTGCAGATGCAGCTTCATTTATGAGACCAAAGTGAAAAGTTTGACACATTTAATAAGCAGAAACTCTGGTGTATTTCACTTTCAAGATGCGTTGTAACGCAACAAAAATATATGTGTGTGCAGTGCTGTGCAAGTCTTGAGCCACCTTTGGTACCTTTGGTGGAGGCTCCGTGTGGTTGGGATCAAATGCTATCGAGTTGGACCGTGGTTTGTTTCGCCTCTCATCTTTCTCCAGCTCCACCTCCATTCTGTGGACGTCACTATTAAACACAGGCATCATCAGTTTATATAACTTTGAATAGTGGGATCAGTTCTTCTGCATGTACTGGGGGTCATGTGTTCAGTTAGGTGAGTGTGCACCTGAGGGAGCAGGCAAGCTGGCCAAAGCTGGGACGGCCACTGGGCTCATAGGCCCAGCAGCGGGTAAGCAGCGAGTAGATGATGGGCGGGCAGAGCTGCGGTTTGTGGAGTCGAACGCCCGCTTCCAGCTGGGTGATCACCTGCCCGTTCTCCAACCAGAAGAACGGCTGCTGGGCCATTGAGAAGATCTCCCACACACAAACAGCTGGTTGAACACACACACACACACACACACACACACACACACACACACACACACACACACACACACACACACACACGATTAGCTATATTAAAAATAATCTATGTTTATCTATTCACACTGAGACTGGCACTTACACTTTCATCACGCAAATGCGGTTTATAAATACATCAGCAGATTTGTCTCTAAGATGATTCCCAACTAAACTATTATTTCAGACATGAAACTTGATTTAAGCTTGAACATCAGATTTTAGAGAGACACACTCATGATGTTTAGACACTTTTAATTTTGTTTCAAATCAAACAAGGTGATTTGAAACAAAATTAATAATTTTATATCATGCTTTTTCCTGTGACCTGACTGTAAAAAATGGGAAAAACAATTTAATTTCTATAGTAGATATTTTAAAAACAGGAGCGTTATTGTCATCATTTATCTGCTACTTAATTACTTTGGTGCAGTATAAATTTCAGTGGCAGGGAGGGGTCTTTATTAATCAGAAAAGCTGTAAAATTTATGAAAATGCATGTGAAAATTTATGCATTCTGTCACATTTTTCAAGCTGTCCATTGGCCCAGATTGGAGTCTTTGCCCAACCAAATCTGGTGCCCGCGTATGTTTGACATCTCTGCATCACATGAACAAAAGTACTGAGCATGTCTTCAGTCCCATAGGTGTGGGGCTGCAATTATTCACTGAGAGACTTGATTACTAAAAAAATCCCTAATGTAAATTCTTTACTGTGATGCTTTGTTAAACCACGACTATGCAGCACTCAGCTGCCACTGACCACTGCACAGTTGTGAGCCTTTCACCTAAATTTGTGACTAAAACCAGTACAAATGTATTTAGGAGCACGCGTGTGAATAAAATGTCTTACACCATTAAGCTCAAGCAGCCCCTACTTATCTCAACAAAAAGACTCATGAGAAACAACAGCAGCAGTGAAGATGACGCTGTAATAGAATAAAGAGGAGTCTGTATACGCACACTGTTACCGGAGCTGTAGCTGTTACTGGCAAGCTCAGGAAATGTCCAAAACTGCAGCGCTTGTTACTAGTAACATGCTATGGGGCGCCGTTTGTAAAGTGAAACATGCTGAAATTAACGGCAACATTTTTCCACATTTAGCTCAAAACGAGTCCTTTTTTACAACATTTAGTAAAATATTTGTAACTTTTCATAGTTAAAACACAATTTTAAATGTTAAATCTAAATGTTAAGTCGAAATATTATATTTAAATCTAAATCTAAATGTTAATTCTAAATGTTAAATTTAACATTTAACATTTAGATTTAACATTTAACATTTAGATTTAAATATAATATTTAGATTTAACATTTAACATTTAGATTTAACATTTAACATTTAACATTTAGATTTAACATTTAACATTTAGATTTAAATATAATATTTAGATTTAACATTTAACATTTAGATTTAACATTTAACATTTAACATTTAGATTTAACATTTAACATTTAACATTTAGATTTAAATATAATATTTAGATTTAATATTTAACATTTGATGAAAAGTTACAAACATTTTACTAAATGTTGTAAAAAATTACTTGAAAAAACATGTTTTTGTAAGGTTTTGAGCTAAATGTGAAAAAATGTTGACGTTAATTTCAGCATGTTTCACTTTAAAAATGGCGCCCCATAATATGCAGCATGCATACTAAATTATATTCAATTCTAGGCTTTAGTAACATTAGTTTACAGCAAACATACGGTCCGGGGCCAGAATGTGGGACATTGGACAGCTTTGGAAAATGTGAAGAAGTGCATAGATTTTTACCTTTAAGTTTTACAGCTTTTCTTCTTACTGATTGATTTGTATTATTGTACGGTCTTTATGTCCCATATAAAGCACCTCAATCTACATCTATTTAATTAATTGGTAGATAAACGATGAAAAACACATTCCTATTTTGACACCATTTACTACAGGAATTACAGTTTTTTTTAACAAGGAGCATTTTCTTTTTTTGGTGATTTTACGATTCATAACGTAGTTTCAGTGGTCTGGTATGGCCCACTTATGGGCTTTTTGTAGCCCACAATGTAAAATGATGATGGCTGGTTCACTTGTTTCACTGATTTACAAATGATTAATATAAAACATTCTTCCCGTTAGCTCGAAGCTAACGGGAGGTCGAGATCTACTACAGCCGGGAGGAACACCGCTTTCCCGGCACATCGTGCCTCGACCTCCCGGTCAGCTTCGAGCCAGCGTCCGAAGAATGCGGCTAAAAGTTTTGCGAGATCTCGCAAAAGTTTTGCGAGATCCCGAGTTTGTTTTGCGAGATCCCGAGATAGTTTTGCGAGATCTCGCAAAAGTCCGTCTTAATTTTTTTTCTCCCATGTCCCCTGCGGGGCTCCGTAGTATTGTATTGTATTGATAATATTTTAATATTTTAAAAAAATATTTTTCAAAAATGTGTACATGTTCCAGGAAAGTCTGAGCCTCTGACTTGGGTTTTTTAGGTGGGTCACTTAAATATTATTAACAATAATTACTGACAGCTGCAAACACCAGCACGCCTGTTTTCGGCAGCAGGAAGCGTTGCATCAAAGTGCTCACTTCTGAGGAAGTTGATATGCTCACTTTTCTTCATTGTAGCTGCCACATGCTCTTTCAAAGGCTTACAGACAAACATACTCAATCACATTTTCACACTTGCTCATATGCACACACACGCACACAGACACACATACTTAAGCTGGGCATACACTGTGCGATTTTTTCAGTCGCGCGATTCCGCTCCTGCTCAAACTGGGTCTGCAGGGTCTCACACTATACGGCCCGATGCTCTGATGCGACCTGAGTGCTCACACTGTGCGTCCATAAAAATGAAGGTTATAACAGAAAATCTGTCGCTCACTCACCCTCTCTGTCTTTCACTCACACAGACACACACACACACACCACCATCAACTTTGCTAAATTGCTAACGAAAAACATTGATCAAGCAGCTGTGATTGAGCAGCAGTGTAAATCCAACTATTGTCACGGTTGTTGTGGTTGTGATGATTTTGTGAGGCCACATCGAAAAGGTTCGGCTGAGCTTTCCAAAGTTCTACAAGTGCCTCCATCGCTTGTGTCCAGATCACACGCTGCACTGCCGTGCTCACCGACGTTTATGTGTTTGCGCGTGCGCAGTGTGAGCAGCTGCGGTGACACCCTCCTCCCGACCAAGCGATTGATGATTGAGAGCTGGTCGTGAGGTGTTAATCGCTTCTCGTTACCCCACGTATACTACATGATGCACGACGTACGATGAAGGCCAAAATCGGGCCGATCACCAAAACGGTCGCACGACTGAAAAATCGGCTCAAAATGGGCCAAAAATCGCACAGTGTAAGCCTAGCATAAGAAAGCCTTCTCAGAGGACTTAAACCCATTTAATTTATGACTTATTTTAGGTTGGAAACCTATGAGCTGTTTTTAAAGACCTGCCTCTTTCTCTTTTGAATACTTGGTTTTAGTAGTTAATAAGACATAAGTATTTGTTGGGTATTACTCAATTAATTAATGGAATAATCGGTAGAACACTTGATCACTAAAATCGATAGCTGTAGCCCAACATAGGTGTGTAAAATCAGGCACAGTCTGCTTTTACAGAAATCAATCTGCATCTTTATGAACTCAGTTCATGAAATTTCTTCCCCCCTCGATATTTCATGACCAGCTGTAAGAGGTATTACTGCAAAGAGAAAGCATTTGGGAACCACAGTAACTCAGGCATGAAGCGGCAGACCACATTATGTTGCACAGATGGGTCGCTGAGTGCTGAGGTGGGTTATCTTTAAAAACTCCCAACGTTTGGCTGACTCACTAGCTGCAGAGCCTCACATGCCTCAAGATGCCAAAACAACAGCTCCTGTGAAACGGCTGTTGTTGTGATTTGGCTCTAAATTTAAAAAAAAAAAATTGAAGTGGACTCCTCAAGCATTAACATCAGCCCAAAAACTGTGTGCTATGAGAGATGGAAGGACTAAATAACATGGTTCACATCAGTCTACAGCCTGAGGAATTACAAATCAACTGAGTGAAAACCTCAAGCTGTACCGCGGTGAAACTAACTTTAAGCACTACTTGTTTCTGTTCCTGGTTTAATAAAAGCCTGTATTGTGTTCAGACCTACATGTGTAACTGAGAGAATGAATTTTTTTGTTGTTGTTTTTTCTCACCGAACATCCAGACATCACTGGCTGTGGTGAAACGTCTAAAGTTGATGGATTCTGGCGCCATCCATTTGATTGGTAAACGACTCACTGAAGCTGCACACAGAGGAGAAATTGAGATTCAATAAGTTAATGGGTGCAGTTAAACGGGCAAAGCAAAAACATGACATTTATTTTGACTTCTACAAACATTCGAAACTTGTCGATGTGTGCACCTTTATAATACTCTTGGTCGTCTACGTAGCGAGAGAGGCCGAAGTCACCAAGTTTGACGCATTCTGGAGACGCCACCAAGATGTTTCTCACCGCTATGTCTCTATGGCCCGCAGACAGACAGACAGAGAAAATAGAAACCACAAGATGACGCGAAGAATAAAGAAACATCACACCAAAAGAAATCAGCATGCAAACCATTTTCACTTAATATCTGCACAACATGCAGAGAGGCTTTAAAGTTTCTGCAAAATAAAAATGTTTTTATTCAGTCCTGCTGAGCTTCTTTCTTAAAATACACTGCAGGTAATGAAAGCACACTACTTGTGGAAAATGTGCTACCTGTGCACCATGTTGAGACCTTCTAGGTAAGCCAAAGCTTTGCATATCTGTAGACAGTAGAGGACAAGCGTCGCTGTGCTCAGGCTGTACTGGTTCTCTATGAGGTAGTTCCCCAACTGTGAGCGAAACAAGGCACAGTTGCAAGTCACGGTTTAGGTTGTGATACTTTAGGTTTACCATTAGAATAAAAACACAAAAACATACCTCTCCGTGTTCATAGAGCTCCATGACAATCCAGACAGGATCGGCCTCAATGACTCCAATCAGACGCACGATGTGGGGGTGATCCAGATTTTTCATCAAGTCTTTAACAGAGAGAATTCAGACTTTATTAATGTAGAGACAGACAGAGATTACATGCAGCAATGGTTCTTGGTTATATTATGGCTTTTTGTTTATAGATAACAAAAGCCATACTAGCCCCAAAGTCCTGCTTACAATTTTTTTAGCATTACTCCAGCCTAGGCAGACAGACAACTACACAGATTAACCTAAACCTACTGACTGCATGGCTTCAGAGAGAACACCGGGAGCATGCGATCTCCTCACAGAAAGGCCCCAGGCAGGTGGTGGATTCAAACCCAGGACCTCCCCACTATGAGGCAATGGTGCTAACCATCACACCACTGTGCCTAACCTAAGCTCTTTATCTAAAAATACATTTGACTTCTGCTTTTCGTGCAAGTCTTGTTCATACTTTATGAGGAAGATTATAATTATTTTCTTCAGAAGCAAAATCGATAGTTCTCCCCTCTCTTTTCTAAGCCCCTCCTATCAGATGAGCACGGGCAATTGCTCATGTTTGATAGGCTTAAAAATAAAACATGTTCAACTTTACTTTACAGAGGAGAGCCATCATGTGGCATCCCCTAAAAGACCCCACAGCTCTTTAATTGAATGTTATTATATATTTTACTGTCATACAGTTTTCACCCAAAAGTGCATGTTTGATTAACTCTAAAAACCTGATTCCAGAGGAGTTTCTGTTGCTCATTTTGTTTTAACACCCACTGCATGCCCAGCAAAGAAACGTGCGGCTAGCTGGTGAATTTGCAGCTAGTGAAGCGTGATGAGTGCAACAGGACAAGGTTGAGACCAAAACGAGTGCTACATAGAAATGCAAATGTGAATGCTGGATTAAACAAAGAAAATAAGAAGAGTGTTGCTGATGATCATGGAAGAAGAAGCAGGGCATTTCTGGGGGAAAAGCGTAACAAAAATGTCGGCTATTTCGTCCTGTGACCATGAAATTTCAAAATGTAACGCTTGATTTAAACAGTTTAACCATCAGCAAAGGTCCGGACCTCAGGAATGTTTTGTCTATCTCAGAACAGAAAACATCAAAGTTTGTTACGTCTCAAGCTTTGATGTTTTTGCAATGGATGATAAAACCTGCGGCTTCCAGACTCCCACATTTAGCCGTCGGAGTTATTACATGAAACCACAAGCAGACAACAGGAAGTTCACTACATCAGCCTCGTTACTGGTGCAAAAACCTTCAAATGATCTAAACTAGCACATTTCACTCTTGGCTTCTCACACTTTACTCATTACTTCTTTAAGCAAAAATTAGCCAACACTTTCATTTTCAAGTGTATAAGAACCCACCCATATAAGACCCAACTTGGCCCTAAAGTGCTTTTTTTGTATAAATTCCTACGTGCTGCAGTTGCGTCACAAACCCCTGCACATGCTGGCTGACATGTGTAGTGCAAAAGAAAAGGAAACAATCACTGCAGCTGCAATGCACTCACCGGCTTCACTGAGAAACTTTTCCTTTACATCAGCCGAACAGTCCTTACATGTTTTGATGGCCACTCGGATCCTCTCCCCTGTCTGCAGACAAACACACACGCACAGTGGTTTACATTTGCAAACCTTTTTCATATTTTCAGCTTTGGGTTTGATGGATATTTGTGGGATGTTCTTATCAAGCATGTCTGAGCCTTAGCATGAGGCTAGTTAGTCAACACAACAGATGGACTCACTGGGCTTTTATAAACTCCATCGTGAACCTCTCCAAAGAATCCCTCGCCCAGGATCCGTCCCACAACGAAATCCTCCTTGGAGATCTTGTGCCTTTCTGCACACAGAAACAAAGGCACAGGTTGAGAAAACTCCACGTTTCCCTCTTTTAAAAGGTAGGTGATATGCTGTAAATGTAAAGCTGTTCAAACAAGACAAGACAACAAAACAAAAAAACAAAAAGAAAAGCCTACACACAACAGGATGTGTGGTTTGCCAATATTTGTACTTCCTTCCTTTACATGTTACTGGGACACGTTTACATCCTCTGTGTCACACTTTGCAGCAGTATGTTCATTTTCTGAGTCATATAAAGTGAAACTACAATGTGAGCTGTGATAACAGCTCATGCATATAATTTGATGTAAATATTAATAATAATAACCTTAATTTAATTGCAAAATTTTCTCCAACCCAGGCACTTTTTGTTACTTACCCACATCTCCTGGATATTTAAAGGAACATAGCAAACAAGTATAAAAGAAAAAAAAAGGAAAAGCTACCTTTGTTTTTAGTAGTGCACCAAGAAAACAAGTAAATAAGATCTAAATGCCCTAAATTATTTATCAGTCAATGTACTTCTATAAATATATAAAGCCCTGATATCTGTGTTTAATAGTGACATCCAAAGTATGGAGGTGGAACTGGACATGGATAAGAGGTGAAACAGACCATGTTACAACTCGAAAGTATTTGACACCAGCCACAGAGAGCCTGCACCAAAGGTACCGCATACACGCCACTACAAGTACCCAGAAGGTGTAAACTCCTCACTGCAGCTGTCATCTAATAAACTCCCTGCGTAGGTGTAAACCAAAATAAATATACAGTACTATGTAAAAGTCTTGCCAAAAATATACCACCAGGAAAATAGGTGCAGCTATTTATTGAAACATCTGCGCACCTATATAAAAATACTGTAAGTCAAAAACAGAGTTTGTACAATTCCAATTCAATATTTGGTATGACCACCTTTATTCTTCATCATAGTCTAAAGGCAGCTTTACCATTGGCAGTGTGTTTGAGATCACTGACATGCTGAAAAATGAAGCAGTTGTCGACCAGTTGCTTTTCAGATAGTATTTCATAGTGGATCAAAATTTGATGGTACTTGTTGACACCAGCTGGCCAATGAACCAAGACCATTTCTGATGAGGCTCCAGCGAACACATCGATCAACCCATCAATAGCCAGATGCATCTCCCACACCTGCCATTTATTCTTTTTATCCTCCATTTGTCCAGTTTCTTCAGATTTTTTAAGGACACGCTGCACACAATGTTGAGAAATCCCAAGCTTTCATCTTACAGCTCTTTGGGGATCACCTCACTGGTTCATAAATATTATTTGTATGTCTGCCATCCATCCATCCATCCATCCATCCATCCATCCATCCATCCATCCATCCATCCATCCATCTATCCATCTTCATCCGCTTTATCCGAGGCCGGGTCGCGGGGGCAGCAGCCTAAGCAAAGAGGCCCAGACCTCCCTCTCCCCAGCCACCTCCTCCAGCTTATCCGGGGGAATACCAAGGCGTTCCCAGGCCAGCCGAGAGATATCATCTCTCCAGCGTGTCCTGGGTCTGCCCCGGGGCCTCCTCCCGGTGGGACATACCTGGAACACCTCACCCAGGAGGTGCCCAGGGGGCATCCTTGTCAGATGCCCGAACCACCTCAGCTGGCTCCTTTCGATGTGGAGCAGCAGCTGCTCTACTCTGAGCCCCTCCCGGTGCCTGTCTGCCAAACTGTGTTATCTAAAAAATTTTTAATAGATTCAACTAAAGAAATTGGTTCTTTGCCAAGTTATTATGTGAAAACAGAACACTGGCTCATCCCTTGAGTTAGGTGCCTTTTTATGTTTGAATGATTCATAAGTTTGAAGTACCTTAACAACAAAGAAGCAAACAAAAACCCCAAACCAAGTTATAGAACTGGTATAGAGCAGTCAATGTCCAAGGAAAAACATTAAAAGACTTTCAGGAAGCTCAAGGTTACGTTAAAAAAACCTAAAAAAAAAACAAAACTAGATTCAGTCTTTTTGGAAGGGAAATATACAGAAATGAGGGCGGCTCAAGACTTTTGCACAGTACTGTATAATTTTGGTTAAACCCGGGGAAGTTTTTACATGTACATTTTTAACTTTCCACTTACTCACTTTGAATACTCCAGCTTTTCTTAGTTTGCTGTTTTGCAACAGTGTTTTAACATTTTCATTCTTTCTCAATAAGGAAGAGAGCAGCAGGGGATTATATAACAAAATCCCCACAACTGGCCATCGCAATAACACAAACACCTTAACTGACAGATGGTTTTGGCTCATTGGTAGCGATACAATCTGCGTGAGCTTCAGGATCAATTTTGATTTAAAGTAAAATGCTACTCACCACTAATGTCAGCTCCGTCTTCAGGGATTTCAGCATAAATATCAGAATCTAAAGTTAAACGAATAAAAGAAAAACACATTATTAGTATACATACATACATTGCTTTTAAAGTTAAAAGTAAAATTCTAGAGGCTGGATTAGTACTTACTGAAACCTTTACTGTGAGCACTGGAACCAGCACTGGAAGAAGAAGAGAGAAAAATGTTTCTTTCTTTCTGTAACATTTTGTATACAAGCAAACGTTTCAGCAAACATCTGTGACATATCAGCTGTGAGCGGTAGACATATGAAAAAATGAACACAGAGGAGGAAGATCTTAAAATAAACTACACCCACATACGTTATGCTTCTACTAAATTATCCCCACCGAGGGAAAACAATGTGTCACCTTTAATAACATTTAAAAAAAACCCACAACTTTCCAAATTGACTCATCACGCTCACCATTTTGGGATGTCAGGAAGTTTCATTCGCGTATCTCTCCCTGTAAGAGTCAGATATCTGGTTAAGGCATAGGTGGCAGGAATAGGCAATTAAAGGTTCTTTCCACAGTCTCATGCTCTGTTATACTAAACCTTACTGCAATAAGTGGGAAAAACATGGCTTAATTTTATTTTTTAATGTCAAATGTAATATCAAATTCATGGAAAGTGAGAGCCAAGAGGCCAAAAGTAAGTGCCAGGATTAAGCAGGATGAGTGGGTTACATGGAAATGTCACATGTTATCATGTAAAAAAAAAAAGAAAAAAAGAGTGCAATAGACTGGCACTCTGTCCAAACTATACCCGACCTGTCAATCTATGATAGCTTGGACGTACTTGAGCCCTCCCACAACTCTTAGCTAGATAAGTGGTTAAGAAGATGGGTGGAAAGGCATTCCTTCCCCCTGGAATGAGCTGCAGAATGAATATCTCGTAAAGTCTCCAGTATGCATGTGATACCAGCTTATGCAACTCCATTATACAGCTGTTTTTCTGGCCAGGACACACTTGTAAAAGACATTTTTTAATCTCAAGACCCTTACTTTTTGCATGGATGGACATTGCTTTTACCTTTGTTGGGGCTGACAATAAGTGAACGTTCAGCGCCTTCCAGTCGGCAGTAGCCATCAATCAGGTCAGCCAGGTTTTCTGCTACTGCCAGGGAGGAGGTGTTCACTGACAGCGGCTGGAGGGTGGAAGATACATGATATTTAATCTGCACTAAGAACTAAAAAACACTGGGTGCATTAAGATATAGTTAATGCGACTTCTACAACACAACTACTGTTTGTAAAAGCAGTGTGATTTAAAAAAAAAAAAATCCAGATCATAAACCCTATCACTCTCCCCCGGTGATGGGGACAATGATACCTACTGTACTTCAAAATTTCATCAGTTCTTTTTCATTACTTCCCTGGAAGTCTTTGACGATTTGACGCCTCCAGGGAACTGATGAAAAAGGTAGAAATGAAACAAAACACAGCAGTTAAACAAATCAGGAAGTTCAGTGCTACCTGTTTGGCTCCCTCAATGTGCGCTTTGAGCAGAGCTCGCCCATCACTCTCTGCAGTACAGGAGATGCTGCGGACCTGAGAGAACTTGGCCAAACAGATGGGCTGAAAAGATTTAAAAGATTTAGACAATATATTTATATATAAATAGACACACACACACACACACACACACACACACACACACACACACACACACACACACACACACACACACACACACACACACACACACACACACACCATGACAGATTTGTTTTAAGAGATCAAACAAAAATTAATAGAAGTAAGAGAAAGTTCAAACTCACCGTTGAGTTCTCAGTGTGCTGACTAATCCCATCAGGGTCAATAACTAAGTCTATTGTTAAGCTCCAGCCTTGCTACAGAGACACAAAGCACACACATTAATAATTTTGAAACCTCTCTGAGAAGAGAAGAGATCCCATTTTTGTGAACACAAAGAAATGAAAAACATAAATATATAAAGCACTGCACTGCGTTTTATCTTCAAACAAAACAAGTTTTTACTGTTAGAATTCAGTCACCACTTGTTTTATTCAGTGCCAGTATACGTGACAACCAGTGCACACATCAAATACACACCACTAGTTGGCAGGCGAAGCTTTCCTGTGTGAAGCACCAGCACTGAGACAGAGTGGTGAAGAACTTCGCCATGCACTGGTCCTGATTCAGAGCCGAGTAGCCCTGAAATGTCTGCTGGATCATGCGACGCAGCTGCTTGGGCTGATACACAGATGCAGATGGAGACAATCAGGCACATTTTATTTCATCCTGTAACTTTAGGCAGAAATTGTATCGAAATGTTCTGGCTCCATACCTTCATGCTGTCAATGAGCTCTTTGGGGAAGAAGAGGTCGAGTCCTATCTCCTTCCTAATGGAGGAATAAAGGGAAGTCAGACAGCTATAATGAAACAAAAACTTGATGCAACCCCGCATCTCTCTAGTTTAGAACAATATGTAATGTGAAACTTTCACTTTTAGAAATATGCACTTTATGTAGCTTTTTGTGTTAACCGGAGACTGTATCTGGTCATTTTTACTCTTCCTTTTCATTCACCTTTCACCACATATCCACATATCATTTCTCAGAAATAGAAAGCCCTTCTATTTCTGAGAAATGCTGATTAAATAGGTGGCGCAGGCCTATTTAAAAAAAAACAACTAACAAAAACAATAAAGTGGTACACACGCATGTACCACAAAGGCATGAAAGGCCTGAGGTAAAAGGTAAACAGGCAGTAGCATGAGAAGTAGGAAGGTTATGCATGCTAAACTTACTCCAGAAATTCAAAGTTCGACTTTTTCTCCAATCCGTTTGGATTCATGTCTTTGCAGAACCTCCTGTAAGTAGTAACAGTACCATTCATCAGTTTTCCATGAAAGTATGCACAATTATTGCCCAGTTTTTCTTTTGTCCATGAGATGTTACCTGATTTCCAGACAGCCAAGCTGTAGAGCCATTCCATCGCTTACTTTTGAGGCATACTGCTGCATATAATCACTTCGTACCTGAGGGTAAACGTGTAAACCTAAATTAAACCGCTAAGACGAAGGTGCAAAAACACTGACAATTTTACTGACCTGCTGGTAAAAGTAGAGCATGGTGGTTCTGTCATCTTGGAATTTTTTCATAAAGTCTGATGGGATGTATCTGATCCTCAAGTCATATCTGAATAAATAAAGATCACAGTTCACGGTCATAAACTTTATATTATTTTTGAGATATCACAAATAGCAATAATGTCAGCTGGTTATTTGTGAGATATCAGATTCCTGGCTTAGTATCGATACTTTTGTTAGATTTAGATAGACAGAGTACACTTTATTTGAATATTTTCAGTGTGGGATGCTTAGCTCAGTGGGTGCACAGGCGACCAAATGCTGTATGGCTGGAGAGGCCTGCCTTCAAGTCTGACCTGTGGACTTTTGCCACTTGTCTTCCCCTCTCTCTCTCCCCACTTTCCTGTCTCTCTAAGCTGTCCCTATCCAAAAAAGGCTAAAAAAAAATATCTTTACTGTATTTTAAGATTGTACATACCAAGCACATTTCTTTAATGATTAATCATATGAATAAATAAAGTTTTGATTTTATACATTTCAGCTGCATTTTACTCAAAAATATCGCTTCATGTTTGCCGAAGAATCCTTTTTTTGTGTTTTTGAGTGTACCGCCCAGTCAAAACCAGTCAAAACAAAATATTCAGCGATGTGACAGGTTTACCAACCTCCACTCAGCTTCTAGGTGCTGTTGCTCGTAGCGGTGGGTGAGCTCAGCCACAGTGAGATCAGGGTGCAGCCAGTGTATCTCTGAGGATTTGAGGTGTTTGAGAAGGAGGCCGTAGCATTGGGTGTATTTTATCTCTGGACCAACGCAGCCGCTGGACAGCACCGTGCTGATCAGATTCTGGGATTGAAATAATTACAGAGAAGCATATTGAATTTTAGCTTTCCAGTATAAGCTTGATATCAACTTTACAACGCGTGCTGTGTCATGTGAATAAATTCCGTTCTGATGTAGGTTTAGAGAACTCAAGCGAAGGCTAAATGCCAGCGCAAGGCTTGTTTATCAGTGTGTGCATCCTGTTATTAGAAATCCAAAACAGACTTCCTTGTTGTCTTAGAAGAAGGTATGAAGAATACATCTGAGTGCAGTGATGCCAATAAAGTCAGGAAAACTTAGAGAAGAGTAGCTGAAAGCAGGGCGGCAGAACATTATTAAAGCATTTCAGTCTATCTGATAAGCACAGCAGAGTAAAGCTTTTATAGTTTTAGAGTAGAGTATGAAGTAAGAGTAAAAAAAGGTCTACCTTGACAGTCCATCCCTCCTCACAGCGGATGAGTTTGAAGTTCTTGCCCAGGTTGGGGCTGTTGCTGAGGAAACACACTTTGATGATCTTCACCTGGGAGAGGACATCCCTGTGGACACCCGCTGTTGGAGACAGGTCCGAGGAATCTGACTGGCTGGTCAGAGACATGCTCCTCCAGGAAAGGGTGCTGGTGTCTCCCGACATCACGCACTCACTCGACACACACACAGACACACAAACAGCTACTGCACTTAGACATCCATGACTGTCCAAGTTTTCAGTCTGCTGCTTCTTTCTCCCTCACACAGAAAACAGGTAGGGGCGCATTGAAGCTGGGGACATGTAAGAGATCACCGTGTTGTTAGACTTAAAGAGCTTTCATGTGTCAGTAAATGGCTTAAATTCTGCTGCGATGTCTCTGTACTCACCAGTCTTGCACAAGCTTCACGTACGGCTCAATGTTCATGCGGCCTTTGAAAAACGAAGACTATTCAAACCCAGCGACAGAGCGCACACCTATTACTTTGTAAAGCAAAGGTTTGTGTTGTTTGTGTTCTTCTGGAGATTAAAAGAGCAGACCTATAAGAAGTTGTCTGCTGAACAAGAATCATATCAGTTCGCGAAAGAGGAAACAGCACTGACGAGCCAATGAGGAAGTTGAAGTGCAACTACAGAAAAACTGACAGGACTGATGAAACCACTGTGTCACCCCCCATCTTACATGCAATGGCACAGTCCACAACCGCAAGTCACTGCTGTGCAAAAGTGGCATAGCCCACGGGACATTTGCTTCCTCTTCAAAAAGTCAGCAAAAGTACCTCGCAGGTGAAATTGGAAAGTGTGGCCTGATTACTAAACAGGCGATATGTAAAAGGAACAACTTGCATGAATTTTAAATCTAGACACATATGTAGATATGGCTACCAATTCTTTTTTCCTCCACTTGTTAAGCAAGCTAAAAATAGAAAAAGCATCTATCTCAAGGGATAAATCAGCAAAAGAACCATTTTCAATTGTTTTTTTAGGAACTTTTCTGGTGACAGCCTGTCACAAAAACACATAACTCCTTCCCATTTCTTTGGTTGAATATATGAAAAGATACAAAGATACAAAAAAGATGATCCCCACATATCTTAGCATGGTGTGCAGTGTATCCTTGAAAAATGTGAGGAAACTGGACAAGTGGAGGACAAAAGAAGAAATGGCAGGCTTAAATACTCTATTCAGCAGATCAACAGTATCTGAAAGTCGTGTCCTTAAGAAACGGGAAAAAGTCAGACAAAGACCTGACAAAGAAGCACATAGCAAAGCACAGAGTGGAACACTATCAGTCGCAGATTGGTCTCCCCAGAGTCTGTGACTCAACATTGAAGCAATGTGGGATTATCTTGATAGAGAACAGAAGATAAGCAGCCAACATCCAAAGAAGAGCTTGGGATGTCCTTCAAGAAGCCTGGATAACTATTCCTGAAGACTACTTAAAGCAATGTCAGATTAGACTATGCTGAAGAATAAAGGTGGTTGTACAAACAGTCTTTTTGCCTTATATATTGTACTTCCATATATGTTTTCACATATTTTAATAAATAGGGGCACCAACTTTTGATTTTTCTGCAAAATATAAAGAAATTAAATATAGCTCAAGACTTTTGCACAGCCCTGTATGTAGAAGTGCTCACAGCCCCAGCTGTATTTTGGGGCTACAAAAAGGGCCAGTGTAAGATAAATAAGGATTTTATTTTTTTTAACTATGAATCATTCAAAGCTACTGTAATAGAATCAGTGTTAGAATGAACAGAATACGTCCCTTTAAACTGCTTAAATCACCAGCTTGACTTTAGGGACAAAAAAACTTGGATAACCGTGATGGTGTCTTAATGTTTTATCTAGCACCATCAAAAGGTCATCATTTCTGTGAGCAGTAATTAAGCTTAAACTGCACTATGTTTAGTGTCAGCATATCTGAACCTGCTGTAAGTCACCATTTTAGCATAGGTTTTTATTGAACTTCTAACTTACTGTGGAGTACACTAAGAGCTGTCCACCTTAAAATGACCAAAAGTACATCTGACAGTTTTGTATATCTCATCCTGTTATAAGAGGTTCAGCTTATCTATGGAGTTCTCTTGTTTTACATAACAAAAATGTTTGTCCTAAATAGAGGATTTATTTAAAGATGCAACTGGACAGTTTGCAAATGTGTTTAGAGGCAAGGCGTACCCTGTGGTGGCCATGATGGAAAATTCTTTAGCCTCCTGGTTTCAGGTTCTACCTCAGTGGTTTTGCTTTACCTCTGTTGACTTTGAGAATGAATTAGGTGGTTCTCTAAATGAGTATATGGACGTGTGTGGGTTGGATCACATATGCATATGGAATATGTACATGCAAGTACGAGTGTAACCTTTTTGCATTTTCTAGCAGACGCCAACACAAAGTACACAAAGTACACAAGAAAATGTACATTTGTCTGACATTGTCTTATAATACTTCTTGAAAAGCTACATAAAGTGCATATTTCTGCCCGATGTTGACTGGTTGACATTAACTATTTGCCTATCTATTGGTATCTGCATTTACAGCAGTTGAAAAAAGATAACGTGTTATGAGTGTTGACTTTGCATAGTTTATTCACCAACTTCTCTTTTGGCAGTGTTACAAAAACAACAAGCAGCTGCTTATCCAAGCAGAGTTGGACAGAGCGGATGAGGTAATAAATAATAAAGTGATAAGTTTGAGTGATACCTCGGGAACACTTAAGAAATTTGGCACGGTGAATTTACTATAACTCCAAGCAGTGTCTTAAGTAGGCCCAGGTCAGACTGCTGACATTTGTGTTTGCTCTTGATTCTAAGTGATATCTTAGATAGCGGATACACTCAATATGGTCATCTCAAGCACAGAAGCCCCGCCCACCTGCTGTTTAAGCCTTCTGTTTGCCAGAGACAGCCAATCAGCTTAAAGGCAGAGTAGGCGGTGCTAGTTCTACAGTTTTTTGATGTGAAATCATCTCCACAGTGAACTGCACAACAACCTGAAAATCACACCCAACCGATTGGAGAGATGGATCTGTGGATGTAGACAACATCTTCCAAAAGATATCAGTTGGCGTTTTGTTGGTGATGAAGCTCGCCATGTTGTACCAGGTTAACCTTTATCAGGTGATTTTTATGATATTCCAACTATTCAACTTGCATTTGTTTCCCTACTTGTTTGATTTTGATTTTCTTCTTTAGTCTGTTAATTACTTAATCAGTAGAAATGCCTTCTATCTGTACAGCAGCCAAGCCAAAGGAATATGCCAAGTGGAATTTGACTGTAGGCCAGCAGCTTTAAGAACATCATGCACTGAATAGTCTCACAATATGGAGTAATTTACATAATCTACATTTTTAAATTATGTATTTGAACATAATTTATAACATATTTATAAAAATAGGGGGATGGAAGATGGAAGATTCAGTTACTTTTTTCAGACTGGGTGTGTCGTGCTCAGCATCTGTGCCTGTGTTTTCTCCTCTGCAGACTCAGAAGCAGTAAGTCAGCATGCTGACTATCAGCTCTGGCCTGGCTGGTCACTGAGATCTGGGGTTTACTTTATGGAGGATGGTAGCTAGTGGCATTCTGCTCAGACCCTGCGTGGGACTCATAATAACAGATGAAATGAAGGCTTGTGCAGCAACAAAATAAAATTCAAATGAATCGAAGACATGCGAGTTGTAAATATCATCAGCTACTGGCAGCGGCAGAAAAAAGTCACACATTGAAGCAACTTAAAGCTTTTGGAATATATAAATTCTTAGTGTGACATCCTGTTTAGCGTGATCTGTCAATTTTCTTTTTCACACCCAACATGACCCAGCCCAGTTTGCTTTGAAGTCTAAGATCAGTGCATTTGTGTCACACTTTTCTAGAGGTGCAGTCATTTAACATTTTACATTTATTTGAAACAATTAGTTATCGATCATTAAACTACAAGATGCTGTTTTTGCAGATGAAAACGCAGAGATGCAGTCAGATAAAGTTGTGGGATATTAATCTGGCTTTGGTGTTAATGAAACTAACAAGAGGTGCACTAGAAGGGCAACAATGAGACAACCCTCAAAACAGGAATGGTTTTACAGATATTTTTTCCCTCCACATCTTTTCTGACTGTTTTTTCCACTAGTTTTTTATCTGACTAAGGCCAGTGTCACTACTGGTAGCATGAGGTGATGTGGTAGAGCAGGTCATCTACAGGTTTTAGCCCTGGCTGTTCCAGCCTGTATGTCAAATATCCTTGGTCAAGATACTAACCTCAAGTTCCTCTCTGAACACTTAAGCAAAGAAAAAAGTGCTTGTATGAATGGGTGAATGAAGCATGTTATATAAAGCCTTTTGAGTGCTCAGTTAAAAGAGAAAAGCACTATAAGAACCAGTCATTTACCATTTACCTGGTCCCAACAGAGGTTGCACAGGTAGTCCAACTCCTCTAGGATGGCACATCAATATGTCCCATTGCCACAAGGTTTGCTATGTCTCCAAGAAAATAGAGGAGTTTCCAGGAGACAGTTACTGTGGGAGAGCTAACCAGGGCCGTAGAAGGTCATGAACCCATCAGCAGGACCGGTATCTGCTCCTTTGTGCAAGGAGGAACAGGACGAGCACTGCCAGAGCTACAAAATGACCTCCAGCAGGACGTTGGTGTGAATGTCTCTGACCAAACAATCAGACTTCATGAGTGTGGCCTGAGGGCCTGGTGTTCTCTAGTAGGCTTTGTGCTCCCAGCCCAGCACCGTGGAGCCCGACTGGGACTTACCATCGAATACCAGAACTGGAAGGACCACCACTGGTGCCCTGTGATTCACCCTAAGCACATCTGACAGACGTGAAAGGATCTGAAGAAGCTGTGGAGAATGTTACGCTGTCTGTAACATCATTCAGCATGACCAGTTTGGTGGTAAGTCAGTGATGGTCCGTGGGGGGCATATCCATATAGCGACATAACTAAATCCAACAGAACACCTCTGGGACATTATGTTTCCATCCAATCGTCCAGGAAACCATCAGTCATCTCATTAAGAGCAGGCTCTGATGTTAGCAGGGATGCATACAAGCATGTGGGGGCCATACAAACTACTGCGTGCCTTGTGCAAATGTTCCTTTAATTGCTATGAGCCGTGTACGTTTGGCGTTTGTAATGTGTATGTGTGACCCAGGTTGAAAGCAGCTTTCACTTTGTCTAACGTTATGTTTGGGATTATATTTACCAAAAGTTTAGGCGTTTGTTTATTAGTGCTGTTTGTAGGTGAGTCTCCTGAAAATTTCATGGAGTTGCTATGCATATGCAACATTTCCAAATGGATTTTTCCTGTAGTAATTTGTATTGTGTTCATAATTAATCTAAAGTGAACACTTGTTACTTAATTATGCTATGAATCAATTTTCTTCTGTATATTATTTTTATCTATCTTATCTAATAGCCTCTCTGGGCTTAAAGTAGAATAGGGTTTGGACACAGCGGTCCTTCCTGGTTTGCAACACGGGGTCATTTGTAATGAGGAGGCACTGAGGTTGAAAATGAAGCTATTGTAAAACTTTTAAACTTTAAATACAAATGCAAACAGTTTAGCACAATTAGCTGTCAAACGTTTGACAGCTTTCTGTTTGAGTTTTACAAGATACTCATTAATTCATGCATAATTCCTCCAAAGAGTCAGATAGCTATGTGACAATATAATTACATTTTCCTATGCCATTGTGTTTTAAAGCCACCGTGTAGCTGCTGTTATTGCAGGAATTTAGATTCTATTGTTTATTTATAAACAAACAGCAGTTAGGAATCAGAAATAACCCATGAACCATGCTGTCCGGCAGGAGGCGACAGAGTCCAGTTTAGCGCAGTTAATGGGAAAGGGTTTTCCCAGTCGAGTTATGGTTCATTACTGACTGATGAGCATTACAGTTTTTTCTGATTGCTTAAGCACATTTTTTGTAACTATTGGCTAATTTTGCAAAACTCTTCACACAAATAAGAAAACCTGTCACCCAATCATCAAAACATTGTAGTTCTCTTGCAAAAGCAAACACAGCTAGATTAACTCTTCACACCTTCGTAAAAATGGTGTTTCCGTATCAAACAGTACACACAAGCCATCATCTACTAAGCACACAATGCGCCAACTGCACACTGATGGTATGAATACAAAACACATCTGGCTTTTGCTTTCTCTGTGCACAAGGTAGGCTATGTCAGTTTGAGCTCATACTTCTGTCATAGATCCATAAGCATAGAGGGATCCAAACTTCAAGTACTGGTGTTTATTCAAACACATCAAAACAAACACAAGTGTTTATTTCCAAGTATAGGATTATTTGCAATCGCCATAATGACTATATGGGTTACTTGGTCTGCAGTGAACATGCTTCCTCTGCCCCCAGCATCTGGTCATCTAGCAATTCTGTAAAGTAACAATTTCAGTATTTTTACATCAATGGTATTGGTGTGTTTCTCATTGGCATATGGCAGTGCTACAAATCTTTGTGCGAAGTGACTGTACTAACCGATTCTCATTTCAAGATGTCCTTATGGTACTTGCTACAGTGTAGCGGCTCGAGTTAGGCTGGACCCGTTGGCCAGCTACCCTCAGGGTCATTCCACGGTTGATTACATGGTCCACTATTGTAGCTCTGATGTCATCAGCAATTCTATTTCTTACTCTTCCTACCCTTCCTCTCCCCCCTCCTCATCTTCCTCTCCCCCCTCCTCGTCTTCCTCTTGCTCCTCCTTGTCCTTGTCGTCCTCTTCATCCTACTTCTTCACCTCCACGTCCTCTTCCTCGGCCTCCTCTACTTCTCACTCTTTCTGCTCCCTCCATTGTACTCCGCACACACAGCTTACCTGTATTATAGTGCTTAGGCTGATTGCAAAGTGAACTAATTATCTAAAAAAGTTTTCACATGTGAAAGTGTGCCAGACAGTTGGCAAATTAGTGTTAATGATAGCCATACATGTGTATACTTTTGCTAGGAGTGTGTTGGAAATTTGGTAATTGAGTGTTGTGCAGTGAATTGTGCCTACAGTTGTGCAAAGTGTGTGTTACAAAATTGCAAACTGAGTGCAAAGCAGTTTTTGTGCTTTTAGTTTTGCAAACTCAGTGAGTGGTTTTGCTATAAGTCTGAATAGTTTTAGAGATTGTGCTACAGGAATCACAGTTAGGGTTTAAGCATTCAGAAAAAACTGTAAGTGCATTTCCTTAACTGCTAACTGATGACAGTCAAGCCTCTTACAAAATTGTCGCTGTAAAAGCCAGCTAGTCATTTAAGGCCATACAATGAAGACACAATATTTTATGAGTACGTTACCGCGTGGATAAATCACCACATCTGCACGTATCTGTCAACAACGCGGGGAATCTGCTCTGTGTGCTTTAATTAGCCTGTTAGTCATCCTGTGACGTGCAGCTGTCAAAACACTGGAGGAGGGTAAAGGTTAAAACGGAAGTCAGGAGAGTTTACCTTCAAAATAAAGGGTACACCAAGAAAAAAAAATAATTAAAAAATTTCTGTCTAGCAGGTAAATTAAGACAGCTTGGCCCTTAACATCAGTGATTAAAATAGATTTATTTCCACTTTCTGATTTGTTTACTAAAACAAAATGACAGCATTTATGACATCTTTTTGGGTGTAAATATAAAGAAAATATAAAGTAAATTTACACCCATCCTTTATGTATTCTGTCTTAGTCCATCCATCCATTTTCTTCCACTTATCCGGGGCCCGGTCGCGGGGGCAGCACCCTAAGCAGAGAAGCCCAGGCCTCCCTCTCCCCAGCCACCTCCTCCAGCTTGTCCGGGGGAACACCACGGCGTTCCCAGGCCAGCTGAGAGATATAATCTCTCTAGCGTGTCCTGGGTCTGCCTCCTCCCAGTCGGACATGCCTGGAAAACCTCGCCCAGGAGGCGCCCAGGGGGCATCCTTGCCAGATGCCCAAACCACCTCAACTGGCTCCTTTTGATGTGGAGGAGCAGTGGCTCTACTCTGAGCCCCTCCCGAATGGCCGAACTTCTCACCCTATCTCTAAGGGAGAGGCCAGCCACCCTTCAGAGGAAGCCCATTTCTGCCGCTTGTATTCGCGATCTTGTTCTTTCGGTCACTACCCACAGCTCGCAACCATAGGTGAGGGTAGGGGCGTAGATCGACTGGTAAATTGAGAGCTTCGCTTTTACACTCAGCTCGCTCTTCACCACAACAGACTGGTATAGCGTCCGCGTCACTGCGGCTGCTGCACCAATCGTGAAAAAGACCCCGAGATACTTAAACTCATCCACTTGGGGCAGGGTCTCGTGCCCTGAGTGGGCAAGTTCAAGTTCAAGTTCAAGTTCAAATTTTATTCGCCACATGCAGGTTGCCCTGCAGTGGAATGAACCCGCCCCCTGACCTTACACACACGACACAGACATCACATGGGGATACAAGTCAGTGAACGGTTGCATTACAGAAAACCACTGAAATATACACTACAATGGGAAAGTACAAGAGGAAAAAAGAGACCTCTACTCATGCTGGGCTCCTATGGGAGGACACCATGAGAACAGGAAACAAAAAAACTCCTCTGCACAGAAAGCACATAAATGTCCACAGTATAACATTATGGAGCACGTGACCAGCAACAGGGTTGGTAGGGGGTGAGGAGTAATCCTAGACAAACACAGCAGCCATCCTGCCCAACACGTTCTCACTCCCAAAGCGTGACATTTTACGCTAGGTGACAAATCGTCAACATATTACGTTTTCGGCTACCCACCACGTTCCTAAATGACGACCTCGGAAAAAAAGAGGAAATATGAGAACCCTCTGGACTCCATCTACACATGTTCGCTCTTTTTCTTCAAATCGCTTAGAAACACGCTATTTAACATTATTATAGTCCTGGTTAAGATCAGGAATAAGGTTAGGTTTAGGGCTGGAAAACAGGGCTGGAACGTCTATTACCGCGGGAGCGTCATTGCACTGGATTCCAGCCATAACCCGCCGCGTACCATAAGAACGCCGAAGGTCTCCTTTCGCGTTCCTCAGGAACGCAGCGGGACATGACAAAACGTCGACATGTTATGCCTCGGGAGTGAGAACGGGCTGTCCTGCCACTGCGCCGTCTCTCCAGCCGGTTCCGCTTTCTTAATTCTTCGATAAGCCAGGGCCAAGCCAGCTCCAATCAGCAAGAACCCTGTTATCATGGTTCCAAATAGGTAGATATCTTCAGCGTCCTTGATCGACAGTCCCGCCAGGCACACGATCCTCCATTTCTGCCACCCGTCCATCGTGTACGTCCAGGGTAAGTACCTCCAGGGCACTCGGGCTCTCCCGAGCCCAGAGTTCTCGTTGAGAAAAGGGTGTCAATAGCATTCAGAGACCAGTTGATCAAATCCATAATTCTCTTTAGGTTTTAGAGAACAGACTGTGAGAGAGTGTTCCAGGGAAAAGTAATACAAAAAACACAAGACAAGACAAGGACACAAGAAGCTAAGCAGGGAAGATAAGGGAAAGGAGGAGAGGAGAAACGTGCGGCCGCCTTTGCCAAGAACCAAACGAAAAGTCACTCCACCATGGAAAAGACCATGGCCTCATTCTGTCTTAGTGCTTTCTCTAATTAAACAACAGACTTGACACTTTACTGTGTCCTCTAAACTGAATTTTCAGTGGTACTATACAGAAATGCTGCTTTAGCAATACCACATGCACACTATTATGTCAGCCAGCTCAGCCTGTGTCTTGTTGCCAAATATCGACAGTAAATTAAATTTTGTAAATAAAAAAGTATAAATCAAACATGAATTCTAAAAAAAATGTTTGAATTCTTTTGTGTTGACTGTCAATTGTATTTTTTTATTACCTATAGAATTTTTAAACAACAGATACTGACCCTAAGTGCAAAGAGTCCAGCTTTCCCCCAAAAATCGATTCCTCGAAAAGTTATGAAACACTGAGCTCCCCTAAATAAGCTGCTTTTATAGATTAAAAGTATCGGGATCAGTATCGGTATAAGCAATACTGGCCCTGTAGTTACTTTGTATCAGATTCATTTTGTTGTTGTTGCGTTAGACTTTTAATTTGTAAACCATTAAAGGAAGTTGCTTCTTGGAGCAGCTGGTTTGACAATAATGCCGCTGCTACAGTTGTGTTTGAGCAAAGGTGATGCCAACATCCGCTGAAGGAGAGTCAGAGCGCAGACAATGAGGGGCTGTTAGAGGAAGGAAAAGCGGTATTTCTCACTTCCACCTTATTTTTTCTATAGCAGGAAAAAACAGCGCAGAGGATCCAGCCAGTGCGCGCTGATTGTAGTGTTCAAAACAAGGCGGGGCTGACGCCGCCGTCTGATTTTGGACAAACCACAAGTAGGTTAGCGCAGACACTAACAGGGGAGAGTGCTGCTGCTACCCCCCGCCGCTGCTTTTGTTGTTTTTTATGACATCTGAAAGTCAAGCATGAATTCAGCCGAACAGACGGTAACGTGGCTCATAACGCTCGGAGTCCTGGAGTCTCCCAAGAAAAGCATCTCGGATCCAGAGGCTTTCCTCCAGGCGTCCCTGCAGGATGGAGCGGTGCTGTGCAGGCTGCTGGAGCGACTCAGACCCGGGACGGTGGACAAAGTAAGTAAATGCAAGGGGAGAAAGAGGTACAACTGACTAATAATAACCCAGTGAAATCGATATAATATGGGGAAGCAAAAGAAAGGAAAACTGTGTTAAAAGTGTTCATGATAAGAGCTTCATGATAAATATTACATGAGACCAATTAAGCTTCATCCTGCGGAATTAAATATCCCTGGATGTGTAGGGTTTAAAAATAACAATCTTAAAAAACAAAAACAAAAAAACCCCCCACCCCAATCACTTTGCAGAATATAAGATTTTTTTCTCTTACATTTTTTTTTTAGTTGATTGTGAGGAAAATCTAAAATCAGTTCTTGCTACTTGAAAATACGACAATTTGATACTCACCACTGCAGTACAGGCTTCTTTTTTCCCCTCAAGTGTTATTTTCATTTCACAATTAAAAAAATATTCATGTCTATGGGAATATAAAAGCAGGAGGCAGCTTGTGAAGTTATATGTAAATGTGACCCGACTTCTGCATTAATAATATAATATTTTACTGAAACGCACCTAATACCAGCAGAAATACTTCTAACTGCCAATTATACTTAATGCACGATACTTATATCATCATTATTCAACTATGACACTACATGTGTTTTGCTTCATAGGAAGTCAGAGCCAGTTCTAGAGTTTAGGAAGCTTACTGCTTTAATGTACAGGCTTATCAGCTCATCACACACACACACACACACACACACACACACACACACACACACACACACACGCACACACACAGTGGACCATGAACCAGTCAACGTCATATCCTACTTATCCAACCAAAGTAACCTGCGCACAGGGAGGGAGTCGTCCTATCAAAATAAAGGCACGAACCATGTCATTATCTACGGCTTGTTGCTCATTAGCATTATTATTATTATTTTTCTTATTTAGGAGGATAGCTCATAGCTAGTTGTCTTCGGTGAAGACTATGCGCTTATTTTAAGTTAGAATGTTGTTTTTTTTATTTCTGTTAAGCACATTTTGTGATAAGTAGTGTATGATGATAACATTAAAACCCGATGAACTAGCTGAAAAATTACATTATAGTACAAGCTCTGTGTATTTGTTGGCTACTTTCTTATTATTGTTTAACGAAAGCAGGCAGTTAAAGGTATGAAAATAATGCTTTTACTCTGAAAGTTAAACCCGGAAGTTTGACTGATTACCCGAGCTGGCTTGATCCTGGAAAGCAGCAAGTGCATAGGCAGCAAACGGCTGGAATAAGATTGTTTTCAAGCGGACGAAACCTTAGACACCTTCAGGAACTCTTCTGTGTCTATTATGAGTTGACAATTTGGGCTAATTTGGTGTTGTTGTGTTTTTTTCTTCGTGCACAGTTTTTCCAGGAGCCGAGGGGCGACAGCGAGTGTCAGAGGAACATAACCGAGTTTGTTAAAGGCTGCGGGGCTTTCGGTGTGGAGGTGAGTTAATGCACCCGTAATGTGCCCATTAACTGCGGGAAGCCTCGGGTGCAGCGTGTCCTGTGGTTTCACAGAGAGTTTCATTGTTTGAATGGACCCTCTTTTTTTTTTTTACTTAAAAAATGCATTTGTTATAGTAGCTGCTAATGGCACGAGACAGTACTCACGAGCTGAAAGTGTGTCGTTAATGAGTGAATACCTGTGGCTATTTCTCCTCGAGGAAGCATTAAAACACAACGACACAATTGTGTTCACTTGTTTTAATTCAATTCGTTAATTACATATTTATAAACACTGAAAAACACTGGAAGAAGGTGACCTCATAAGAAATAGATCCTAATGGAAGCCCTTTTCAGCTTTATTAATGCTTACTAAAGCTTTGTACATACCTATATGAGCCATTTTGGGGTATTCAGACACTTTTAAGCTTTATTACTGTATAATAATCTGTAAATATGAGGCTTTATATCATCAGGTGTGCGGTTTATGTGATGTTCATGTGGTCCAGGCAAACTTGGGAATGATTTTTCATAAAAATAAACTCGAAAGTTATAGTTTTTACTAGTTAGTCATTGATAAAGTCTTTAGCAAACGCCTACATGCGTGGTGCTTTATATAAAAGTTGCACAGTTTTGCTTTTATTTAGACAAGGTGGGCGTATCCTCATATGATACACTCCTCTACCCATGCTGAAAAGCACCAGCTGTGGTGTTGACTGTGAGGAGCAGAGCCAGTAAAAGTAGGCCAAAATGAGTTGATTTTCAGTCTGTCTCAAAGATGTTTCGAGCCCACAGGCTTGTATGGCTGTTGCTGCCTGTAGACCATTTGTAGTTATGGAAACAAGAAGCAGAGATAAGCGTGGATGCTCTGTTTTCATTTCTGACTTGGCAGCAGTATTCAGACTGCACAACAGATCAATAATTGGGTATGTTTGTTTTCAGGATGACTATAGTCCAGACTAAAGATGCACCAAATGTGAAATTCTGGGCCCATACTAGGGTCTAAAATAAAAAGAGCTGATGCTAGGAGTGATCCATTTTTATGTTTTTTTATTTATTTGTCATTTTTCTTATCACTTGTTTATTCTTTGCTTCCACGTGGGACACAACAGCTAAACACAGGCCATCACCACAGGTTAATATCCTTTATAATGACAGAGAATGACATCAATGTCTGTCGGTTATATTGGTGCGTTGCTGGTCGATACCATTGAGCTGTGGGTGATCCCATTTGGAATAAGAGAAAAACACAGGTAGTTAATGTGTGACTTGATCATTACCATAGTTCTCATTTGGGGCGTGCTTTAAGTCAAAGGGAGTGTGTTGTTGGAGGTGGAGCAGACTTTTCTGCTGATCTGAATGCTGTTTCAACTACTGCCGTTAATATTTGGGAATGAATAAGCAGTTGTTTGGCAAAGAAAGGGTTAAGTATGAAGCTGGATATTGAATTTGTTATAAAATGCTGTGCTAAAAATATCCATACCGCTCTCAGTGTTCAGAATCGCATATTAGGATGTGTGCTTCTGTCTGTGTTTGCACAACGGCAGGCCCAGGAGCCAGGTTATATCCTGGCTCACAGTGAGTGTGAAGAGAAAGCTAGTAAATAGTGTATGATGTGACACACACACACCCATGTACACACTATTGATCTTAGCCGTGGAAAAAGCCATGGGGTCATAATTGAGAAGAGTAGATTACGCAACACAAGAGTCAAGGTTCTAGACGTGTAGCGTGGTTTCGCTCAGGACTTGGAAAACAACTGTGGGCTTTTAGAAGAGGAATGGAAGGAGCATGAAAAGATGAAATGAAGGAGAGTAAAAGAGTGGGCTGATGTAATGCTGCACGCCAGGCAGCCCGAGCCAGTGGGTTTTCCAATCAGCTTGATTAGAGGCATGCCAGCCATGTTGCTGGAAGCCAAGGTCTCCATTACTAGCAGTCTGACTGACATCAGCATTGTAATTCTCTCAGACAGTCCTCGGGACAAGAAGAGGGCGAGCCAGACTGTGTGTGTCCAGCACAAGAGGATTAGAGAGCGGGCAATAAGTGCCGGCTTGAGCGTGGACGAACGCTGAACGTGATTAAGAAGAGCTGCACAGTTAATAAAAACCCCCCCAAAAAACAGTCGTGATCATAGATTGGCGTCTGCTGTTAATTAAACTTGACCAGGGTGGGACAGTGATCCTGTGCATTTTGAGTGCCTTCGCTGCAACAGTAGATCAAGTGCTGCCTATAATCAGGTAAGCTGTTTGACCTATGACAGGTGTTTGTTGTAAGTGAGTTGTGACGGTAGGTGCTCGTCTACAGATGCAGGCGAGAAAATCTACAGGGCAAAGTGTAAGACAAGCATATTGCATGCTTGATTTTTTTTTTTTAAGGATTGTCTGAATTTGTAATTGTAGTACATTTTTTCTTTCAGCCTAATATGCTTCAGTGGAGCTAAAGTAATCCTAGCCTAAATCTTAGGACTCTGGTTGGACAGAAGTAAGAACATTTGTCAGTAACTGCCAAATGTAACACGTAGGATGTCTGTGTCAAATGCATTTTCCTTCATTAGTTAAAGTGCTTTTTTTGTGTCAGGTGTCAGATTGATCAGGGGCCTGCATTAAACTGCTAAAATGTGTTCACATGCAGCTGTAGCACTGTTGCTAAGTCTCATTTTGTGTCTTGGGCCAGTGCCAGTAGGAGAGGTGAACGTGTGAATTAACTTTTGGGTCCACGCTGCTCTTGACTACCAGTCAAGCTTGTATGCATAAATCAAACCAGAGCACTTTCCGAAAAAGGCAACATAAAAGGACAGTGTGGTTTTATTTATTAGATCAAAGCGACTCAGTCTGCGCAGAAACAGAGAATGAAGATTACAGATGTTCTTTCTTTTTAAATAGCTCTATTTTCCAAAGCTGACTTTTATGCCTCAGTATCGCCCCACCTTCACGGCTTGGGAATTTAGAAGTCATTCAGTGTGTGTGGTGTACACAAGATTAGGAGCCTCACAAGTATGTTGATTATGGTTTTGTGTGTCTGTGTGTAATGTGGAGATTAATGAGGGGGGGGGGGGGCTCAGACTTTAAGTAATCCTGGTCCAGACTGTAGTTGGAGTAGGGATGTAAGCCCCCCACTAACTACTTGTGTTTCTTAATTTTTTAGGCAGACATACTTCTTCATTATGTACATTTACAATTATTGAAGTGAACCAAATAGGAAGAAGATATTTTCTTGTAGTCTTGTTTTTTGTTGCCCTTTGTTTTTCAAACCCCTTTTATTTGCTTCCACATTTCTATGTGAGATACATGCACAGCTATTTCAGGAAGGCAGTTTGTGTGATTCTTGATGTCATGCTCTATGAATTTATTATGAATGTGTATTTTCCCCACTTTACGTCAAACCTCTCTATGGTTTATTGCTGTTCTAAAATTCCCTTCATATTCTTTATTTGGTTTTCTCTCCTTGAAGCCTTTCGAGGTCAATGACCTGCTGCAGGGACTGAACTTCTCTAAGGTGCTAAACTCCTTGGTTGCCCTCAACAAAGCTACTGAAGGTAAGATCACTGTGTGTGTGTGAGAGCAGTATTTATTCCATCTCTGCAAACATTTGGACTTTTTTGGAGCATCTTCCTGTTTGGCCACCACATGAATTTAAGATGTATTCAGTTGCATCATGCATTTGCAGATTTGAGTGTTTCTGGGGACACCGTATGTGTGGCACACTCCTCAACCTCAAGGATCAAGTCCTTTGACTCTCTGAACACTCAGAGTCGCTCCTTGAAACTGCTGCAGCCTCAGTACCGCAGCCTGGTGAGTAACCACGTCAAAGATAAGAACGGTAATAACAGCAAACAAACAGCAACAGGGTTAGAAATATTATTGTGTTGTGAAAAAGTTTAATCCTCTAAAGTCCCCTGAAGGTGGTGCCTGCCTGAACACGACTAATAAATAACAGCTTTCTGTTTTCACGTTGTTTTCCGCTCCTCTCGTTCACAGGACATGTCAGAGGGCAGTGGGTGTGGCCAGCTGTTGGTCAGGGCACGCTTCCCCTTCCAGCAGACCAATGAGGACGAACTGTCTTTCTCCAAGGGTGACCTCATTATTGTGACCAGGCAGGAGGAGGGGGGCTGGTGGGAAGGCACGCTGAAGGACAAGACTGGGTGGTTCCCCAGTAACTATGTACGGGAGCTGAAAGGAAATGGTGGGTTAAACTATTACTGCTTCAGATGTTGTGCACCACTGAGGAGAAATAACTCCTTATTGCTTTGGTCACAGAGGACAGTTTGATACCTTTCTGCACATGGGCCTCATGTTAAGATGTTTGACTTTACATATTCCCATCTTCAAGCCTGTCAGCAGATTTAGAGCAGCTTGCTTATAAAATATTTTGAACATTTTGCTTCCATCATGCACGATATGAGCCATTAATATTATATGACAGTTTCAAGTTTTAAAATGCAGTAAAATAAACATTGGAATTGAAAAAAAAACACTGCTAATATCAATTTAAAGTGAGGGTTGTTTCCCCCAAAGCAGCAGCAAAGACACACAACCAGATACACACAAACAGACTTCCTGCATGTCTGTTCTTACTGATTATAACTTCCTGACCTCTTTTAGTTGAATGATTTCTCAAGGACTGGACAAGATATCCTTGGCACGTACTGTAATTGAGATTTATTTCATATGTCATATTTCTTTTTGGGTTTGTTTGTTTTGTTCAGAAATTCCCCTCATTCCTTGCCGTTCTTTAACATAGTTGCATAGTTAGGTTTCTTCACCCTGGAATTCAACAATAATCAACATATATGAGCTTTTTCTGCCTTTATTTTAATACTAACATGGTGTTTCTTTTTTTGACATCTTAGGTTAAATTTGTTGGTTAGTTTTGTTGCTTTTGGGGGAGGAAAGGCAGGACAGAAGGAAGAAAGCTTTGCAATAACACAAAGAAAGGAAGTTCCAGAACTGCTGTATAAAAAGAAACTTCCTGACTTTAACATCACAGCAGAAAACTTCAACCGTGATAACAGCACTCTGAGGAATGGCAGTAAATCCAAATGTCCAGTGGGAGTTGTTTGATGTGTGAGATAGCAGGCTTATACTTGTGATTGCTGTGCCTGTTTGTAGAGTCAACAGCGATGACATAAAGCAGTCTTTTTGAGAGCAATGAACCAAGATCTAGGAAAGTGTCTTTCATAGCTTCCTTAGGTTGCTCTTTAGTTTCTGTAGTCTGTCGGGTGAGTTTAAAAAGTGCATTAAGGCGACCATTATCTGGAACATACTTTTGTGCTGTTGTCGCTCGTCTTGCCTTACTTTGCAGTGTCTACAAATAGTGAAGAGAAGAATACGAGAAGGTTTCTGTTATGGGCCACCCAGGGCTGTAATAACAGTGGCCTGGACAATGAAATGACATGACATTGTCGAGTCAATGAGTTATAGCATTCAATCACTGGTTGACCTACATACTGGATCAGCCACAACATTGTCCTGCAGTTGGAGAATGTTGGAGCTTTCATCCCAAAAAAATTGTTTCTATGTGACATTTTCTGAGGGAGATTTTCTGGGTGCTCTTGTGCAGCGACTGTTGATCTTTTTTTACTAGATGAGACGTTCGGTATCAGTGCGCCACAGTGAAAGGAAGATTTATTGCTTTAGTTGCTGTGTGAGCGATCAGAACTGTTACTTTTTGGTTGTTGACCTTTGCCTTTTGATCAAGTTTGTCTTAAATTATTAGAAAGAAAACTGTAGGGAGTTAAGTTGGTAAAGTAAAACACACAGTGACTTAAGAATGTGTTGTGTTGTTATATGAGCACATCACTTTTATTTTTATTTGACAAAATTTGTATGTCGCTTGTATTTTGTTTTTATCTCTATTTTAAAGCCAGTGACCCTCTTTCTCCATTTTTTTTTCTTTTGTTGATATTTTTAGACAAAACGTTAGACAAGCCAAAGTCTGGGACGCTCAAAAGTCCGCCTAAAGGCTTTGATACCACTATCATCAACAAGACCTATTACAATGTGGTAAGTATCACAATCTTAAGAAATTCTATTTGTGTGTGAGTGTTTGCTCACCTACATTGTGCCAATGGATGGATTTCTTAAGTGTGTGGGCTTTTGTGGACTGTTGCAATCTGTTCTTTTCCACACATCTATTTAATGATTGTGTAGCATGTAATTGTGGAGCTTGCATAGCACCCCTACGTGTGTCATCCTTGTGTGTACGTGCATGTGTGTGTGTGTGAGTGTGGCGCAGATGTAATGTAGGTTATTTCTTCCATTCCACTGGTTTCTGGGGCAGCCTTGCCTCAGGGTTGGCTACTGCTGATGCTTGCGTGAGTGTTTGTGAGTGTTTCAATAATGCAACAAGCTGCAAAACCTCACAAGACTATCCATCATTGGGTGGTTTACCTGAGTGTGTCTCACACACACACGCACACACAGACGTGCCTGAAGTCAAAGCTGTTCCTAAAAAAGAAATTCAAAAACACGAAGACATAGATAAAAGTTATTGTGTTTTTTCTCATAAAAGGATCCCCCAAAGCCTTAGAACAGAAGCTTTTAAAGTAGAAGATGCATGCTTTTCATCTGTTTGTGTGCTTTTTCATGATTGGTTGCACACTGGCATTGTCTCCATCTCCTCTTATAGATCATTTTTAAATAAAAAAAATATAATATATAAAATAATATATACAAAAATATAATTTACAGTTGCTTAAAATGCTGGTAAACATATACTGGCTCCTGGCCTGAGGGGAGACACAGCGCTGTCTTATCTGTCACCGTGCAATTCATTAACCTCATTACTGTGAGGTTTCTGATGTCATGGCGAGATTAGCCAGTTAGCCTGCGGAGTCAGACCCTTGGAAAGCTAATCGAGCCAGGACAACACTACAGTTCCCGAAGGCTCCAGTGACTTTCCCTGTTAGTTTGTGGCAAATGCACTTCCCACTGAAAAGCTGTTTCCTTATAAACTCATATAACGCTGTACAATTATCCAAAACCTGAAGATAGACGTTTACAGTGATAGGAAACTCAATGGCCTGGCACTTTTTCACTCTTTCACTCTTTTCTTTTATATTTTAATAGTATCACTTAACATAAGTAATGGAAAATGTTGTGTGTGTGTGTGTGTGTGTGTGATGGCTTTTTCAGGTCCTACAGAACATCCTGGAAGCAGAGACTGAATATTCAAGGGAGTTACAGAGTCTCTTGGGTTCATACCTTCGCCCACTTCATCCCACAGACAGGTAGAGTTATTTTTACACCTTTCGTTGTTTTATTCAACAGAGTCAGATTTTAGAGGGGGAGGAAACGCACACAGGCATATCTATTACACTGTCGTAAATCTAAATTGAATATGTATACACATATATCTAATATTTACACACACATATGACAGAATATATTATTTGCTGTCCCTGTACATTCTGGAGCCAGGCATACTGTTATTATATATTTCAGGTAGATCCACATCAGACATGTACTTTAAATTACAGTGCCTTTACCTTGAATACATTTTCCTTAATATACTTTTTCTGTATTATCCTTATAGGGTATAAATGTTTGAAATTACAAGTCAGGTTTTAACAGTACTTGGCTGAATATAATTCATGAAATAGTTGGATCGATCTGACAGGTTATCTGTATATCTGTCTGTATATACACAGTGTGGTGTGTCACACTTGTGTGTTAGATATTTTCTGACACACCATCAGAGTTAATGCTCTGCTCTCTCCTCTCTTCTGCAGACTCAGCAGTGTTGACATCGGTCACATTCAGGCAAACCTGGAAGACATTTCAACCTTTCAGCAAATGCTGGTTCAGTCTTTGGAAGAGCACACCAAGTCAGTATATATTTATTTTCTTAGTCTTTACTGTGCATGTAATATTTTTGAGTTTTGACTGATGACCTGTGATAGACTGGATGGATGCATGGACGGAGTTTGGACTGACTGGTCAGTTTGTTAGTGACAGACATTTCTTTCTTCTCTGAACCTTGCTTGCTTTACTGAATAAAGTTTGACTGCTGTATTTGCAGGTTGTTAATTACACATGTAGTATATGTTTTTCTGAACTTTGGCTATCATATAACTTCTCTATAGCCTTTCTAAAACATGCACAATACTCAGATGAACTTCCCATGTTCACATCCTGTTGCACTAAGATTACTCAGACCAGCAGCTGTCCTGAATGGACCTTCATGTTGGCGATTATTGTAACAACAGCGACATCTATTGGTCATATGAAGTCATACAACCGGTTTTTCCAGTTTGGACAAGTACACAATGATGATAATGATTTTTTGGGGGGTAATAAAAATCTTAAACCTGATGAACAACAGCAGCTGAGCCTGTGTTTCATTCGTATAGATGACGATTGGTTGTGTGTCACTAAATGATCTCTTTAACAGAAGACATTATAGTTTTAAAGTTTGGTCTTGAAATGTTGTTTTCCCATCAGTTTTCACTTCTGTTTTATGTTAAGGCTGAAGGCTGGCTAACACCCATAATTACCACAGAGTGAAACTTTTATCTTTATGTGCAGCAAGTATACTAGGATTCTGCTTTTATCCAGACTGGTATTGTCATGTCATTTGTGTGTGTAGACTTCCTGAGAGCCAGCAGAGGATTGGAGGGTTCTTCCTGGGCCTGATCCCCCAGATGAAGAAAATCTATTTGACCTACTGCTCTAATCACCCTTCTGCTGTCAATGTACTGACACAACACAGGTACTGTCTGATCATTTTAATCCACAGAAAAAAACTTTCTATCCCGAAAGAGTAAGCTCATGTGCTGTATTTTGTATATTTTGTCTGTGTGTGTGTATCACAGTGAGGAGCTGAAAGAGTACATGGAGTCAAAAGGAGCACCCCCCCCTGGGATCTTGGCACTGACCACTAGCCTAAGTAAACCCTTCATCAGACTGGATAGATACCCAACCCTGCTGAAAGAACTGGACAGACATATGGAAGTAAGCTTGAATTGCTCCCTGTCTTTCTGCATCTCTGCTAGTATACTCAAGTCCTGCAAACTTTAATTGAATCATTTTATCGAATGATGATAACTGGGGCAGAGAATGTTGACAAGAGGGAAAAAGGTTATTTGTTTTCATGTGCTTAAATCTTGAATCTTGTCTGTTTTTTAGGACCAACACCCTGACAGAGCTGATCTACAGGCTTCTATGACAGCCTTTAAAAACCTCTCTGTAAGACACATGCTTATCAGTCCTTAAACATTAAGCTAGTCAAACGTAATGTGCATGCTAATGTAGCCCAGAAATGAGGGGTACAAAGTGTATCAAACTACTCTACCTGCAGAAAGTAACCCATAAGAGGCGACTAATGGTGTCTTATGTTACATTTTTTGAGTTTGAGTGTAATTTTATGACCTGTTTTTTGTACATTTAACCTCTGTTTCACTGTATCAATCAGAAATGATGTCACGGAGCTTTTGAATGCCTGTTCTGTGTTTCTGTGTCCTCAGGCTCAGTGTAAGGAAATCAGGAAGAAGAAGGAACTGGTGTTGCAGATTTTAACAGAGCCGATCAGAAACTGGGAGGGAGATGATATCCGAACTCTTGGCCCTGTCCTTCACATGTCCCAGGCCGCAGTTCACTCACAGAACTGTCCGGTACTTATCACGACCTGCAAGAGCTTAACAACACACAGAACCTGTTGTTGTCTTTCTGAAATGAAAGGCATACTCACAGGCCAGCTACTGATTAGCCAGAAAAACCTGAGCATACTTGTTAAACTTAGCGTTTACACAAACTGTGCCGTGTGAATGTACCAGAAATTTATATTCACTCCCACAATGAACACCATTCAGTTCACAGTTCAATTCAATTTTATTTATACAGCACTTGGCACTTTTATAGTGCAAGGTAAACCCCTGCAATAATCCAATAAAACATCCTATTTTTCAGGAGTCAAATGAATGCTACCTCCTTCTCTTCCATCACACTCTGCTCATGGTCTCTGCCAGCCTGAGAATGAGTGGATTCATCTATCAGGTATGGCACACTTGATTTGATCGCTGTAATTTCCACAGTAATGTTCCTGTCACTAACATGCATGTATTTCTTTGAGGTGTCAAACATTACTAGCTTATCTGGTGCACTGATGAACACTGTTTCTGCAGGGGCGGATACCATTATCAGGAATGCTTATTTCCAGGATAGAGGATGGAGAAAACTTGAAGAATGCTTTTGAAATATCTGGTCAGCCCCTTTCTTCATTTACTACAAGACATTTCAGCTTAGCTCTTTTATAGAATCTCACTTGATTTCAGCATCTTTACACTCATGGCCTGTTTCAAATATGGGGTTTCACAGACAGTTTGCTCCTGATGATCTCATATTTACATTAGGCAGGAACACTGGGAGTCCGGGCATTTTCGCCAAAACTCTGAGATTCAGGGATTGTTTTTGCATAAATTCATTAATAATAAGAACCCAGAAGATACACTCCTTGCAGGACATGCTGAAAAGCATAAAGTGATTACTGTTGCAGTTTAACCCTCAAGTATAATTTGCTTTTTTGAGGACATATTTAAAAATTTAACATGTATACAAACTATCTTCACAAAATATTTTAGAAAATTCAGAATTTTTTTTATTATGTTTTACCTACACTTCTGCTTTTTTGTGAAACAATATTATTCCAAAGACTATGGAAATTAAACTACTGAGAGATCTATCCAGAACAACTATCAGGACACCCATGAATGAGTCAGCCAAGTCTGGTATTGTAATTGTTAGAATCCTGCACAGGAGTTGGTTGCAAGTTTGCAGTCCAAGAAAACAAAAACACTTCTACAGAAAAGACAGCTTCAAGCTAGACTGAAATATGCTAAAGACGACCTGGAGAAGTCGTCACACAGTCGTTCACACTGGAACTGCGTCCTTTGGTCAGATGAGACAAAACTAGGGCTCTAGGGCAGAGACGTTGCTTATGTTTGGAGAAAGCAGGAAGAGGTGTACAACCCAAAGGCCAAACAGTGGTGGGAGTATTATGCTGTGAGAATGCTTCAGTGCATCTGCTGCTGAGAATCTCGTCAATATGGAAGGAATCATGAAGAACGACGGATTTGTGAAGATTCTGAAAGAAACCCTCAAGAAAGCAAAACTGAGTCTGGTTCTTCGCTTTGTCATCCAACACGCCTCCCGCCAGAAACCCAAAATGAATGTTACAGACTGGCCTGCACAAAGCCTTGATTTGAACTGATCTGTATATAGTAAAAAATAGTCAGTTTTGCTTATGGATAAAAAGTAAGGGCTGTCGTACAAAACACAAGTAGCACATTCAGCATAATTTGGAAAATATAAGAATGACTGACTGGGGAGAGGAAGGTCAGGTTTCTTTTGTATTTGTATGATGTGTGTGCTTGTCTGCAATATTAACATCTTCCACTTTGTGTGGGTCATTGTGCAGGCAGCCAGGGTGAGCGCATCCAGGTAGCATGTAACAGTCAGCACGATCTGCAGGAATGGCTGGACCTTCTCACTAAACACACCCACGCTCCGGCTGCATCCACACACAAGACTCTGTCTGTCTGTCACACAGTAAGTCGGCACATTTTCTACAAAATAAATGAATTACAGCTCATCCACGTCATTTCCTTCTAATTTCCTCTCCTCTGATTCCTCCTCTTTTTCCACTTCACCCACCTCCTCCCAGCTGCCCTCTCACCCTGTCACTCCCTCTAGAAACTCGGAGTCTCGTGGAGGGAGCAGTGTGAGCACTTACCACACCCTTCCCCATGTCTCCTTGCATGGAATGGGAATCAGCAGCCCTATGTGGGGACCCCTGGAGCCACCGAGTACCCCCAAACCCTGGAGCTTAAGCTGCCTTCGCCCTGCTCCTCCACTCCGGCCCTCTGCTGCTCTCTGCTACAAGGAGGTGCTCGATTTTATAGTTTATTACAGAATAGATATTGCTTTTGGTGTCCTTTTTTTGCAAACATTTTTCTAAATTCACTTCTGTTGTATTGCGTGATATAATCCAAGACTTGACTGAAAAAGTGAAATCTGAATTTTATTTTTTATCTTTTTTTGAAGGACATGAGTAGGAGTCCTAAGAATGTGAAGAAGCTCCTCCCGAAGAGGAAGCCAGAGAGGAAACCATCAGAAGAGGACTTCACTGTCAGAAAAAGTAAGAACAGAAACTTGAACTTTCAACTATAAAATGTTGCCATGGGGACTTCTATTACTTCATAGCAACATAACTAATAATATTATTAGTAGTGAATCTAAATTTCTTCAGTTGCTTCTATTAGATAATGTTTAAGTACTATAATCTTTAATCTGTCAGAGTCACGCATTTTGCTAAACTTCCAGCTGGACAGCAGTGTAACACTGAATAAAACTGGAATAGTTTTTGAAGTGTCTTAGACTCAAGAAAGTAACTCGTCCATTGTGACAGCCCATTAAGTACATTTCTATCAGATTTTATGAATGGAAGGAGTTCTCTCTAAGAGAGTAAACCAGCATATTCATTTCATTAGCAGAAACCCAGTTTTTAATAAAAACAATGCATAGTCCTCACCTCTGCTGAAATCCAAATTGTGTAGATTTTCTTTGGTGATCACTTTAACTTTGATATGTGGTTGAAGTTGGAGTCAGCCTTTATTGAATCTTTTAGAAAGCTGTACAGTGAAGAAATGTCCACCAGAGGGCGTGTAGGTGCAGTCTCATCAGCTCAGTTCCCTGGTCTGCCCTTGTCTCTCAGGTACAGCAGCTCTAGAGGAGGATGCTCAGATACTCAAAGTCATTGAAGCTTATTGTACCAGTGCCAAGACACGACAGACTCTTAACTCCAGTGAGTACGCACACATCCATCAGCGCAACATATGTAAACGCATCATGCGTAGAACTACATAGTTGCTGTGTCTTATTGGAAACCATTGTTTGTTTTCTGCTTTTGGCTCTAACGGTTTTTTCTCTCTTCTCCTTTTATGTCTTACCTCACTTCCTCTGTTTTCCTCATGCTCCAATTATTGTATTAACTGTTAACATACACATTGTGCTACTGGGTTTTATTAACATCATCCATTTATTTTGTTAATTTTGTCATCACTATGTTTATATTTTTTATCCCATACAACCTGGTTTTCTGGTTTTATAAATTATCGGTTACACTTTCACTTTGGTTTATATTCCTTCCTTCATCCCCCAAACATTCAATTTGGTTTTTCAAATGCCGTCCATTGCTGGTTCTGTAAAGCCTGGCAAGGAACTGACCTCATGCACAACCACGTACTCGCTGACAACAGCCTCACAGTGGCTGGCTTGCCTGGCAACCCTCCGTGTTCTGACCAATCAGAGGACTCGGATTATGACAGTATCTGGACTGCCCATAGTTACAGGACTGCCTCATTTTCCCGTAAGATATCGATGTTGCAAACCCCGACATGATGCTGAACCAGCTGGTTTACATAGTGATCGATATGTACAGTGTTGTGGAAAAGTATTTGCCCACTTCCTGATTTCCAGGTTTTTGCATATTTGTCACACTTACGTTTCATATCATAAAACACATTTTAGACAAAGATAATCCGAGTAGCTACAAAATGCAGTTTTTAAATGGTAAAATTTTTTTTATTCAAACCCTTCTTGGCCCTGTGTCCAAAACGAATTGCCCCGTAAAAACTGATTGTTTCCCCTCTTGGTAGAAAGGACTACAATCCAGCATTTGTGATAACTGGAAATTGGTCTTTTACATCAGTGTGGAGGAATCTTGGCCCACTCGTCTTTGTAGATTCATGTTAATTCAGCCACACTGGAGGGTTTCAAGCATGTACTGCCTCTTTAAGGTCATGGCAAAGCATCTCAATCGGATTTAAGTTTAGATTTTTTGTGTTTACTTTCATTATCTGTGTCTAATATTACAATTTGTTTGATAATCAGAAATATTTAAATGTGACAAATATGGACAACACTAAGAAATCAGGAAGGGGGCAGATATTTCTTCAAAGCATTTTATATATTAGTGTAGTGATTCAAACCTTCCCCTTGCTGTCCGTATACCTGTGTACTGTGTGTCTGTGCTGTATAATATGTACACAGTAGTTATCTCTGTGTATTACCCTGTGTGTATTCTCATTAGCATACAGCAGTCTGCTAATATACCTGATAGTAAAGTATGTTTATTGCTGTTTGAAATGTATACAAACAAAACAAGCAAGTAGACAAGTACAGTAACATAATAACTGGTGATACGTTCATGACAACCATACAGATTGCCTTTCACTGCAGGTTTAACCTCCTAAGACCTGAACTCTTCTATGGCATGCATTTTTAATTTCTCTTTGATATTTGGGCATATTATGACCCAGTGAATGTAAAAACAAGGAATCACCAGATTATCTTTTTTTTTTTATCTGATTTTTGTTTCTAAGAAAAATGAGAGCCACATATGAGGATATTCTTTTTAGATTTCGATAAAACAGAGACAGTATAATGTCCTCGTAAGTGGATATCACTCCCTTGTAGAGCAAAATTTAGTATTTTGGACTCTAGACAACCCAAAATGTGACGTCCACATATGTGTATGCCAAGTCCTAGGAGATTAAGTGCATATAGCCTCAGTCAGGCTCCAGGTAAAATGAAACAGATTTCTCAGTGTGCACTTATGGAACAGACGTCTGTCAGAGGTTTGTGTTTGAAAGTGCCACATTTCATTATCTTATATCTGCCAGCAGTGAAGGTAATATTATATCATTTGCTTGCTTGTAGTTTGTAAGGCATCACCTGTTAAAGCCTCTGATATTGTTCTTTGAACTGTATGTTTACAAGTTGAAATGATAAGAGGTTTGTGCATTTGTCACACAGGTTATATTTTTTATAATAACCTGACTGTTGTCGATGTCGAATCAGGTTCCAGTAGGAAGGACGTCCAGGTGTTGTTCCCAGAAGAGGAGAAGATTATAGTGGAGGAAACAAGGAGCAATGGACAGACTGTAGTAGAGGAGAGGTGAGAGACAAAGATGTTTTTTTTAATGTTTGCTATAATGCTTACATACAGAAAACTGATACTGCCTTTGTCATCCCTGTGGGCATGCAGTTATTATGGCAATAAATAAAAAGAAACGTTTTAAAAATCGAAGGCATAAATATGCTTAATGAAAGTGGAGGATACTAAACAGAATCTCAAAGTATATAAATCCTACATCAACACTCATGCAGAGACTTAAACATGTGAAACTGTGCATATTCAGTCAGTGCTGGTGAAGCTAAATAAATAAGAACTGTTTTCTGTGCCTGCAGGAGTCTGGTGGACACTGTGTACAGCCTCAGAGACGAAGTCCAGGAACTCAAACAGGTCTGTCTCCAGTTCTTTTAGAAACAAAGTTATTGCTGCCAAGATCTTCTTACTGTAACCAGTTTATTGCTCGTGTTTTACATAAAAGGTTCAAAATTAGGTCCAAGAACACAGATGGTCTCCAAGAAGTTGCTGGCAGTGTGTTTGAATGCATGCCTGCATGTTTAATTAAGGACACATGCTGTACTGGCAGATCCTTTATCCTGATACAAATAAAAGAAATTAGGGTTTTGGTTCTACTGACAGAATTACTGCAGATCATTAATACTTTGGAGTATTTTTGTAGTAGCTACAAAGTAGGGATGGAGGCTGTTTCTAAACAGAGATCAGGTCCTGAATGAGTAAAAATATACTTAGTGTGGAGCACAGCGCAGTGTCATGGGTTTTTTACTTTGGTTTCAAGACAAAAGTTCCATATTGGTGTAACGGAGCAGCTGAAAGAAGCCTTTTCTGTGCATCGATGCTATTTATGACCTAGATCACTGTGGTGGCTTTGACCTGACCTTTTCTCTGCCTGTTTCTGCCTTTGCAGGTTCACTTTATTTTTGGCGATGAATTTGATATCTATTGTCTCTCTTTTGATTTATTTTCATCTATTTTTTTCTCCTTATCCTTTCACCCTTCCTCCAGGACAACAAGAGGATGAAGAGGACGCTAGAAGAGGAACAGCGGGCAAGGAAAGAGCTGGAGAGGATTGTGAGGAGAGTTCTGAAGAACATGAACGACCCGACCTGGGACGAAACAAACCTCTGAGATTTGTGTCAGACACTGAAGGATGAGATTAGTTCCTGACTTTTTAATGACTTGGAAATCATTGAACCTGTGTGGACAACAAGCTGCTCATAGTTAATTCCACTGCAGCATGTCTCCATTTCCACTAGCTTTGACCTTCACAGTGACCTGTGTGCCAAACTGTGGACCAATGTAAAACACCTGCCAGCTGTTGGCAAAGCTGTCCCAACTGACCTTAAAGCTGTGAAGCCATACTAGCCTGCAGGCGAGCTGATTAGCCATCTTTGAAACACTGACACGAGAATCAAGACTTTTTTTTTTCCTGTACTTGTGTACTTCTCTCTCATTCCTTTTTAGTGCAACATTTCACAATTGCTAGGAAATTATTTTACTGACTGGCCTTGGGCATGAACACTAGCTCTACATGGGCATATATATTTCACAGATATTTGAGCTGTGTGGACGAAACTCCTCCTTGAAACTTGAATTTTATTCCCACACTCCACATTTTATTTCTCATTTTCTGATTTTAATATAATCACTTTGGTTCACTGATTTCTGAACTTAAAAAAACTACAAACTTTTTAAATGCAATCTAAGTCTACCAGCACTTATAAGAGACCTCACAGGTTTTACGGGATTAAATTGCATTTTTAGTGTCGTGTTAATACAAAAATGATCCATATAAGTGCATAGCCTTACTGATATTTGCTTGGACCTACTGTGTCAGTTTATCCACCTCTGGGTTTAGACAATTGTGCTTAAACTTGTCAAATAATAAACAAGAAATCATAGAAAAGGGTAGTTGCTGAAAATAAATCAACAGTAGTTAATGTCAAAAGGTTTCTCAGGAATTAAGATGACCATCAGGGAGTTCCAGATTCACATCCATTTCAAATTTCACATCCAAAGCAATATCTCAAAAAAATTGATTTGAAATTGTAATGCAGGGTTACTCATTTTTTTTGTAATGATAAAATAAAAGGAAAAAGTGAGATGATAGCATTGAAGTAAAGAAACAGCATTTTGCTCCTGATCAATCTTATGGTTGTGAAATTAATAAAATGTATAAGCTACCTTTAAAAACACATCTTAACTTGTGGCAACACATTATTTATCATATGTACACTGTAAAATAAAAGTAATAAAAATGTCAGGGAACAGTCCAGAGTGTAGGAAATAGTCTAACCCTAAAAACCCCCAATGTAATTCAAAATATCAACAGAAACCATGTAACAATATGAACACTAAGAAAACAATTAGGTTTTTATTTTATTCCACATAAGCGCCGGTACACTAAAACGATGCTCAGAAAAGCTCCCACATTCGTTTTCATGCAGTTCTAACAATTTTTTCAGAGGTAAACGAAACACTCAGAGTGACGGATCTGCACTCCTTCTTTATCAATACCAAAGGCAAAGCAATACAACACTGGAAAATCTTTTTTATGATGTCAGTACGCAACTTATTGTACAATGTTTTTTTTTATATATATACATATATATGTTTGATGTTATGTTTTTATTCTGGCTTTGATTTGTAACACTCGTTGTTTTCTACTTGACCTCGTCGATCACGCTAAAGGTGATTTGTACAGAAAAGCTACGCTTTTCTCGTGCCATTGGGAGAAAAAAATCTTTTGTTAAAGCTTTTATCTTTAAAACTTCACTTACAAATGACATATTACTGAAACCAGAACCACATTAATGTAAGCTATGTAATACAGTATGCCATTTTTTGGCGCTAGCTAATGTATTTAACTGAACGTGATTAATGTAAATGCATTGTGTGTTCAGATGTTATAGCAGTGAAGACGATTACAGTAGTTACTGTGACAACAATCACCCCCCCCCCCCCCCCCCCCCCCTATTTATTTCACCCATTTCTCTGAGTGAATAAAATATTGAACCAATCGTGGATCTCAGTCTCCATAATAAGTTCTATCATTGATTGTGATTGATTGGTGTTTCTTTGCCTGTTGTGCGCTGATGTTTTTCTGCTGTTCGCATTTTGATGAATGCCTTCCTGTGTAAGGCCAGCACCACATTAATATTTCTTTTGTTGAACAGTTTTATGTTTTTTAGGAGCCCCATGCTGGGCATGTTGTGACATCTTCCTAACACAGTTATACTACAGTAAGGGACAGATGATCAAAAAGGAAAGATGGTTTAAACTAAATTATAAATATAGCATCATTTCATAATAAGGTCTTCAAAAACCTAAAACATAAATGTGAAACTCCATCCATCCATCCATCCATCTTCTTCCGCTTTATCCGGGGGCAGCAGCCTAAGCAGAGAAGCCCAGACCTCCCTCTCCCCAACCAACCCTCTCCAGCTTATCCGGGGGAACACCAAGGCGTTCCCAGGCCAGCCAAGAGATATAATCTCTCCAGCATGTCCTGCGTCTGCCCCGGGGCCTCCTCCCAGAGGGACATGCCCGGAACCCCTCACCCAGGAGGCATCCTTGTCAGATGCCCGAACCACCTCAGCTGGCTACTTTCGATGTAGAGGAGCAGCAGCTCTACTCTGAGCCCCTCACGGATGGCTGAGCTTCTCACCCTATCTCTAAGGGAGAGGTCAGCCACCCTTCGGAGGAAGCTCATTTCCGCCACTTGTATCTGCGATCTTGTTCTTTCGGTCACTACCCACAGCTCGTGGCCATAGGTGAGGGTAGGGATGTAGATCGACCGGTAAATTGAGATCTTCGCTTTTTCACTCAGCTCCCTCTTCACCAGTGTTGGTCAAGTTACTTGAAAAAAGTAATCAGTAACTAATTACTGATTACTTCCCCAAAAAGTAATCCCGTTACTTTACTGATTACTTATTTTCAAAATAATTAATTACTTAGTTACTTAGTTACTTTTTAAAAACACGATTTACAACCTGAATAGGTGATAAAGCTTTCTTTCAGCTTTCTTTCAGCCCAATTCTACTTTTCTGCATAATCCATCATACAAAATGTAATCAAATGGAAAAGTCTCTTTTTTTAACTTGTTTTATCAGTTTTAATCTTTTAACTTTATGCATCAAGCAAAAATTAAATTATATGCAACATTCTCTGACTTGAATAAATTAGTTTAACATTTAAACCTATTTTCTGCACATTCCAGCACATAAAATAAATTTTTTTTGTGTTTACACTCAGTCTTTCAAATAGATGCAAGTAAAACACAGCAGAAAATAAAGTCAAAGACTCAGCGGTCCTGTTGCTCTATTTTCACCTGTAAAGCAGGACTTGGGTAGGCGGAGGTTTACCCTGGTGCAGGTGTGCCGCGGTCAGTTGAAGAATCCCAGAGTTTCTCTGTGAATTTCCCATTACATCGTAGCGCACTCGGTGCTTACTCGGAAGTTTAGAGGTTTTTTTCGCTGTAAAAAGAAGTTTTCTTCCCACGCACAACGGACACTAATGTTTTTGTCACTTTTTATGGAATCAAACTCAAAGTAAGGTCAGTACTTCCACGCTTTAAAAGCTGCACGCTCATACTCTCTCCCGCACTCATATGAGTGCCTGGTTCTCTCCTATCTCAAGACCCTCATGGCCACCTCCTGGACCCCCTGCAGTTTGCATATAGAGCCAACAGGTCTGTAGACGACGCCATCAACATGGCCCTACACTTCATCCTGCAGCATCTGGACTCCCCAGGAACCTACGCCAGGATCCTGTTTGTGGACTTCAGCTCTGCCTTCAACACCATCCTTCCAGACCATCTCCGAGGCAAGCTTTCCCAGATGAATGTGCCTGATCCCATCTGCCGGTGGATCACTGACTTCCTGACGGACAGGAAGCAGCATGTGAGGCTGGGAAAGAATGTCTCGGACTCCCGGACCATCAGCACCGGCTCCCCTCAGGGCTGTGTTCTTTCTCCTCTGCTCTTCTCCCTGTACACCAACTGCTGCACCTCCACCCACCAGTCTGTCAAGCTAATCAAGTTTGCAGATGACACCACCGTTATTGGGCTCATCTCGGACGGGGACGAGTCTGCCTACAGGAGGGAGGTTGAACGTCTGGTGTCCTGGTGCAGCCACAACAACCTGGTGCTGAATGCCCAGAAGACAGTGGAGATTATTGTGGACTTCAGGAAGCACACAGCCCCACTCCCCCCCATCATCCTGACTGACACCCCCATCACCTCTGTGGACTCATTCCGCTTCCTGGGTACCACATTCACCCAGGACCTGAAGTGGGAGCCCACCATCACCTCCGTCATCAAGAAAGCCCAGCAGAGGATGTACTTCCTGAGGCAGCTGAAGAAATTCAACCTGCCAACACGGACGATGATGCAGTTCTACACTGCAATCATCGAGTCCATCCTCACCTCCTCCATCACCGTGTGGTACGCTGGAGCCACTATCAGGGACAAACAGAGACTGCAGCGTGTTGTGCGCTCTGCTGAGAAGGTGATTGGCTGCAGACTCCCATCTCTGCAGGACCTGTACACCTCCAGGACACTGCGGCGTGCAGCCCGGATCTCAGCCGACCCTTCTCACCCTGGACACAGTCTGTTTGACCTGCTCCCCTCAGGCAGGAGGCTCCGGTCCATTCGCACCAGAACCTCTCGCCATAAGAACAGTTTCTTCCCCTCTGCTGTTGGTCACATGAACATGAACAATAACCATATGACTGTCCCCGCCACTAACACATGACCCTACGCTGTGTCACTGCATCATTTCATGTTTGGCACTGATCACCACCTGCACTCATGTATATATCTTTCTACGTAGCACTCATAATTCTTATTCTCATGTATATATCTCATGTATATCCCATGCACATATCTTTCTACATAGCACTTTTAATTCTTATTCTTACTTTTATTTTTTTCATGTCTATTTAAGTGCTATTTATGACACTATGTTTGCACTGAAGCACCGCAGCAATTTCCTAATGTTGTAAACCTCAACATCTGGCAATAAACCCCATTCTGATTCTGATTCTGATTCTGATATGATCCATTGTTGATCTGCACACAGCTGTTGTCACGAATGTCGCACTCGCTTACATCACTGTCATGAGACATTCTCGCAAAAAACTCACGGTTTTAGTAACGCAGTAACGCAGCGTTCCTACGGGAAAGTAACGGTAATCTAATTACCGTTTTTGCAATAGTAATCCCTTACTTTACTTGTTACTTGAAAAAAGTAATCAGATTACAGTAACGCGTTACTGCCCATCTCTGCTCTTCACCACGGCGGACCGGTACAGCGTCCGCGTCACTGCGGCCGCAGCACCAATCCGTCTGTCCAATCTCCCGCTCCCTTCTCCCATCACTCGTGAACAAGACCCCGAGATACTTGAACTCCTCCACTTGGGGCAGGAACTCATCACCGACCCGGAGTGGGCACTCCACCCTTTTCCGGCTGAGAACCATGGCCTCAGATTTGGAGGTGCTGATCCTCATTCCCGCTGCTTCACACTTGGCTGCGAACCGTTCCAGTGCGAGCTGGAGGCCATCGCCCGATGAAGCCAACAGAACCACATCATCCGCAAAAAGCAAAGATGAGATTCTGAGGCTACCGAAGTTAAAGTCCTCCGCCACTTGGCTGCGCCTAGAAATCCTGTCCATAAAAATTATGAACAGAATCGGTGACAAAGGGTAGCGCTGGCGGAGCCCATCACCCACTGGGAACGAGTCCGACTTATTGCCGGCAATGTGAACCAAGCTCTTGCAACAGCTGTATAGGGATCGAATGGCCCGTAGCAATGGGCCACACACCCCATACTCCTGCAGCACCTCCCACAGGACACCCCGAGGGACACGGTCGAATGCCTTCTCCAAGTCCACAAAACACATGTAGACTGGTTGGGCAAACTCCCATGCACCCTCAAGTATCGTCGAGAGGATAAAGAGCTGGTCCAGTGTTCCGTGACCAGAACGAAAACCGCATTGTTCCACCTGTATCTGAGGTTCGACTAGCAGACAAACTCTCCTTTCCAGCACCCTGGCATAGACTTTCCCAGGGAGGCTGAGGAGTGTGATCCCCAGTAGTTGGAACACACCCTCCAGCCCCCTTCTTAAAGATGGAGACCACCACCCCAGTCTGCCAGTCCAGGCGTACTGCCCCTGATCTCCACACAACATTGTAGAGGCATGTCAACCAGGACAGCCCTACAATGTCCAGAGCCTTCAGGAACTCGGGGCGGATGTCATCCACACCAGGGGCTCTGCCACCAAGGAGTTGTTTAACTGCCTCAGTGACCTTGCCCCCGGAAATTGGCGGGTAATCCCCTTCATCCAAAGACTCTGCTTCCTCCTCGGAAGACGTGTCAGTGGGATTAAGGAGGTCCTCGAAGTATTCCTTCCACCGCCCGACAATTTTCTCAGTCGACGTCAGCAGCGCTATACCAGATCTATACTTTTTCCATGGCCTCTCCGAACTCCTCCCAAACTCGAGTTTTTGCTTCAGCCACTGCCCGAGCCACATTCCACTTGGCCTGTCGATACCTGTCAGCTGCCTCCGAAGTCCCACAGGCTAACCAAGCCCGATAGGACTCCTTTTTCAGCTTGGTGGCTCCCTTCACCTCTGGTGTCCACCATTTGGTTCGGGGATTACCACCATGACAGGCACCAACCACCTTGCGGCCAGAGCTCAATGGAGCAGCTTCGGCAATGGAGATTGTCCATTCGGACTCAATGTCCCCAGTCTCCCTCGGAATGCTGTTGAAGCTCTGCCAGAGGTGTGTGTTGAAGATCTCGCGGACTGGGACCTCTGCTAGGCATTCCCAGCACACCCTCACTATGCATTTAGGTGCACTGGGTCTGTCCAGCGTCCTCCCCCGCCACCTGATCCAACTCACCACCAGGTGGTGATCAGTTGACAGCTCAGCCCCTCTCTTTACCTGAGTATCCAGAACATATGGTCGCAGGTCTGGTGATACGATTACAAAATCCATCATCGACCTGTGGCCTAGAGCGTCCTGGTGCCACGTGCACTTATGGACACTCTTATGTTCGAACAAGGTGTTCGTTATGGCCAAACTGTGATTTGCACAGAAGTCCAATAGCAAAACTATCGGGTTCAGCTCAGGGAGGCCGTTCCTCCTAATCACGCCCCTCCAGGTCTTGCTGTCGTTACCCACATGAGCATTGATGTCTCCCAGTAGGACAACAGGTGGAGGACCTTCCAGCACAGATGACAGTCAGGACCCGTTTCCCGACCCTAAGGCGCAGGGAACAAACCCTCTCATCCACCGGGAAGAACCCCAACGTACCGGCAGAAAGCCGAGGGGATATTAGAATACCCACCCCAGCCCACCGCCTCTCACCAGGGGCAACTCCAGACTGAGACAGAGTCCAGCCCCTCTCCAGGAGACTGGTTCCAGAGCCCAACTATATCTAGCCGGTACCTCTCAACCTCACGCACTAACTCCTGTGTGCTTAGGAAAAGAGAGATTAATTTATTCCATAAAATATCACAGATTGCACCGCTCAGTACATCCGGCCACACGAGGAAAAATCTGACTTTTTAACATAAATCTCAGGGCAAAATTACGCCTTTAAACTGATTATTAGTTTTTCTTTATTTTCCCCTGAGTTATTGGTTCTGCTATTAGTTAGCCAATATGTAACATGCTAATGCTAATTAGCTAAAGCTATAGTAAGTCTTGACTGCAACCAACCCACCTACTCACCCAATGAAGTCACATTCTGTACTGACACAAGATGCCACTAAACATGTTTTAAAAACTTAAGCACTTATTTCCTAAATCTATCTACACAATGTTACATCTATGTCTGTGCGCTGCTAAACACTAAGTCACTCTGTGAAAATAGATTATCATACAACAAGATGCTGTGATTATTTACACTATCACAGACCATGAGACAGAGCTATGGTTCTAGGGCAAGATGCTATGGCATTTACGCTAAAGCTAGATATCAGGAAAAGAGATCCAAGTGTGGGGACACAGCGACAGGGAAAACTGGAGGTGACCGGGAGAGGTGATCAGAGATATTGCAACAGAGGAGAAATAATGCAGGAAGTAATCCAGCACAGACAGGTTGGTAAATATCTCACTTGTTTACTAAAAATGCAGCCACTGCATCTGGCATTTTTTTTTGGTACAACCATTTTAAAATGCTAGTATAACGAAAATGAGAGAACAGTCAGATGTCACAATAAGATGACAAAATTTGTTTGTCCTCCACAAGACGGAGGAGAAAGACTGTAAATAACCCTGAATGCCTTTCCTTGCACCTTATTTTGGCACTCATTCCTGTTTTCTACTACCAACTTCCTGTCCGTGTGTAGAAGCTTTTATTTTGATGGGACGATTTCCTGTAAAACTGTTTTTGGCGCAGTTTTCAGCAGCAGTCGCGGGAGTTTAGAAAAGTGATGGCTTAACGGAGCCTATGGTGATTTCTTTTGTCATTAGCAGCCCCCTTGATAGAGGCACAAGGTATGGTTATGATGTAAATAAGGAGACGTTTAGATGTTTTTGTGACAGTCGCTACATTTGTTAAATGTTACGTTGAAACGAACTTCATGTTATAAGGTTTACGATTGTAAGAGTGTGGATTATTTTGCTTACACGCTGTTTCTATGTATACATCCCCAGCTCTTATGGTGAGATTGATGGTTTACTGCCATTAAACCTTCAAAACGTCATCAGTAAAGTGTCATCCTTCATTCGGGGGGGTTCGCTACAGTAAGAGCTTACCTCCGGGAGCAGTAAGAGCTTACCTCCGGGAGCAGTAAGAGCTTGCCTCCGGGAGCAGCGAGAGAGAGAGCTTCCTGCGATCGGAACGGTAACGGCACGGCATGGAGCAGCAAGCTACAGCAGCGGTCCGGTAACAAGCAATTGCTCTCAAAATGGAAAATATAGAAGGAGGTCAGTTAAACGAAAAGGAACAACGAAAGGAATTAACATGCGAAGCTGATGAAACAGCTAATGAAACGTTCCCAAGGCGGTCAGAACGGCCCAGTGCGCCCACAGAGAAAATGCTCTTATATCAAAGAGATGAACAGAATAAAAGAGAGAAGAAACTGCTAACCATTTATGAACATTGGAAAAGTCAGGTCAGAGTATACAGAGAAGACCTGAAAATTGATTTATCAGATTCACGGTTAGCAGAAATGGCTGATGATATTGAAAGGACAGTAAATGATATGACAAGAGCATACAGTGAATATAGAGAGCGTAATGAACCATCCCATGTCATAAGGCGCAAAATGGACTCTTGTGAATCAGTGACAAAGGACATTATGAAAATCATATCTGAGCGTTTAGCAGCTATAGACGAGCATGATGCAGATAGAGAAAGGCAGCACCTCCATCAGCTCTTAGCATATGAACATGCTAAGTCCATATTTGGTACTGCATCACAGTCAAGTTACCAATCTGAAGCAAGCATTGCAGCCAAAATAATTGATGCTGTTGCAGAATTAGCTGCAAAAGAAGCTCAGTATAAAATCACACAAGAGGAAATAAAACAAAAACAAAAAATAAGAGAAATGAAAGAGAAACACAGGAGGGAATTGGATGCACAAAGGTCTGAACTAGAGTGTTTACAAGCAGAAAAGGAAAGGCAAGCAGCACATGCAAAATTAGAGATTTATGACAAAGAGTTTAAAGTTGATATGGACAGTCAGCTAATGTTACAGAGCAATGGGATGTCTGTTATCAACCAAAGCTTTGCACAACCAGCCTCAGAGCTCTCTACAGGTTCATATCACCCACATGTGGAACAATATGCATCCATCCCTGTCAATAATCCTCTACAACAACTGCACTCACAAATTGTCACTCCATCGCCTCCCACAGACATATTGCAGCTGGCTAAAGCTATTCAAGACAGCATAGCAGTAAGCAGAATTCCAGTGCCTGTGCCCATCGTGTTCAGCGGAGATCCCATCACCTACATCGAATGGAAGGCTTCCTTCATCTCACTGGTGGGCCACAAAGGTATATCTCCAGCTGAAAAACTGCATTTGTTAAAAAGGTATATCACTGGTCCTGCTCTTAAGTGTCTTGAGGGCACGTTCTACCGCAGTGATGAAGAGGCATACAAAGATGCATGGAAAAGACTTGACCAACGCTACGGTCAGCCATTTGTTGTTCAAAAGGCATTCAGAGACAAACTGTCAAAGTGGCCTAAAATCCACTCAAAAGATGCAGAAGGTCTACAGGCCTTTTCTGATTTTCTCACAACTTGTCTGCAGGCAACACCACATGTAAAGGGCTTAGAGATACTAAGTGACTGTGAGGAAAACCAAAAGTTATTGCATAAGATTCCAGAATGGCTTGCAACGCGTTGGAATCGTCAAGTCACAGTTGCTCTCATGAAAGGCAAAGATTTTCCCTCTTTCAAGGATTTTGCAGAGTTTGTAGCACTCGAGGCAGAAATTGCATGTAATCCTGTGACTTCTTCATATGCACTCTATTCATGCAGCTCATCCTTGGAGAAAAGATACGTAAGGGAGACCAAACCAAACAGATCTGTGACTCAAGTCTTCACTACACAAGCCACAGTACAAGGAGAAAAAACTAAGTCAAATGACACAAGGTTAAAGGTGGCCTGCATGTTCTGCAAAGATGAAAGTCATCAGTTGTCAAAGTGCCCAAGCTTCTCAGAGAAGTCACTAGACCACAAACGGACATTTGTGAAGGAAAATAAACTGTGCTACGGGTGCTTAAAGGTGGGCCACAATGCCAGAGACTGTCGTCATCGCCACAAATGTGACACTTGCAAAGGACGACACCCCACCTGTTTGCACAATGAGAGTCACATGGCAAATGAAAGGCCTCAGAGCTCTACAAACGTCGCTTCAACCACAGAAAATGATACCATGGCAGCCACAGCTCTGAATGTTACTAAGGTGGGTCAATCAGGTAGTACCTCCATGATTGTTCCTGTGTGGGTTTCCACTACTCAGAGTCCATCTAAAGAGCAGCTTGTGTACGCTTTATTAGACACACAAAGTGACAACACATTTGTCAGTGAGGAGATAACTAACCAGTTACAAGCAGCATCCCATCCAGTTAAGCTAAAACTAACCACGATGCTGGGAGTTCACATGACAGTCAAAAGTCAGAGAGTAGCAGGGTTACGTGTGAGAGGTTATAATTCAGATGTTCACATTGACCTTCCACCCTCCTACACAAAGGACTACATCCCATTTAACTATGACAACATACCCACAAATGAAACTGCAAGGCAATGGCCCCATCTGTCAGAGATCGCTGATCAGATACCCCCTCTCCTGAGTTGTGATGTTGGACTACTCATTGGATTTAACTGTCCCAGAACTCTAGCTCCAAAACAGGTTCTACTCGGAAAAGACAATGAGCCATTTGCCATACAGACAGACCTAGGGTGGAGCATTGTTGGTGGCTCATCAGAGTCAAATGAAACTGAAACAAGTCTGTGCCATAGGGTCATGGTAAAGGAAATGCCTGCTGTAACACCAATGGACATGATCAATGTTCTTGAATCAGATTTCAAGGACACAAAGGCATGTGACAAAACGGTCTCACAAGAGGATCTCGTTTTTCTGGAAAAACTTAAGGAAGGGATAAAGAAAAATGAACAAGGATACTGTGAGATGCCTCTTCCATTCAAGCAAAGGCCAAACTTACCAGACAACAAAAGGCTTGCAGAGATCAGACTGGAACACTTAAGGAGAAGGTTGAACAAGGATGAGAACTACAAAAATGATTATGTTGCATACATGAATGACATAATTGAAAGAGGAGACGTGGAAGAAGTACACAACGAAGGAACACAAGGTGAACAATGGTACATCCCCCATCATGGGATTTACCACCCCAAAAAGCCCACAAAACTGCGTGTCGTATTTGACTGTTCAGCCAAACACAATGGAACAAGTCTCAATGATCATCTCCTCCAAGGGCCAGACTTAATAAACAATCTGACTGGCATTCTCTTGAGATTCCGGCAACATCCTATTGCCTTAATGTGCGATACAGAAAAGATGTTCCACCAGTTCCACGTCAGTGAGAGGGACCAGGACTATCTACGTTTCCTCTGGTGGAAAAACGGTGATGCAAGCACACAACCTCAAACATACAGAATGAAGGTACACCTTTTTGGTGCGTCATCATCTCCAGGCTGTGCAAATTATGGACTGAAGTACTTAGCCAAAGAGCACTGCCACTCGCACCCAGCAGGTTCACAGTTCATTGAGAAAGACTTTTATGTCGATGATGGAGTTACGAGCACAAACACAGTGAAAGAAGCAATGCAGTTGGCACAAGAAGCCAGAGAAATCTGCCACAAAGGTAACCTGCGTCTCCACAAGTTTGTTTCTAACAATCACACTGTTTTGCAAAGTATACCTGCATCAGAGTGTGCTGTAAACATTAACATAAGAGACTTGACATTCAAAGACATGCCTCAAGAAAGAGCACTAGGCATCCAGTGGAGCATTGAAAAGGACTGTTTCAAATTTGACAACACACTGAAAGTCCAGCCAGCCACATGCAGAGGTATTCTATCCACTGTCGCGTCAATCTACGACCCACTTGGATTTTTAGCGCCATATGTGCTGAATGGAAAGAAAATCTTGCAAGAAATGTGTCAGCATGGTGTCGGGTGGGACGACCCCATACCTAATGCACTCAAGCCAAGGTGGGTGAGTTGGCAAAGTGACTTTGTAAATCTAGACAAGCTAAACATACCTCGCTGTTACCTGCCTGCTAACTTTGGTGAAACTAAAGAAATAGAGTTGCACCACTTTTCGGATGCAAGCTCAAGTGGTTATGGACAATGTAGCTATCTGAGGGCAAAGAACGCTAAAGGTGAAGTTCACTGCTCTCTGGTAATAGCAAAGGATCGAGTTTCTCCAACTAAACTGACCACAATCCCCAGACTTGAACTAACAGCAGCTGTAGTTTCAGTCTCAGTCAGCAACATGTTACGGGAAGAACTGTGTTATGGTGCAAAGGAGTACTTCTGGACTGATTCAAAGGTGGTGCTGGGCTACATAAACAATGATGCACGTCGTTTCCACACCTTTGTAGCTAACAGGGTTCAGAGGATCAGGGAAAGTACAAGCCCTCAGCAGTGGTTTTACGTGCCATCAGAACTGAATCCAGCTGACGGTGCTTCGAGAGGTGTAACTGTCAATGAGTTAATAAGTCTATCTGGTTCACTGGCCCCTCCTTTTTGTGGAAAAATGAACTGCCCACAGCACAACCTGTCGAGCTGGATCTGACCATAGGAGATCCAGAAGTCAGAAAAGTACAGACAATGTTAACCAAAGTCACAGACACTGTAAGTCTTGCTGAATGTCTAAGTAAGTTCTCCTCCTGGTCCAAAGCAATTAAGGCTGTAGCACGTCTCATAAGAAGGGCTAGACACATCAAGTCAAATGCATCAGCTACAGTGAGTGAGCAGAAAAATGCTGAACTTGTGATCATTCGACATGTACAAAGTCAAGCGTATGAACAGGAAATAAAACAGCTGAAGAAAGGAGAACAGCTCCCACATCATAACAAACTGTTTAAATTGGACATTTTCATGGATACAGATGGTCTCCTCAAGGTGGGAGGGAGACTCCAGCATGCAACGAGTGACACCTTCAAACACCCGATCGTGATCCCAAAAGAACATTGTGCAGCCAAACTCATAATATCTCACTGTCATGACAAAGTAAAACACCAAGGAAAGGGATTCACCATAAATGAAATCCGATCCAGTGGCTACTGGATTCCTGGAATGAGTAAAACAGTTGCCTCATTCATCCGACAATGTGTGATCTGCCGCAGACTCCACAAAGCTCCAGAGGGTCAGAGGATGAGTGACCTACCTCCACATCGCTTAGAGCCCTCTCCTCCCTTCACACACTGCGGCATGGACTGTTTTGGTCCATTCGTGACAACAGAGGGAAGAAAACAACACAAACGGTATGGACTCCTACTTACTTGCTTTTGTTCTCGTGCCATTCACATCGAGTTCTTAGAGGACTTGTCTACTGATGCATTTATTAATGCATTAAGATGTTTCGTTTCAATCAGAGGTGAAGTTCGACACATCCAATGTGACCAGGGAACGAACTTTGTTGGTGCTCAGAATGAGTTTAACCCTTTAAGACCTACCATAGAACCAAGTCCGCCAGAGCTTATATTATATTTTTACATGCTGTGGAGCCATTTTTGGGAGCATTTCAAGTTGCTATACATCAATACAACCATTATAGCCCAAACTTTAATAATATGTCTGCATTAGGTGCATAGTAATTACATAAATTGCAAAAAAGTGCAATAAACTACAAAAAAATTGAAAATCGTTTTTGTTTTTTTAACATATATTTCTAGTTAGAGAAATTTAAGAGGCTCATCCCCCAAAACTGTAAATACAAAAAAGTTGCACAAACTAGTTTCCCACCACAGGAAATTTATTTTGAGTGTCTTCATAGTTTTATTTTTGAAATACACCAATTTTTATATACTGCAGGAAAAACGAAAATAAATATTATAGTGCAAATTTGCAAAATAACAGCATATGCATCAAAATAAACTATTTCCAGCAGTGCAATATGAGTCCTAAGCATCCCAGAAACGACACAGAAAGTCATAAACTCAAACATAACTTTTTAAAACACAAGTATAGGCTCATAAGGCCCCGATCGTAAAAAACTACATTTCCGCAAAATGACGTCACTTCCGGTTTCGGGCAGGTCATGCGGTCATGTGATAGTTCGCCTGATGGACGTAGGAAGTGTTACAAACAGCTGATCGGATCGGCGAAGCGTGTTTCTGGAATATTATGTTTTTGTTGCTGCAAGTGATTTTTATGCAGTTTTTGCAAAGCTATATGTGGAAGGAAACCGTGACCTAGGACAAGCTGATGGCATAAGATGTAAGTACAACTCCTCCGGTTTCATATGCAAAAAAAATGATTGCGCTAGCTTACGTGGTTGCAGAGCTACTGGGATTTAAAAATAGTTACGCAAAACAGAGCGTGCCCGCTCCGATCGGCTGTAAAGGGTTAAAGCAGCTTTAAATTAGCTAGACACTCAGAGACTAAATACATACTTGACTGAAAAACAATGTGACTTTGTGATGAACGCACCCCATGCTAGTCATACAGGGGGAGTGTGGGAATGTCAGATAAAGACTGTCAGAAGTGTGCTGAATACCACTCTGTCACTGGCTCATGACAGACTCAATGATGCTTCATTACGGACGTTATTCTATGAAGCCATGGCTATAGTCAATAGCAGACCTCTGACTATAGATAACTTGAACAGCCCCAACAGCCTAGAACCGCTCACGCCCAATCATCTGCTGCACATGAAATCCAATGCACCGTTGCCCCCACCTGGTGCCTTTTCAAATGAGGACCTGTACAGCAAGAAGAGGTGGCGCCGCGTGCAGTTCCTTGCAGAGCAGTTCTGGAGCCGCTGGAGACGAGAATACATTCACAACATCATTTCAAGGCAAAAGTGGCACTCACCAAAGAGGAATCTAAAAATAGGTGATGTTGTGTTGGAAATGGATGAACTGGCACCCAGAGGGGAATGGAGACTTGCAAGAGTTGTAGAGACTGTCAGTGGAAAAGATGGACTTGTGCGAAGGGTAAAGATCTCACTTGGAGAAAAGAGACTCAATAATAAAGGTCAACGCTCTTCTAAACTATCAGTTGTTGAGCGTCCAGTACAAAAACTTGTATTGTTGTTAGAAAGTTCCTAAGGTAACTCCTACATGGGTTATTTTGTTTGGGAAAATGATTCATTTTGGTTCTTATGTAAACCAATTATTCGTAATTTTGGTGGGAGTGTAAATAACCCTGAATGCCTTTCCTTGCACCTTATTTTGGCACTCATTCCTGTTTTCTACTACCAACTTCCTGTCCGTGTGTAGAAGCTTTTATTTTGATGGGACAATTTCCTGTAAAACTGTTTTTGGCGCAGTTTTCAGCAGCAGTCGCGGGAGTTTAGAAAAGTGATGGCTTAACGGAGCCTATGGTGATTTCTTTTGTCATTAGCAGCCCCCTTGATAGAGGCACAAGGTATGGTTATGATGTAAATAAGGAGACGTTTAGATGTTTTTGTGACAGTCGCTACATTTGTTAAATGTTACGTTGAAACGAACTTCATGTTATAAGGTTTACGATTGTAAGAGTGTGGATTATTTTGCTTACACGCTGTTTCTATGTATACATCCCCAGCTCTTATGGTGAGATTGATGGTTTACTGCCATTAAACCTTCAAAACGTCATCAGTAAAGTGTCATCCTTCATTCGGGGGGGTTCGCTACAAAGACCACACCAACATCACTCCTCTGGTTTCCATCTGGAGACAGTGTTCACATTGCATTCTGTGGCTGCTGTCAGCAGCAGTTATGCAGTTTAAGGTAATTTCATGGTTTTAAGTTGCAATAATACAATATGGTAAAATACTTTATTTTTAATAAATCTGATTTAATGTACACATTGTTGGGTTTAAAACACACATTTAAAGGTTCTACAAAATGTTTCCAGGGTGGAACCAACCAATCGTCAACCCTAAACAACCAGTCTGTAGTTTAGAGTTGACGATATTTTCAGTTACACGCTACATTTGGTAAAGGGCAGCATGCTTTCCTCTCTCAGTTGGTGGTAGAGAGTTGCAGACACATGCAGTTGTCATGAATCACTGTGTGGCAGGCAGGAGTTGGACCCAAGATGCAGGCAGACTCGAGGGATGAACTCAAAAAACTCAAAAAACTCAGCTTTATTTGCTGACAGGGGAAAAGCATAGTTCTGTATCGAGGCTTCGAAGCGTGTGTTGAGTAATTGAGGGGGCGTTTCCGCGACGCGCGTATCGAGGCTTGCTTCATTTATGGGAGGAGCTGAAAATGATGACGTCCGAAGCCTCGCTGCCCGGCTGTACCACGTGACTGGTTCATAAAGCGGTTCGAACTTTGCCGCGAGCTATGACAGCGATACAAACCCCTCAGACTTCAATCAAAATGTAGGTGTTTGATGGAGAGTTGCGGTTAGTGAGAGTTTGGAGACAGTTTGGAGGTTTATGAGAGTGAGGAGAGAAAGTCAGGAGAGAATGGAGGCAGCTAAGAAGAGGATGTCCTCCCCTGTGTGGGAACATTTTGATTTTATTCCTCCCAACAAGGTATGTAAATTTCTACAGAAGATGTATTTTCATAACACTGATGGTGCAATACAATTTATGTTACGCGGCTTTACTTTTGTACAAGGTGAAGTGTTTGCTATGTGCCAGGGAGCTGGGATATAACAACAACACCTCATCCATGCTTAGGCACTACAGAGCTTTGCATGAGAATAAGGGGAACAGCGATTGTGGAGCAAGACCAGGTGAGCTATCAAATGCCATGATAATATAGCATGCAGTAATGTTACTAAATGATATAACAATATTATACAGCTGTAATAAGTTACGTGTGTGATATTTATATTTGTGCTTTGTCTTTATTGTCTTTCCTCAGGAGAACAATCTCAAATAGATGAAGACCTGGTTAGCATGGTGATTGAGGACTCCCAGCCATTTAGCATTGTGGAGGAAAGGATTCAAAAGATTTGTTAAATCATTAAATCCTAGCTATGTTCTCCCCACTAAAGGTTATAAAAGCAGTGAATATTTAGTTTTTACTGAATAAAATATGGGCAGGACTGAGGCCTCAGTGTGTAGCTGTCCATACCTCAACATTAAAGAGCACAACCACTGTCCACACCTAACCACACCTCACCTCACAGTAAATGATCATTTCCATTTTAAGCATTTCCAAATAATCATTTTCCATACTGCCAGTATAAATATACACAGTATACTGCCATCACTACAATATACATGTTTTACACACTCCTTTTGTTGTTGACATTTACAGGCTGTGTGCAAAAGGCCACACTCTTCAAATTCATGCCAACTAATATTTTTACGTCCAGTAGGTGTCCTGCTAGAGCAAATGAAGCTTCAAGAAGCTTTGTGCTGGGGTGAACCAATTGGATGAAAAGCTTCAGTGCTTCATGAAGCTTCATCTGCCCATCACTACCCATCACTAGAAAAGCATACTAAACTAAGAAAATATAAACTCACACTTTACAGAGAGGCACACGAGGGAAAAACACCGCTTGAGGGACAACACAACACTGACTCAGAGAAACACGGGGTTTAAATACACTGGGAAGTAACGAGGGGGATGAGACACAGAAGGAGGGCACAGCTGGGAGAAATCAGAACTGATGAGACAAGGAAGCAAAGCTGGACACATTCACATAAGACACGGACCTTCAAAGTAAAACAGGAAGTATAACACATAGGTGCTGTCTCCACTTGACATGGTGGAGACAGCACCTAAGAAATACAGACATAAACCATAAGGCAGAGGACTCTAAGAACCAAAATACACACAGGGAAATACTAAGCTTGGAACACAAGAAACTAGACTCGAGGGAGTAACAAAAGACCAACCATGAGAACATAATTCACAATACAGAGTGACAGTGGCGTGTCCAGCGGGGTGGCCTTGGGGGGCACAGGCCACCCCCCCAACCAGACTGGCCACCCCAGGTGCCACCCCGAAGCTAAAACAATAAAATTTAATGAAATATCAAATGTACGATTATGGCTTTACAGTGAAGCTCAGATGTCCGAGGGTAAGTGAATGCAGCACTGGCTCCTGCACTATGAGCATCATGTTAGCAAAGGTAGGAGAGCCAAGCACTAAAGACGGCACCACAGAAAACATTTTTTCAGCGAAAGATTAACAAGTTAACATAGCTGGACTAGCCATCGGACATTTGCACAGTGGGCTGATGACTTATTTTTTTTATTTTTTTTGTAATGGCATGAACAATGAGAGGTGGTGGATTGGCCAGATGCTGGCCGATGTGTAAAAATAACTCAGTTGTTTGGTGGTGGCTATGGGGGAGCTTCCACAGAGGCAACAGATGGATGAGGGAAGGGGAGGCAGGAGGAGCAGAGACCCGAGGCAGCCGCCGGTTCGAGTATCAGGTGAACTGAACTTGAGGTAAGAAGTTATGACCTGCAGTCTATCTGGGTCAGATATAAACCAAGTTTAGGTGGAGTTTATTTTCGTTGTGCTGACTTTTTACAGTCAGTTACAATAGAGCTGGGCGATATGAGATTTTTTCATATCACGATATGTTTTTTTCATTTCAGTCGATAACGATATCTAACACGATATAAGCCAAATAACTATATTTGTAAGATTTAAATGTGCCATTGCTCACAAGTAAAATGTGAAATAATCAGCAGCTTGTTTTTATTTAAATATTTATTTCCCATAATAAGTTCAACAGGGTAGATGTACTTAAGGAACATGAGACTTTTTCAGATAAATAAAGGCAAATATTGCAAACTACACAAAAGGCAGCCGCTAAAGCGTTTAAGTTTCAAAATAGAACAAACGAAGCAGACTACTAAATTGTCAAATCCACTTAGAAACAAAATATTAATTCTAAAAATAAATCTTAGTTTGTTTTACAGAAGAACAGACAAAACTGACTAACTTTTGTCAATATCAAATAAACTGAGAACTAAAAGGAAATTCTCAATCTCTCCTTGTTGTATAGCTGAGCTTTTCAAACAGTTTTTAACAGTTACTTTAGTCTGACAAAAGCCGAATGACGAATTAGCGCTTCCATTCAGAGACTGAGGCTACGTCCACACGTACACGTACACGTGTGGAAAATCTCAGTTTTTGAAAACTGAGATTTTCCGTTTTCGTTTTAAAAAATAATCCCGTCCACACATAAAGGCAGAAATGAAGGAAAACGCTGCTATGAACATGCCAAAGCAGCAGGTGGCGCTAGATTCCTAACCGTGCAGAAATGTTGGCCAATCAGAAGTCTAGAAGCCTCGGTGGGAAAAAGTAAACAAAGCTGGGGCATAGAAGCAGAACCGAGTCGTATGTGTGGAGGGACAGTAACTGTGTGTATATGTAAGCATTTAAACACTGCAGAGAGTAGAATTAACAGTAACAGTATTGTAGAAATTCATTTCACCGAAACAATAACGTGGCGCACAGTGTGACGCATGCACCAGTTTATTGTATTTCCAGACTTGTTTTCGGCACAATTTACAGTGCACGCTACTCTGTTTTTTGTCAGACTTGAAATAGCCGAAATACCTTCACACTACGGAACTTCTATGGCTCTTCCGTTCGACAATCTCTCCGGCATTGGAACCATCATCTGTTTTCTCTTCGGTCACGCTCGGTTGATTTTTCTAGTCGGCACACTCATTTCCTCCATTACGCGCTGGCTCCATTACCCGCTGGCTGCTTCCCAAACAAACACACGTGCGGCTTGGCACTTGTGCTGTACGTAACAAGTCACGCGACGTGACGCTGCGGCTGTGATTGGTTCGGCTCTGCGCTACTTAATTTGGATTGGCTGACCTTTTTTTTTTTTTTTTTTTTTTTTTTTTTAAAGAGGACAAGAGCGGCGAGGTCTATCGCGATAGCTTAATTTCTCTATCGAGTAAAAGTTATATCGCGATACATATCGTTATCGTTCTATCGCCCAGCTCTAAGTTACAATAACTCGTACTGCGTGAGCTAGCATGACGGAGTTTCTATACAGCTGTTCGGTTGCTATGATGTTACTGATAGTGAACTTTATTTTATTCATAAGGTTAGTTAGTAGAGTTGCCAACGGCTCCTTAAAAAGTGGAATGGTCCCTCATTCAGAGAAAATATTACGGGTTTCGTATTGAGCTGAGAAGAGACGCAGTTTGTCCCGTACTTTAGCTAGAATGGGAAAAGACACAAAGATGGAGTTATTCTGTCTATACGCTGCACAGCTGCCTCTTCTCTTATCCCCCCCCTCCCTCTTCTGTTGCTACTTTAATCATGAAACTGATCAATGATCAGCCGATCGTCTCTCTTGTTTATTTATTGCCCACTTTGCGCCAGAAACAGGAAACCAGCGGATGTCGCGCTAAACAACAGCAGCACGTTTAAGCTTGATCAGCTGTTGTTAGAATTTATTTAATATTAATTTCTAGTATCAGTTGATATTTGCTGGAGCCACAGCTGTAAAGCTGCTGGTCATGATATCGGTTTGGATATGTGGTGAGAGGGAAACATGAAGATGAAACCAGGAGATGTCCTTACTGAATCATCAGAGCAGAACAGTGATGGAGAAACAGGTTTACCTTTTAGGTGACATGAATGAGTTGAAGGGAAGTTATGAACTCTTTCTGAGAGACAAATAACACCAGGATCCTTTTTCTAAGTAGCTGACAGCTGGTAACTGTGCAGGGGCGGATCTAGCAAAGTGTTGCCAGGGGGCCAGGTAGGGCATTAACAATGTAAAATAAGAACAACAATAATAATAAAGATGAAGTAACAAGTTTTTAGTTTTTTTGTTTATTCCAAATGATCATCCAGATGTCTGTGACATGTGATGACAAACACCATAATGGAAGGCCTTAGTCATCACATGCTTAAACTCATCATATATTTTTTGCATATGCTGAACAGGCAGTCAGACATGCTGTAACTGTGGGGTAGAAAACAGCATGAACACCATACGGCAGGGGTCTCAAACTCCAGTCCTCGAGGACATGGAAAAGTTGCATGACACTGGCCCTTGAGGACTGGAGTTTGAGACCCCTGTCATACGGAATATGACAGGTGTGGTTGAACTGCATGAAGACTCTGAAGTTTCTCTTCTCTTCTGGCAGGACAGGAATGTAGCCTTGTCCTGTGAGCCACTGTAAGGATGTACTTAGAGTAGAACTGGACTGTCACCGGCCTCAGGCTCTTCACCCTTTTCAAAGACAAAGCAGTCATTTAGATAAAATATTAGATATTGTTTACCTGTAGATGCACAAAGTAAATTTTGAAATGTAATTATTGTCAAGAGTGAACAAGCACTGATAGTGTAATCTACAGCTGTGGCCAAACGTTTAGAGAATGAGAAGTGTTGTTTGCTTATTTACAAAGTTTGCTGTTTCAGTGATAGTTGAATATCACATTATATCACTTCAAACAGAGGTGATCCAGTAATGCTGCACTAATGAATTAGACTAACTATTCACTTTAGCTAAAGTTATTAAGTTAGCTAAAGAGTTGGGATGCTGTGTAAGACATAAATAAAGCTAAAATACAAAGGTTTGGACAGCGTTTTGCATGTTTCCCTACTGTAGGGGTCTCTGCAAGCATACAGAGGGGCACTCTGAGAGGGTACAAGATGACAACTTTGGAATTCTACTAGAAACAGTCGATCATATTTGTTTGTCAAAGCTGAATTCAGGGCAAACTACGCTAAATTAGCGTTTTTAGCTAGCAGCTACAATAAGCATAAAAGTTACCTTACGGCTATCATTTGTTAACATGACGCTTGTTCTTATACATGTAATATATTTATTACCAACCTGAGAGTTTATCCGCTGGTCATTCAACATGATGAATGACTTCTGAAGTCTTAATTCAGCTCAAGATGCTGTAGATTCCCGTCAGTAACACTTTCGGTCCGCTAGTAAAACGTAGTTCTATTAATCTGCGCTTGAACCGGAACCGGATGTAAGTTCCAAAAAACTGAATTTTGGAACTGAAATTGAATTGTAGAACTGAAACTGAATGGTGAGAAGTGAAACTGAAATTATTCGAGAGCTGAATTTTTAAAGGATAAAATGCAGTTTCAAAGCAAATCAATTCATTTTCAAAATATAAAATTCAATTTCAATTTAGTGATGATCATTTTCAAACCATAAATTCAATTTCAAATTAGACTAATTCAAATTCAGTTTTCAAAAGCATTTATTCAAGTTACAATTCAGATTCAATCTGAGCAATTCAAATTCAAATTGAACTTATTCAAATTCAGTTTCTGATGGCACAGATTTCTGCCCATACACCGGGCATTTGCCCGGTGGGCCGATGGTGATTTTTCGTTTTTATGGGCCGATGTTTTTTTTGTTTTTTTTCCCCGTAACAGTATAAACACTGAAAGGTGGTGGATTGGCCAGATGCTGGGAGATGTGTAAAAATAACTCAATTGTTTGGTGGTGGCTATTGCGGAGCTTCCACAGATTCAGTAACATTAGGAAGTGGTGGAGGCCAGCAGATGCAACCCGCTGGCAGGTGGATGACGGAAAGGCAGGAGGAGCAGAGGCCCGAGGCGGTGAACTGAACTTCAGGTAAGAAGTTATGACCTGCAGTCTATCTGGGTCAGATATAAACCAAGTTTAGGTGCAGTTTATTTTCGTTGTGCTGACTTTTTACAGTCAGTTACAATAACTGGTACTGCGTGAGCTAGCATGACGGAGTTTCTATACAGCTGTTCGGTTGCTATGATGTTACTGATAGTGTCAGGGTCCTTGGGACTGAGTGGCCCAGGGTCCCTGAGCAGTTATGTATTATATTATTATTATTATTGTTGTGTATTTTGGTGTTGCTCCCCCTTCCCTGTGCTTGTGTATATGTGTGTGTGGGTGGCTGAGCACTTGTTTATAGGCGGCGTCAGGCCTGGAGGGTGTGGCCCTGCAAGGGGACTGGCCACACCCGAAGCCACACACCTGCTGCTGATCAGGCCTCGTCGGGGGAGCTACTTAAGAGAGTCTTGGAGCTCCCACCGACGCGGGATCATTGCATGAGACTCCACGTTAGTCTTCTGTTCAGTTAAGTTAGTGTGCGTGTATGCCCGCAGTTGTATGTGTCCTGACGGCTGCGTCTATTGTTTCCCGCAGGAGGAGCGTGGAAGACACGAGAGCAGCGAGCACCGGGGGGTGCTGACACGGGAGCGGAGAGCACAAAGACACGGACTATTCACGGAGAGACACAACACGGGAGTCTGGGAAAACACGGGGATTTATTGTTACTTTGTTGCACACTGTAAATAAATACACTGTTTATACATAGAGCACCGTGCCTGGGTCCTCCTTCACCAAACATCCCCATGGTCTGCCAGCCAGATCGTGACAGATAGTAAACTTTATTTTATTCATAAGGTTAGTTAGTAGAGTTGCCAACGGCTCCTTAAAAAGTGGAATGGTCCCTCATTCAGAGAAAATATTACGTGTTTTGTACTGAGCTGAGAAGAGACACAGTTTGTCCCGTACTTTAGCTAGAATGGGAAAAGACAAAAAGCTGGAGTTATTCTGTTTTTACGCTGCACAGCTGCCTCTTCTCTTATCCCCCCCCCTCTTCTGTTGCTACTTTAATCATGAAACTGATCAATGATCAGCTGATCGGCTTTTGTCTGTTGTTTTTTTATCTCCCACTTTGCGCCAGAAACAGGAAACCAGCGGATGTCACGCTAAACAACAGCAGCACGTTTAAGCTTGATCAGCTGTTGTTAGAATTTATTTAATATTAATTTCTAGTATCAGTTGATGTTTGCTGGAGCCACAGCTGTAAAGCTGCTGGTCATGATATCGGTTTGGATATGTGGTGAGAGGGAAACATGAAGATGAAACCAGGAGATGTCCTTACTGAATCATCAGAGCTGAACAGTGATGGAGAAACAGGTTTACCTTTTAGGTGACAGGAATGAGTTGAAGGGAAGTTATGAACTGTTTCTGAGAGACAAATAACACCAAGATCCTTTTTTTATGTAGCTGACAGCTGGTAACTGTGCAGGGGCGGGTCTAGCAAAGTGTTGCCAGGGGCCAGGTAGGGCATTAACAGGGAGAGGGGGGCACAAGGAAATACTTTTCTTTCTTATTCTTATTTAAAATGTCTCGCTTTTAAATACAGCTTCATCTTTGAACTAAAAACCAGCTTGAAACCATGGCTCTCACTCGAACCCCGAAACAACCTCCAAAGAAAGGAAGTCAAGCACTCATCTGCCCCGGTGGCCTAATGGATAAGGCACTGGCCTCCTAAGCCAGGGATTGTGGGTTCGAGTCCCATCTGGGGTGCTGTCCAGCAGAGTGGCGCAGTGGAAGCGTGCTGGGCCCATAACCCAGAGGTCGATGGATTGAAACCATTCTCTGCTATATGTTTTGGATGGCCTGATTCTCTGAACTGTGTCCAAAAACAGACGACAGTCAGGTCCTGTTCCCCCCAAAAATGCAGACAAGTAACCCTGTAGTACAGGCACCGAGTGAGTCAGTCATGTACGATAACTGCCCCCGATCACCAAAGGCCACTTCTTATGTCTACATAGAGCCTAGCACAGCGATTCCAACTCCAGTCCTGGAGAACTACTTTTTTTCTTTAGCTTTTAGACGCATCCTTGTTCTGACACACCTGAATCAAATGAATGGCTTGTTGTCAGGCCTTTGCCAAACTTGATGCCATGCTGAAGAGCTAATTCAGGCATTTGATCCAGCTGTGTTTGAGCACGTCACACATGCTCCTGCTACTCCCCCTCTTTTAGTGGAACTAGATTCAGTGATTCAAATCGTTGATACTCTCTGGTCTTCATGTGGTTTCACAAGTCTCAACAGACAACATAAACGCCCCCAAATAAAGTGGAGCAATAAGTACAGCGTGTTGGCTGGCCAGAGTTCTGGACACTGAGTTGCCCAGAGTGTAATTTATTTTCTCAGCGTTTCTCAAATGTTCTTAAATACAGCTTCATCTTTGAACTAAAAACCAGCTTGAAACCATGGCTCTCACTCGAACCCCGAAACAACCTCCAAAGAAAGGAAGTCAAGCACTCATCTTCCCCAGTGGCCTAATGGATAAGGCACTGGCCTCCTAAGCCAGGGATTGTGGGTTCGAGTCCCATCTGGGGTGCTGTCCAGCAGAGTGGCGCAGCGGAAGCGTGCTGGGCCCATAACCCAGAGGTCGATGGATCGAAACCATCCTCTGCTATGTGTTTTGGATGGCCCGATTCTCTGAACTGTGTCCAAAAACAGACGACGCTCAGGTCCTGTTCCCCAAAAATGCAGACAAGTAACCCTGTAGTACAGGCACCGAATGAGTCAGTCATGTACCATAACTGCCCCCGATCACCAAAGGCAACTCCTTATGTGTACATAGAGCCTAGCACAGGGACTCCAACTCCAGTCCTGGAGAACTACTTTTTTTCTTTAGCTTTTAGACGCATCCTTGTTCTGACACACAGAATCAGAATCAGAAACTTTATTGTCATTGTCATGAGAACAACGAAATTAAGAATGGTCCCCGATCATTGCATCATCCCTAGCAATATCAAAATATAAATAAAACAATAAAATTCAATAAATAAAATAGATAGAATACTTAAAATACTAATAAGATATAACAGTAAAACATTCACATACATTCCCACACACATGCTTCAGACCGTGCATAGATTAACACAAGAGTGGCGTGATGGACATTTTTTTGTAGTATTCAGATGTGTTATTGCAGTTGGATAACAGCTGTGTTTGAGTCTATTAGTCCTTGCTCTGATTGCCCTGTACCGTCTGCCTGAGGGCAACAGTTCGAACAGGGAGTGGCCAGGATGTGAGGTGTCTTTTATGATGTTTTGGGCCTTTTTAAAACAGTGGGCGTTGTGTAGAACTTCCAGTGTGGGGAGAGGGCAGCCAGTGATCTTTTGGGCGGTGTTACAGTTTTTCTCGATTGCTAAAACACATTTCTTGAAACTACGCCTCATATCCTCACAACAGTAAACACAAATCCATAACATCTCACTCAATTTCCCAAACATCCTATTTCCAGGTCAAAATGAAGCTCTACATCCAAAACTATTCACTCCTGCTGAAAAACCAAACTTTGCCCTCAGACATCAAACACAAGCCCTCAAAAACACACACACCACAACAGAGTTTTGCACACTGGTACAATTAATTCAAAACAATAGTTCCAAAACAAATAGGTTGCTTATGGTTCTCCCCTTCAAAACCCTTGTCACATGATAAACACAAAAGACGCAACCAATGTATGTACAGTGGCACATTGTCATTCATGTACTATACAGTACAACACACACCAGAAACATTATCCCACCTCAGCATCTTGTCTTTGGTCTGGGTCAGGCCAGAGAATCTCATCCACATCACAGGCTATATTGGCCCCAGCCAGGCAGCGGGGGTAAAATCCTCTTGCATGCCTGATCCACCCCTGTCATGCATCTACTGATATGTCTAGGCAGGCCTCTTCCATGGCCTGAAGGAGGTGAACACGGACATAAGGTTCTCGGTCATACACTTTCCACCGCCATGCCGAAAATAACTCCTCTATCGGGTTTAGAAAGGGAGAGTATGCAGGCAGAAAGATATTAGAAAACCTTGGGTAAACCAGTCACGAACCAGAGCAGCGCGATGGAAGCTGACGTTATCCCACACAACAACGTAGTGAGGCTGCTCTGGCTGTGCTGGTTCCCTGTAGTCCAGCTGGAACATATGTTGTCTTAAACCATCAAGAAAAGCAAGGAGAAGCATAGTGTTATAGGGTCCTAGTACGGCATGGCGGTGGAGTACCCCTCGTTGGCTGATGGCTGCGCACATAGTGACATTCCCCCCACGCTGACCAGGGACATTTGCAATAGCCCGATGGCCAATTATGTTCCTCCCCCTTTTCCTTCTTTTGGTCAGGTTAAAACCTGCCTCATCCACAAAGATTATTTCATGGGGAACAGGCCGTCCTTCAATCTCAAAGATTCTCTGCAAAACACATAACACAGTAGAGTCAATCGGTACCCTGAACCACAGTTCAAGAGTGCTGAAATGGCAGCATAAACTGCCATGCTGTGATGGTACACAATACTTTATACAGTATCAAAACTCATACCTGAACATATTCCACACGTTGGTTTTTCACTCTGTCAGAGTTTCGTTCGAAAGGGACTCGGTATGCCTGTTTCATCCGGAATTGATTCTTTCGGAGGATGCGGTCAATTGTGGAGAGGCTGATGGCATTTATGCCTCGAAAAAGATGATCATCCTCAATCACTCTCCTTTGAATCTCTTGCAGGCGGATTACATTATTTGCAATTACCATGTTTACAAGTTCCCTCTCTTGCTCCTCCGACAAAAGCCTTAACCTGCCTCCACCAGGTGGTCGTCTCTGTGTCCTACAAAAATAGAAGCACTCATTACTGTAACTGTCACACATTCATTTTACAGGCAAATAATGGAAACATACTGAAACTCAAGACACATAAGTTCAGTAACTTAAACGTTACTGTACAAAGCAGTCTTACTGCAAGTACACCTACCTGTTTTCCTCCCTGAAGGTTCTGATGATGGAGGCAACAGTGAAGCGACTCAAATTTGGTTGTACTCGTTGCCCAGCCTCCCTCATAGTCATCCCATGGACAAGGACATGGTCAACTAAAGTGGCTCGAATTTCATCCGAGACTGACTGTCTTCTTGCCCTTGCTCTTCCCCTTCCTTGTCGCCGTCGTTCTCCACCTCCACCTCCTTCACCACGTCCTCCTCCTCCTCCACCTCTCCCTCCTCCTCCACCACCTTCCTGTTGTCCTAGACCACCTCCTCCTCCTCTTCCACCACGTCCTCCTCTTTCACCACACCCTCCTCTTTCACCATGTCCTCTTCCTCCACCACGTCCTCCTCCTTCACCACACCCTCCTCTTTCACCATGTCCTCTTCCTCCACCACGTCCTCCTCCTTCACCACGTCCTCCTCCTTCACCACGTCCTCTTTCTCCACCACGTCCTCTTCCTTTGCATCTCTTTGGATCCATTGTTTCAAACCTGAATGAGCTGACTTTGGCCCTTTTATCTATCCATCGCAGGTTCTGATTGGTGTGTGCTAAATTTTGACTCCTAGTGTTTCCACCTGGTTAATTGTGTGCTAATTGAGCTCAAGCTATGCTGACTTAAGTTAACATTATTGCATGCTAGTGCTTTCTAAATGACTACATGGTGTAAGCACTGTAAAATGTAGGGATTTGTGTGTAGAGTTTTGCAGTAACAGTTCACCAAATTTGAGTCATGTGTCAAAGCAGGGAATAGTGTTTATAGTTCAGGGAAATGGGTGAGCTTTTTGAACAATAGCGTTACGGTTTTGAAATTTTAGTTTAGAGGCCTGGTTATAGTGTTTAAGCAATCGAGAAAAACTGTAATGATCCCTTGGAGTGCTTTCCTCTGAGCCCCTGTGCAGCTAGTGTACCAGATGCATATGCAGTAAGTTAGAACACTCTCAATGGTGGCTCTGTAGAAGGACACCAGCAGTCTCTGTGTGATGTTATTCCTCCTGAGAATTCTCAGGAAGTACAGTCTCTGTTGGGCCTTTTTCAGCAGCTCGGAGGTGTTCACACTCCAGGAAAGGTTCTCCTCTATATTGACTCCCAGGAAGCGGAAGCTTGCCACCCTTTCTACACAGTCCCCATTTATGAATAGTGGTTGGATCTCTGCCTTTTTCCTTCTGAAGTCTATTATGAGTTCTTTGGTTTTTGAAGTGTTGAGGAGGAGGTTATTGGCCTTACACCATGACGTCAGCTGCTCCACCTCGTCTCTGTACGTAGACTCGTCTCCCTTGGAAATGAGCCCCACCACTGTGGTGTCATCTGCAAATTTCACAAATATGTTGCTGTGGTGGCGAGGAGTGCAGTCGTGTATGTAGAGAGAGTAGAGCAGTGGACTGAGCACACAGCCCTGGGGTGAGCCAGTGCTGAGACTCAGGGCTGAGGATGTGTGATGGCCAACTCTGACTCTCTGTCTACGGCCCGAGAGGAAGCTATTGATCCACATGCAGGTGCTGTATGGAAGCCCCAGGTCTTGTAGCTTGGCCACCAGTTTGTGTGGAAGGATGGTGTTAAAAGCTGAGCAGTAATCCACGAAGAGCATCCGCACATAGCTACCATGCTCTTCCAGGTGAGTTAATGCAGCATGGAGTGCTGTGGCTACAGCGTCTTCCGTGGATCGGTTTGCTCTGTAGGCAAACTGGTGTGGATCCAGGCTGCGGGGCAGGGCTGCTGTGATGTGTCTGCGGACCAGCTTCTCAAAGCATTTCATTACCACTGGGGTGAGTGCCACCGGTCTGTAGTCATTCAGGCCGGTGATGTGGGGCTTCTTAGGCAAGGGGACTATGGTGGAGGACTTCAGGCAGAGTGGGACAGTCGCCTGTGCGAGGGATTTGTTGAAAATCCTGGTGAAGATCCCAGCCAGCTGTCCTGCACAATCCCTCAATATTCGACCTGGCACACCATCAGGACCCGCCGCCTTCCTCGGGTTAACAGCCTGCAGCATGCGCCTCACCTCGTGCTCTTCCAGGGTGAGGGTGGTGCTGCTATGGGTGGCGTGTTGCTGCTGTGGCTCCAATACCTCCGGTACCCTGGTCTCAAAGCGGGCAAAGAAGATATTCAGCTCCTCTGCCAGCTCCAGGTCACCGTCCGCAGCTCCGGGATTGATCTTATAGTTGGTTAAGTGCTGGATGCCTTGCCACACCTGCCGGCTGGTATTACTCTTCAAATGGTCCTCGATCCTCCTCCTATAGTCCCCCTTTGCCTCTCTGATGCCTCTCTTCAGGTTGGATCGGGCTGTGGTGTAGTAATCCCTGTTGCCAGACCTGAACGCAATGTTCCTCTCCTTCAGCAGCTGCCTGACCTCCCGGGTCATCCAGGGCTTTTGGTTGGGATAAGCCCGGATCCGTTTGACTGCTGTAACAGTGTCTATGCAGTGTTTTATATAGCAGAGGACACCGTCTGTGAACATTTCCAAGTCCTGATGTTCAAAGATATCCCAGTTAGTCCTGTCAAAACAGTCCTGCAGCTGCTGAGAGGCACCCTCTGGCCATATGGTAATATTCTTTGTGATGGTAAGAGCAGTTTTCTTGAGGGGGGCATATGCAGGGATTAGAAACAGTGACAAGTGGTCAGACTGACCCAGATGTGGCAAAGGTCTGGCCCTCTAGCCCATTTTGATGTTGGAATAAACTTTGTCCAGAATCTTGTCACCCCTAGTGGCACACTTGACGTGCTGGTGGAATTTGGGGATTGCTCTTTTTAAGTCTGCGTGATTGAAGTCCCCTGCTACGATATGTACAGCGTCAGGGTAAGTGCTCTGTTTATTATTGATGTTTGTATGCAGGAGTGCGATCGCAGAGTTAGCATTAGCATCTGGTGGTATGTAAACAGCTGTTATTATGACAACGGTGAACTCCCTAGGTAGGTAGATGGGCCTGCATTTAACAGTCAGATATTCAATGTCCGGTGAACAGTGACGGTCTATTATCACTGTGTTGGTACACCAGCTGTTGTTCACATACATACAGAGCCCCCCTCCTTTGCGCTTACCGGAGTCCACTGTTCGGTCATGTCGCTGTGTGGTATAGCCTGCTAGCTCAATAGCAGAGTCTGGAATGGATTGATGTAGCCAGGATTCAGTGATAAGAAGGATGCATGAGTCTTTGATGAAGTTATTTGCTGCTATTTGCAATCTCAATTCGTCCAACTTGTTCGCGAGGGATCTGGCATTTGTGATGAATAGGCTGGGGAGCGGTGGTTTGAGTGGCTGCCTCCGTAGCCTGGCTAGCGCGCCGGCCCTGCAGCCTCGCCGTCTCCTTCTCTCTCGACGCCGCCTGCGCCTCCACCCCGAAGGGATAACAATCCATGGGGAGCCCGGACTCCTCGCTATTTCCACCGGTATCTTGTGTAAGCGGACAAATTTGCTAGTCACGCTCTCGCGGTAGCTTACTCCAATCTTGAGGAGATCATGTCGGCTATAGATGTTATTCGCTTGGCTGGTAGAACACAAAAACAAACATAAGGCGTACAAAATTATCCAAACATAGCATCGATCGGTAGAACACTGAGCTGCTGCAACTACGTGCGCCGCCATCTTGAAAGCCTGTTAACCACCTCAAATGAATGGCTTGTTGTCAGGCCTTTGCCAAACTTGATGCCATGCTGAAGAGCTAATTCAGGCATTTGATCCAGCTGTGTTTGAGCACGTCACACATGCTCCTGCTACTCCCCCTCTTTTAGTGGAACTAGATTCAGTGATTCAAATCGTTGGTACTCTCTGGTCTTCATGTGGTTTCACAAGTCTCAACAGACAACATAAACGCCCCCAAATAAAGTGGAGCAATAAGTACAGCGTGTTGGCTGGCCATAGTTCTGGACACTGAGTTGCCCAGAGTGTAATTTATTTTCTCAGCGTTTCTCAAATGTTCTTAAATACAGCTTCATCTTTGAACTAAAAACCAGCTTGAAACCATGGCTCTCACTCGAACCCCGAAACAACCTCCAAAGAAAGGAAGTCAAGCGCTCATCTGCCCCGGTGTCCTAATGGATAAGGCACTGGCCTCCTAAGCCAGGGATTGTGGGTTCGAGTCCCATCTGGGGTGCTGTCCAGCAGAGTGGCGCAGCGGAAGCGTGCTGGGCCCATAACCCAGAGGTCGATGGATCGAAACCATCCTCTGCTATGTGTTTTGGATGGCCCGATTCTCTGAACTGTGTCCAAAAACAGACGACACTCAGGTCCTGGGCCCTGTTTCAGGAAGCCGGTTTAGAAAACTCAGAGTGAAAAACGATACGCAGGGTTGAGTAACCCCGAACTGTCCAACTCGGAATATTCGGTTTCAGAAAGGCTGATAACAATTAGTTCAGTCAACGCGGAGTTGCTTTAACCCCAAGTGAAGCGCGCGGACGAGGATACATAAAGCCCTGATAAGCGGAGCACAGATTAAGCGAGTCACCATGGAGACGGAGGGAAAGAAGGCGTGATCAATGTATTTTACAGCGCTTGAGGCCGAAATTCTGATGGCAGTATATGCCGATAACACGCAAATTCCGCGGAAAAAAGTAACACAGCCACAGCTGCGAAAGACAGGGAGCATGTATGGCAAAACATAGCCGACAGAGTCAATGCGTGAGTGTTAATATAAACATTGATCTAGGGATTTCCACCCATTTAACACGTTATTTTATCATATGTTATTTTATTTGTTATTTTATACATTTTATTTTGTGATGTGATGTGAGCGCAGGTGCAACCCAACAGGCCCCAAACGTTCCTGGCAGCAAGTAAAAATGAAATATAAAAATATAGTCCAAACAGGTGAGGTGTAATTGTATTATGAGCCATAGTGCTTGGTCTGTTTGTCCCATGTAAATCAATTGCAGTTAGAGGCTACATTAATTTTCTTTCTGTAAGCACTTATTGAAATTATCTGAGCACATTACAAGTACATATTTGCTTACTCTGTATGCTCAAATGTGGCCCGTTATAGCCAACAGAAAAAAAGCGGAGGCCCGAAAAACAGGTGGGGGTCCTCCACCACCACCACTCACAGAGGCTGAGCAGTTGGCCCTCAGCCAAAACAGTGGGCGCCCTGTGGCCGAAGGCATCTCTGCGGGGACATCCTCTGAGTCAATAACCCCGCAAGACACAAGTGCCTACATAGGGGGTAAATTCAAAATAATACATGATGTGCATACATCCTTTCTCCACAGTCACCTTTGCAGTGCTACTCATTCATTTGATAAACTCTTTACCATAATGGATTATTTTGTAGTGAAGTTATGTTCCGACTGATTTTGCCTTCCCTCAGGCTTGGTTGTCTTTGAGAGCATAATGACAATGAAGTGTAAGGTGATTGGTATGTTTGTTAATTGCCATTTGGTCCCTTGTAAGTTATAAGTGACCTGTATAAACCTCATATTCTATCAGTTGATGGTGGTGGTGTACTGCATCTGGTGCAGCCTCCTGTTGAGCCAGACCAACATGCAGTTGTGAGTAATACTCCACAGATTATATGAGTTTACAGTAGAACAGCAATGTTGTTTATTTCTTTACTACAGGAAAATAATGAAGAAACATTGACAGCTGTTACAGAGGAGGAAGCAACAGAGACACTTTATGAGGTGTACATCTTTTAATACTTTGTGTACAGGAAACACAGGTGACCAATAAAGCCAGTTGAACAAAAAATCTGTTTATTCTTCTTTCAACATGTTGAGGTGATGGGTCAAAAGAAATGATTGTGACATATGGTGTCTCTGACTGCACTTCCATCTTGTATGTCCGTGGGAGGGTCAGGATGTTCATGGTTTGGATCACTGCTGATGTTTGGTTCAGAAGGACAGTGTTCTCCTCTAATTGTGGCAATGTTGTGAAGAATCACACATGCCACAATAATGTCACATGCCCTTTCTGGGGTGACCCTGAGTCTTTGCAGGCACTGGAACCGGGCCTTAAGCATTCCGATAGTCATTTCAATTCTGGCTCTTGTCCTGCAATTAGCCAGATTATATCGCTGCTGTGGGCCCGGTTCAGGGTCAGGGTAAGGGGTAAGCAAATAGGGTAAACATGGATACCCCCTATCACCAAGCAAGTAGCCAGTGAACTCTCCTAAGACAGAAGGATACACTTCAGTTCAAATGTCCCTGAAGCAATTGGTCTTTATATATTTTAAAGTATTCTCAACTCACCATGTCCAAATTTTGTGCTCAGTGTACATTCACGGAATATTTGTGAGTCATGGACAGAGCCTGGCCACTTGGCTTCCACATTTGTGATAATGTTGGCAGCATCACATATGATCTTCACAGTGCAGAGAACACAAATTAGCATCCATTACTATAATGAAATAATTTGTTAGTTTGAAATGCTACAGGGAACTATGTACCTGTACATTAATGCTGTGGAAAGACTTCCTATTCACATAGTCTCCTTCATTTACTAAAGGAGCAATGACTGGAATGTGAGTGCCATCTATACAGCCAATCACGCCTGGGAACCCTGAAAATAAATGTAAAATTTAAGTAGTAGTTCAAGTATCACCACACCATAAATTAAGTTTTGGTCATCCTGATACCTGCAATTTTGTGGCATCCCTCTTTGATAAATCTTGTGGGTCTATGACCGGGGAACACCACAAACGTGTACAGGAGACGTTTCAGTGCAACTGTAACATTCCTGACTGCCCGACAGACGGTAGCCTTGGAAACGTGCTCAGCATCACCAATATTATACAGAAAGCTCCCGTTTGCAAAAAAACGAAGCGCAATACAAATAATATGTACAGAACTGAGAGCATGTCCGCGATGTGTCACATGCGTAATATATGGCCTGAGGATGTTATTCAAATAACTTATAGATTGTGCTGAGAAACGGTAACGTTCGCACAGGAAATCATCAGGAAATGATAAAATGTCCAAACGCGCTCTGATCACTCTCTCCCGGCGGAGAGCTCTGCGGAGAATTTGGGCTTCACGATCTACTGGCTCTTCAAGGAAGGGACACGCCATGTCCGACACTTCCTACTGTCAGGTTTCCGACAAAGGGGCGGAGACAGTCAGGGTTAGTTGTAGTAAACCTGCTAGGGGGCAGGTTAGCTTCACGGCGTGTGTCGTCATAGTGACTCACTCAGGCTTCAGCTGAACTCGCTTTGTGAAACCGAAAACCCAGAGTTTTCGTTAACTCAGGGTATACTTACTCAGTTTTTCCACTAAACCGGCTTCCTGAAACAGGGCCCTGTTCCCCAAAAATGCAGACAAGTAACCCTGTAGTACAGGCACCGAGTGAGTCAGTCATGTACCATAACTGCCCCCGATCACCAAAGGCGACTCCTTATGTGTACATAGAGCCTAGCACAGGGACTCCAACTCCAGTCCTGGAGAACTACTTTTTTTCTTTAGCTTTTAGACGCATCCTTGTTCTGACACACCTGAATCAAATGAATGGCTTGTTGTCAGGCCTTTGTCAAACTTGATGCCATGCTGAAGAGCTAATTCAGGCATTTGATCCAGCTGTGTTTGAGCACGTCACACATGCTCCTGCTACTCCCCCTCTTTTAGTGGAACTAGATTCAGTGATTCAAATCGTTGGTACTCTCTGGTCTTCATGTGTTTTCACAAGTCTCAACAGACAACATAAACGCCCCCAAATAAAGTGGAGCAATAAGTACAGCGTGTTGGCTGGCCAGCGTTCTGGACACTGAGTTGCCCAGAGTGTAATTTATTTTCTCAGCGTTTCTCAAATGTTCTTAAATACAGCTTCATCTTTGAACTAAAAACCAGCTTGAAACCATGGCTCTCACTCGAACCCCGAAACAACCTCCAAAGAAAGGAAGTCAAGGAATCATCTGCCCCGGTGGCCTAATGGATAAGGCACTGGCCTCCTAAGCCAGGGATTGTGGGTTCGAGTCCCATCTGGGGTGCTGTCCAGCAGAGTGGCGCAGCGGAAGCGTGCTGGGCCCATAACCCAGAGGTCGATGGATCGAAACCATCCTCTGCTATGTGTTTTGGATGGCCCGATTCTCTGAACTGTGTCCAAAAACAGACGACAGTCAGGTCCTTTTCCCCAAAAACGCAGACAAGTTACCCTGTAGTACAGGCACCGAGTGAGTCAGTCATGTATGATAACTGCGCCCGATCACCAAAGGCGACTCCTTATGTGTACATAGAGCCTAGCAACAGGGACTCCAACGCCAGTCCTGGAGAACTACTTTTTTTCTTTAGCTTTTAGATGCATCCTTGTTCTGACACACCTGAATCAAATGAATGGCTTGTTGTCAGGCCTTTGCCAAACTTGATGCCATGCTGAAGAGCTAATTCAAGCATTTGATCCAGCTGTGTTTGAGCACGTCACACATTCTTCTGCTACTCCCCCTCTTTTAGTGGAACTAAAAGTAATTAAAAGAACAGAACTGTAGATAAATAAACATACCTTTATCCTGTCAGCTAGATACTTGTCATGCTTAATGGCAAAAATGTTGCGTTTTTCATTTCTCAAATGGTAATGGTGTTATATGTTTGATGGACATGAGCTTTATGAATTTCAAACTAAAGTATTAATTAAATTACTAAAAAAAATAAATAAAAAAGAAACCAATGCTCCTCTTGCATTCTTGTTAATAACTGCAATATATTAATCACTTTCTACTAAACTGGCCCTTTTGATTACTGCACTAACAAACATTTCCAGTCCCCGTACCTTAATACTAAACCTAAAACCAATCAATGACATGAGCCTGATGTTAACAGGTAGATTACCTCAGTTGATGGATCTGATTGGTGCAACATCTACCGAGTCAATAGTGCCTGTTAAAAAAAAAACCAAAAAAAAAAAAGTCTGGTATAAGATAGAGCTGGGCGATAGAACGATAACGATATGTATCGCGATATAACTTTTACTCGATAGAGAAATTAAGCTATCGCGATAGACCTCGCCGCTCTTGTCCTCTTAAAAAAAAAAAAAAAAAAAAAAGGTCAGCCGATCCAAATTCAGTAGCGCAGAGCTGAACCAATCACAGCCGCAGCGTCACGTCGCGTGACTTGTTACGTACAGCACAAGTGCCAAGCCGCACGTGTGTTTGTTTGGGAAGCAGCCAGCGGGTAATGGAGCCAGCGCATAATGGAGGAAATGAGTGTGCCGACTAGAAAAATCAACCGAGCGTGACCGAAGAGAAAACAGATGATGGTTCCAATGCCGGAGAGATTGTCGAACGGAAGAGCCAAAGAGGTTCCGTAGTGTGAAGGTATTTCGGCTATTTCAAGTCTGACAAAAAACAGAGTAGCGTGCACTGTAAATTGTGCTGAAAGCAAGTCTGGAAATACAATAAACTGGTGCATGCGTCACACTGTGCGCCGCGTTATTGTTTCGGTGAAATGAATTTCTACAATACTGTTACTGTTAATTCTACTCTCTGCAGTGTTTAAATGCTTACACATACACACAGTTACTGTCCCTCCACACATACGACTCAGTTCTGCTTCTATGCCGCAGCTTTGTTTACTTTTTCCCACCGAGGCTTCTAGACTTCTGATTGGCCAACATTTCTGCACGGTTAGGAATCTAGCGCCACCTGCTGCTTTGGCATGTTCATAGCAGCGTTTTCCTTCATTTCTGCCTTTATGTGTGGACGGGATTATTTTTAAAACGAAAAATCTCAGTTTTCAAAAATACCCGTGTACGTGTGGACGTAGCCTCAGTCTCTGACTGGAAGCGCTAATTCGTCATTCGGCTTTTGTCAGACTAAAGTAACTGTTAAAACTGTTTGAAAAGCTAAGCTATGCAACAAGGAGAGATTGAGAATTTCCTTTTAGTTCTCAGTTTATTTGATATTGACAAAAGTTAGTCAGTTTTGTCTGTTCTTCTGTAAAACAAACTAAGATTTATTTTTAGAATTTATATTTTGTTTCTAAGTGGAATTGACAATTTAGTCTGTTTCGTTTGTTCTATTTTGAAACTTAAACGCTTTAGCGGCTGCCTTTTGTGTAGTTTGCAATATTTGCCTTTATTTATCTGAAAAAGTCTCATGTTCCTTAAGTACATCTACCCTGTTGAACTTATTATGGGAAATAAATATTTAAAAACAAGCTGCTGATTATTTCACATTTTACTTGTGAGCAACGGCACATTTAAATCTTACAAATATAGTTATTTGGCTTATATCGTGATAGATATCGTTATCGCCTGAAATGAAAAAAACATATCGTGATATGAAAAAATCTCATATCGCCCAGCTCTAGTATAAGACCATGACACCTGAAAGAACATATTTACATAACATGCAGTTACGGCGTGACGCAGGTGCTCATGATGCAGGTAGGCAGCAGATTGTGCATTTTGGAATGTTAGTTTATTTAAGCTTATTCACTTAAATAAGGGTAAAATGCTTGCCTTTTTCCAAAGGGTAGAATCACCTATTTATTTATTTTTGATTAAAGATTTTTTAAAAATTGTCATTTGACAAATAACACAGTTTAACAGGTACTTGGAGGTTCTTATTTCTGCTTGAATGTACTTACATCTGATTATTGTTTATTAACTTCTCATTTAAATATCACAGAATCAAGGTTAACATGGGAATAACATTTTCCAATCCTCAGTGTCAACGTTCAAATAGTCTTCCGTATGATGCAGTTAGTATGTAGGCCTATTTACAAAGAGTAGTTATGTAGCATGTGAAAAGGATGACAACATGTCAGTTTAGTCAGTTAAATTCTCTATATTTACCAGGCAGTGAGCTTTGCATTGAGCTTAAATAGACTGTGATACAAATGCACTTGTATATTTTTTGCAGCATGTATACAGTAATGGACTGGTATGAGAACACTGGAAATGTAAAAGATGGTGTGAAATTTGTAAAATTTCTCCTGTGTGATTTATTTCAGTGCTGCTGCACTTTGATCATGAGTCAACATTGCAGTGTTTGCTTTTGCTTTAACACAAAATAGAAGTTGAACTCAATGCACAGATTCCCACTGATTATTCTCTAAATCAGAGACATCTGTTGTGTTGCAATAGAAATTGTTGTGCATTGTGTTTGTGATGAAATGGATAAAATGATGTTAATGCAAGTGCAACTCTGCTTAATTTTCTTTTTTATAAGGGTTGGCTTTTCCCCTCAGTTCAATGAGATGTCTTTAAGCAGAGTCATGCTGGGAGGCTTAGGTGAAGGGCCAATCATGTGGTCTCCTGACATGACAGCCTTATAGTGGATTTAAAGTGTCCAGTAGTGTCTGAGCCATCTATCTAGCATCTCATTTTTCAATCCATAAATGTCTTAGATTGCACTTGAGAGGTACCAAAAACTTGTATTTTAAAGCAGTTTTCTGTGTAAAGAAGAAGCCAATTCACCCAGGATTAAACATTGACTCACATATTTGCTTTTGGAAAGTTGTTGACTCTTTTCTGACATGGCCACAATCTGAATGCACAACGTGACTAACAATAGGACTACAAATTAATTCTGTGGTTGTTGGTTTTCACTACAATGTTAAGATTGTAGTTAAAAAAGTACAAAATACACCAGGTCAGGGTCCAAGGCTTTTAGTCAAACTCATATAAATAAAACTTTGCTTTTAGGGTCTTACCCTGTAAATAATTTCTGTTAGCTTACTGGGGTCAGACAGGGGCTTTTCATAGGATTAAACAGTGGCTGGCTTTAGGAACTGTAAAGCTAAGTAAAAATTCATGTTGTTTCTCAGCTGAGGACTTAAAAGACTAGCAGAAACAGGGTTGTCATACTTACAAGTGTATTTGAGGTCTTGTGAAGTCTTTGTTCTTGAGCCACTAATACAGTCACAACAGCAACATGAATATGCAACATGAAGCACCAAGGAATTTAACATAAATGTGGCATGTCAACAAACCAAATGCAAAATGCAGCTTAATATAATGTGGTTAATACTTATTAAATACTTGATGAGTTCACTTTATCTGAGAAAATCTATATCCCAAGAAAGAACAACAAGACAAGTTCCAACAAGAATCTCATGACAGTTGGAAAACAGTTGGTATTTCCCCACATTCTGCAATGTATAAGCTGTGTACTGAACAATGCCCAGCAATGTGGCTTAATGTGTGGCCCCAGTGATCTAATGGACAAAGTAAGCCAGGGATTGTGGGTTTGTGGTTATTTGCAGTAGCATTAAAAGTAGAAGTGGTCCATGGATAGTATATATATATATATATATATATATATATATATATATATATATATATATATATATATATTAGGGGTGCAATGATATTCGTATCGATATTGAACCGTTCGATACAGTGCTTTCGGTTCGGTACGCATATGTATCGAACAATACAACATTTGTAATTTATTTTATCAACTTTCCTTCTGACGATGCTGTCTGTGTGGAGCGCTCAGTGAATCTGCGTTCGACTACTCCGCCTAGGCTGCACTGTCGAGCGCAGATCCACTGAGTGCTCCACACAGACAGCATAGTCAGAAGGAAGAGCGCAGGGCACCTCCCCCACCCTCATTCAGATCTGGCGTTTGGAATTATTTTGGTTTTCATGTGACGTATGACCCTGAAGGTAAGCGAGTCATGGACTAAAGTAAAACAGTATGTTGGATGTGCCACGCAATGCTCAATTACATGGGTGGGAACTAGTGTGTTAGCGCAGTTAGCTCGTTAACGTGTTGGCCGTCTAGCCCCATGCACGGGGCGATCGGCGGTAGCTCGTTAACGGAGATTTGCCGTGTTGTGGTGTTAAGGTCATTTCAACGAGATTAACCTGAAAGCACTAGTGGGAACACGACGAATATGACTGCACATTTACGCCGACATCATCCTAGTGCAAAGACAAAAACAACAAGCATGCTACTAACTTTAGCCGAGTCATTTAGACAGCTGTTAGCACATGATTCTCCTTATGCTGCTGAGAATATAGCCCAGAAGAAGCGGATAGTATAGCTTTTATTTTGGAAAGAGCCATTTCTCTGTAATAAACTCTCTTTTCCAAAGATGAGTGATTCCTCAATCAGATACAGGGCTTGCAATATCGCTAGCCTGACATCCTGGGGCTAGCGATTTTTTCAGTCGGGCTACCAAAATCTATCTCTTCCCTGCCCGTCGGGCTATTGTAAGAAGGAAAAATATATGTCAATGCTTTTGCATTCTTTCAGAAATGTAGCTGGGTAATTATGTCATTGGCATCGGTGAGCCACTGTCAATATGTGACATATTGAAATCGCGTTTGAATTTGCGCTTGTTTTTTTGCTTTCACTTTGCAATCGTGCGAACTGTGTATAGAGAGCGACAGCACTGATCTGTGAGTGATGATAATTTGTGCACCAATTCCTCTGACATCGTCTTATTAATCGTTAGCTTACTATGCAAACATGACAAGTGAAATCTCCCGCAGCTTAAACATGTGAGAGGTTGATCGCGCAGAGAATCGCTGAGCTTATGTGAGTGAGTGTGTAAAAGCATTTCAGTTCTGCTGAGCCAAATAAGACAGGTCAGGGTGAAGAAGTGACAGCCAAAGAAAAGCTTACCACAAAACGGAGAAGTTATGACAAATCAGACTATAAAGCAAAAAGAAAGTGCAGCTTTATGGTTTCATGGACAAAATAATTTCTGTGGCTGCAATATGACGAGCTAAATAACCAGGGCTGCACATAAGTGGTCCGCAGGTGCGCATTCGCTGTCAAAATAAAAAACACGCACAAGGGTTAGGGTTAAATTTAAAAACTGTACTTTTGAGTTAAAATATATATTTATAATTTTAATAAATGACAAATTAAAAATGCATGAACATTTTTTTGTATCGAAAAAATATCGAACCGTGACACCAAAGTATCGAACCGAACCGAACCGTGAATTTTGTGTATCGTTGCACCCCTAATATATATATATATATATATATATATATATATATATATATATATATAACTGATATGTGCAAAGCACTTTTTAGGGGCTTTTAAATGTGTGGTGACGCTTATATGTAGAGCTTTGTGTCATCTGAATAATTTAGGTCAGAGTTGCTGTGATGTTCCAGTTCTGATGCTCACAGACGTCAAATAGCAGAAGCCTGATAGAATTACCTTACACTACGGTTTCTGGATCTTATCCTTCTGTCTTACTACATATCTTAATAATAGCATTCTGTAAAGACGGCCTTTATTCTTAAAATAGGACCTAAGATATTGTAATTTTAAGATAAATTGTAATAATTATTTTCCCTACATTTCCAAAAATAAAAAAAATGCTGAATTGATATGCTCTTCTGTTGTCCTTCCAGGAGAATGACCATGACATTGAGAAACAAGGCTTTGAAAACCTGGCCTACGAGTATGGGAGCCAAACTGAGCTCTGCCCTCCACCTAAAGCTGCCTCAAGAGCAGAGGAGGAGCCAGACATTTGAAACACCCGGGGCTTAGCCCTAAAGGGTAGTATGCATGTGGGATTTTTTTTTTTTTTTGAGGGGGGGGGTAGAAATGACTGAAAGATTAATAGGCTCTGTTTTGAGTTTTGTTCAAAAAAGAATGACTTCATATAGGGAAATATATATATCACACATGCAGGACACCTTAAACTAGTTTTTTAATTGAGCAGCAAGACAGAACGAAGTCGGGGCTGTATCAAGACACAGGGACTAAACCCCAATTCAACCAGACCCAGAACTGATCCAGAATTAAAACAGGACTACAACAGTTCAAAAGCAGGATTACTGAGGACTTAACCAAGACATAACCACAATCAGAACTAGATGATAGTAGCACTAAAAATCATCATAGACCTGCACTACACTTATTTATTTAATTCTACCAAAGTACAATATTTAGACTGAGAAAAGTTTATATAATTATTTAGCCTTGTTGTGCAAACAAGCCTGCAGAACTTAATAAATATAGAATTTGAAAAATAGCAAACCTAAAAAGAAACACTAGGTACAAGATACATGAGTACCTATGATACAGTGATACTTTTAGTAAGCAACCATTTGACTAACATGTGTGTCTCACCTGCTCTTGTTCATCTCTGTTCTGTCCTCATTCTCCATCTCAATCTCTGCTCCTCTCTCTCCCTCTTTGTGCTGACAATCATCAAATATACAGTTGAAACCAGATATTTACAAACTCTTCAGATCAAAACACAAACACTTTTTTAATTGTAACATCAAATCAGACTAAATGTTTATTTTTTTAGATTGATAAATATAAAAACATATTTGTTAACTTTAAGAGTAAAGAGAGAAACTATCTGTATTTCTTAATAGCAAATGGCACCAAATTGTATTCAAACTGAGCCACACTTATGGAGCTCCACGATTCTTTTCCTGGTGTTTTGGTTGACATCTCTTGATTTTCCCATGTCACAGAAACAGGCTCTGTGTTTTGCCTTATATGCATCCACAGCTGTGCCACCAGTTTACTCACATGGACTCTACTAACCTATCAGAAGCTTCTTCAGCTCAGAATGGAATCGTCTGGAGTTTTCTTATTAATTAACAATAAACTTAGTGTACATGTACTCCTTAATATGATGAAAGTGATAATAAATAGACAGTTCTGTCTCTCTTTATTCTGACATTTAACTAATTCAAAATATATTTCAATATTTATCTAAAACAAAAGTTTACTCTAAATTGATGTTGTACAGTAAAAATGCTTTATGTTTTCTCCCTAAAGTGTAAATATCTGGTTACAAATGTGAATATCCTGCTGTGTACTGAAATCCCTCTTGTTTTGCATAGAAATATACTGAACAACATACAAAGCATAATATATAAAATAACATTTACCCGAGTTTTTTCTTTGAAAGAACCCTCTAATGTCCATTCTTATATTTCAGTACATAACTGAAACCGAATTAGTCGGGGAGGGTAAGAACTGAAAATATGAAATAAACACACGTAAGCTAAGACTCTCTAAAAAATAGCATTTGTTCGGCTTTTCATTTCGCCATTTGTTGATTCACTTGAAGAGCAAGTAAAATAATATTGGTCAAGTGATCAGTTTCATATCAATCTTTCGTGATGCACCGTCATATTTACATTATTTGTACGGTACGAATGATTTGCTTTGGTACCTGCTCAAACTTAAGCTCTCCTTAGTATGGCTGTCTCCGTCTCTCCAACAGCGCACTCACGGGCAGCAGCTCCCCCCGCCCCCTCGCTCAGTCGCTTAGTGCCTGAGCTTGGATCATACCAATATCAGGGGGGGATTCACGTACAGTCGTAAATTCCCACAGTGTGCACTATGTGCTTCGAATATTGTGTGTACTTTTTGTTTTATACAGTTGTCAGCCAGGCATCTAACTATGAAAAAATTACACTCCAAAATACCCCGGGCTTCTGACAAAACAACCCGGGCTTAAGCCCCGTAAGCCACCCCCACGCTCCGCCCCTGCTCAAGAGCATCTTTTAAACTTCAGCGGATCACCTCTGAGCATGAGGTCCACATCATCCAAACCAGAATCTGCAGCCTGAATGGAATAATTGCTGTCACATAGAGCTGGGCGATATGAGATTTTTTCATATCACGATATGTTTTTTTCATTTCAGGCGATAACGATATCTATCACGATATAAGCCAAATAACTATATTTGTAAGATTTAAATGTGCCGTTGCTCACAAGTAAAATGTGAAATAATCAGCAGCTTGTTTTTAAATATTTATTTCCCATAATAAGTTCAACAGGGTAGATGTACTTAAGGAACATGAGACTTTTTCAGATAAATAAAGGCAAATATTGCAAACTACACAAAAGGCAGCCGCTAAAGCGTTTAAGTTTCAAAATAGAACAAACGAAACAGACTAAATTGTCAATTCCACTTAGAAACAAAATATAAATTCTAAAAATAAATCTTAGTTTGTTTTACAGAAGAACAGACAAAACTGACTAACTTTTGTCAATATCAAATAAACTGAGAACTAAAAGGAAATTCTCAATCTCTCCTTGTTGCATAGCTTAGCTTTTCAAACAGTTTTAACAGTTACTTTAGTCTGACAAAAGCCGAATGACGAATTAGCGCTTCCAGTCAGAGACTGAGGCTACGTCCACACGTACACGGGTATTTTTGAAAACTGAGATTTTCCGTTTTAAAAATAATCCCGTCCACACATAAAGGCAGAAATGAAGGAAAACGCTGCTATGAACATGCCAAAGCAGCAGGTGGCGCTAGATTCCTAACCGTGCAGAAATGTTGGCCAATCAGAAGTCTAGAAGCCTCGGTGGGAAAAAGTAAACAAAGCTGCGGCATAGAAGCAGAACTGAGTCGTATGTGTGGAGGGACAGTAACTGTGTGTATGTGTAAGCATTTAAACACTGCAGAGAGTAGAATTAACAGTAACAGTATTGTAGAAATTCATTTCACCGAAACAATAACGCGGCGCACAGTGTGACGCATGCACCAGTTTATTGTATTTCCAGACTTGCTTTCAGCACAATTTACAGTGCACGCTACTCTGTTTTTTGTCAGACTTGAAATAGCCGAAATACCTTCACACTACGGAACCTCTTTGGCTCTTCCGTTCGACAATCTCTCCGGCATTGGAACCATCATCTGTTTTCTCTTCGGTCACGCTCGGTTGATTTTTCTAGTCGGCACACTCATTTCCTCCATTATGCGCTGGCTCCATTACCCGCTGGCTGCTTCCCAAACAAACACACGTGCGGCTTGGCACTTGTGCTGTACGTAACAAGTCACGCGACGTGACGCTGCGGCTGTGATTGGTTCAGCTCTGCGCTACTGAATTTGGATCGGCTGACCTTTTTTTTTTTTTTTTTTTTAAGAGGACAAGAGCGGCGAGGTCTATCGCGATAGCTTAATTTCTCTATCGAGTAAAAGTTATATCGCGATACATATCGTTATCGTTCTATCGCCCAGCTCTACTGTCACATGGTCTGTACCCAACAGTTTGGCCAAGGTGGACTATGATGCTTCAGTTATTCCAACCAAAGAGATCGCCCTGGAACTACAGACCTTGGGATACAGCGTGGAGTCTGTGGTGCAGATCAGGGTGGATGGTATGCACTGCCAGTCCTGTGTGCAGTCCATTCAGGGACAGATCGGGGAGCTGCAGGGGGTTTCACATATTCAGGTGTCTCTTCAGGACAAAGCAGCGCTGATTGTTTTTCAGCCTCTTCTAGTCACACATGAAGAGCTGAGAGACAAAATTGAGGACATGGGCTTTGATACTGCTTTGTTATCTGAGGACCCATCAGTAGAAGATTTAAGTTTCTGGCAGAAAAAGGAGGTGGATGCCTCCACCCAGACTGTAACCATTTTGATTGGAGGGATGACTTGCAGCTCTTGTGTGCAGACAATAGAAGGGAGGATCTCTCAGATGACTGGAGTGCGGTTCATAGCGGTGTCCCTGGAGGCGGAAAAGGGAACAATAACCTTTGATCCCTATTTGACAGAGCCAGAGCAGCTCAGGGCAGCTATTGAGGACATGGGCTTTGACGCCTCACTTAAAGGTAGGTAACAAAAATAAATGTTTGCTTAATGAAGCTTTTAAAAAATATATTATTTTAGGATTATTTCAGTTTTCTTTTTCAGTGTGTCAAATCTTAATAAATAGTGAGGGTGACAACTGACTGAACATCCAGGGAACAGTTAGCATTTGTTTTTGCCATCCTGTTTTTCTTTAACATCTTACTTGAGCTCCGCAGCACTTGGTCCAGATCACAACCTAAAGATCCCAAAACTTCTCCAACATAAAGGGACACAAACACTCAGGAACTAGATACCTTACCCATTAGTTCACATGGTAGCAGGTGTTAGCTTGACTCCAGCTGATCAGGCTTGGACAAGAAGTTGTGCATTTTAATTTATTTTGGGTAGAATTTGGCACAGGTTGGTGCATTTTTTCCCTATCCCTATCTTTCCATTTCTGAGTTTGTACATCATTTCCCCAAATCCTCTCATCTGGTCTCAGTGCCTCTCACCAGAGATGCAAGAACAATAGCACAGCTGGATCATCTGACCAATTTTTAATTTGTTATGGCCCACTGCTGTATTGGCTGATCTCAGGTGTCAGGGCAAGACAGAAACAAGAGGTAAAAAGTAAAAAAGTAAAGTCTACATTTTATGCAATATAATAATAATAATAATAATAATAATAATAATAATAATAATAATTATTATTATTATTATTATTATTATTATTATTATTAAAGGCATACACAGACCAATGGGATGAACATGAAAAACAACTCTCATGCCTCAGTGGCACCTCATCTCTTCATCTGGTATTTCTGTCAGGCAAGGAGTGAGTTGGGAACTCAAGTATCTTTGAACTAGTTTTTACACCCGAGGTATAAAAGCACTCATTGTTTGATGTCCTTGGAGGGGTTTGCTTTCATTTAGGAAATGTCTGCCATTAACCGTAAAATCGTGTACATGCTATCTAAAGGGTTTCTTAGAAGAGGTATGTTGTTTAGAGTAAACCAGAAACTCAACGGTTACTCTGGGAACCAGACAACTGTACTCCTCAGTGAAACTCTGAGAGCCCTTATCCTTACCAGGGCTTTAATTGCAGAAACAGCCTGCCAAGATGAGGGATTAATGCAGGCAGATTATGAACAAATTCTTTAATTTCTCTTTATCTTGCTCAGCTCTCAGTGTCAGGTTTTATTGGCCTCTATTGGCCTCTTATTGGGATAGAAGTTATATATCATGTGGTTGTATATCATATGCCAGTGAGCTGTAAAAAAGTCTATCCAAATTTCTCAAACTAAGCAAATGCTTGGTTATTTTCTCTTCTGCATTATCTGTTTAGCAGAAGGTGTGGGAGAAGATTGTGGACTTAAAGTAAAAAAAATAAAATAAATCCAGCTTGCTTTAGAAATGCCATTCATGCTCGTTTCCAATTCTGTGCTTTGAAGCTATATGAGAATTAAACAATCAAAAATCATTCCTGTTTACTTTGTGCGCCTTATATTTCCAGTACAACAGGGAATCATGCCACCTGCAGATGTTCTCTGACGACCGAGTTGTTAGTTCCTACCATGTTATCCAATCCATTAATCCATTTGTTTCACTGTGAAGGCATACAATGTTTTAAAGAGTTCAAGCAAACAAGTAACTTATGTTCCTATTGCTTTAAAGTTTGGAGATGACCCATGGAAAATAAGGCTTTTTCCTAATTTGTGTGAACCTGACCGTTGACCTTGAAGCATTACATACTAAAGTTTTATATCTTTACCCTTGTCTTCTATAAGTTGTGAAAGTTTGACATTTTAAGATATATTCATGCATGCGTGATTTTGCAAAACTTTATGGCGTCACTGTGATGCCTCTCCAGGCCTTTTCACAGGATATATTACTTGATATTATTCCTTGAAGTGTTTTTTCCAAGGTCAACTTTGACCTTAAACAATAAATGTCAATGTTAAATACTTAGCCAACCTAGGTACTCATGTCCCACAGGGCCTAGTGTATTGCTGTGAAATCTGAAAAATTATGGGTGATATAAAGATTTTACTAACTTTCACATCTGGTATGACCTTGACTTTGACCGATTTTCTTGAAAATTTAATCACCTTGAGCTGTTATTGGTATCTATTGGTTATTGCTATCTACCATCACACAAAATTCGAAAACTCTGGTTGCCACACTGCTAACAAACAGACAAAAAAATGAATGAAAGAGATTATATCCTCCCTCCCTTCAGGAAGAGAATAGGATGAGTTTTTAAAATTTCTAGTTGGACTATGGTGATTGAAGATTCTAAGTTGAGCCTCATAAATCTGTAGAGCTACAAACTTATATGGCGCCTCCATATTTTTTTGTCCTTTCAGAACCTATAAAGAGTGTTCAGAGTCATGAAAAGTCCCAGCCTGTAAGCTTTGGACTTTCTGACATGTCGACAAACAGGCCTGTAGTCAGCAATGGGACGGGTTCACAGGCACCATCTGCAAGTTCGCCTGAGATAAAAGCACAGAAATGCTTCATCTGCGTTACGGGGATGACCTGTGCCTCCTGTGTGTCCAACATCGAGAGGAACCTGCTCAAACACAGAGGTGAGCGACTTCCAGGGATGAGGCATTTGAACTGAGATGAAGATTGTTGATAAAGTGTACTGTGTTTGTTAACCAGGAATCTTCTCAGTGTTGGTGTCGCTAATGGCCGGTAAGGCAGAGGTGAAGTATGATTCACATGTCCTGGATGCTACTGCAGTGACTGAGCTCATCAAAGACTTGGGCTTTGGTGCCAAAGTGATTGAGGATAATGCAGTAGCACATGGAAAGCTGGACCTCACTGTAAGTCTGCGGGACACCATATAATGCAGAATTTTGTGCAAATTCCACATCACATGTATTTCACATGCAGATAACAGGCATGACGTGCGCATCATGTGTCCACAACATCGAGTCCAAGCTCAACTTAACCAGAGGGATCCTCATGGCTTCGGTCGCACTGGCAACCAACAAAGCTCAGGTTGAGTTTGACCCAGAGGTGCTCGGACCTCGGGATATTATCAAGCTCATCCAGGTGTTTATCACAGGACTTTTAAAAGCTATCTTAAACCTACAATTTTTTACACATGCAATTTCACACCTTGGAGTTTCTCCTCATTTCAGGGTCTTGGATTTGAGGCCAGGCTGGCTACATGGCAGCGTCCCCAGCAAACCATGTGGAAGTCAACCTGACCGCGTAGCTACTCATGCAGCAAGGTGGTTCCCCTCTCTTCCTAATCTGTCTTGGGCGTGTGAGGGCTCAGAGAAGCACTTCCAGTTCATTAAATGCCTCTCACTTCATACCCCATCATTCAAAGTTGTTAAGAATACATCACACTAAGTGTGCATTTATGTCTCATAGTGATGCATTGTACATACTAGGAGTACACTGCTGCTGCTTAGTGTAGTCTAGACCGCGGTCAGCTCCTCGACTAGATGGATGAGGTCCCGATGATACTGAGATTTTTAATTTTGATCATTTAGAGACAAAAAACCTCCACGAGGCTTGCATATTTCTGGTTCATGCTCCAAGTCACGCACATATAAAATTAAAATAAATAAGATGTAATGTTAATGGAACACCTTGAAAACCCATCAAATGTCAATGAGAAAGAAATCATGCTGGAACAAGAAGATGTCACAGCGTTAGACAGAAATGAAAATGATCATCCTACATCCCAAAAATCAAAGTAAAAAAATTACTATTAAATTTTACTTGATAACTAAATCAAAACTAATGCACGAGGACAAAAACGATGGTTGACTGCACTGACACTTTGATTAGCAAATAAAAAACCAAAAACAATCATTTTCACTTAGTTATTGGATGTGTATATGATCTGTTTTAATAAGTTATTTATTTTCATATTGTGAAATAGCCTAAAAAACAGACTAAGCATTCTAACTTTGTGCTATTCAGTCAGTCCCATACATGAACATGGACACACACTTGATCTTGTTTTATCTCATGGTTCTTCTGTTTGTTTCTGTTTTTAACGTAGAGATTTGTGATGCTGTGTTTTCTGACCACAGTCCTGTGATGCTTCAAGTTCCTCTTGCCCGTACCTCAGTTAAACCGCGCTGCTGCTCGCCGCTGTCGTATTTTTGACCCGTCCACTGCTGAGCAGTTTTTAACAGTTTTTAAGCAGAACTGTAAAATCCCGGAGCTTTTGTGCAGCCAGACTGAGGAACTGAGCTCATGGTTTTATTCCACCTACCAGATTGCTTTGGACACTGTGGCTCCGTTAAGAACCAGGCAGCCTAAAACTAAATCTGACCCCTGGCTGAAGGCTGTCAGACGCAAGTGCTGTCGAGCTGAGCGTGAATGGAAACAAGCTACAAGTGTCATTCCAGATGCTAAAGGACTGTTGGCATCAATATCAAAAAACTGTAAAAGATACCAAAAGACAACACTTATCTGACATTATTTCATCAAACTGTCGCAACCTGCATGTTTTATTTAAAACCATTAACTCTGTTCTTAGTGCACCACATACTGACTGCAGCCTGTAAACGTTTTTTTAAACACTTTTTTATTGAGAAGGTCTCCTCCACCAGGGTTCAAATCTCTTGGTAGCCCTACTGAGACCCCCAATGTGTATTTAGATACCTTGACACAGTACGTTAAACCAGCTGTGACAAACCTGGAGGTCAAAGTGAACTCTGACCTGAAGCTTGTCAGCCAGATTAAGGCAGTGGTAAAATCAAGCTTCTTTCAGCTCAGGCAGCTGATAAAATAAAGACATTTATTTCACAGCAGCACTTTGAGACAGTTATCCACGCCTTTGTTAGCACTCGGCTGGATTACTGTAATGCACTTTATATAGGGATCAGTGCTTCATACGTTACTCGTTTACAGTGGCGTGTCCAGCGGAGTGGCCTTGGGGGGCAGAGGCCACCCCCCCAACCAGACTGGCCACCCCAGGTGCCACCCCGAAGCTAAAACAATAAAATTTAATGAAATATCAAATGTACGATTATGGCTTCACAGTGAAGCTCAGATGTCCGAGGGTAAGTGAATGCAGCACCGGCTTCTGCACTATGAGCATCATGTTAGCAAAGGTAGGAGAGCCAAGCACGAAAGACGGCACCACAGAAAACGTTTTTTCAGCGAAAGATTAACAAGTTAACATAGCTGGACTAGCCATCGGACATTTGCACAGTGGGCTGATGACTTTTTTTTTTTTTTGTAACGGCATGAACAATGAGAGGTGGTGGATTGGCCAGATGCTGGCCGATGTGTAAAAATAACTCAGTTGTTTGGTGGTGGCTATGGCAGGGCTTCCACAGAGGCAACAGATGGATGAGGGAAGGGGAGGCAGGAGGAGCAGAGACCTGAGGCGGCCGCCGGTTCGAGTATCAGGTGAACTGAACTTGAGGTAAGAAGTTATGACCTGCAGTCTATCTGGGTCAGATATAAACCAAGTTTAGGTGGAGTTTATTTTCGTTGTGCTGACTTTTTACAGTCAGTTACAATAACTCGTACTGCGTGAGCTAGCATGACGGAGTTTCTATACAGCTGTTCGGTTGCTATGATGTTACTGATAGTGAACTTTATTTTATTCATAAGGTTAGTTAGTAGAGTTGCCAACGGCTCCTTAAAAAGTGGAATGGTCCCTCATTCAGAGAAAATATTACGGGTTTCGTATTGAGCTGAGAAGAGACGCAGTTTGTCCCGTACTTTAGCTAGAATGGGAAAAGACACAAAGCTGGAGTTATTCTGTATTTACGCTGCACAGCTGCCTCTTCTCTTATCCCCCCCCCCTCCCTCCCTCCCTCGTCTGTTACTACTTTAATCATGAAACTGATCAATGATCAGCTGATCGTCTCTCTTGTTTATTTATCTCCCACTTTGCGCCAGAAACAGGAAACCAGCGGATGTCGCGCTAAACAACAGCAGCACGTTTAAGCTTGATCAGCTGTTGTTAGAATTTATTTAAGATTAATTTCTAGTATCAGCTGATGTTTGCTGGAGCCACAGCTGTAAAAAAGCTGCTGGTCATGATATCGGTTTGTATATGTGGTGAGAGGGAAACATGAAGATGAAACCAGGAGATGTCCTTACTGAATCATCAGAGCAGAACAGTGATGGAGAAACAGGTTTACCTTTTAGGTGACATGAATGAGTTGAAGGGAAGTTATGAACTGTTTCTGAGAGACAAATAACACCAGCATCCTTTTTTTATGTAGCTGACAGCTGGTAACTGTGCAGGGACGGGTCTAGCAAAGTGTTGCCAGGGGGGCCAGGTAGGGCATTAACAGGGAGAGGGGGTCACAAGGAAATACTTTTCTTTCTTATTCTCATTTCAAATATTTAGCTTTTATTAAATAATTATCTGAATCTTGCGAACAAATTTTTTATCTGACGTAAAATGTATAGAAATCATACATATACCAAAAAGACAGTGTACATCACTGTCACAACAGCGTTTGTTTTCATTCAAAGGCTTTATGGCTTTAATACCTGGTGGGCTGGTCTGTAGTGAAAATGCCCAATTTTCTGTCCCAGTCCAGCCCTGCAGGTTAATACTGGCAGTGTCACCATGCCAGCTGACTGTATTTCATCATCAGCCAGTGTTGTTCTTTATACATCAATATTACCAAAGTTTACCATAAGGCAGCATAGAAAGTATTTACTTGCTTTCAGGTGTTATTCAAATGTTAGTCTTTTCAGTTGTTTCCACACTTTTTTCCTGTTTCAAAATCAAACACCAGTTTGTGAGAAGATTATCTTCTTTTTTTAATAGGCATTGGTTTTGCATTGGCTAATTTGCCAATTGTATGTTAAAATGTTCGTATTTTAATATTAAAAAATGTTTTTACCCAAAACATATGTGCACTACATGTCAGTAAAAATACTATGCAAATATTGATGTCCTTGACTGCTGAATAAACACTGACTGATTGTATCTCTTGTACTTTATCAACGAAGTATCTAAAAACTTTGCACCGTAGTGGTTAAAATCTCATTCTAATAAGAGTTAAAAGCGCATTTGGTTATTAGGTTTATAAGATTATTGAATTATGGTTAACGGTTGGTAGAATTTTTTTTAAACATTATCTGCCAATTACATCTGGCACCCTTCTCCAAATCTGTGCCCCTACCTGGCCCCCTAACAAAAATTTTCTAGACACGCCACTGTTAAGGCCTGACTGGTGGCATTGGTGCCCATTGCTTTACTGTGCTGTTGGATGTGTATGTGGGCTATCCCTTGTACCTGACATTTGACTGGGCATCACTGTGTTGCTATGGCATGATCCTGGTAGTTGTTGTTAATAAAACAATAACAAATTCAAATTCAAACATTGCTGCATTCTTCTGTCACTGAGGATTCCAAACCTGCACTCAGTCTCCTCATTACTTTGGTACTGAACAGACAAACCTTGGAGCTCCTGCAAACTTTATTCACAAACTGCAAATATTTTACACAAATCTGCGACTGACAACAAGCACAGAGACTTCAAACAATCACTGAAGTAAGGACTGAAAGATTTACTTTTAAACAATAATGATTAAGACCTTTTTCATAAGGTTGTTTTCCCTTGATTGCCAGCTGTTACTGTTTTTATCTTCATATCTTTCATATTTGTCCACCTAAACAATGCTTTAATGATACAGTTTGAGAAGTTTGATATGAATTTATCCAACTGACTTGAAAATGAAACTGACAACTGTCCTGTAATCTTACACAGAGAAACCAAATCCTGCGTCTTTGCCTTGACAGACGCCTAAAATGGCTCGAGCTGTGGTAAGTTACCCTTCACTGTGTCTGTTTCTAAACATTAAATCGTGTGAATTTTTAAAGAAAAATCCAACAACAACAACAATAATATGTAACAGAGCAAAACGTCAGATGACTTGAATGTTCCTCTGCAACACGAGATCCCTTTGGCTCAAAGTCTGCCTCCTCCACAGGCAAAGGAGAAGCTCCCACACTCAACCAGTGGAGACCGTTGTGCTCTGGACAATGAAGTTCCCGCTTTCATGTTCAGACCTATCAGTGCACCTGCATGTGAGCTCCCAAGTCCACCACCTGCTGATGCCAGCTTTCATTCAAAGGACACAAACAAGATCATTCACCCAGATTTGAAAAATGATCGTTCATCCCTGGATGATGAAGTGGCGTTTTTCATGTGTCCTACTGATGTTCCTCTGCCTCCGAGACCTCCACCCACTGCAGAGTTACGTCTCTGCAGAAAGCGAAGATATTCTGCTGTTTTTTCTGTGGAGGATGAAGAGGAACATTTGATGCCTAAACGCATGAGGCTGATGAGTTCTGATGTTCCAGTTTCTTCAGTTCCTCCACCTGCTGATGCCAGCTTTCATTCAAAGGACACAAACAAGATCATGCATCCAGATTTGAAAAATGATCGTTCATCCCTGGATGATGAAGTGGCGTTTTTCATGTGTCCTACTAATGTTCCTCTGCCTCCGAGACCTCCACCCACTGCAGAGTTACGTCTCTGCAGAAAGCGCAGATATTCTACTGTTTTTTCTGTGGAGGATGAAGAGGAACATTTGATGCCTAAACGCATGAGGCTGATGAGTTCTGATGTTCCAGTTTCTTCAAGTCCTCCACCTGCTGATGCCAGCTTTCAGTCAAAGGACACAGACAAGATCATGCATCCAGATTTTAAATATGATTGTTCATCCCTGGATGATGATTTGGCCTTTTTAATGTCTCCTCTGCCTCTGACACCTCCACCCATTGCAGAGTTAGGTCTGGGCAGAAAGCGCAGATATTCTGCTGTTTTTTCTGTGGAGGATGAAGAGGAACCTTTGCCTCAGCCTAAACGCATGAGGCTGATGACTTGGGATGTCTCTAAGTCTCCAGCTGCTGAAAAGAAGTATGTTTGCTTTCCGTGTCCTGAAGATAAGAGGTCTGAGTTACCTCTCAGCTCCCCCCAAGGCCATCCACCATCACCGGTCAATAATAATGACACTGACCAGTGTACCATTCTGCTGCCTCCTGAAATCCCAGTACCTCCAAGTCCTGCCCCTGTTGGAGTTCTAGAAACTGTTGATTTTCCTTGTGTTGATAATTAAATACGTGTTTGTAATAAATTTTTGAGCAAATACATCTTGAAATGATTCAGTTGCTTATGATGGTTATAATTATCCAAACAGTATTGTTCCTAAGAAGATCTTTACTTTTTCTACTTATTTTCTCCATGAACTATTTTGATGTCTATTTTGAAGATCCACTCATATCATGACAGTATGCTTATTCTCAGTAGAGTGTATAGCCACATCTGAAGAAAGAATAAATTAAAGTCACTCATTAACAACTTACCACATACGCCGGAGCTGAATTCAAGATGTAAGCAGACGTTTCACAGATATCTTGGTTGTCTTTCCATTTCCTACACTAACAGTATCCTGAGAATTGTCTTATACAGCTGATATAAAGGTGAAATTTGATGACTTAATCGAAGCATCATCAGGTTAAATGCAAATGAATCCACTGTACTTGAGGTAACCTAACACTGACCATGAACGCCACAATCACTGTGCGCCAGTCCAACACAGTGCTTTACTGTGAACTCACCACAGTACTGCAAACTAAAGTGTTTATCTTCCAGTCCAATCCAATCCATCTTTATTGAGAAAGCACTTTAAAATACCCAACAATAGAATAAAACTTAACAGTAAGAAAATAAAACACATAATACATAAAAAATTTAAACAGCCCTATATTTAAAAACAAGATAAAACAGCAAAAATAAACTAAAAACTCAAACTAAAAACCAACATCTTACAAGGTGTCAAAGGTCAGGGTGAAGAGATGAGTTTTCAGGAGTGATTTAAGAACAGGCAGAGAAGAAGCCTGTCTAATCTCTAAAGGCAGATCGTGTCACAGTTTCAGAGATGCTACAGCAAAAGCACGATGTCCTCTAAGTTTGCGCTCAGTCCTGGGAACATTCAGGAACAGCTGATCAGCTGACCTGAGACAGCGGGTGGGTTTATAAGACTGTGGCAGCTCAGAGAGTTAAGATGCAGCTAGGTCATGGAGAGCTTTAAAGGCAAATAAAAGAATTTTAAAATGAATGCCAAAAGAAATGGGCAGCCAGTGAAGTGAAGCTAAAATAGGGGAGATGTGCTCAAACCTTCGAGTGCCAGTTAAAACACAAGCTGCCGCATTTTGCACCCTCCGTAAACGAGCAGTGGCGTGTCTAGAAATCTTTTGTTGGGGGGGCCAGGTAGGGGCACAGATTTGGAGAAGGGTGGCAGATGTAATTGTCAGATAATGTTAAAAACAATTCTACCAACCGTTAACCATAATTCAATAACCCTGTAAACCTAATAAGCGAATGCGCTTTTAACTCTTATTAGAATGAGATTTTAACCACTACGGTGCAAAGTTTTTAGATACTGCGTTGATAAAGTACAAGAGATACAATCAGTCAGTGTTTATTCAGCAGTCAAGGACATCAATATTTGCATAGTATTTTTACTGACATGTAGTGCACATATGTTTTGGGCAAAAACATTTTTTAATATTAAAATACGAACATTTTAACATACAATTGGCAAATTAGCCAATGCCAATGCAAAACCAATGCCTATTAAAAAAAGAAGATAATCTTCTCACAAACTGGTGTTTGATTTTGAAACAGGAAAAAAGTGTGGAAACAAATGAAAAGACTAACATTTGAATAACACCTGAAAGCAAGTAAATACTTTCTATGCTGCCTTATGGTAAACTTTGGTAATATTGATGTATAAAGAACAACACTGGCTGATGATGAAATACAGTCAGCTGGCATGGTGACACTGCCAGTATTAACCTGCAGGGCTGGACTGGGACAAAAAATTGGGCATTTTCACTACAGACCAGCCCACCAGGTATTAAAGCCATAAAGCCTTTGAATGAAAACAAACGCTGTTGTGACAGTGATGTACACTGTCTTTTTGGTATATGTATGATTTCTATACATTTTACGTCAGATAAAAAATTTGTTCGCAAGATTCAGATAATTATTTAATAAAAGCTAAATATTTGAAATGAGAATAAGAAAGAAAAGTATTTCCTTGTGACCCCCTCTCCCTGTTAATGCCCTACCTGGCCCCCCTGGCAACACTTTGCTAGATCCGCCCCTGCACAGTTACCAGCTGTCAGCTACTTAGAAAAAGGATGCTGGTGTTATTTGTCTCTCAGAAACAGTTCATAACTTCCCTTCAACTCATTCATGTCACCTAAAAGGTAAACCTGTTTCTCCATCACTGTTCTGCTCTGATGATTCAGTAAGGACATCTCCTGGTTTCATCTTCATGTTTCCCTCTCACCACATATACGACCCATAGTAAGACCACATCTGGATCCCCTTCAGTTCGCTTATCAGCCTCGTCTCGGAACTGAGGACGCCATCATCTACCTGCTCAATCGTGTCTACACCCATCTGGACCAGCCGGCGAGCACTGTGAGGGTCATGTTTTTTTACTTTTCTAGTGCTTTCAACACCATCAGGCCGACCCTCCTGGGTGATAAGTTAGCAGCGATGCAGGTGGATGCTTCTCTGGTGTCCTGGATTGTTGATTACCTGACAGGAAGACCACAATATGTACGTCTCCCACAGTGTGTGTCTGACAAGGTGATTAGCAACACAGGGGCACCACAGGGGACTGTCCTCTCCCCCTTCCTCTTCACCCTCTTCACCACAGACTTCAGCCACTGCACAGAGACCTGCCATCTTCAGAAGTTTTCTGATGACTCTGCGGTGGTTGGATGCATCAGCAGGGATGATGAGACAGAGTACCGGGCTGTGGTCGACTCCTTTGTCACGTGGTGTGAGCAGAATCATCTGCAGCTCAACGTGGCAAAGACCAAGGAACCGATCGTGGACTTCAGGAAGACCAGGAAACACTTGACCCCTGTTTCAATCCAGGGGGTCAGTGTTGACATTGTGGAGGACTATAAATACCTTGGAGTACACATTGACAATAAACTGGACTGGGCTAAAAACACCACAGCACTTTACAGGAAGGGCCAGAGTCGTCTCTATTTTTTGAGGCGACTGAGGTCCTTCAACATCTGCAGGAAAATGCTGAGGATTTTCTATGAGTCTGTTGTGGCCAGTGCAATCCTCTATGCTGTTGCATGCTGGGGGAGCAGGCTGAGGGTCGCAGATGCCAACAGACTTAATAAACTGATCCGTAAGGCCAGCAATGTTGTGGGGATGGAGCTGGACTCCCTCAAGGTGGTGTCGGAGAGGCGGATGCTGTCCAAGATAAAGACAATGTTGGATAACACCTCCCACCCACTCCATGACATGCTGGTCAGTCACAGGAGCTCGTTCAGTGAGAGACTGAGATTACCGAAAAGCACCACTGAACGACACAGGAAATCATTCCTGCCTGTGGCCATCTCCCTGTACAACGCATCCACTTAACACACTGTTTGCTGCTACAGCTACACATGTTTCTTTTCCAACTATTTATTTATAAGTGACTTATGTATGTATGTATGTATATATATGTATATATTGTACTATTCTTAGTTAGCGTATTGTCTGTCTTGTCTTAATGTTGGTTTAAAATGGAGCACTGTAACAAAAAATAATTTCCCCCAGGGATCAATAAAGTATTCTGATTCTGATTCTGATACAAACCGATATCATGACCAGCAGCTTTACAGCTGTGGCTCCAGCAAACATCAGCTGATACTAGAAATTAATATTAAATAAATTCTAACAACAGCTGATCAAGCTTAAACGTGCTGCTGTTGTTTAGCGTGACATCCGCTGGTTTCCTGTTTCTGGCGCAAAGTGGGAGATAAATAAACAAGAGAGAAAAGCCGATCAGCTGATCATTGATCAGTTTCATGATCAAAGTAGCAACAGAAGAGGGAGGGAGGGGGGGGGGGATAAGAGAAGAGGCAGCTGTGCAGCGTAAAGACAGAATAACTCCAGCTTTTTGTCTTTTCCCATTCTAGCTAAAGTACGGGACAAACTGTGTCTCTTCTCAGCTCAATACAAAACACATAATATTTTCTCTGAATGAGGGACCATTCCATTTTTTAAGGAGCCGTTGGCAACTCTACTAACTAACCTTATGAATAAAATAAAGTTCACTATCAGTAACATCATAGCAACAGAACAGCTGTATAGAAACTCCTTCATGCTAGCTCACGCAGTACGAGTTATTGTAACTGACTGTAAAAAGTCAGCACAATGAAAATAAACTCCACCTAAACTTGGTTTATATCTGACCCAGATAGACTGCAGGTCATAACTTCTTACCTGAAGTTCAGTTCACCGCCTCCGGCCTCTGCTCCTCGTGCCTTTCCATCATCCACCTGCCAGCGTGTTGCATCTGCTGGCCTCCACCACTTGCTAATGTTACTGAATCTGTGGAAGCTCCGCAATAGCCACCACCAAACAATTGAGTTATTTTTACACATCTCCCAGCATCTGGCCAATCCACCACCTTTCAGTGTTTATACTGTTACGGGGAAAAAATGAAAAAAAAACCCATTGGCCCATAAAAACGAAAAATCACCATCGGCCCACCGGGCAAATGCCCAGTATGCCCGATGGCCAGTCCAACTATGTCCTCTGGGCTGGAGGGTGGCGGATTAAAAGCTTTGGTGCATTACCGTGAGGCGAAGGCCATCCATCACAGCTTTTTTGGGTTAGATAAATGAAAACTATGTTTTTGTAATAATTCCTGTGACTCCTCCTGCTTTTTCAACTCAGCCCATCACACGTCTATGTCTCTCCTTGTTTCGTCTTTTATTATGAAAGGGTTGTGTTTCCATGTTCAGTGTGTTTCATTTTGCTTCCCCTGTGGTGTCAGGTTCATTTGTGTCAGCTGTGTTTCCACTTCCCCTTTTATTTTCTGTGTATTTAAGTCCGCTGTCTTCCTCTGGTCAGTGCTGGTGTGTCTGTTTTCCTCCGTTCACGTTATTCCCGGTTTCAGGTTATCTCCTGATTCTGTTTAGGTCCATGTTCATGTTCATGTTTTTTCATCAGAGTTTCTTGCATGCACCTCCTCGGATTCATGTTCATGTTTTTCCTGTCATAGTTGTCATAGTCATACTGAGTTATTCCCAGTGTAGGTTTTAGTTTTAGTTGTCGCCCCTGTTTGCTGGGCCTTGTTTTGTGTTCATGTTTTTTCAACCTAATAAATGGTTTGCTTTTTGTTAAGATTCAGTTCCATCTCTCCCTTGTCTGCTTCCGGGTTCATATTGCAATCACATCTGCCACCGTGACAATAAACTTATTTTGATTTTTAACTTTCTTTATTTTTTCAACAATATTATGTATATATAAACGTTTTGCATCTTACAATATAAAGCCTGGATCCTGCACATATTGCACTTTGAACTTTAACTGTGTTGTCTGTTTATTGGAGATTGTACTACTTGAATTCATTATCCTGGTGATATAACACATTAATTCTCCATTTGGAATCAATATAGTATATAATACAGTATCTGTCTATCCATCTATATAGCTATTGAATTGAACTGGAGTGAATGGAAGAGAATTAAATAATGGATTTCATGTTCATGTTTATCTATGTTGTAACAGTGACGACTTGAGACATCTGTTTGGCACTATATGAAGAGAATTAAATAAAATTTAAATGAAAATGATATTAACTGTATTTATACATTTTCTTTTTTTTGGATGAGACACTGTCAGTGTGCTGTTATATAACTCAGGTATTTTTAAGGCCCAGTGGCGTGTCCAGCGGGGTGGCCTGGGGGGGCACAGGCCACCCCCCCAACCAGACTGGCCACCCCAGGTGCCACCCCAAAGGCAAAACAATAAAATTCAATCAAATATCAAATGTCCGATTATGTTTTCACGGTGAAGTTCAGATATCCGAGTGTAAGTGAATGCAGCATCGGCTTCTGCGCTATGTGCATCACGTTAGCAAAGGTAGGAGAGCCAAGCACGAAAGACGGCACCGCAGGAAACAATTTTTCGGTGAAAGAAAATGAGGACAGAATAAATGTCTCGGTAAGTAATATTAAGTTTGTTGAGTTTAGTAAACTTCGGTGAAATTAGAATACCAAGGAAAAAATAACACTTATTATTGCAGCCGTCGAATATTTCAGGCAGTATGCTACTGAGGGGAGCTAACATAAGAGTTATGAGTTATAAGATATAATCTAAGTCGTAACATTGCTGTATGGAGCTGCAGATTTGGTTGCAGGTTAACATACCTGGACTGGCCATCGGGCATACCGGGCATATGCCTGGTGACTTATTTTTTTTTGTAAGGGCATGAACAATGAGAGGTGGTGGATTGGCCAGATGCAGGTCGATGTGTAAAAATAACTCAGTTGTTTGGTGGTGGCTATGGCGGGGCTTCCACAGAGGCCAGCAGGTGGATGAGGGAAGGGGAGGCAGGAGAAGAGACCCGAGGCAGCCGCCAGTCCGAGTGTCAGGTGAACTGAACTTCAGGTAAGAAGTTATGACCTGCAGTCTATCTGGGTCAGATATAAACCAAGTTTAGGTGGAGTTTATTTTCGTTGTGCTGACTTTTTACCGTCAGTTACAATAACTCGTACTGCGTTCTAGCCAGCTTGACGGAGTTTTTATACAGCTGTTCTGTTGCTATGATGTTACTGATAGTGAACTTTATTTTATTCATAAGGTTAGTTAGTAGAGTTGCCAACGGCTCCTTAAAAAATGGAATGGTCCCTCATTCAGAGAAAATATTACGGGTTTCGTATTGAGCTGAGAAGAGACGCAGTTTGTCCCGGACTTTAGCTAGAATGGGAAAAGACACAAAGCTGGAGTTATTCTGTCATTACGCTGCACAGCTGCCTCTTCTCACATTCTCTCCCCCTCCTGTTGCTACTTCAATCATGAAACTGATCAATGATCAGCTGATCGGCTTTTCTCTCTTGTTTGTTTATTGCCCACTTTGCACCAGAAAGAGAAAACCAGCAGATGTCGCGCTAAACAACAGCAGCACGTTTAAGCTTGATCAGCTGTTGTTAGAATTTATTGAATATTAATTTCTAGTATCAGCTGATGTTTGCTGGAGCCACAGCTGTAAAGCTGCTGGTCATGATGTCGGTTTGGATATGTGGTGAGAGGGAAACATGAAGATGAAACCAGGAGATGTCCTTACTGAATCATCAGAGCTGTGATGGAGAAACAGGTTTACCTTTTAGGTGACATGAATGAGTTGAAGGGAAGTTATGAACTGTTTCTGAGAGACAAATAACACCAGCATCCTTTTTTTATGTAGCTGACAGCTGGTAACTGTGCAGGGGCGGATCTAGGAAAGTTTTGCCAGGGGGGCAGGTAGGGTATTAACAGGGAGAGGGGGGCACAAAGAAATACTTTTCTTTCTTATTCTCATTTCAAATATTTAGCTTTTATTAAATAATTATCTAAATCTTACAACCAAAGTTTTTATCTGACATAAATGTATAGAAACCATACATATACCAACAAGACAGTGTACATATGGAAAAGATATATATAAATTTTATAAAGTTTGTAAATGTCTTGTGTGAAACTTGTATGAAAAGCATACAAGAGTAAAAACAGATATAAGATCCCTTGAAAGATTATATAATGAATCTTGTATGTTTTGGATACTTACTAAAACAATATATGAAAGTAATGAGAAAGTGGCCACTTTCATGAGTAAATCATATAAGTTTTTACTATTTCTTTTCCATATGGGACTGTCACAACAGCATTTGTTTTCATTCAAAGGCTTTATGGCTTTAATACCTGGTGGGCTGGTCTGTAGTGAAAATGCCCAATTTTTTTGTCCCAGTCCAGCCCTGCAGGTTAATACTGGCAGTGTCACCATGCCAGCTGACTGTATTTCATCATCAGCCAGTGTTGTTCTTTATACATCAATATTACCAAAGTTTACCATAAGGCAGCATAGAAAGTATTTACTTGCTTTCAGGTGTTATTCAAATGTTAGTCTTTTCATTTGTTTCCACACTTTTTTCCTGTTTCAAAATCAAACACCAGTTTGTGAGAAGATTATCTTCTTTTTTTAATAGGCATTGGTTTTGCATTGGCATTGGCTAATTTGTCAATTGTTTGGTTACAAATGTTCGTATTTTAATATTCAAAAATGTTTTTGCCCAAAACATATGTGCACTACATGTCAGTAAAAATACTATGCAAATATTGATGTCCTTGACTGCTGAATAAACACTGACTGATTGTATCTCTTGTACTTTATCAACGAAGTATCTAAAAACTTTGCACCGTAGTGGTTAAAATCTCATTCTAATAAGAGTTAAAAGCGCATTTGGTTATTAGGTTTATAGGGTTATTGAATTATGGTTAACGGTTGGTAGAATTTTTTTTAAACATTATCTGCCAATTACATCTGGCACCCTTCTCCAAATCTGTGCCCCTACCTGGCCCCCTAAATTTTCTAGACACGCCACTGTTAAGGCCTGACTGGTGGCATTGGTGCCCATTGCTTTACTGTGCTGTTGGATGTGTATGTGGGCTATCCCTTGTACCTGACATTTGACTGGGCATCACTGTGTTGCTATGGCATGATCCTGGTAGTTGTTGTTAATAAAACAATAACAAATTCAAATTCAAACATTGCTGCATTCTTCTGTCACTGAGGATTCCAAACCTGCACTCAGTCTCCTCATTACTTTGGTACTGAACAGACAAACCTTGGAGCTCCTGCAAACTTTATTCACAAACTGCAAATATTTTACACAAATCTGCGACTGACAACAAGCACAGAGACTTCAAACAATCACTGAAGTAAGGACTGAAAGATTTACTTTTAAACAATAATGATTAAGACCTTTTTCATAAGGTTGTTTTCCCTTGATTGCCAGCTGTTACTGTTTTTATCTTCATATCTTTCATATTTGTCCACCTAAACAATGCTTTAATGATACAGTTTGAGAAGTTTGATATGAATTTATCCAACTGACTTGAAAATGAAACTGACAACTGTCCTGTAATCTTACACAGAGAAACCAAATCCTGCGTCTTTGCCTTGACAGACGCCTAAAATGGCTCGAGCTGTGGTAAGTTACCCTTCACTGTGTCTGTTTCTAAACATTAAATCGTGTGAATTTTTAAAGAAAAATCCAACAACAACAACAATAATATGTAACAGAGCAAAACGTCAGATGACTTGAATGTTCCTCTGCAACACGAGATCCCTTTGGCTCAAAGTCTGCCTCCTCCACAGGCAAAGGAGAAGCTCCCACACTCAACCAGTGGAGACCGTTGTGCTCTGGACAATGAAGTTCCCGCTTTCATGTTCAGACCTATCAGTGCACCTGCATGTGAGCTCCCAAGTCCACCACCTGCTGATGCCAGCTTTCATTCAAAGGACACAAACAAGATCATTCACCCAGATTTGAAAAATGATCGTTCATCCCTGGATGATGAAGTGGCGTTTTTCATGTGTCCTACTGATGTTCCTCTGCCTCCGAGACCTCCACCCACTGCAGAGTTACGTCTCTGCAGAAAGCGAAGATATTCTGCTGTTTTTTCTGTGGAGGATGAAGAGGAACATTTGATGCCTAAACGCATGAGGCTGATGAGTTCTGATGTTCCAGTTTCTTCAGTTCCTCCACCTGCTGATGCCAGCTTTCATTCAAAGGACACAAACAAGATCATGCATCCAGATTTGAAAAATGATCGTTCATCCCTGGATGATGAAGTGGCGTTTTTCATGTGTCCTACTAATGTTCCTCTGCCTCCGAGACCTCCACCCACTGCAGAGTTACGTCTCTGCAGAAAGCGCAGATATTCTACTGTTTTTTCTGTGGAGGATGAAGAGGAACATTTGATGCCTAAACGCATGAGGCTGATGAGTTCTGATGTTCCAGTTTCTTCAAGTCCTCCACCTGCTGATGCCAGCTTTCAGTCAAAGGACACAGACAAGATCATGCATCCAGATTTTAAATATGATTGTTCATCCCTGGATGATGATTTGGCCTTTTTAATGTCTCCTCTGCCTCTGACACCTCCACCCATTGCAGAGTTAGGTCTGGGCAGAAAGCGCAGATATTCTGCTGTTTTTTCTGTGGAGGATGAAGAGGAACCTTTGCCTCAGCCTAAACGCATGAGGCTGATGACTTGGGATGTCTCTAAGTCTCCAGCTGCTGAAAAGAAGTATGTTTGCTTTCCGTGTCCTGAAGATAAGAGGTCTGAGTTACCTCTCAGCTCCCCCCAAGGCCATCCACCATCACCGGTCAATAATAATGACACTGACCAGTGTACCATTCTGCTGCCTCCTGAAATCCCAGTACCTCCAAGTCCTGCCCCTGTTGGAGTTCTAGAAACTGTTGATTTTCCTTGTGTTGATAATTAAATACGTGTTTGTAATAAATTTTTGAGCAAATACATCTTGAAATGATTCAGTTGCTTATGATGGTTATAATTATCCAAACAGTATTGTTCCTAAGAAGATCTTTACTTTTTCTACTTATTTTCTCCATGAACTATTTTGATGTCTATTTTGAAGATCCACTCATATCATGACAGTATGCTTATTCTCAGTAGAGTGTATAGCCACATCTGAAGAAAGAATAAATTAAAGTCACTCATTAACAACTTACCACATACGCCGGAGCTGAATTCAAGATGTAAGCAGACGTTTCACAGATATCTTGGTTGTCTTTCCATTTCCTACACTAACAGTATCCTGAGAATTGTCTTATACAGCTGATATAAAGGTGAAATTTGATGACTTAATCGAAGCATCATCAGGTTAAATGCAAATGAATCCACTGTACTTGAGGTAACCTAACACTGACCATGAACGCCACAATCACTGTGCGCCAGTCCAACACAGTGCTTTACTGTGAACTCACCACAGTACTGCAAACTAAAGTGTTTATCTTCCAGTCCAATCCAATCCATCTTTATTGAGAAAGCACTTTAAAATACCCAACAATAGAATAAAACTTAACAGTAAGAAAATAAAACACATAATACATAAAAAATTTAAACAGCCCTATATTTAAAAACAAGATAAAACAGCAAAAATAAACTAAAAACTCAAACTAAAAACCAACATCTTACAAGGTGTCAAAGGTCAGGGTGAAGAGATGAGTTTTCAGGAGTGATTTAAGAACAGGCAGAGAAGAAGCCTGTCTAATCTCTAAAGGCAGATCGTGTCACAGTTTCAGAGATGCTACAGCAAAAGCACGATGTCCTCTAAGTTTGCGCTCAGTCCTGGGAACATTCAGGAACAGCTGATCAGCTGACCTGAGACAGCGGGTGGGTTTATAAGACTGTGGCAGCTCAGAGAGTTAAGATGCAGCTAGGTCATGGAGAGCTTTAAAGGCAAATAAAAGAATTTTAAAATGAATGCCAAAAGAAATGGGCAGCCAGTGAAGTGAAGCTAAAATAGGGGAGATGTGCTCAAACCTTCGAGTGCCAGTTAAAACACAAGCTGCCGCATTTTGCACCCTCCGTAAACGAGCAGTGGCGTGTCTAGAAATCTTTTGTTGGGGGGGCCAGGTAGGGGCACAGATTTGGAGAAGGGTGGCAGATGTAATTGTCAGATAATGTTAAAAACAATTCTACCAACCGTTAACCATAATTCAATAACCCTGTAAACCTAATAAGCGAATGCGCTTTTAACTCTTATTAGAATGAGATTTTAACCACTACGGTGCAAAGTTTTTAGATACTGCGTTGATAAAGTACAAGAGATACAATCAGTCAGTGTTTATTCAGCAGTCAAGGACATCAATATTTGCATAGTATTTTTACTGACATGTAGTGCACATATGTTTTGGGCAAAAACATTTTTTAATATTAAAATACGAACATTTTAACATACAATTGGCAAATTAGCCAATGCCAATGCAAAACCAATGCCTATTAAAAAAAGAAGATAATCTTCTCACAAACTGGTGTTTGATTTTGAAACAGGAAAAAAGTGTGGAAACAAATGAAAAGACTAACATTTGAATAACACCTGAAAGCAAGTAAATACTTTCTATGCTGCCTTATGGTAAACTTTGGTAATATTGATGTATAAAGAACAACACTGGCTGATGATGAAATACAGTCAGCTGGCATGGTGACACTGCCAGTATTAACCTGCAGGGCTGGACTGGGACAAAAAATTGGGCATTTTCACTACAGACCAGCCCACCAGGTATTAAAGCCATAAAGCCTTTGAATGAAAACAAACGCTGTTGTGACAGTGATGTACACTGTCTTTTTGGTATATGTATGATTTCTATACATTTTACGTCAGATAAAAAATTTGTTCGCAAGATTCAGATAATTATTTAATAAAAGCTAAATATTTGAAATGAGAATAAGAAAGAAAAGTATTTCCTTGTGACCCCCTCTCCCTGTTAATGCCCTACCTGGCCCCCCTGGCAACACTTTGCTAGATCCGCCCCTGCACAGTTACCAGCTGTCAGCTACTTAGAAAAAGGATGCTGGTGTTATTTGTCTCTCAGAAACAGTTCATAACTTCCCTTCAACTCATTCATGTCACCTAAAAGGTAAACCTGTTTCTCCATCACTGTTCTGCTCTGATGATTCAGTAAGGACATCTCCTGGTTTCATCTTCATGTTTCCCTCTCACCACATATACGACCCATAGTAAGACCACATCTGGATCCCCTTCAGTTCGCTTATCAGCCTCGTCTCGGAACTGAGGACGCCATCATCTACCTGCTCAATCGTGTCTACACCCATCTGGACCAGCCGGCGAGCACTGTGAGGGTCATGTTTTTTTACTTTTCTAGTGCTTTCAACACCATCAGGCCGACCCTCCTGGGTGATAAGTTAGCAGCGATGCAGGTGGATGCTTCTCTGGTGTCCTGGATTGTTGATTACCTGACAGGAAGACCACAATATGTACGTCTCCCACAGTGTGTGTCTGACAAGGTGATTAGCAACACAGGGGCACCACAGGGGACTGTCCTCTCCCCCTTCCTCTTCACCCTCTTCACCACAGACTTCAGCCACTGCACAGAGACCTGCCATCTTCAGAAGTTTTCTGATGACTCTGCGGTGGTTGGATGCATCAGCAGGGATGATGAGACAGAGTACCGGGCTGTGGTCGACTCCTTTGTCACGTGGTGTGAGCAGAATCATCTGCAGCTCAACGTGGCAAAGACCAAGGAACCGATCGTGGACTTCAGGAAGACCAGGAAACACTTGACCCCTGTTTCAATCCAGGGGGTCAGTGTTGACATTGTGGAGGACTATAAATACCTTGGAGTACACATTGACAATAAACTGGACTGGGCTAAAAACACCACAGCACTTTACAGGAAGGGCCAGAGTCGTCTCTATTTTTTGAGGCGACTGAGGTCCTTCAACATCTGCAGGAAAATGCTGAGGATTTTCTATGAGTCTGTTGTGGCCAGTGCAATCCTCTATGCTGTTGCATGCTGGGGGAGCAGGCTGAGGGTCGCAGATGCCAACAGACTTAATAAACTGATCCGTAAGGCCAGCAATGTTGTGGGGATGGAGCTGGACTCCCTCAAGGTGGTGTCGGAGAGGCGGATGCTGTCCAAGATAAAGACAATGTTGGATAACACCTCCCACCCACTCCATGACATGCTGGTCAGTCACAGGAGCTCGTTCAGTGAGAGACTGAGATTACCGAAAAGCACCACTGAACGACACAGGAAATCATTCCTGCCTGTGGCCATCTCCCTGTACAACGCATCCACTTAACACACTGTTTGCTGCTACAGCTACACATGTTTCTTTTCCAACTATTTATTTATAAGTGACTTATGTATGTATGTATGTATATATATGTATATATTGTACTATTCTTAGTTAGCGTATTGTCTGTCTTGTCTTAATGTTGGTTTAAAATGGAGCACTGTAACAAAAAATAATTTCCCCCAGGGATCAATAAAGTATTCTGATTCTGATTCTGATACAAACCGATATCATGACCAGCAGCTTTACAGCTGTGGCTCCAGCAAACATCAGCTGATACTAGAAATTAATATTAAATAAATTCTAACAACAGCTGATCAAGCTTAAACGTGCTGCTGTTGTTTAGCGTGACATCCGCTGGTTTCCTGTTTCTGGCGCAAAGTGGGAGATAAATAAACAAGAGAGAAAAGCCGATCAGCTGATCATTGATCAGTTTCATGATCAAAGTAGCAACAGAAGAGGGAGGGAGGGGGGGGGGGGGGGGGGGATAAGAGAAGAGGCAGCTGTGCAGCGTAAAGACAGAATAACTCCAGCTTTTTGTCTTTTCCCATTCTAGCTAAAGTACGGGACAAACTGTGTCTCTTCTCAGCTCAATACAAAACACATAATATTTTCTCTGAATGAGGGACCATTCCATTTTTTAAGGAGCCGTTGGCAACTCTACTAACTAACCTTATGAATAAAATAAAGTTCACTATCAGTAACATCATAGCAACAGAACAGCTGTATAGAAACTCCTTCATGCTAGCTCACGCAGTACGAGTTATTGTAACTGACTGTAAAAAGTCAGCACAATGAAAATAAACTCCACCTAAACTTGGTTTATATCTGACCCAGATAGACTGCAGGTCATAACTTCTTACCTGAAGTTCAGTTCACCGCCTCCGGCCTCTGCTCCTCGTGCCTTTCCATCATCCACCTGCCAGCGTGTTGCATCTGCTGGCCTCCACCACTTGCTAATGTTACTGAATCTGTGGAAGCTCCGCAATAGCCACCACCAAACAATTGAGTTATTTTTACACATCTCCCAGCATCTGGCCAATCCACCACCTTTCAGTGTTTATACTGTTACGGGGAAAAAATGAAAAAAAAACCCATTGGCCCATAAAAACGAAAAATCACCATCGGCCCACCGGGCAAATGCCCAGTATGCCCGATGGCCAGTCCAACTATGTCCTCTGGGCTGGAGGGTGGCGGATTAAAAGCTTTGGTGCATTACCGTGAGGCGAAGGCCATCCATCACAGCTTTTTTGGGTTAGATAAATGAAAACTATGTTTTTGTAATAATTCCTGTGACTCCTCCTGCTTTTTCAACTCAGCCCATCACACGTCTATGTCTCTCCTTGTTTCGTCTTTTATTATGAAAGGGTTGTGTTTCCATGTTCAGTGTGTTTCATTTTGCTTCCCCTGTGGTGTCAGGTTCATTTGTGTCAGCTGTGTTTCCACTTCCCCTTTTATTTTCTGTGTATTTAAGTCCGCTGTCTTCCTCTGGTCAGTGCTGGTGTGTCTGTTTTCCTCCGTTCACGTTATTCCCGGTTTCAGGTTATCTCCTGATTCTGTTTAGGTCCATGTTCATGTTCATGTTTTTTCATCAGAGTTTCTTGCATGCACCTCCTCGGATTCATGTTCATGTTTTTCCTGTCATAGTTGTCATAGTCATACTGAGTTATTCCCAGTGTAGGTTTTAGTTTTAGTTGTCGCCCCTGTTTGCTGGGCCTTGTTTTGTGTTCATGTTTTTTCAACCTAATAAATGGTTTGCTTTTTGTTAAGATTCAGTTCCATCTCTCCCTTGTCTGCTTCCGGGTTCATATTGCAATCACATCTGCCACCGTGACAATAAACTTATTTTGATTTTTAACTTTCTTTATTTTTTCAACAATATTATGTATATATAAACGTTTTGCATCTTACAATATAAAGCCTGGATCCTGCACATATTGCACTTTGAACTTTAACTGTGTTGTCTGTTTATTGGAGATTGTACTACTTGAATTCATTATCCTGGTGATATAACACATTAATTCTCCATTTGGAATCAATATAGTATATAATACAGTATCTGTCTATCCATCTATATAGCTATTGAATTGAACTGGAGTGAATGGAAGAGAATTAAATAATGGATTTCATGTTCATGTTTATCTATGTTGTAACAGTGACGACTTGAGACATCTGTTTGGCACTATATGAAGAGAATTAAATAAAATTTAAATGAAAATGATATTAACTGTATTTATACATTTTCTTTTTTTTGGATGAGACACTGTCAGTGTGCTGTTATATAACTCAGGTATTTTTAAGGCCCAGTGGCGTGTCCAGCGGGGTGGCCTGGGGGGGCACAGGCCACCCCCCCAACCAGACTGGCCACCCCAGGTGCCACCCCAAAGGCAAAACAATAAAATTCAATCAAATATCAAATGTCCGATTATGTTTTCACGGTGAAGTTCAGATATCCGAGTGTAAGTGAATGCAGCATCGGCTTCTGCGCTATGTGCATCACGTTAGCAAAGGTAGGAGAGCCAAGCACGAAAGACGGCACCGCAGGAAACAATTTTTCGGTGAAAGAAAATGAGGACAGAATAAATGTCTCGGTAAGTAATATTAAGTTTGTTGAGTTTAGTAAACTTCGGTGAAATTAGAATACCAAGGAAAAAATAACACTTATTATTGCAGCCGTCGAATATTTCAGGCAGTATGCTACTGAGGGGAGCTAACATAAGAGTTATGAGTTATAAGATATAATCTAAGTCGTAACATTGCTGTATGGAGCTGCAGATTTGGTTGCAGGTTAACATACCTGGACTGGCCATCGGGCATACCGGGCATATGCCTGGTGACTTATTTTTTTTTGTAAGGGCATGAACAATGAGAGGTGGTGGATTGGCCAGATGCAGGTCGATGTGTAAAAATAACTCAGTTGTTTGGTGGTGGCTATGGCGGGGCTTCCACAGAGGCCAGCAGGTGGATGAGGGAAGGGGAGGCAGGAGAAGAGACCCGAGGCAGCCGCCAGTCCGAGTGTCAGGTGAACTGAACTTCAGGTAAGAAGTTATGACCTGCAGTCTATCTGGGTCAGATATAAACCAAGTTTAGGTGGAGTTTATTTTCGTTGTGCTGACTTTTTACCGTCAGTTACAATAACTCGTACTGCGTTCTAGCCAGCTTGACGGAGTTTTTATACAGCTGTTCTGTTGCTATGATGTTACTGATAGTGAACTTTATTTTATTCATAAGGTTAGTTAGTAGAGTTGCCAACGGCTCCTTAAAAAATGGAATGGTCCCTCATTCAGAGAAAATATTACGGGTTTCGTATTGAGCTGAGAAGAGACGCAGTTTGTCCCGGACTTTAGCTAGAATGGGAAAAGACACAAAGCTGGAGTTATTCTGTCATTACGCTGCACAGCTGCCTCTTCTCACATTCTCTCCCCCTCCTGTTGCTACTTCAATCATGAAACTGATCAATGATCAGCTGATCGGCTTTTCTCTCTTGTTTGTTTATTGCCCACTTTGCACCAGAAAGAGAAAACCAGCAGATGTCGCGCTAAACAACAGCAGCACGTTTAAGCTTGATCAGCTGTTGTTAGAATTTATTGAATATTAATTTCTAGTATCAGCTGATGTTTGCTGGAGCCACAGCTGTAAAGCTGCTGGTCATGATGTCGGTTTGGATATGTGGTGAGAGGGAAACATGAAGATGAAACCAGGAGATGTCCTTACTGAATCATCAGAGCTGTGATGGAGAAACAGGTTTACCTTTTAGGTGACATGAATGAGTTGAAGGGAAGTTATGAACTGTTTCTGAGAGACAAATAACACCAGCATCCTTTTTTTATGTAGCTGACAGCTGGTAACTGTGCAGGGGCGGATCTAGGAAAGTTTTGCCAGGGGGGCAGGTAGGGTATTAACAGGGAGAGGGGGGCACAAAGAAATACTTTTCTTTCTTATTCTCATTTCAAATATTTAGCTTTTATTAAATAATTATCTAAATCTTACAACCAAAGTTTTTATCTGACATAAATGTATAGAAACCATACATATACCAACAAGACAGTGTACATATGGAAAAGATATATATAAATTTTATAAAGTTTGTAAATGTCTTGTGTGAAACTTGTATGAAAAGCATACAAGAGTAAAAACAGATATAAGATCCCTTGAAAGATTATATAATGAATCTTGTATGTTTTGGATACTTACTAAAACAATATATGAAAGTAATGAGAAAGTGGCCACTTTCATGAGTAAATCATATAAGTTTTTACTATTTCTTTTCCATATGGGACTGTCACAACAGCATTTGTTTTCATTCAAAGGCTTTATGGCTTTAATACCTGGTGGGCTGGTCTGTAGTGAAAATGCCCAATTTTTTTGTCCCAGTCCAGCCCTGCAGGTTAATACTGGCAGTGTCACCATGCCAGCTGACTGTATTTCATCATCAGCCAGTGTTGTTCTTTATACATCAATATTACCAAAGTTTACCATAAGGCAGCATAGAAAGTATTTACTTGCTTTCAGGTGTTATTCAAATGTTAGTCTTTTCATTTGTTTCCACACTTTTTTCCTGTTTCAAAATCAAACACCAGTTTGTGAGAAGATTATCTTCTTTTTTTAATAGGCATTGGTTTTGCATTGGCATTGGCTAATTTGTCAATTGTTTGGTTACAAATGTTCGTATTTTAATATTCAAAAATGTTTTTGCCCAAAACATATGTGCACTACATGTCAGTAAAAATACTATGCAAATATTGATGTCCTTGACTGCTGAATAAACACTGACTGATTGTATCTCTTGTACTTTATCAACGAAGTATCTAAAAACTTTGCACCGTAGTGGTTAAAATCTCATTCTAATAAGAGTTAAAAGCGCATTTGGTTATTAGGTTTATAGGGTTATTGAATTATGGTTAACGGTTGGTAGAATTTTTTTTAAACATTATCTGCCAATTACATCTGGCACCCTTCTCCAAATCTGTGCCCCTACCTGGCCCCCTAAATTTTCTAGACACGCCACTGTTAAGGCCTGACTGGTGGCATTGGTGCCCATTGCTTTACTGTGCTGTTGGATGTGTATGTGGGCTATCCCTTGTACCTGACATTTGACTGGGCATCACTGTGTTGCTATGGCATGATCCTGGTAGTTGTTGTTAATAAAACAATAACAAATTCAAATTCAAACATTGCTGCATTCTTCTGTCACTGAGGATTCCAAACCTGCACTCAGTCTCCTCATTACTTTGGTACTGAACAGACAAACCTTGGAGCTCCTGCAAACTTTATTCACAAACTGCAAATATTTTACACAAATCTGCGACTGACAACAAGCACAGAGACTTCAAACAATCACTGAAGTAAGGACTGAAAGATTTACTTTTAAACAATAATGATTAAGACCTTTTTCATAAGGTTGTTTTCCCTTGATTGCCAGCTGTTACTGTTTTTATCTTCATATCTTTCATATTTGTCCACCTAAACAATGCTTTAATGATACAGTTTGAGAAGTTTGATATGAATTTATCCAACTGACTTGAAAATGAAACTGACAACTGTCCTGTAATCTTACACAGAGAAACCAAATCCTGCGTCTTTGCCTTGACAGACGCCTAAAATGGCTCGAGCTGTGGTAAGTTACCCTTCACTGTGTCTGTTTCTAAACATTAAATCGTGTGAATTTTTAAAGAAAAATCCAACAACAACAACAATAATATGTAACAGAGCAAAACGTCAGATGACTTGAATGTTCCTCTGCAACACAAGATCCCTTTGGCTCAAAGTCTGCCTCCTCCACAGGCAAAGGAGAAGCTCCCACACTCATCCGATGCAGACCGTTGTGCTCTGGACAATGAAGTTCCCGCTTTCATGTTCAGACCTATCAGTGCACCTGCATGTGAGCTCCCAAGTCCACCACCTGCTGATGCCAGCTTTCATTCAAAGGACACAAACAAGATCATTCACCCAGATTTGAAAAATGATTGTTCATCCCTGGATGATGAAGTGGCGTTTTTCATGTGTCCTACTGATGTTCCTCTGCCTCCGAGACCTCCACCCACTGCAGAGTTACGTCTCTGCAGAAAGCGCAGATATTCTGCTTTTTTTTCTGTTAATGATGAAGAGGAACATTTGCCTCAGCCTAAACGCATGAGGCTGATGAGTTCTGATGTTCCAGTTTCTTCAGTTCCTCCACCTGCTGATGACAGCTTTCATTCAAAGGACACAAACAAGATCATTCATCCAGATTTGAAAAATGATCGTTCATCCCTGGATGATGAAGTGGCGTTTTTCATGTGTCCTACTGATGTTCCTCTGCCTCCGAGACCTCCACCCACTGCAGAGTTACGTCTCTGCAGAAAGCGCAGATATTCTGCTGTTTTTTCTGTGGAGGATGAAGAGGAACATTTGATGCTTAAACGCATGAGGCTGATGAGTTCTGATGTTCCACTTTCTTCAAGTCCACCACCTGCTGATGCCAGCTTTCAGTCAAAGGACACAGACAAGATCATGCATCCAGATTTTAAATATGATTGTTCATCCCTGGATGATGATTTGGCCTTTTTAATGTCTCCTCTGCCTCTGACACCTCCACCCATTGCAGAGTTAGGTCTGGGCAGAAAGCGCAGATATTCAAGCGTTTTTTCTGTGGAGGATGAAAAGGAACATTTGCCTCAGCCTAAACGCATGAGGCTGATGACTTGGGATGTCTCTAAGTCTCCAGCTGCTGAAAAGAAGTATGTTTGCTTTCCGTGTCCTGAAGATAAGAGGTCTGAGTTACCTCTCAGCTCCCCCCAAGGCCATCCACCATCACCGGTCAATAATAATGACACTGACCAGTGTACCATTCTGCTGCCTCTTGAAATCCCAGTACCTCCAAGTCCTGCCCCTGTTGGAGTTCTAGAAACTGTTGACTTTCCTTGTGTTGATAATTAAATACGTGTTTGTAGTAATAAATTAATTTTTGAGCAAATACATGTTGAGATGATTCGGTTGCTTATGATGGTTATAATTATCCAAACAGTATTATTCCTAATAAGATCTTTACTTTTTCTACTTATTTTCTCCATGAACTATTTTGATGTCTATTTTGAAGATCCACTCATATCGTGACAGTATGCTTATTCTCAGTAGAGTGTATAGCCACATCTGAAGAAAGAATAAATTAAAGTCACTCATTAACAACTTACCACATACGCCGGAGCTGAATTCAAGATGTAAGCAGACGTTTCACAGATATCTTGGTTGTCTTTCCATTTCCTACACTAACAGTATCCTGAGAATTGTCTTATACAGCTGATATAAAGGTGAAATTTGATGACTTAATCTAAGCATCATCAGCTTAAATGCAAATGAATCCACTGTACTTGAGGTAACCTAGAGCTGGGCGATAGAACGATAACGATATGTATCGCGATATAACTTTTTCTCGATAGAAAAATTAAACTATCGCGATAGACCTCGCCGCTCTTGTCCTCTTAAAAAAAAAGAGAACAGCCAATCCAAATTAAGTAGCGCAGAGCCGAACCAATCACAGCCGCAGCGTCACGTCACGTGACTTGTTACGTACAGCACAAGTGCCAAGCCGCACATGTGTATTTGTTTAGGAAGCAGCCAGCCACCGTACCCCCCGGGTAATGGAGGAAATGAGTGTGCCGACTAGAAAAATCAACCGAGCGTGACCGAAGAAAAAACAGATGATGGTTCCAATGCCGGAGAGATTGTCGAACGGAAGAGCCATAGAAGTTCCGTAGTGTGAAGGTATTTCGGCTATTTCAAGTCTGACAAAAAACAGAGTAGCGTGCACTGTAAATTGTGCCGAAAGCAAGTCTGGAAATACAATAAACTGGTGCATGCGCTACGTTCACACGTACCCGGGTATTTTTGAAAACGCAGATTTTTCTATGCGTTTGCACCTTTCGTCCACACGTAAACGGCGTTTTTGGTCACTGAAAACGAAGATTTTTGAAAACTCTGTTTTTGCATTTACGTGTGGACTAGAAAAACGGAGAAAACGCAGCGTCAAAGGTGTGCGCATTTTTTGACGTCACACTGTGCGCCACGTTATTGTTTCGGTGAAATGAATTTCTACAATACTGTTACTGTTAATTCTACTCTCTGCAGTGTTTAAATGCTTACATATACACACAGTTACTGTCCCTCCACGCATACGACTCGGTTCTGCTTCTATGCCCCAGCTTTGTTTACTTTTTCCCACCGAGGCTTCTAGACTTCAGGGGCCCGTTCTTCGTACCTCGCTAAGTAAGTTAGCTGGATTAGATTGTTGACGATTTCGCGTGATCCCGGATCGTTCGGTTCCCCGAAGCTCATCCGGGACTTGCTGTCATAGCAACAGGAGCCGTAAGCGTAAACCTGCTCGGGAGCAGGTTTACTTTATGTAAACAGGATTAGATCGCGGCCACGCAGGTATGTCCGCTTCATTTATACGAAAGCAACAGCGATATTCCACCACTGTTTCACCATAAATAAATAACATCAATGTAACTAAAGATAATGCAGCACTTGATCCTTTTAATGATGTCACACAGATACATACAGGTCATTTCCTAAAAAAGGGAAATGTACTATTAACATTCTATTACATGTATGTGATTATTACAGATGTAATTCATATTTCAGAGTAGTAATTGTAAATTACTTCGTGTAATCAAGATGAGAGACCACGGCTATAAAAGCGAAAGTGGATTTGGGAAGCCTGTCGCAGCCATGTCCTGTCCGTATACGCGAGCCACCCATTGCGGAAGGTGCAAGATTGATAAGGAGAGTCCTCAGAATTCAGCGTATATTGCGGGATAGACAGGATCCTTTAGCTCAGCGCGACAGTGTGCTCATTGAGAGATATCGATATTCCCGTGAGGGTATTATTTACTTAACCAACTTGTTGACGAGGGGGTGCAGGACCACCACCTGTCTTTTTTTCCTCTGCCCTTTTCTTGGTTGCTGTTATGAACAAACTAACAGAGTATTACAGGCCAGTATTACCTTGCCAAGAGACGAAAAGCAATCTAAGAGATAAATATTACCATTCTGTAGAATACTCCTGTATTCCACTTTTACTTGTTCCCATGTTCTTGTGGGTCCTGTTGTGGCTCTAATGTGAAAGGGGATATAATATAACATATTATAATATAATATAATGCCATATGATATTGGACAATATAGTGTCATATGATAGATCTACCCTACCGCCTACTGGTGTTGGCCAGAGGGGCCGATGGCGCGATATGGCAGCCTGGCTACAACCGTAGCTGCCTCCACCAGTGTGTGAATGTGGGAGTGAATGAATAGTGGTATCGTAAAGCGCTTTGGGTGCCTTGGAAAGCGCTATATGAACCCAATCCATTATTATTAGTATTATTATTAAATTACCTACGAGTTGGATTTGTCAGCAACTTTCTGCCAGCCCTCTCTCCTTGCTTCTGCAGCCTTTGCAGTGTTCTCTTGCGTTTTAATTAAACTCTGAAACTCCTGAAATCCCTCACTCATGAGTTCTTGCTCTGCTGCCGGAAAATACCGAGCACGCCCCTTCGACATTTTCGCCGACCAATCAGCGGGTTGCCGATCAATGTTTCTACTATCGATGCGTAGCCCCTTTTACGACACCCAGTGATGTCACATTACTGCGTCCAGCTGTACTAATCGTCAACAGCAGGCGTGTTCGGGGAACCGGATTAGCGAGCTCACGGTTAGCGGGATGGTTTGGTCTTGGATGTGTCATTTGATCTTGGATGTAGTAAGCGACGTACGAAGAACAGGCCCCAGATTGGCCAACATTTCTGCACGGTTAGGAATCTAGCGCCACCTGCTGCTTTGGCATGTTCATAGCAGCGTTTTCCTTCATTTCTTCCTTTATGTGTGGACGGGATTATTTTTTAAAACGAAAACTGAAAATCTCCGTTTTCAAAAATACCCGTGTACGTGTGGACGTAGCCTCAGTCTCTGACTGGAAGCGCTAATTCGTCATTCGGCTTTTGTCAGACTAAAGTAACTGTTAAAACTGTTTGAAAAGCTAAGCTATACAACAAGGACAGATTGAGAATTTCCTTTTAGTTCTCAGTTTATTTGATATTGACAAAAGTTAGTGAGTTTTGTCTGTTCTTCTGTAAAACAAACTAAGATTTATTTTTAGAATTAATATTTTGTTGCTAAGTGGAATTGACAATTTAGTCGTCTGTTTCGTTTGTTCTATTTTGAAACTTAAACGCTTTAACGGCTGCCTTTTGTGTAGTTTGCAATATTTGCCTTTATTTATCTGAAAAAGTCTCATGTTCCTTAAGTACATCTACCCTGTTGAACTTATTATGGGAAATAAATATTTAAATAAAAACAAGCTGCTGATTATTTCACATTTTACTTGTGAGCAACGGCACATTTAAATCTTACAAATATAGTTATTTGGCTTATATCGTGATAGATATCGTTATCGCCTGAAATGAAAAAAACATATCGTGATATGAAAAAATCTTATATCGCCCAGCTCTAAGGTAACCTAACACTGACCATGAACGCCACAATCACTGTGCGCCAGTCCAACACAGTGCTTTACTGTGAACTCACCACAGTACTGCAAACTAAAGTGTTTATCTTCCAGTCCAATCCAATCCATCTTTATTGAGAAAGCACTTTAAAATACCCAGGACAAAACCAAAGTGCTGTACAGTAAATGAGTTAAGAACAATAGAATAAAACATAACAGTAAAAAAATAAAACACATAATACTGAGACTCCATTATCAGCAACTTTTGGTATGAATGTGTGTGGATGTATGCATATGACTGACGACTAAAAGTCATGGACTGACGACTAAAAGTTTAACGGACTTGATACTGAGACAAAAACGGTGCTGACTTTAGGATTATTGAATGTCCACAGACAATTCACCCAGCCTGTAAAAGATGGGTGGATGTTTTGTTTTGCTTTGTTTTGTCTGCAAGAACAGAAGAATGACAGAGACTAAAGAGCTGTAGCTTCACAGCAGTGTGAACTGCAGACTGAACCCTTGGGTTGCTAATTTTGAGCTACTGATGTTTGCATTAAGGAAATTGTGTTTTAGTAGCTGTGTTTTAATTAAGGTATTACATTATATTGTTGGGAATATTAAATGCTAAAGTGAAGAAAAGGTTTGATCCCACTCATGACTGAGCATGTTATTATTAACCATAGTGGGTCACTATAGAGAGTCAATTAGTTTTAGAAAAAAACAAACAAACAAAAAACCCTCCACCGAGGTCTATGAATAAGAGGGGAATGATAGACAGCCACACTCAAAATGGAGATATGTAATGATAAACACTGGTCCCCGTCTTTTGGGCGCTCTCTTGAAGTAGTCAACAATTTAAAAGTAAGATAAAATAACAGGGGCATGTGCTGAGGGGTGGTGCTGCACAAGAACAAGAGTAAAATAAAGAAAATATTGTTTTTAGAAGTGCAAATTAAAATGTACCATTACACTCAGAGGATCAATATGAAGCTTAATATTTGTTAATTTTGAATGAAGTACATGACTGGTGACTGTTCTGTCCTGAGCTTTTGTTTTTACAGCACCCGCTTGATCACACCAACAGTTTCTCGCCACCGAAGAGGGGTACTTGAAAAAAATAAAGAACGGGGAGGAATATCATCAAAACTGGAAACAGGTAATCCCCAAAGGGGGTGATAATGCCATAACTTTCACTATGGTCAAATTCTCAAAATTTGACCCTCAAAAATTCTTCAAACATTTAGACACAAAGTGGAGATTTAGATAAATATAATGTCGTAAACCACATAAGCATGAAGTATTTGATTCAATAACATGGTGAAATAACAAGCAGCAAAAGGTTGATCATGTTAATGGTGTTTATTCAAGGGTGCAGAGGAGATTATTATTATTAAAGACAACAAATGAAATAACGAAAAGTAGAAGTGGAAAAATTTGCGTTAACGGCAATAAAATCAAAAAAAGAAATACTAACTAAAACTGTACTGAATGTTCACAAAATTAACTAAAATTAACTAGATTTATAGCAAAATGTGTTTGGTTGCATTGATGTGTGCGTGCCCTGCTATAGCGAAATTAAGGGAGTACGTTAGTCGAGTCGTCTGGGTTGCTGCTCCGTTCACCCGCAGAATCTGGTCAGGAAAAGTCGGGAGACAGCGCCAGAATAGAATTGAGGATGATTTTAATATGATTGTTTTGTAGACATAACAAGAGTCTTGTAGTGGAGAGGGACGTAATGTCCTCCTGAGACCCAGAGAATAAGAAAAAAACAGGGAGAAATTATTTTCGTTTTTTCTTTTTTCTTTTTTTTCTTTTTTCTTTTAAATGAATCAAGTGTTATTAAAATAACAATCTCATAAGATGAAGATCAGGGACCAACCCAGAAGTCACTGACACTTCACTAACTGTAAACTATTGGTTTAGGAATAAGTGATGGCACTGAACTTTCTATTTCACAAAAGTCAATTTATTTAGGATATCTGAGTAAGTACTGATTTTATTTGGAGACACAAAGGAACATTTGGCACTTCCCTCATCTCACATCTGTTTCATTGTTGTACCCAATCATTCTACAACTGAAATGCCTTGGACTGCTAACCATTTCAGGCAAGTGGAGTGAACCATATTTTGCTAGACTCTCATCAGATGGGGGCTTCCTTTTATTGATCTTTGGAGAGAAGTCTTCATTACTGGTATTATTCAGGTCTTGTTCACATGTTTGTCCCAGGTTTCTCAGCCAAGAGGAGCTTAAACCCCAGATACTGTGAGTTCTTTTCACACGTTGAGATCACTGATAACTCTCAGCAACGACGTGATCTCGTAGAAACAATTAGGTGTTATGGATTCAACTATAATTGCGACACTTATTTTTTTACTTTACTGGAAAACATTTCTGCATTTTACCCATATTTTATTTTTAACTCAAAATCAAAATTCCAGATTCTATTACATGTTGGTTTTGCACCAGATAGGACGACAGATTTCAGGTGGCCCTGTGTCTTTCTCTATTACATCTGCCACTGCATCTCGATAATCTTTGTGTGGCTTTTAGTGGGTCCTGACCCTCTCATATTTTGAAAAATCTATGTTTGAATCTCCCTTAATAATTGTGTTAAGAATTCTCTCCGCCTTTGTCAAAAGTTGGGTATTAGGAAAAAGTGAAATAAATATAAATATAAAGTCCCAATGTGTAGAGCACACATTAATAAATTAGTCATGTTCCCTGTGAAAGTAAATGAGCCTAATTCTTAAAGACCCCTGAAATTATTTACCAGATGTTTATTTTTTGAATAAAATAAAAATCTGAGTTTAACAAAACATTTTAATTGTAAATATCAAGCTTACCTTTCTTTCTTCCATAAAATGTGCTTGTGGGCACGCCAGCCATTTTGAAAAGGTGGGAAAAACAATTGGCAAGGCCACACCCCCACATATGGGATATAATTTCAAAGGTTCTGTTGTCCTCTCTAAGAAACATCAGGACTTAGAGGAGTGGCAAGTAGAGTATGAGAGCTACAAGCAAAAAACTAAATGTGTACTACAGTGCGCAAAAATGAATTACTGGGTCATCAGGGGGTCTTGAGGGACATTTATAAAACAAAAAATCCCACAAACTTTAAAAGTGCACTTGAAAAGCTCACACAAGAAGGTTAACCTAGCTTACCTAGAAGACCTCATCAGGGGGAGCACACTCCCCCTCTTTTTAGAGTTCACCCACTTAACTCGCATCCCAAGAAAACAGCTAACCCCAGATAAGGCAGCGTGATGTATCCCGAGATAACAGGACTGAGACATCTAAATAAAGGTGTGAAACAATCGCCTTCAAAAGGTTATCAATTGACTTCAACCAAAATTAGGTACACTCGGTGCGGCAAGAGTTAATAGTTATTAGTCTCAACACCCAAGGATAATTAGAAGAGCATGACTGATATGATGCAACTGAGATTTTGTTACACTTAACTTTTGCAAAACACAAATAAAACTAAATTGAAACTAAGGATTTTCAGAAAATAAAAACTAGACTAAACTAGCAAAGAATTGGTAAAAACTAATTACAACTGGCAAAAAATTGAAAATCTGGAGTCGAAACTAAATAAAAGATAAAACCTAATGAAAATGGCGAAACGTTTAAAACTCTGGTGCAGAGATTGGCAAATCTGACCAGGAACGTTATAAAATTGATTGTCAGAACAGTCAGCGTTAAAGCCACTTTTGACAGTCCATACTAGGATGGCATTGGACATCTTGGGGGTGGAAGGGGGGTTGGTGTGACCAAGGTGTGGTTTGGCTTGTCGTATGTATATTTGAGATCATATGGCTCTGGATGGACCAGTTACCAGGGCATGGAAGGAGGACAGACTCATTAAAGGAGGAGAAGGCATTTCCTGGGATTGGAGATCCTCTGGGTGAGTGGTTGATTAAAAGCATGCATAAAATATAAGTTATCTGTTGTTATTGATTGGTAATAGATTGATAATTGGCCTCATTTACAGCTGTATTGACTTGTTGTGGACGTAGTCGACTTCAGGTTTAAACACTTTAATTAACAGGTTGAAAATAGTGACATTAAAGGAAGAGTATGCAGCGCCACCCTGTCAGACGCCAGTGATGGTGGAGCTCACTGATGAATCAGGTGAGCTGGATTCATGGCTGATTCAAAACTAAGATCCCCCTGCTGTGGTCAGTAAGGGGAGAAAAGGGGGACATAAAATCAAGAATTAAAGAGGCATTTATAAACGTTTAGGTGTCAAGTGAAACGGGACAAAAGGGGGTGTTATACTGTTATTTTCAATGTCAGCATTATTATTGTATGAGAATCATGCAACAAGCATTGCATCGATGATCATTTATTGAAGTTTTTGACCTTATACTAACATCTGTGTTCCTGTGATTGTTATAACCTCTGATGAATCTTCTATTTACAGGTGTTAGGATAATGATATAATTTTTCATTGCAAGTGTAACCATGATCATTTTTTATACATATTGCAACTTGTTGCTCATTGTAGAGTTGTGCTCAAGTTAATAAGGGTTAAAAGCTACAGTCAGCGCGAATGTCTGACTGATCTATTGAGGGGAAAGGCTTCGAGCATGGAGGGCCGCACGCGCTTACAAAACACTGATATCATGTTATTCTTTGTGATCTTTTCTTAAATTATGTCTTTAAGGTTAGTTTAAATAGTGGCGGTTAATTAAACGAGATTTATTAAAATATTAAATACCTGAGTCAGAACGTTACACGCGGATCACCTTAAGAGTCTGGGAAACTTTGTAGCTGCCTAACTTTTTTTTTTTTTTTGAATGTTCTAGCTCCGTTGATTTGACACATTGGAATGTGTCAAAAAAGGGGGGGAAGGTTGAGCTTTAACATCAAACAAGGATTATTTGAACATTTTATAACTTCATTTGTGTCTTTAATAATTTAGGAATGGTAAAGCTTAAGCTAATAGCGGTCCGAGAAGACGGACCTTTTAGAGAATCAGTGAAAAAGCATAAACTATCACTTTCATGTTTAATCATTACTCATTGAAATGAACTGAATAGCGTTTAGAAGATTTGTTAATTTTTTGTCTTTTGTTAAAAAGAGGGGTTTCAATAATTTTCAGACACACCTTGCAAATGTGCTTATAACGAGTTGGCACTCGGCCTTTTGAAGGTCAGAAGCTTCGTTCGGCGTGACTGTCCGGACTGATAAAGTGTAAGAAATGCCTTGAGTGCGGAGGGCTAAATGCAAACACTGCTTACACACACATAAGATATGATTAGAAGAAGTCCCTGGGACATTCTGAATGTTTTAGACCAATTCTGAATCACTAGAAGGTCAGTAGATGACAACATTAGATTATTAGGGTTAGGAAGAGAGGTGTTTTGGTTTTCTGTCTCTTACAGAGCAAGGAACAGACACCAGACGAGGTCACAGAGATGCGAGGATCCTCCGTAGCAGAGTCAGACACAGTGACTGCCGAGACATCAACTGGGTCCAAGGGTCATGGCATTTGGGCTCCAGCTAGTCACCACAAAAGGATGGATCCCATAAACACAGCAATAACCATGAAGGGGTTGGCGGAAATCCGGGGAACACCAGACCAACGAAGTTCGAGAGGCTTTTGGGCAAAAAGGGGACACCTTCCTGTTCCTTTTTCTGGAGAATACACAGATCGTTGTTTGAAATCGGAGCAGAATAATCCCCTGATCTGTGTTACGACTGAAGGGTTGTCTAACCCCTAAGGTTGGAGAATTAAGAGCAGAGGATCACCCAACTGGACGACACTGGTAGCTGCAGCAATAAAATAAAGGTTAAGAGCTCTTCGGACAGAGGTTCTAGTCTACGTCTGAATGGTATAAGGGAACACCAAATAAAGCAGTGGGAGACAAGGACATTGTCATCTGGACCTGCTACTGTTGGAATCCTAGTTTTTCTTGCACCTGACTTGCGTAAACACAGAGGTCATCTTACATATGGTTTGCCCCTCAGGGGGACAAAGGACCTCAGGAGTGAGAAGAGATGAACCCGGCCACACTGGGCTACAGGGTGTTTGTGAGGTCATTATTCTAATGACCTCATCAGGGGGAATTGTAAAATTATGATATTATTTTATGCCATGTTATACCCCTAATTAAAGATTGTGAATTATTATGTAGTTTTAGTTTGCATTATTCTCCTGAATTAGAAGAAGCTGATAACTATTGCATTAGTTAAACTGATTTGCATTACATTAAATTGCTGACTTGTTGTGAATGAATGATATTGTTTTATGATGCATTATATTGCTGAGTTATAAGAAATACTGTTCGCAGAAGGTTATTGTCTAATTTGTCTGAGTAGAAGAGAACAGAGTGTGCTGGAGTTTTCTGCCCCATTTCAGCAGGAGCAGATAAACAGGGAGCCAAGGTCGTAGCTTAGGCGCTGTGTGAGAGAGAGCATGTGAATGTTTAGGCTTTTTATGATAAGGTGGAGGCACCAGAGGTTATAAAAGTTTGAGCAATGCTCCACCATTTTGAGATTTTGAGGCTGTCTGCATCAGTGTCCATCTCCCACGTGTGTGATCATTAAATCATCGTTTGACTCAACCCGGCCGGACCAGTGTTGTTATTGTGGTTTTTTCTCTTGTCTCCATCCCCAATATTTTGAACCTTAACAATACATAAAAAATTTAAACAGCCCTATATTTAAAAACAAGATAAAACAGCAAAAATAAACTAAAAAACTCAAACTAAAAACCAACATCTTACAAGGTGTCAAAGGTCAGGGTGAAGAGATGAGTTTTCAGGAGTGATTTAAGAACAGGCAGAGAAGAAGCCTGTCTAATCTCTAAAGGCAGATCGTGTCACAGTTTCAGAGATGCTACAGCAAAAGCACGATGTCCTCTAAGTTTGCGCTCAGTCCTGGGAACATTCAGGAACAGCTGATCAGCTGACCTGAGACAGCGGGTGGGTTTATAAGACTGTGGCAGCTCAGAGAGTTAAGATGCAGCTAGGTCATGGAGAGCTTTAAAGGCAAATAAAAGAATTTTAAAATGAATGCCAAAAGAAATGGGCAGCCAGTGAAGTGAAGCTAAAATAGGGGAGATGTGCTCAAACCTTCGAGTGCCAGTTAAAACACAAACTGCCGCATTTTGCACCCTCTGTAAACGAGCAGTGGCGTGTCTAGAAATCTTTTGTTGGGGGGGCCAGGTAGGGGCACAGATTTGGAGAAGGGTGGCAGATGTAATTGTCAGATAATGTTAAAAACAATTCTACCAACCGTTAACCATAATTCAATAACCCTATAAACCTAATAACCAAATGCGCTTTTAACTCTTATTAGAATGAGATTTTAACCACTACGGTGCAAAGTTTTTAGATACTGCGTTGATAAAGTACAAGAGATACAATCAGTCAGTGTTTATTCAGCAGTCAAGGACATCAATATTTGCATAGTATTTTTACTGACATGTAGTGCACATATGTTTTGGGCAAAAACATTTTTGAATATTAAAATACGAACATTTGTAACCAAACAATTGACAAATTAGCCAATGCCAATGCAAAACCAATGCCTATTAAAAAAAGAAGATAATCTTCTCACAAACTGGTGTTTGATTTTGAAACAGGAAAAAAGTGTGGAAACAACTGAAAAGACTAACATTTGAATAACACCTGAAAGCAAGTAAATACTTTCTATGCTGCCTTATGGTAAACTTTGGTAATATTGATGTATAAAGAACAACACTGGCTGATGATGAAATACAGTCAGCTGGCATGGTGACACTGCCAGTATTAACCTGCAGGGCTGGACTGGGACAAAAAAATTGGGCATTTTCACTACAGACCAGCCCACCAGGTATTAAAGCCATAAAGCCTTTGAATGAAAACAAATGCTGTTGTGACAGTCCCATATGGAAAAGAAATAGTAAAAACTTATATGATTTACTCATGAAAGTGGCCACTTTCTCATTACTTTCATATATTGTTTTAGTAAGTATCCAAAACATACAAGATTCATTATATAATCTTTCAAGGGATCTTATATCTGTTTTTACTCTTGTATGCTTTTCATACAAGTTTCACACAAGACATTTACAAACTTTATAAAATTTATATATATCTTTTCCATATGTACACTGTCTTGTTGGTATATGTATGGTTTCTATACATTTATGTCAGATAAAAACTTTGGTTGTAAGATTTAGATAATTATTTAATAAAAGCTAAATATTTGAAATGAGAATAAGAAAGAAAAGTATTTCTTTGTGCCCCCCTCTCCCTGTTAATACCCTACCTGCCCCCCTGGCAAAACTTTCCTAGATCCGCCCCTGCACAGTTACCAGCTGTCAGCTACATAAAAAAAGGATGCTGGTGTTATTTGTCTCTCAGAAACAGTTCATAACTTCCCTTCAACTCATTCATGTCACCTAAAAGGTAAACCTGTTTCTCCATCACAGCTCTGATGATTCAGTAAGGACATCTCCTGGTTTCATCTTCATGTTTCCCTCTCACCACATATCCAAACCGACATCATGACCAGCAGCTTTACAGCTGTGGCTCCAGCAAACATCAGCTGATACTAGAAATTAATATTCAATAAATTCTAACAACAGCTGATCAAGCTTAAACGTGCTGCTGTTGTTTAGCGCGACATCTGCTGGTTTTCTCTTTCTGGTGCAAAGTGGGCAATAAACAAACAAGAGAGAAAAGCCGATCAGCTGATCATTGATCAGTTTCATGATTGAAGTAGCAACAGGAGGGGGAGAGAATGTGAGAAGAGGCAGCTGTGCAGCGTAATGACAGAATAACTCCAGCTTTGTGTCTTTTCCCATTCTAGCTAAAGTCCGGGACAAACTGCGTCTCTTCTCAGCTCAATACGAAACCCGTAATATTTTCTCTGAATGAGGGACCATTCCATTTTTTAAGGAGCCGTTGGCAACTCTACTAACTAACCTTATGAATAAAATAAAGTTCACTATCAGTAACATCATAGCAACAGAACAGCTGTATAAAAACTCCGTCAAGCTGGCTAGAACGCAGTACGAGTTATTGTAACTGACGGTAAAAAGTCAGCACAACGAAAATAAACTCCACCTAAACTTGGTTTATATCTGACCCAGATAGACTGCAGGTCATAACTTCTTACCTGAAGTTCAGTTCACCTGACACTCGGACTGGCGGCTGCCTCGGGTCTCTTCTCCTGCCTCCCCTTCCCTCATCCACCTGCTGGCCTCTGTGGAAGCCCCGCCATAGCCACCACCAAACAACTGAGTTATTTTTACACATCGACCTGCATCTGGCCAATCCACCACCTCTCATTGTTCATGCCCTTACAAAAAAAAATAAGTCACCAGGCATATGCCCGGTATGCCCGATGGCCAGTCCAGGTATGTTAACCTGCAACCAAATCTGCAGCTCCATACAGCAATGTTACGACTTAGATTATATCTTATAACTCATAACTCTTATGTTAGCTCCCCTCAGTAGCATACTGCCTGAAATATTCGACGGCTGCAATAATAAGTGTTATTTTTTCCTTGGTATTCTAATTTCACCGAAGTTTACTAAACTCAAAAAACTTAATATTACTTACCGAGACATTTATTCTGTCCTCATTTTCTTTCACCGAAAAATTGTTTCCTGCGGTGCCGTCTTTCGTGCTTGGCTCTCCTACCTTTGCTAACGTGATGCACATAGCGCAGAAGCCGATGCTGCATTCACTTACACTCGGATATCTGAACTTCACCGTGAAAACATAATCGGACATTTGATATTTGATTGAATTTTATTGTTTTGCCTTTGGGGTGGCCAGTCTGGTTGGGGGGGTGGCCTGTGCCCCCCCAGGCCACCCCGCTGGACACGCCACTGGGCCTTAAAAATACCTGAGTTATATAACAGCACACTGACAGTGTCTCATCCAAAAAAAAGAAAATGTATAAATACAGTTAATATCATTTTTATTCAAATTTTATTTAATTCTCTTCATATAGTGCCAAACAGATGTCTCAAGTCGTCACTGTTACAACATAGATAAACATGAACATGAAATCCATTATTTAATTCTCTTCCATTCACTCCAGTTCAATTCAATAGCTATATAGATGGATAGACAGATACTGTATTATATACTATATTGATTCCAAATGGAGAATTAATGTGTTATATCACCAGGATAATGAATTCAAGTAGTACAATCTCCAATAAACAGACAACACAGTTAAAGTTCAAAGTGCAATATGTGCAGGATCCAGGCTTTATATTGTAAGATGCAAAACGTTTATATATACATAATATTGTTGAAAAAATAAAGAAAGTTAAAAATCAAAATAAGTTTATTGTCACGGTGGCAGATGTGATTGCAATATGAACCCGGAAGCAGACAAGGGAGAGATGGAACTGAATCTTAACAAAAAGCAAATCATTTATTAGGTTGAAAAAACATGAACACAAAACAAGGCCCAGCAAACAGGGGCGACAACTAAAACTAAAACCTACACTGGGAATAACTCAGTATGACTATGACAACTATGACAGGAAAAACATGAACATGAATCCGAGGAGGTGCATGCGAGAAACTCTGATGAAAAAACATGAACATGAACATGGACCTAAACAGAATCAGGAGATAACCTGAAACCCGGAATAACGTGAACGGAGGAAAACAGACACACCAGCACTGACCAGAGGAAGACAGCGGACTTAAATACACAGAAAATAAAAGGGGAAGTGGAAACACAGCTGACACAAATGAACCTGACACCACAGGGGAAGCAAAATGAAACACACTGAACATGGAAACACAACCCTTTCATAATAAAAGACGAAACAAGGAGAGACATAGACGTGTGATGGGCTGAGTTGAAAAAGCAGGAGGAGTCACAGGAATTATTACAAAAACATAGTTTTCATTTATCTAACCCAAAAAAGCTGTGATGGATGGCCTTCGCCTCACGGTAATGCACCAAAGCTTTTAATCCGCCACCCTCCAGCCCAGAGGACATAGTTGGACTGGCCATCGGGCATACTGGGCATTTGCCCGGTGGGCCGATGGTGATTTTTCGTTTTTATGGGCCAATGGGTTTTTTTTTCATTTTTTCCCCGTAACAGTATAAACACTGAAAGGTGGTGGATTGGCCAGATGCTGGGAGATGTGTAAAAATAACTCAATTGTTTGGTGGTGGCTATTGCGGAGCTTCCACAGATTCAGTAACATTAGCAAGTGGTGGAGGCCAGCAGATGCAACACGCTGGCAGGTGGATGATGGAAAGGCAGGAGGAGCAGAGGCCGGAGGCGGTGAACTGAACTTCAGGTAAGAAGTTATGACCTGCAGTCTATCTGGGTCAGATATAAACCAAGTTTAGGTGGAGTTTATTTTCGTTGTGCTGACTTTTTACAGTCAGTTACAATAACTCGTACTGCGTGAGCTAGCATGAAGGAGTTTCTATACAGCTGTTCTGTTGCTATGATGTTACTGATAGTGAACTTTATTTTATTCATAAGGTTAGTTAGTAGAGTTGCCAACGGCTCCTTAAAAAATGGAATGGTCCCTCATTCAGAGAAAATATTATGTGTTTTGTATTGAGCTGAGAAGAGACACAGTTTGTCCCGTACTTTAGCTAGAATGGGAAAAGACAAAAAGCTGGAGTTATTCTGTCTTTACGCTGCACAGCTGCCTCTTCTCTTATCCCCCCCCCCCCCCTCCCTCCCTCTTCTGTTGCTACTTTGATCATGAAACTGATCAATGATCAGCTGATCGGCTTTTCTCTCTTGTTTATTTATCTCCCACTTTGCGCCAGAAACAGGAAACCAGCGGATGTCACGCTAAACAACAGCAGTACGTTTAAGCTTGATCAGCTGTTGTTAGAATTTATTTAATATTAATTTCTAGTATCAGCTGATGTTTGCTGGAGCCACAGCTGTAAAGCTGCTGGTCATGATATCGGTTTGTATCAGAATCAGAATCAGAATACTTTATTGATCCCTGGGGGAAATTATTTTTTGTTACAGTGCTCCATTTTAAACCAACATTAAGACAAGACAGACAATACGCTAATTAAGAATAGTACAATATATACATATATATACATACATACATACATAAGTCACTTATAAATAAATAGTTGGAAAAGAAACATGTGTAGCTGTAGCAGCAAACAGTGTGTTAAGTGGATGCGTTGTACAGGGAGATGGCCACAGGCAGGAATGATTTCCTGTGTCGTTCAGTGGTGCTTTTCGGTAATCTCAGTCTCTCACTGAACGAGCTCCTGTGACTGACCAACATGTCATGGAGTGGGTGGGAGGTGTTATCCAACATTGTCTTTATCTTGGACAGCATCCGCCTCTCCGACACCACCTTGAGGGAGTCCAGCTCCATCCCCACAACATTGCTGGCCTTACGGATCAGTTTATTAAGTCTGTTGGCATCTGCGACCCTCAGCCTGCTCCCCCAGCATGCAACAGCATAGAGGATCGCACTGGCCACAACAGACTCATAGAAAATCCTCAGCATTTTCTGGCAGATGTTGAAGGACCTCAGTCGCCTCAAAAAATAGAGACGACTCTGGCCCTTCCTGTAAAGTGCTGTGGTGTTTTTAGCCCAGTCCAGTTTATTGTCAATGTGTACTCCAAGGTATTTATAGTCCTCCACAATGTCAACACTGACCCCCTGGATTGAAACAGGGGTCAAGTGTTTCCTGGTCTTCCTGAAGTCCACGATCAGTTCCTTGGTCTTTGCCACGTTGAGCTGCAGATGATTCTGCTCACACCACGTGACAAAGGAGTCGACCACAGCCCGGTACTCTGTCTCATCATCCCTGCTGATGCATCCAACCACCGCAGAGTCATCAGAAAACTTCTGAAGATGGCAGGTCTCTGTGCAGTGGCTGAAGTCTGTGGTGAAGAGGGTGAAGAGGAAGGGGGAGAGGACAGTCCCCTGTGGTGCCCCTGTGTTGCTAATCACCTTGTCAGACACACACTGTGGGAGATGTACATATTGTGGTCTTCCTGTCAGGTAATCAACAATCCAGGACACCAGAGAAGCATCCACCTGCATCGCTGCTAACTTATCACCCAGGAGGGTCGGCCTGATGGTGTTGAAAGCACTAGAAAAGTCAAAAAACATGACCCTCACAGTGCTCGCCGGCTGGTCCAGATGGGTGTAGACACGATTGAGCAGGTAGATGATGGCGTCCTCAGTTCCGAGACGAGGCTGATAAGCGAACCGAAGGGGATCCAGATGTGGTCTTACTATGGGTCGTATATGTGGTGAGAGGGAAACATGAAGATGAAACCAGGAGATGTCCTTACTGAATCATCAGAGCAGAACAGTGATGGAGAAACAGGTTTACCTTTTAGGTGACATGAATGAGTTGAAGGGAAGTTATGAACTGTTTCTGAGAGACAAATAACACCAGCATCCTTTTTCTAAGTAGCTGAAAGCTGGTAACTGTGCAGGGGCGGATCTAGCAAAGTGTTGCCAGGGGGCCAGGTAGGGCATTAACAGGGAGAGGGGGGCACAAAGAAATACTTTTCAGAAAACAAGAAATCAACTCAACAGATCACAGTCACCACCACCAAAATCAGCACACCTCCATTTACCTTCCATCTGTGCATGTGTATCTTTTTAGCTTTTTAATTTTCTTAGCAAAATTTGGATTCACTGTGTTAATGCACTGATTCACAGAGGACAGCCTTACAATGATTTATTTGAGTTACACAGCAGACAACAGGTTACATGCATATATCTGTCATTCTTCCTGCAGTTAACATTTTTGATTATACAGTAAAGAACAAAAAGTAGATGTATTGATTTTCCAGGAAGGTTATTTGGATTTAATTTGCAAAAGAAAATAAGTTAAAGAAAACAAGAACAAGACAAAAATTCAGTAGGATTAGATTTCTCATGAAATTAACTTTTTGTGTGACTTTTTTGTATAACATTTTCATTTTCTATCCCCCTCACACACTGATTATAGGTCAGGATCATCCTGGTCATTCAGGTAGTCCTCTCCATAGTCAATGATCTTTTTTAGTACACTCAGTATCAGTGAATCCACATCGTTCTCCGTCTCAATCTCTGTGTGGTAGTTCTTCACGAGGAAGATGCAGTTCAGTGGAATACCCAGGTTCATGCTCACTGTTTCCATCTAAGTTTAAACAAAATTACATTTTAAAAACTGAAACTGTATTGTTGCACTAGTGACATAATTATAAATTACTTCTTGAACTATTTGTACTGATTCCAGCTGAGGTTTCTGTACAAATATACTGAAATGTACAGCTAAATTAGAGATGTTATATTCATGTGTAAACTGTCTACATATGCATGAAAGTTACTTCACCTGCTTATTCAAGTACTTGCTCTTGTAGACGTTCTTTATGTCTTTTTTGACTTCAGGACAGGCTTCATCAATTTTAGTCATGATAGCTATTTGTGGGATTACATAATTTCTTAGGGATTAATAAAGTATGTTGATTAATTCTTATCTCATGTTTTTCAGGTATTTGAAATTGTACATCATATGAACGACAACTGCTCTCACCTTTGTCACGAGCTGCTGATCTGACATCTTTCATCTTCCTGACAGTTTCATCATTCATTATGCTCACTGTGTCAGCAGGAATAACTAAAACCAGAATGTGGACTTTGTCATCTAAAGTGGGAAAACTGTTGTAGCTGGAATTTGTTTCAGGCAACGGAGATGTGGGATTGAACTGGAAAAAAGCAAAGTCACTGAAACCTTTTTGCATGATACAGTTTCTGTATCACAGCACTGTGTACAAGCATCTGAATGAAGATTTCATACCCTGTAATCTTCGTTTACATGTCCTCTAATGGCAAGTTTGATGTCTTCCACATGAATTCCTTTGTCACTGGACTGAAGGCCCATGGTGTCATTGAAGACAAAAGGGTAAAACGTTCCTGGCTCTCCTTACTGAATTTTATATGTCCTGAACTGTAAATAAAAAATGTAGTGTTGTTACATTAGTTCAGGATACTAGAGACCCTAAAAAGTTTACCAAATAATTTACAGTCTAGTTGTACCTACTATCTTACTTTTTCTAGTTCAGTGTCTATATGGCAGTTACCACTGCAGTGTGTAGTGCTAGAAAATCTGTTTTTTCATGTAATGCTCTAACAGCAAATGCCATAAGAATAGATACTGTGGCTTGCAAAAGTATTCAGCCCCCTTGAACTTTCCCACATTTTGTCACATTACAGCCACAAACATGAATTCATTTTATTGGAATTCCACGTGAAAGACCAACACAAAGTGGTGCACACGTGAGAAGTGGAACAAAAATCATACATGATTCCAAACATTTTTACAAATAAATAACTGCAAAGTGGGGTGTGCGTAATTATTCAGCCCCCTTTGGTCTGAGTGCAGTCAGTTGCCCATAGACATGCCTGATGAGTGCTAATGACTAAATAGAGTGCACCTGTGTGTAATCTAATGTCAGTACAAATACAGCTGCTCTGTGACGGCCTCAGAGGTTGTCTAAGAGAATATTGGGAGCAACAACACCATGAAGTCCAAAGAACACACCAGACAGGTCAGGGATAAAGTTATTGAGAAATTTAAAGCAGGCTTAGGCTGCAAAAAGATTTCCCAAGCCTTGAACATCCCACGGAGCACTGATCAAGCCATCATTCAGAAATTGAAGGAGTATGGCACAACTGTAAACCTACCAAGACAAGGCCGTCCACCTCAACTCACAGGCCGAACAAGGAGAGCGCTGATCAGAAATGCAGCCAAGAGGCCCATGGTGACTCTGGACGAGCTGCAGAGATCTACAGCTCAGGTGGGGGAATCTGTCCATAGGACAACTATTAGTGGTGCACTGCACAAAGTTGGTCTTTATGGAAGAGTGGCAAGAAGGACGCCATTGTTAACAGAAAACCATAAGAAGTCCCGTTTGCAGTTTGCCACAAGCCATGTGGGGGACACAGCAAACATGTGGAAGAAGGTGCTCTGGTCAGATGAGACCAAATTGGAACCTTTTGGCCAAAATGCAAAACGCTATGTGTGGCAGAAAACTAACACTGCACATCAGTCTGAACACACCATCCCCACTGTCAAATATGGTGGTGGCAGCATCATGCTCTGGGGGGGCTTCTCTTCAGCAGGGACAGGGAAGCTGGTCAGAGTTGATGGGAAGCTGGATGGAGCCAAATACAGGGCAATCTTGGAAGAAAACCTCTTGGAGTCTGCAAAAGACTTGAGACTGGGGCAGAGGTTCACCTTCCAGCAGGACAATGACCCTAAACATAAAGCCAGGGCAACAATGGGATGGTTTAAAACAAAACATATCCATGTGTTAGAACGGCCCAGTCAAAGTCCAGATCTAAATCCAGTCGAGAATCTGTGGGAAAATCTGAAAACTTCACAAATGCTGTCCATCTAATCTGACTGAGCTGGAGTTGTTTTGCAAAGAAGAATGGGCAATGATTTCAGTCTGTAGATGTGCAAAGCTGGTAGAGACAGACCCTAAAAGACTGGCAGCTGGAATTGCAGCAAAAGGTGGTTCTACAAAGTATTGACTCAGGGGGCTGAATAATTACACACACCCCACTTTGCAGTTATTTATTTGTAAAAAATGTTTGGAATCATGTATGATTTTCGTTCCACTTCTCACGTGTGCACCACTTTGTATTGGTCTTTCACGTGGAATTCCAATAAAATTGATTCATGTTTGTGGCTGTAATGTGACTAAATGTGAGAGGCCCTGGGGACCGAATACTTTTGCAAGCCACTGTACATCCTCATACATACTGCAATGGTGAAGCTGTCACCAGAGGTTGCTGCTGCCAAAGCTCGAGTTGCGATTTTGCCTCTTAAAACACTGTCCACAGAGTTGATGAAGCTGGACTTTCCAGCACCTGGTGGTCCATAAAGCATAATTCTGAGATGCTGGACATCTTTGTGAGGCTTGTAATCTCTGACAAGCTGCAGGTCTCGCTCTCTTTCACTGTTCATTAAGAAAATTACAATAGGATTTAGTGTGCACTTACAGTTTAACATTATACAACAGTAATATAAACAAACACAAAATAACACAATAAACTGATAACTCAAGCGTTCTGCCTCAGTGTGCGAAGTTACATAAATGAGGCATTTGATGTTTCATGTAACTCATTGGTCTGATTGTAAGAGGCGGAAGAGGAAAATGTGATGCTGATTTCTAAAGATTATAATAAGTATAACAGCAAGAGACAAACAAGTAGCAGAAAATGATTAATCTTTTGAATTCCTAATTTAATACATTTATTTTAGCACTCAGTGCACACTCAGCACTGTGATTCATTGCCAACAGAACAGCTGCACATTGGAGGTCTGAAACTCTCTACCGATACATTTATACATTATATAATCTGGTCTGACATTTACATCTAATAACAAGCATGTGTAAAAAACACGAGTCACATCAAAGTTCTGGAACACAAAAAAGAACCACGCCCATAATACTCACATCCATGGTATGTTCCTTTCTTCTTTCTGTAAAACTGTAAAGTGAACATATTAATTTTGTGAATAACAACACAAGGGAATTTTAAAAAAAATAATCATGTGATGATGGTGGAGGGGGAGGGGGAGGTGGAGTACCTGCAATTAAAATATGACAATGTAGCAACATTTTTGCAACACTTTTCCATATTCAGTGTTACTTATATAATTTACTTATTTCATTTTCTTATGTCAAATTAAATGTTACCATTTTCCACGTTCAGAACAAAAGTACATGATGGTATCTTTTGCATTATAAAATCACTCTGCAAACATCTATGACTAATCCAGATCAAGATAACACGAGAATCGAGGATTTTCTTATTTTAGCAGCTTTGATTTACACACCTCAAAAAGCTATTTGGTAGGTAGGTAGGTATGTAGGTATGTAGGTATGTAGATAGATAGATAGACAGACAGATAGATAGATATAATTTTATTTCGAACATGCAAATATAATTGAAATAACAACAGAAAAAAAAAACCCAAAACGTAAATATCATCAAGCTATTTGGTAAGTCAAGTCAAGCAAGTTTTATCTGTAAAGAGCAATAATATATGAAAAAGCCCAAAGAGCTTAATATGCATGAAAACATACTGGGAGTAAATGAAAAACAGAAAACAAACAAACAAAAAAACTCAAAATTTAAGAACTTATTAAAGCAGAGCTACAAACAAACAAGCAAACCATCACAAATATTTAAGCCATAAAAATGTTACCCAAAAAAAATCTGCTTACCCCGAATAAATTTTATAAGTTTCCTAATGAAGCTCATGTTTTTTGCACTGAATAAAACAGGTAGTTGATTAAATGCCAGTTGCATTTAATAATTGTTTTTCTTACAGTACTGAAATGATAACACAATGTTAGCATACCTGAGTATCCAATTGTGATGGAAAAATAGTGGTTCTCTGGTGTTGCCTTCACTGATGTAGGCTGAGTATGACTTTGTTTTATATAAGCATGCTTTCAGTTTTATTTGAGTCATGTGACTTCTGTGAATTCCCTCCTCACTTGTCCACACTAGTCCGTTATAGCTTCTTTGTTTGTATGTGTCATACACACGTATTTCTTAGAATGGAATTATTGATTCAAAAGTAGCTTCTTAGTGTGTGGTAATTAATGACTAATGCTAATAATTACCACAGTGTACACAATACCTGGTTCTAAATGTAAGTTTTTAACCTTTGGTTGTGGAAGAAAAAAAGTATCAAAGCATCAGCTTTTTCTGGATCAGAGTTTGCATATCAGCCACTCAATCAGTTTGCTCTACATGTATTCTACAGTATCTCCATGTGTTCCAAGTTCTGAACTCAAAGTAAGTACAACTTAAAATAATCCAAACGTCCAATTTACAAATAAAAAAATTGCAGAAATAAAATGTGAAGCTAAATTAACTCACATTAAAAAAAAAGGCCAGAGCAAAATGACAGACCAGCAGTCATTGTTTTTCCTACAATATTGAGACATTAGCATACCTGAATATCCATTATGCTATAAAAAAGTGGTTCTCTTCCATTTCCTCCACTGATCTAGACCAAGTTTGTTTTATATAAGCATGCTTTCAGTTTTATTTGGGTCACTTTGATGAATTCCCTCCTCTCTTGTCCACACTAGTCTAGACCACATTTACAAAAAAGGCCAGAGCAAAATTACAGACCAGCAAGGTCAACATCATCAGACGTAAAACCAGGGCCAGATTTGGACAAGTTTTCCACAGCTTCACCTCCACCCTACTCTGACCGTGAAAAACAAGCTTCAAGAGCAACCAATCCCAATCTATCCCAGGCCAAACCAAAAATTGCTGGATCAATTGCACCATGTCTTTCTCCTCAAATCACCAGATTGGGAAAAGAGTTTAACCTAAGAAGGAGTGTGCACTAAAAACTGTAAAAATAAATTCAATTGAAAAAAAGAAAATGTCCTGTTAGTTTTTTGCCAGGAGATTTTTTTTTTTTTTTATCGGACTTTCACAGACTTTTCCAAAACTAGTAAAACAGAAAATTCTATAGATTGACAGTAGATCATCTGCACTATTTACTGACATTTCCTTCAAAGCCTCATTTTAAAAGTACAGATGGTATCTTTCTCCCTTTTCAGTGAGTTATTAGGATATCCTGATAATAACGAATTACAGTAGTCCAGACTAGAAGCAATAAATGCATGAACTAGTTTTTGAGCGTCACCCTGAGACAGGATTTAATTTTAGATATCCTGATCAAAAATGACTCCAAGTTTTTTCACAGTGTTGCTGGAGGCCAAGGTAATGCCATCCAGAGTACTCAACTGATTATATACCATATTTCAAAGATTTTTGGGGTCAAGTACAATTACATCAATTTTCTGGGCCGGTTCTAGACAGGCATAAATGAGGGGGCAGACAGAAATGTAAAGATGGCACATGGTGGCAATGGAGGCGGGAAAGGGGTGGTGTGCTCGATAACAGTATCTCACAAAAGTGAAATTTCTCACAAAGAGATACTCGATATCAGATATATTAAAACCCAACAATAACACTTCTCAGTATTGCTCATATTAACAAAATTAAAAAGGGTTAGGCTGAGTTATAAAAAAAACTCAGTTCACCAAGTCTTGAAAAAACAAACAAACAGAAAAATAGAATAAAAAAATAAAATAAAATACAGAATAAAATAAAATATCCATCTAGATCTTTAAAACCAAGAACATAAAATTTATCTTAACTGGATGACCTAATTCTCAAATAAATTTGCAAAATAAAGTAAGAATAAAATAAGACTTCTCAATATAGCCAATATTTACAGGGTTGGCAATTTAAAAAAAACACAGTTCACCATGTTTCCCTACAACTGTAAAACTATTTTGTAGAATACAACAGATTTTTGCAACTGAACAGCTCCACTGTCCTTTCTCCTCAGTCCACTCTACAACAACAGTCTCCTGTTTCCCTTTCCAAAAACTCTTACAAATTCATCCAAAGTTATTCATTATGGACTTCTTATGGATCAAGATCACCAATTCCTCTTCCTTTTATGTAACATGGTGTGACAGGTTAGGACCTGTGACAAAGTTGAGAAGGAACTCTCACATGATGCTGAAGACACACCAATCACCAGGGCTGTTACACACAAGTTATGCAACTCAGGAAAGGTTTCCTTGTACTCCTGTAGGACTTTACACACAGTGGACAGGTCTGTTTCCTTTGAACATTGTTTGAGCAGCATCTGTTTTGCCACAAGAACTTCATTTTTCAGATTTACAACATCTGCTACAGTGCCAGCCATCACAGCCAGAGGGTGCAACAGGGTGGGGTCTAGAAATGTGCTAGATTTGGGTGCAAGACTAGATATGGCTCTCATCAGGTCATTATTCTTATGGTAAAATCTAGTTTCCATTTCTGAAATGGCCCCAGTCAAGGATGATGAGCAGGGATCTTTTCAGAGACTTATGGGGAGAAATGGTAAGTTCACCAGAGTCTGTATGGCCCAAAGTTCAGAGCACAATACTTTGATCCAGGTGTTTGCTCACTGTTTTCCTTCTCTTTGTTGGATGTGACTCATCCTCATCAGGAGAAGACACTCCCCAGCAGTCATCCTCACGGAAAAACCTCACGTTTCTTTAAGGTGCTGCACTAAGAGCCTCAGAAACACTGCACAGACCAACTGACTGAGAGGTCATATTTTTTCCTGACCTCTCCAGCCACTGATTGGATAATTTCATTTCGGACGTCCTTATCCAAAATTGTGTATTTTGCTTTTTTTTTGGGATACCCTTAGTAATGCTTGCCAGCTCCTCATCCTTCTCTAAGGTATATTCCATCACTTTAAGAAAAATACCTTAAGCAATGTCATTATCGTTAACCCCTGCATCATATCTCAAGGGTTCTGCAGTCCCACAGAGCCCCAACTCATTTACACAGAGAAACGTTATAGCACTACCAATACTCAAGACATAGTAATGTTTTTTTTCCTCCAGGTTATAGTTTACCAACCAACACTGAATCCAAAGCAGCCCCTGTGGCCTCTCTGCTTTTATGCTCAGTCCAGATGGTTGAAGCATGCACATAGTTGTGGCTGGACACATGACTCAGCAGCCCCTTGTCTCAATCAAGTGCTGCTTTCCAGTTGTTAAAACCAGTTAAGGTAAAAACTAAATCCCTCTCATTAACAGTGCTGCCTTATTTCCGACAGGCAAAACAGAAGCATGCATCCCGCACAACAGAGTACTCCAGCCATGGTCATGTGCGGTACCAGGCAGGATTGAATGATCTTAATGTTGTACTACCAAATACACGCTTGTATTTGGTAGTACAAATGTCACAGTGTGCCGAAGCAGACTGTGTGAATAGTGGACCCAGTATGCAGACACGAAGGAACAAAACTTGAATTAGCAAAAAGCAAGCCGTTTAATGTGGCTGATGGAGAAATGCAGAGTAATGCATAAGGTAAACAAAGACAAGAAAAAACAATAACCTAAACTGGGGAAACTAAAAATAAACATGAAACTTGGCGTGGATACAAAGATACTTTGCAATTGGAGCCATGGCGCAAAAGACAAGAGAAAACCTGACCCTGAACAAAGGAGGACAGAAGACTTCAGTACACAGAAAGATAATGAGAGGACGGGGAACAGGTGGGAACACAGCTGGGACAAATTAGGGGCCTGGGTTGGCACCACCTGATCGTGCACCTAATTGTGCATGTAGGCATGTAGGAGTGGTGATTTTGATCTGCTAATTTCTTCTTTCTAGAACTGTAATTAAATCTGTTCAGTAATCAACTTATTGTATTAATAAAACGGACAAAACATTGCTAATATTAGCAATTTATGGTATTTCAAGTTCTTTCTAACTCCAATGTGTTCAGCTAAATACATTCACAACAAATAATCAGATTACATACAGCTCATCATTTTGATGTTTAAGGTGTGCTTCGAAGTCACATTTATTTTATAAATTATCCTCAATGACGTCTTAGCCCTGCAATCAGCTTGTGACCTGTCCATCCTGTGACAACTGGGTGAGACTCCAGTCCTCTGTGACCCTGAGTTGGATAAGCAGAAGAGGATGGATGGATGAATCAGGCTAATCTTTCATCATTCAAAGTTTACTTTCTTAGGTGATGGCAGAATGTAACAACCACAGCCTCTTAGCATGTAAAATGAAACTGAAATATAGAATGTATGAATTGTTAAAAACCCTCCTGTCAGCACATGTGGGATAAGTGTGATCCCCACACAGACCAATCGGAATCGACCAATCAAAGTACTTAGCCGCCCCTTTCTTTGTCTTGGCAATTGAGAGCTATTTTCTTTTGACTTTCAGAAAGAGCCAGACTGTTACTCATGAAACTAGTAAGTTTACCCTTACGGGTCGTAACATGTAGTATTTCTCTTTGTAGCATCTCCTGTAGCTCTTTCATTTCTGAATGGAAGCTTTTTAAACCTAGGATCCAGTAATGCAGTTTCTGAGAGGACAGTGTTGAACTCCATACGCAGATATTTTCAATCCATGGTTGAACAAAGATCCGCAACCAATTCCTTTACTTTCTGCACGGTTACTGTCAGTTGGTGTTGGGCTGTCACTGGCTGAAGACCTTTGCTAAGCAGGAGCATTTTGGAGGCTGTGACATAGCTGAAGGAGAGAAAACAGCAACTTTTAAAATTAGTTTTGTTTTTTAATTATGTGGCATATTTAATTTTTCAATTTAGTTTTGTCAATCATATGTGTTGTTTCTGCAATGTATATTAGTGACCGAATAGTAGAGAAAAAAAAACTGTGCAAGGTACCTGTCTGTACTTATCTCAACGGTCACTTCCTCAAATGGTTGCAGGACGGTGCAGACGTCTTTCACCAGCTCCCATTCCTCTTGACTTAACGTATCAACAGGTGCACTGATCAGGGCCATGGTGGAGATACTGGCATCTTTTGTTTCAAGAATGCCTCAGTTCAGGTAACTCCATCTGGCGCTGTGTGGACTTTAGCCTCTTTGCAGCTACTGTGCTTCTGTGGAAAAACTCCACATTAGCCTTTACCTTGTCCACGGTTGTTTTCACCACCTTCAGGGAATCTCTTATCAACAGGTTTAATGTATGTGCCAAACATGGGTGGTGGGTCCACTTCAGAATTTTTATGGCCTTGGTGATGTTTGCAGCATTATCACTCACACATCACACCACTTTGTCCTGTACTTGCCACTCATTTTCCACTTTTAATAGCTCCTCTACCAACATTTCTGTAGTGTGTCTGTCAGTGATGTCAAAGCAGTCCAGCAGACAAAGATGTCATCTTGTAATTTTCAATAAAGTGGCAAGTGACAGACTCGAAAGAGCAGGTGGTTCAAGAGGTCCAGCAGTGAGTTGTCAGGCAAACCGATGGAGCTTTTTTTCACCCTGTCTTGCCATAATGCATGTTCTGTGCCATATACTTTTGGGATTATTGTTAGGGACCGTGTTTTCCTACTAGGTAGAGTGTATGTGGGATTTAAGGCTTTGACAAAACCTTTAAAACCTTTATCCTCCATAATGGAAAAGGGCTGGAAATCAGTGACAATCATGTTAGCCAACCCCTCATCAATACTGTGCTGTTTGGCTGAGGTCATCTGCTTTGGTATAAACTGACTTATTGTGCTTTGAGTTGCAGTAAGATGGGCTGATGCACTAGTAGCTTCTGCAGCAGTTGTTGTTGGTTTGGGACCAGACACCACAGGGTCAGTAGACGTTGAGCCAGCTTGCCCTCTATCCTCCAACTGCACTGTGGGATGGACAGTTCTGATCTGTCTGTGCAGGTTTGTGGTGGAACCTGCTCTTACTGTTATTTTCATTTTACAGTAAAAGCACTCTGCTCTGCTATTCACAATATCTTTAAACTGCAGCCAGATGCTGCTTCATTTACGGGTGTCAGTCATATTTAACCAAGTTAACCAAGCCAGACAGTTCTTTTGTAATGAAAATGTAAACACTCATTTCGCCGGTAAGTTACTGCAGTGCCAGCTGTTTAATTCACAGGACCTTATGCAGTAACTATGGTAACCACGGACACTGAGCAGCTGGATCGATGCAGGTCAGACTCTGGGAAGTATCCCTCATGTCCCTTTGAAACTAAAAAGTGGTCATTCATCAGCTGTGCAGATAGTTTTCCAGCAGGGTCCTGCTGATAAACTGCAAAACAAATGGAAACGTGTTGATGATGAAAATAGCGTGTCTGCCTCTACAGTCTTTGTGTTTCCCTGATGGGCATCAGTAATAAAATCATAGGCACAAGTTTATTTAATTTTCTCATGTTGGCTGAAAACAATTTTACATACATTTTACATCGATCTTAAAACAGGACACAGACACTGTAATTACTGACCTCATGACTTGGTAGGTCAGATCATAACCTGATTCACCTCACCCCCCGCTATGTGCCAATTGTGAGGAGGGAACCTGTGACCACCAGGACTGTTAGGAGGTGGTCAGAGGAGGCCTTAGCAGAACTACAGGGCTGTTTCGAGGTGACCGACTGGGAAACACTCTGTGAGCCTCACGCCGAGGACATCAATGGGCTTACTGAGTGTATCACAGACTACATAACTTTCTGCACCGACTCCATTGTTCCAGCTCAGACTGTTCATTGTTACCCAAATAACAAGCCGTGGGTGACTAAGGACATCAAAGCCCTCCTCAACAACAAGAAGAGGGCTTTCAGAGGGGGCAACAAAGAGGAGGTGAGGAAGGTCCAGGTGTTACTAAAGGACAAGATCAGAGAGGCTAAGGACAATTACAGGAGGAAGCTGGAGTGGAAACTCCAGCAGAACAGCATGAGAGAGGTGTGGAGGGGCATGAAGATCATCACTGGATTCAGGCCAACCAACAGCAGGGGAGCTGAGGGAGGTGAGAATAGAGCCGACGAGTTGAATCTGTTTTTCAATAGATTCGACACCACAGTGTCTGCTCCCACCCCCACAACCTCACCTGCAGTCAGCCTGGAATCCAGAGCCACACCACTGTGCCAGCCTCTCTCTTCACATGTTGCCTCCTGTGAGATTCCTGACACCCCTCCCCCACCCATCACCTTCACTCAATACCAGGTTGAGATGCAAATGAGGAGACTTCACTCAGGCAAGTCTGCTGGACCAGACGGAGTGAGTCCCCTTGTCCTCAAGGCCTGTGCCCCCCAGCTGTGTGGAGTCTTTCATAAACTGTTTATGCTGAGTCTGAGTCTGCAGAGGGTCCCAGTGATGTGGAAGACATCATGCCTCGTCCCTGTACCAAAGACGCCTCGTCCCAGTGGCCCCCAGGATTATAGGCCCGTGGCACTGACCTCCCACATCATGAAGACCCTGGAAAGGCTCATCCTGGACCAGCTGCGACCCATAGTAAGACCACATCTGGATCCCCTTCAGTTCGCTTATCAGCCTCGTCTCGGAACAGAGGACGCCATCATCTACCTGCTCAATCGTGTCTACACCCATCTGGACCAGCCGGCGAGCACTGTGAGGGTCATGTTTTTTGACTTTTCCAGTGCTTTCAACACCATCAGGCCGACCCTCCTGGGTGATAAGTTAGCAGCGATGCAGGTGGATGCTTCTCTGGTGTCCTGGATTGTTGATTACCTGACAGGAAGACCACAATATGTACGTCTCCCACAGTGTGTGTCTGACAAGGTGATTAGCAACACAGGGGCACCACAGGGGACTGTCCTCTCCCCCTTCCTCTTCACCCTCTACACCACAGACTTCAGCCACTGCACAGAGACCTGCCATCTTCAGAAGTTTTCTGATGACTCTGCGGTGGTTGGATGCATCAGCAGGGATGATGAGACAGAGTACCGGGCTGTGGTCGACTCCTTTGTCACGTGGTGTGAGCAGAATCATCTGCAGCTCAACGTGGCAAAGACCAAGGAACCGATCGTGGACTTCAGGAAGACCAGGAAACACTTGACCCCTGTTTCAATCCAGGGGGTCAGTGTTGACATTGTGGAGGACTATAAATACCTTGGAGTACACATTGACAATAAACTGGACTGGGCTAAAAACACCACAGCACTTTACAGGAAGGGCCAGAGTGGTCTCTATTTTTTGAGGCGACTGAGGTCCTTCAACATCTGCCAGAAAATGCTGAGGATTTTCTATGAGTCTGTTGTGGCCAGTGCGATCCTCTATGCTGTTGCATGCTGGGGGAGCAGGCTGAGGGTCGCAGATGCCAACAGACTTAATAAACTGATCCGTAAGGCCAGCAATGTTGTGGGGATGGAGCTGGACTCCCTCAAGGTGGTGTCGGAGAGGCGGATGCTGTCCAAGATAAAGACAATGTTGGATAACACCTCCCACCCACTCCATGACATGTTGGTCAGTCACAGGAGCTCGTTCAGTGAGAGACTGAGATTACCGAAAAGCACCACTGAACGACACAGGAAATCATTCCTGCCTGTGGCCATCTCCCTGTACAACGCATCCACTTAACACACTGTTTGCTGCTACAACTACACATGTTTCTTTTCCAACTATTTATTTATAAGTGACTTATGTATGTATGTATGTATATATATGTATATATTGTACTATTCTTAGTTAGCGTATTGTCTGTCTTGTCTTAATGTTGGTTTAAAATGGAGCACTGTAACAAAAAATAATTTCCCCCAGGGATCAATAAAGTATTCTGATTCTGATTCTGATATCCTGAGCCCATGTTTGACGTTTCTTTTTATGTCTAAACTTTGCTCTCAAATCTTTAAACAGCAGCGAGTCTGCAGCTGAGAGAATACAAACTCAAACTTTCGGAGCAGGTTTGATCATTTCCATTATAAGCAGTGTTGGGGAGTAACGGAATACATGTACCGCCGTTACGTATTTAAAATACAAAATATGAGTAACTGTATTCCATTACAGTTACTGTTTTAAAAAAGTGGTATTCAGAATACAGTTACTTTGTTGAAATAAAGGGATTACACGCGGTCTCTTCCTGTTTCAGGAGAGGCTATCCCCTCTCTATTTTGGTAATTCCACGTCGGTGGAAACCCAAACAAAACACGCATTAAGAGGCTCAAATGCCTCTCTCAATCTCGCTTCTCATAATGACTTGAAGAAATATTTTTTAAAAATTATTTAATATGAAGGCAATAGGCAGAGTGTTACAGGCATCGCCCTAAAGAATGTAGCCTTATGGGCAGAGTAGTGCTGCAGGGAGAATGGACTGCCATACCTGTTATGTGTCTGTGAGCGCCAGGGAGGAACAAAAAGGAGAGTCGAAAAGTATGAGCTGTCACCGAGCAGAAACAGGAGCTGGAAGCATGTAAATAATAACCACTGCAGCTAAAAAGAGTGCCTGACGAGCCCAGTTGTAAGTAAGCTATTAAGACTCGGCATTTTTCGTGTTTTCTTCCAAAACAATAAGTTCCGTTGGAGCAGCTTTTCAATGCCTCTGTCTGTCTCTCGCTAGCAAAATTGACCCAGACAACAAAGTAAAGCTAGTTTTTGGCTACGAGCCCAACATATTAGCCAGAGGTCCCTTTACTACGGTTCGGAGCCGTGGACCTGTTTTAAAAACGAGCGAAATAGTTTGCAATACGAGATCACTGCAAAACGTGCAGCCTTACCTAATGTCCTCCTTACTGTTACTCATTTTATATTAAGATTTAAATATCTAGTTGGTATTGGTATGGCGAGTAACCTTCAGTAATACTAATAAATCACACGGTAATAGTACATTCATATAGTTGTAAAAAAGCATGATAATATGTTAAGTAATCCAAAGTATTCAGAATACGTTACTCTCATTGAGTAACCTAATGGAATACGTTACACAATACATTTTGGGGCATGTATTCTGTAATCTGTAGTGGAATACATTTTAAAAGTAATCTTCCCAACACTGATTATAAGTCAGCTGGAAGTGCCATGTTTTCACTCAGCCTTTTATTTACCGCATGTTTTGTGTGTTTAAAACTTGGGAATGTGTTTAAAATGAGCAGCATGGAGCCTGCTGTACTAAAATCACTGATTGAAGGGCAAACAGTGCGTAGCATTGTCACAGATGCATGTATTAATTTGGTGATTTATTAAATGTGGCCAATAGATGTTCTGTTTGATTCTAATCTGCTGCTGAGTTTTTTACGCTGATGGAAGTGCAGATAACTCAGAACAGACATCATGAACACCGGTTCAACCAATCACTTTCATTCCACTTTAGAGTAGGAACATACACCTTATGTCAAACCAGTAATTTATGATAAAAAAAAAGTTTACTTTTTTGACCAAACATTCCACCTTTTTAGTTTTTGGGGGGACTGTGTGTGTGTGTGTGTGTGTGTGTGTGTGTGTGTGTGTGTGTGTGTCTGCGTGCATGTGAAAATGGGTCAAGCCATAATAAAATTCTTAGTTGAACTGTTGCTTTTGTAACAGTGAAAATGGGGAGATTTGGAGGCTGCTTGCCCTGATGGACAGCTTTATTACATTGTATTTACTTTTGTTTAGGCCAGAAAAAGGAAATCAGAATCAAAGTTGGCCTTACAAACGAGTAAAAATGCGTCTTCACACATTGGGCTGTGCAGATAAATTGACATTCTCTCTGACCCCATGTTGGGTTTGTGGATTTGACACTTAAAGGTTTTGAAAGTGGGATTACATGCTTCTGGTGAGCATAAGATTTCTGATAAGAGCTTGCCATCTCAGTTATAAATGAAATTGAAAAGTTTTTTCAAAGTCTGGCAAATGTATAATTTGACTTCTAAAGTACACACAACAAGGCCAAGAAGACAAAGGGATAGTTTACTACATCCTATAAAAACACAGTCCTTAATCTTTGATCTTCCAACTGTATCTTTCTGTTCTGGCTTTAGAGTCTTTTTTTATTGAGTCATACTTTCGGAATCATCCTGCTGTGGTGCTGGGAGACATACAGCATTATACAAGCAGTATGTTTTGGCTGTATCATTAGATCTAAGAAACAAACCTGTTATTAATTATTAAAAAAAGAGTTAACTGAAGTGCAGCTTTAATTTATAATTACTGCATGAACTGACCAGGAATTACATTCAGCTTTATAGAGGAAGGGGCTGTGTGCTAAAATGCTAAAATTCTCTGAGCGTATTTGCTGTATATAACCACCATTTGTAGATCAGTAGTAATTACTCACATAGGTTTTTTACTCATTTTAAATTTGTGCAGTATTTATTTATTTATTTTTGTATTTTTCTAATATATCTCGGATTCAATTTTTCTTGCTGACCCTTGTGTTGCTGTAACATGTGAATTTCCCCAGAGTGGGACTAATAAAGTCTGTGTCTATGCCAAACCTAAAGTTTAAACCCCTTTTATAATTTACCTAGCAGCATTTCTGATTTGCAGTTAAGATTGTGACATGTGTATGTGATATGTTTTCACCATTTGCAAGCCAGAAGAGTGACCGCTCTTGAAGCCTGGTTGCTGCACAATACTAGTACTACTACTGCTACTGCAACTGCTACTGCACAAGTGCCTCAGAGGGCCATATGCCAGCAAGGGTTAGAGGTCAGACACAATGCCGCTTTGTAAAAGATTCTAACATCCAGGTGCTACGTGGTGTTGCGGCTGATAAAGAGCCATAAACTAACCCCATTGTTTAGAAGTGATTACCAGTTTGCTGCGGTTTTTAGAGACACAGAGTGAGAGAAATCATGTTCTACATTACTTTTTTAAAAACAAAAGGGATTTTCAGAGCTGTTGATATATGAAGTGGTCTTCATAGAAACATGGATCAACCCTGTTTTCGGCATTGAGTGTTAAATTATGACAGTTTTAATAAAGCCTGCAGGTTCCTGCATTTATACTGGAGAGCAAAGAAAAGTTAGATGATGTTTGTACTATTGAAAATCACTTTATCCATAAAAACCACATAGACAGACATGAAAAAGAATGTGTTTGTAAAACTAGTGGTAACGTCCAAGAACTATAAGACTATGTTTCTGCTATTAGAACAGTTTGTGTTGTTAATCCTGAATGATTCTTGGTCATGACATTTGCATCATCAGAGAAAGTTCATTTTACTCCACACACATTTGGAAAATCACATAGTTTGACCATCAAATCCCAGAATAATTAATATTTGACACTGATGCAGCAACATCACTGTGCTTTCATTTGAAAATATAAAATGTTGAAGTTTAAAGTGTAAAGCATAAAAACAAAACAGCTTAAGTTGTTAAAGTTGGAGATTATGTATCGGAATTTCAGGAGCAGGACCACACCTCCTAACACGCTCCTTCCGGTTGTCATCTATATTGGTTCCCCCAGTTCTGCAAGCTGTTCATTCTCGTTTACGTGCCCCACCCTCCCTCCCTCCTTGTTCTCAATTCTAGTACATGGGGATCTGCCAGGCCCGGGAACCGTCAACAGTCCTTCCCCAAATCATAGCTCAATTCATGTCCAATCATTCATCTTTACCTACTAAAAAGCTGTCAAACATAAAATGAGGATGTGAGCCCAGCTAGTGAAATGAAATTTGTGAATATCTAGCATTAGCGTTTTCCGTGGGAAAAATGTTTCGTCACTCATCCAAGTGATTTCTTCAGTCTCAGCTGACTGCAGGTTTCCCCAATCTTATAAACCGTACATTTGCATAATGACTGAAACCAGCCCACTGAAGGAACAATGGGCTGGGAGGTTGTTTCTCCTACGGAAAACGCTACGCCCAGATGAACAGAATCGACTTTTGGAGATTTACTCACCTGGATGACTGAGAATGCATCAAGAAGACATTACATTTGTTGCACATTACTCTAAAATCACTTTTATGAGAGTGACTTTTAGATAACAACCTGATTTAAAACAGAATCTAGCATAAACATTCTTTCCCTTGGAAATAACTCTAAGATATTAAGAGAATATAGCAAATGAGATCACAGGATGGCCAAAAATGTGCTTTCAAATGAGTTCTTCTTGTTTCATTGGAACAGCAAAGCACCATAAGAAAGAATAAGTAGCCCACACCTATGTATGAACAAGTATCACTGCTATGGAGTTTTCATGTTTTGCATGCAGACTCGGGGCTCCAAGTCTCCTCTTGGCATTTTCTTATTTAAACACTGATGACTTATAACCTCAAAGTTTAGCAGCACAACACAGTGTTTCCTTTTCCATCAGACATTTCTTTCAGTCTTTATTTCCTCAAATCAAAGGGCTTGTGTTTTGGTATTTTTGCTACTGAAAAGCATACAAGTAATCTAAGAAAAGCATGAGTCAGAAACTTTACGTCCTGCAGAAGTGGCAAAGAAGGATGTGCCGCTACACCGCAGACTGAATGGAAATAACTAAACAAAAAGCTGAGAAGGTAAACTTACGAGTTTCATGAATAGTAGTCCGACTCTAACTAGAAGCCAAATAATCTGCAACATCTGATTAAGCTCTCAAATGCATAGCCAAGGGGGAGACTAAGGACATATACAAGTCCTAATTTGGACTTGTATAATTACCTGGATGCTCGTATGGGTTGATAACCTAAGTCATTAAATATCTATCCATCCTCTTCCGCTTCTAAACTCTCATTACAGTTTAGAAAACAAGAAATCACTGATTCACAGAGGACAGTCTCACATCAAGGGTTGAACTGATTTATTTGAGTTACACAGCAGGCAACAGGTTACAAGCATATATGTGTCATTCTTTATGCCATTACCATTTTGAATATACAGTAAATAAAAAGTACATATTGATTTTCTGTGAAGGTTATTTGGATTTAATTTACGAAAGAAAAAAAGTGAAATAAAATAAGAACAAGACAAAAATCAGTACAATAAAGTTTCTGATGAAATTCACTTTTTGTGTGACTGTGATTGTAATGATAGCAAAGCAAAATAACCTGAAGAGTAACTGAGCATTTTCATTTTCTATCCCCCTCAAACATTTGTTACAGGCCAGGATTATTCAACCCAACAATATACAACCATTCATTCAATCATTTATATCCTGGTCATTCAGGTAGTCCTCTCCATAGTCAATGATCTTTTTCAGTGCACACAGTATCAGTGAATCTATGTTGTCATTCGTGTCAGTTTCTTTGTGGTAGTTCTTCACGAGGAAGATGCAGTTCAGTAGAATACCCAGGTTCCTGTTTAGTGTTTGCATCTACGTTTAAAAAATATTGCATTTAAAAACTGAAACTGTATTGTTGCACTAGTGACATGATTATAAATTATTTATTGAATTATTTGTACTGATTCCAGCTGAGGTTTCTGTTCAAATATACTGAAATGTACAGCATGAAAGTTACTTCCTGGAACATACCTGGTCATTCAAGTACTTGCTCTTGTAGGTGTTCTTTATGTTTTTTTTGACTTCGGGACAGGCTTCATCAATTTTGGTCATGATGGCTATTTGTGGGATCCCTGCCAATACAGAAAGCAATGCAATCACTTTATCTCATGTTTTTCTAGTATTTGAAATCGTGACATCATGTAGAACATCTGCTCTCACCTTTGTCACGAGCATGTAGTCTGACTTCTTTCATCTTCCTCCAAGTTTCATCACTGATCATGCTCACTGTGTCAGCTGGAATAACAAAAGCCAGAATGTGGACTTTGTCATCTAAAGTAGGAGAACTGTTGTAGTTAGGATCTGATTCACGCAAGAGAGCTGTGGGTTTGAACTGGGGAAAAAAAACCCAAAGTCACTTAAACCTTTTTGCACGATACAGTTTCTGTATCACAGACTGTGTACAAGCATCTGGATGAAAAACATCATACCCTGTAACCTTCTTTGACATGTCCACTAATGGCAAGTTTGATGTCTTCCACATGTATTCCTTTCTCAGCGCCCCTCTCAAGCCCCATGGTGTCAGTGAAGACAAAAGAGTAAAAAGTTTCTGGATTTCCTTTCTGAATTTTAAATGTCCTGTACTGTAAATAAAAAATGTGGTGTTGTTATATTAGTGCCAAATACTAAAGATCCTAAACAGTTTTCAAAATAATTTACACACTAGTTGTGCTGACTATTTTTCACTCTTTTTATAGTTTAATGCTCATAAAGCAGCTACCACTGCAGTATGCTCCTGTAGTCATAGAAAACCTCAAAGGAAATGAGTGTGCAACTATGATAAGGATAGATACATCCTCATACATACTGCATTAGTGAAACTATCACCAGAGGTTGCATCTGCCAATGCTCGAGTTGCGATTTTGCCTCTTAAAGCACTGTCCACAGAGTTGATGAAGCTGGACTTTCCAGCACCTGGTGGTCCATGAAGCATAATTCTGAGATGCTGGACATCTTTGTGAGGCTTGTAAGCTCTGACAAGCTGCAGGTCTCGCTCTCTTTCACTGTTTCTAAAGAAAATTACAATAGGATTTAGTGTGCACTTACAGTTTACACAACAGTGTTATGAACAAACACAAAATAACAACAAACAAGCAAAACACTTGAGGGCTGTACTACTGAGACAGGTTGACATCTGTTTTCTACTACCTGCAATGTCAGAAGCCTGAAATAACCAAATAAGCATTTCTGTGTCACCATGTGAAACTACACTGAACAAAAATATAAACGCAACACCTTTGTTACTGCTCCCATTCCCCATGGGATGGACGTAGAGACCTAAAATTCATTCCAGATACACAATATAACCATCCCTCCCAAACAGTGGTCACAAATCAGTCCAAATGTGTGGTAGTGGGCACATCTGCCATATTGAGATAATCCATCCCACCTCACAGGTGTGCCACATCAGGATGCTGATCTGACATCATGAGTAGTGCACAGGTGTACCTCAGACTGCCCACAACAAAAGGCCACCCTGGAATGTGCAGTTTTTTGCGCTATTGGGGGTCTGGGGACCCAGAACCGGTCAGTATCTGGTGTGACCACCATTTGCCTCATGCAGTGCAACACATCATCGCATGGAGTCTATCAGATTGTCAATTGTGGCCTGTGGAATGTTGGTCCACTCCACTTCAATGGCTGTGCGAGGTTGTTGGATATTCGTGGGAACTGGTACACGCTGTCGTATACGCCGGTCAAGCACATCCCGAACATGCTCAATGGGTGACATGTCCAGTGAGTATGCTGGCCATGCAAGAACTGGGACATTCTCAGCTGCCATCTGCCCTGAACAATGTGAACCATGATTCATCCGTGAAGCGCACACCTCTCCAACGTGCCAGACGCCATCGAATGTGAGCATTTGCCCACACAAGTCTGTTACGGCGACGAGTTGGAGTCAGGTCAAGACCCCGATGAGGACGACGGGCATGCAGTTGAGCGTCCCTCAGACGGTTTCTGACAGTTTGTGCAGAAATTGTTTGGTTGTGCAAACCAATTGTTCCAGCAGCTGTCTGGGTGGCTGGTCTCAGACGATCTTGGAGGTGAACCTGCTGGATGTGGAGGTCCTGGGCTGGTGTGGTTACACGAGGTCTGCGGTTGTGAGGCCGGTTGGATGTGCTGCCATATTCTCTGAAACGCCTGTGGAGACAGCTTATGGTTGAGAAATGAACATTCAATGCACGGGCGACAGATCTGGTTGACATTCCTGCTGTCAGCATGCCAATTGCATGCTCCCTCATTGCTTGTGGCATCTGTGGCATTTTGCTGTGAGACAAAACTGCACATTCCAGGGTGGCCTTTTGTTGTGGGCAGTCTGAGGTACACCTGTGCACTACTCATGATGTCAGATCAGCATCCTGATGTGGCACACCTGTGAGGTGGGATGGATTATCTCAATATAGCAGATGTGCCCACTACCACACATTTGGACTGATTTGTGACCACTGTTTGGGAGGGATGGTTATATTGTGTATCTGGGATGAATTTTAGGTCTCTACGTCCATCCCATGGGGAATGGGAGCAAAAACAAAAGTGTTGCGTTTATATTTTTGTTCAGTGTATGTGAATTCCACATTGTGACTCAGAGGTTTGTGCTGCTGTAACAATTTGAATGTATAAAATTTATTCAGCAGAGAATCACTTCAGAATCAAAATGTAAATGTGAGAGCCACAGATGGGTTTAAAGTAAAATTGAATGGACATTAAACATAAGTTAACAAAATGATCAAACAAGTCAAAAGACTTTGATTTTCCATCCATCCATCTTCATCCGCTTTATCCGAGGCCGGGTCGCGGGGGCAGCAGCCTAAGCAAAGAGGCCCAGACCTCCCTCTCCCCAGCCACCTCCTCCAGCTTATCCGGGGGAATACCAAGGCGTTCCCAGGCCAGCCGAGAGATATAATCTCTCCAGCGTGTCCTGGGTCTGCCCCGGGGCCTCCTCCCGGTGGGACATGCCTGGAACACCTCACCCAGGAGGCGCCCAGGGGGCATCCTTGTCAGATGCCCGAACCACCTCAGCTGGCTCCTTTCGATGTGGAGCAGCACTTTGATTTTGTGATATAAAATTGTGACTCTAGGATTAACACAGAGTTGGTGAAAAGGGTTATTTCTTATTAATTCTAGTACACCTCTCTAATTAACCACACTTTTAACACTCACCCCCATGGTATGATCCTCTCTTCTGCCTTTAACACTATAAAGTAAAAATGTAAATTCTATGAGTCACATTGGAAGCATAACATTTTAAATTAATTACACATTATGTATTAAGGCTGTTACACACTGAACGCGTTGTGTTTTTGAGGACAATTCCTCCTCAATAAACGCACTGTGAAAACTAAAATTGAAGCCGACGTCAAACTATGACGAGCTGAGAAAAGTAAGAAACTAAGAAAACAGCAGCAGGGAGAATTTAACGGTTGGATCCAGGAGCTGAAGCTGTGTGTTTGTACAGTTCAGGATGTCAGTGGGACAGTTTGAGGCGAGGCAGGAAATTATTTTACTAAGCCGCATTGTGTAGCTGTGTGTCTGAGGTAAATAGTATTACGTGACTATTTCCATTTCAGTATTCCATTCCATTGTATTCAGTAGGGGTGCCGTGTGAGTTTAGAGTGCACTCGTTGTCTGACGCAGCGGCCTTGTTATTCAGGTCATTTTATTCAGATCCAAAACATGAGACAAATCGATCTTGGATCGCAAAAATAAATAATTTCATCAATTCTGCTTTTTACCCATGGATTTCAGTAACGTTGCTCTGCCTGTAACCAATTGCGCCTCGCCCAAAGTTCCAGTCCAGGAATTTTGTTTACATTTCCTGGAATTGTTCAGCTCAAACGGTCAGTGTGAACAGCTGCAAAAAGAACAGATGAGTCTGAACAATATTTTTAAGATAGGAAATATTTTCACAGATTTTACACGTCTGGTGTGTAAAAGCCTCAAGTTTTGTCTTCGAGATTTTGTATCATATTTTAAATATCTTACGAGGAGGTGGTGAGCGATTTCCTGCAATTGAAATATGACAAAGTAAAAACATGTTAGCAACATTTTTCCATATTCAGTTCAGTTCTATTAGATTTTAAGTTAAATTAAATGTTTTTTTGACTTTTAAATCAAAGGACGTTATGAACAATGAACAACAATGAATATAATATGAAAAAAAAGCTTACCTGACAAGATATTTATAATTTTTTCCATTTTTTTTTGTCATCAACTAATTGTGAATTAAACAAACAGAAAAGATAGTAAATTAAAAAATAGTAAATTCGTTAAATTCTTCAAGAAACTACATTCTTTTAACTTAATCTGAACCAAATGGCAGAGATGACTCAGTCCGGTCAATTTAATAATTTAATAACTGGATTTCTTGCATTGGATTATTAACACAAAGTTACCGTACCTGAATGTCCAACTGTGCTGTGAAGTTGTCGTCCCTTGGTTTATTGTTCACACTGGTGTAGATGACGTGTGACTTTGGATTTATAAATGTCCTTTCACTTTCTTTTTGGGTCATGTGACTTCTATTATTCTCTCTATCTGATGGCAGTCTAATGTAGTTGTAGCTGCATAGCTTCTTAATTTGCATGTGTCACTAACATCTATTTCTTAAAATCTAAAACTTGCTTCCGTCATAATCCCAGGATTTTTACCCAGCGTTTTCAGTTTTAGCCTTTGTTGCAGTTTTCAGTTTGAATATTACCTTTTATCATCTGCTCCAGATATATTTTCATTCTGATTTAGTATTTATAGTTTTCTTTGTTAGTTATTCTCAAGTTTTTCCTTTTCGTCTACTGGATGTTCCTGATGTTTTTGAGAATCTATTGTGTTTGAGTTTGGCTTTTTGTATATTAGGTTTGTTTAGTTTCCTTTAGAATTGATTATATCATCTGTTGTTTCTCTTTATAATGCAGTTTATCTACTTGGTTTTTATTTTTCCAACTTACCTTCTTTTATGATTCTTTTCTGTTTCCTATTTGTGTCCCTGTATCTGTCTTGTCTCTTTGTGCTCTGGTTGTCTGTTTCCCTATTTATTTGTCTCCCATTCAGTCATTTCCCCCTTCCTGTTGACTGTATGTGTGTTTGTGTTACTTCCTGCTTTACTTTGATAGTCCAAGTGCTTGATATTGAATTTTACTCCCCTCATCTAGTTAATCCTGATTTGTTCCTTGGTGTTTCGGTTTCATCTGCATTTATCGCCCTCCCCTGTCTAGTACTCCTGTTCTCCTCTATGTAAGTTAACCCCATTGTCTTGTTATTCATTCTGCAGTTATTGTCTCCATCTTCCACTGTCCTTTGTCATGTCCTATCGTCATAATTTTACGTTACTTGTTTCCAATTTTTTGCACTCCGCAATTTTCCCTAGAACAAAAACTTGGGAACACAGAGCAAGGAGTGCAAAACTATTCCTGGCTCCAGTGTTCCTCTGATTTTGCATCTGTGTTTTGATGAAACATTCAAGCTGTTAAGTTCATCTCCGGTTTCTCAAGTTCTGCAACCATTTCTGCACACAGGACTAAATGATAAACATTCAACTGTACTCCATATGGTATATAATGTATGTGAAAAGTAAAAAACATCATGTTGGCAAGTTTGTGTTAATAGGAATGAACAAAAAAAGTTATTGATTGAAATAAAATGAACTGATCTTCAAAACTGGAAAGGAACATTGTGATAAGGAATATTAATAAACTTTTTAGCAGAATGATATAATGAAATTAGCATAATTGTTTTTTATTTTCTAAAGAATATTGCAGCGGTTTGAGATGACAATTTTTAAGCTTGTAGTGTGAGTCACAAAAAAGAGAAATTCATTGAGAATTTCATATCATTATGATATCTGTTATCATATGTGATATCAGATATGATTGTTTTGTAATTTTTTGTTTATTAAGTTATCACATTCCTTTCAAATGATTCAATTTGAGCAGAGTTGTGCTTTAATTTCTCAAGAGTATGGCAGCAGTTTGACATTAAACAGATGAACATCTGCACAAATGTTTAGTAGGTGAGGAAGAAGAAGAAACACTTAGATTTTCATGAGAACACAAAGATTTTCACTGAATTTTTGATATGTCATCACATTCTATTGAACCTGTTTCATTTGAGCATAAAGGTCATTTAAGTTCTCTGGAATCATGCAGTCGTTTGAGATAAAACTGCACAGATATAGTGTGGAGCACCTGGGACCCTGTTCTTGACACATACGTAGCAGGGTCTAGCAGTCTGGCATGCCAGGCTTCTCATTGCCTCTTGTAAATGCTGTTAAACAATGTTCTATTTAGAGCTCATGATGTGGATGACTGATTTATCATGGATTGTGTAATTTCATGAATATGTAATTTCATGTTAAAAATGTCTTCATTTAAAATGTATATGTGTAATGTGTAAGGGCTAATGTCTCATGAGAACACCCTTAGCGAGATTATACAAGAGAGAGTACAATGAGAGAGTATATTTCTTTCTTGGACTGCGGGTGAGCAGATGTCACTCATGAAGCTCTGCTAAGCTAAACTAAAGGTTTATTGAAATCAAGGCAAAGTAACACAAAGACATCAGGACCTCTTTTCAGGACAAGCGGTCAACGAGGTATTTCTGTCTTTATTTTATGTTTGGACTAAATATATGTACTGTAAAATTGCTAATGTGTGTGTACCGTTCACTCAATTTAAATAGTTCTCACTGTGTATTGGCATAATGGTGTACTGGGGTTAAGGCCTGAAGACTCGATGGTATAACTAAAGAGCAGAGAAAGCCCAAGTAATAAACCCCTGTTTCAAAGAACCGACCTGTGTCTGTGTTGTAGTGAAGAGAGCTACACCTCTCGGCCTTTGGGACTCCTGAGAGATGTTATTGCAGTTTCCGACCCTCATTATCAAGTACATTTTGTGACAAAAACACTTGCTGCTCATGGTGGTGCTGTGTGGCAAGCAGAGGTAGGACCCAAATGCAGGACTCGGAAACAAAAGGTAGTAAACTAAAGATTCAAGAGTCAAGAAGCTTATTGTGATGTACACTGCAAAATACAGATGGTTATACAGAGCAATGAAATTCTTACTTTGCAGGTTCCCTTCACACAACTAATTTACAGTTATGGATAATTACAGTTCGACAGTAAGTCAGAGATTTAGTAGCCTGATGGCCTGTGGATAGAAACAGTTTCTTAGTCTGGTGCTCCTTGCTTTCACATTTAGGCAGCATCTGCCAGATGGCAGGAGTGTGAACAATGTGTGCTGTGGGTGGGTGCGGTCCTTGATGAACCCCTTTTCCTGACCCAAGTGTTGTAAATGTCCTGTAGTGATGGGAGGGGTACTCCACAGATGAGTTGTGCCATTTTAATGACACGCTGGAAAGCCTTTCTGTCCTGAGTGGTGCAGTTCCCGTACCACACTGTGATGGAGTTTGACAGGATACTCTCCGTGTGGAGGATTTTTGTATGATATGTATAACTATGTAACTATATACTCTATATCTCTATGTGCACTGAACATATATATTTTAACTTTCACATAGAGTCTTAAGCACAAGACATTTTGCTTCACCGTGGTTTATTAAGGTTTTACAGTAACAGGGCAGTTGGCAAGCGGACTGAGGTATGTGATGAGAGGTGATCTGTTGTTATATTTTATTTAACTGAACTGTGTAACCCCTTGATGCTGTTTGAAGTAACCCCTTTTGTTTTATTTAATCTGTGACTGTATATCTCAGAATTACTTGTTTTGAACTTACCTGAATTAACTTAAGCTCATTGTTGTTATTGCTCATTGTTATTAGTTCAAAAAGTACTGTACGGTATCAACTTTTTCTTATTTTATAGTTTTCACGGTGCTGAATGTCAAGAGAATCAGCCGTGTGTGGAGAGGAAATAAATGGCTGCACCCGTTAGAGACTCTTCTGTCGTTCTTGATGCCAAGGCTGCTACAATCTATACCAGGGGTCGGCAACCTGCGGCTCTGGAGCCGCATGCGACTCTTTTGTCCTTATACTGCGTATTTCGCTGAAGTGTATTTTATTTGTGTTTAGTTCTTTTTTTAACTTGTAGTTCTAAATCGGAAGATTATTGTGATTTTGAAATATAAAAATAAAATTATATCTTATTATTTTTTCACTGCTCAAAATAAGTGTCACACTCGCGGAAGCCGGTGTACCCGCCGAAACGCCGTGCATTTATCGAGACTTTCAGCCCCAGGTAGGCCAGTTATGGATCTTCGGATCCACATTATGTCAGCAGCTCCACCATGAACTATGTTAAAACAAACACCACTCACGCCTCACAGATGACAGCTTACAGTCCTGCGTAAAGATGAAAGTGACTTCGTACAACCCCGATTTGCAGCCACTGTGCGCAGAGGTTCAGGAGCAGAAGTCCCGTTGTAAACATATCACGGCAGACCCGACGATGTTTCCATGAACAGGCTTTTCAGCATCTCTTTATTGACCACTTTTCACACACGGTTGCTGTACGCACACAGCCGGCTGTAGCTTTTCAGCTCACAGCCCGACAACACAACAGCAGAGAGAGCACAGACTTTAAGGCGGCGAGGCGTGATCGCGGGTGCCGCTCAGGTGCGTCGCCTCCCCTGCAGCGGTGCTGCAGACCACGCCCCGCCACACACATTAACCAGGTAAAATACATATTTAGGCAGAATTTTGCAAATATATATATATTTTTGTTAGCAGCATAGAGCTTTTTTTCCAATTACTTTTTAAAAGTCAGGTCAAGGCTCCAAAAGCCCAAAGGCGATATAAGGGTGGCACACAACAGTTTTTGTTTGCTGGATCATTTTAGTTCAGCTGGGTGTCTTTCCTTTTTGTTATATTTCTTTAAGAGTTCAAAATGTGTTAATTACATAAATAAAATGTAATTTTCTCTGCAGCACTTCATGGATTTCATAAGTAACACACCTTATTTGCTCTGTGGATTCTTTTAAAAAGCAGTTAAAAACTTTTCTGTTCAAACAAGCCTTTTGTTGATCTACGTATTTTATATTCTTTACATTATTTACATTTGATCTTTTACATTGTGTATAATGTCTATTGATTGTATTGTTTATTTTAATATTTGTGTACAGCGCTTTGTGACTGCCTGTCTGTGAAAAGCGCTTAATAAATAAACTTTACTTACTTACTTTAGTTGTTCACACAAAGCATAAAAGTAAAAAACAATATATACAGTGTTATCTTCATTTTAGATTTCAAAAAGTATTTGCGGCTCCCAGTGTTTTCTTTTGCGTGGAAACCGGGTCCAAGTGGCTCTTTGGGTGTTAAAGGTTGCAGACCCCTGATCTATACCATCTAGGAAAATCCCTGTATTCAATGGTGATCCTCTTCAGTACATCTCTTTCATCGGCGCGTTTGAACAAGGAGTGGAAAAAATTGTATTGTATTGTACTGTATTGTTTGGAACAGTTTACAACATGACAGCCAAGAGAGCTAGTACACAGTTGCCAATATATGGCTGCAGGAAAAGGCTATATACAAGCAAAGCAAATGCTCAAAGAACACTGGAAATGAATATAAACTCGCAACTGCGTACATTGAAAAGACATTATCCTGGCCTGCCATTAAAAAAGAAGATGTGAAATCATTGAAAGCTCATTCTCTGTTCTTACATGGGAGTTGTAATGTCATGAAAACCCTGCAATGTATGCAGGAACTGGATATACCAAAGAACATGAAAATCATTTTATGCAAACTGCCATACAAAATGAGAGAGAAATGGAGCCTTTGCATATGATATACAACAAACCATGACTTTACAGTAAAGGCATCTTTTGTCTGCTGTACTCAACAACACACACTGGAGGAGTGCCAACAGTTTCAGCGGAAGAAGCACAGAGACATAATGCTTTTTCTAAAGAAGAAAGGGCTGTGTTTTGGTTGCTTATGTGCTAGGCACATAAGTAAAGACTGTACAAGTGTTTGACATGTAGGACATGTGGTAAAGGTCATCTCACTGTCCTCCATATTGATAACAGAGACACAAATAGTTTAAGTCCAGAATCCAGAATCCACACAGAAGAATATAACTCCTATAAAAACATGTGGTCATACAGGGGCCAGAAGAGACAGTGGTTTGCTTTCCATTCTGCCAGTTCAAATAAAGTCCGTTAAAGGTAGTCATGTCATACAGATATATGCAATTTTAGATTTTGACAGTTCAGCTAGTGTCTGTTCAGAGCATATGCAAAGGCTAAAACCTGTGGGCAAACTCACTGTCAGGGTTCCTGGGTCGGTGACCCAGTATTTTCAGTTCACGTTCACTGTTTATCTTCTGCCTGTTCCACTTCCTGTTTTATTGTGTTAGCCTTGGTCCATGTGCATTATGTTCCTTCCTCTTCCCGTTTATCATTAGTTCATTATGTTCAGCTGTGTACTCACCAGGTTCTAATCTCTCATCACTCAGCCTGTGTATTTATGTCCCTCAGTTCAACCAGTCCAATGTCGTGTCATTGATGTTATTGTGATGTTGTCTCTCCGTCTGTATGTTCAGTTAGTCAGTCAGTGCTTCAGTCAGTCATCCAGCCAGCCATTTTCTCCCTTTGTTCTGTTCATCCACTCCTTATAATAAATCGTCCTGCGTTTGGGTTCCTTCTTCCTCGCCTCCACCCAACCGCTGACACTCACTTTCTGTTACAAAACGATGGATCAAGAAAAGGTTGTCTCTACACACTAACTTGCTGGTCTTGAAATTCCTGGTTTGGGCAACAATGCCTTCTATGAACTTCCAGAAGTCCTAACACAGGAAAGGATGCCTGTCACTACAGATAACCTTGCAAAAAAACAAAAAAAAACAAACAAGATCTTATTTATTAATACTATTTGTATTTTATCTATTTATTATCCATCATTTTATCCAGAAAGAATTTCATTGTACAGAGAAATGCTTTTTTCTTTGGACACATGACAATAAAAGCTTTGACTCTAGAATCTTGAATTTGTGGCTCAACACTGTCCTCTAGTGGACCAAAGAATACTCAAGAGGCACTCTGACAGTGGGTTCACATATGGGGCTGTCTGCGAAAACAGGTGCAGATATAGCAGCAGTAATTACAACAGATAACACTCTCTAGTGAACATCAGCTCTGAACACTGAGCACAATAAGAACAATCAAGTAATTAACTAAAATACAGTCTGTAAAGCAATGTTTTTACACTGTTTACTATTACAATGTTGCTACTCTCACACTGGCAGAAAACAAAAATGGTGTCGAATGATGATGAGCTGATAAAAGTAAGAAACTAAGAAAACAGTAGTAGGGAGAATTTCCTGGTTGGATCCAGGAGCTGAAGTTGTGTATTCGTACATAGTTCAGGATGTCAGTGGGCCAGCTTGAGGTGTTGTTGGCAGAGTTGGGACCAGATCTGAGGAGGCAGAGAAATCATTTCACAGAGCTGACTGAACCGGAGCATCGTGTAACTGTGTGTCTGTTGTAAATAATATCACGTGACTTATTCTACTTGGTTCGTCAGATCTTTTTGGATCCGAAAAATGGGGCAAAACATAAATGCCGCGATTTACCTGGGATTTCAGTAAAGTTGCTCTGTCTGTAATCAATCTCACCTCGCCCAAATTTAACATAATTTAGCTTGACTTAGGTTGTGTTTTCATTCTGATTTAGTATTCATAGTTTTCTTTGTTATTTTTTTCTTTTGTTCTATGTTCCCTGTGCATAATCTATGTTTCTGTTAAGTCTCCCGTGTTTAGTCAGGAATCAGTTGTTTTTGATTTTACTTTGGTCCGTCCAGTTTGTGCCAGTCCAGTTTGTGTCTTAGTCTGTGTCTCAGTGTTTAGGCTTCCTATTTTATTTTGATAGTCTCTCATCTCATGTACGTTGTGTTCAGTTTAGCGTCCCCTCTTGCTAGTTAATTGATTCTGTTCACCTGCGCCTTGTTTTCCCCAGCTGTGTCTCTTTCCATGATTGCGTGATGTCTATTTAAGCCCTCAGTTTTCTTTAGCGCTCTGTCATAGAAGAGAAGAGGATATAATCTTGAGAGTAAGAGTTGGGCACACAGGCTTGAATAGCACACTTAAAAAGATGGATAACATGACACAGGGAATTGTGACTTCTGTGGACATGAAGAGACATTTGAGCAGTTAGTGTTGGAGTGCAATAAGTACAAGCAAGAAAGGGAAATATTGAAGTCTGAATTGCAGGAAAATAGAATTCACCTAAGGGTAAGGGACATATTTCAAAGGAATGCGGGGGATGTAATTTATAGGGCAGTGTTTGGATTTTTAAGATCGACAGGTGTGTATCCATGACTGTAGACAAACTGCTCCAACCCACACTCCAGTCCAGAAGGTGGCAGTAAATGCACCTAAAAGTTGTTTGCAAACCGCCATTTATATGTAGGAGAAGAAAAAGAAGCTCTCTTTCATGTTGTACTGATTGTCTGCCTCAGTGATTTTGTCTCCTGTTTTCTTCAGCCACCTGGATTTGCTGCCTTTCATCAAACCAGTCTTGGAGTCTGCATTTTGGTATTAATTTCTATGCGCAAATGACGCAATGAATCAGCATTTCAATGAATCAGCATTTAACTACTTCAATTGTATTGAAAATAGGTTAGCGGCGAAATGGGAGACAGCAAAACAATGTCTCAGTAATTATGTGCTGAATGTAACAATGTTTTTTATGATTGATACAAATACAATTTTGGAGAGCTGGATTGACTTGTAAGTTGATCCTTTAAACAGTTGTATTGTAGCAGTTGAAAGAAATTGTGCTGGGGGAAACAGGACGTGCTGGGATGGTAGGGTGTGCTTGTGTAATTAGGTCGGGGTATGATTATGTACATGGGACGGGATGTAAAGATTTTTAATCACAATATTTTTTTTCCACTGTCTTGGGTTTTTTTTTTTTTTTTTTTCTTGCTGCCAACTTCTCCAGCTTTCAAAAATACACGTTTACGTGGGAAGCAGGCGTTACAAAGAATCTTGCATTCCATTGCAGTAAAGATGGGTTCAACCATTCATGCGACTCAATCAGGAGACGTCATGGTCCACCTGTTTGTTTGTTGGGTTTTCCTCCTGCAGCGAAGTAAGCTCTGAAGCAGTGGTTCAAGGAAAATGCAAATTTCAGTTCAAAGTTTGTATCAAAGCATTGGTGTCATATGGCCATCACTACTAATCCCCACCAAACCATGACAGCTCCATAGACATGTTGTAGTTCATGGCTATAACAAATAATGACCATGTGGAATACAATGGCTCTTTTTAAATGTAGGTCTTTCACTACTGAAAAGTAAAAGAAGTATCTAATCATGAATTCTTTATAGGTCAGTGAAATCCAGCCACTCAGCCAACGTGCTCTACAGGTAGTACAGGACACACATTCATTAGCAGAGACATGCAAAGCCCAGCCCAGCCTAGCCTTTTACTGTTTTAAAGCACTTTAAGTAGTTTCTTAAGTACAAAAACGCAATGCAGAAGCAAGTCTAATATGCAATGGCAGCGAACTTCACAACTTAGCTGACCTGTGTGACTAGGAGGGTGAGTGCACATGTAAGAGGGTGGGGCAAGGCCAATTAAAGACTTAAAACAAACAACAGAATTTTTTTTGGACAGTCTAACATCAAGGACTGAAATGAGTTACACAGCAGACAACAGGTTATATGGATATAGCTTTCATTTTTCTTATAGTTAACATTTTTAACATACAGTAAATAACAAAAAGTACAAAAGTACATGTATTGATTTTCTGTGAAGGTTATTTGGATTTAATTTGCAAAAGAAAAAGTTAAAGAAAATAAGAACGAGACAAAAATCTGTACGATAAAGTTTCTGATGAAACTTCAAAGTATGTAAAGTATTTTTGTGTGACTGTGACTGTAATGATGGCAAAGCAAAATCAGCCAAAGAGTAAGCTGAAGCTACCCGAAGCTACTTATATTGTCATTTTCTATCCCCTTCACACATTGATTACAGGTCAGGCTATCCCTAATAGATTTTTATGAGTTTCCAAATGAAGGTCATATTTTTTGCACCGACTACCTGTGAATAAAGCAGGTAGGTGGTGCTACATGGACTATATATTGGACTATATGGTGTTAAGGTAAAATATATATTCTTTGTTCTTATATTATATTGTTTTATGTAGGGCAGTTGTATTTAATCATTGTTTTTCCTACAATATTGACACATTAGCATACCTGAATATCCATTGTGCTATAAAAAAGTGGTTCTCTTCCGTTTCCTCCACTGATCTAGACCAAGTTTTTTTATATAAGCATGCTTTCAGTTTTATTTGGGTCACTTTGATGAATTCCCTCCTCTCTTGTCCACACTAGTCTAGACCACATTGACAAAAAAGGCCAGAGCAAAATGACAGACCAGCAAGGTCAACATCATCAGACTTATATCCAGGGCCAGATTTGAACACATTTTCCACAGCTTCACTTCCACCCTACTCTGACTGTGAAAAACAAGCTTCAAGAGCAACCAACCTATCCCAGGCCAAACCAAAAATTGCTGGACCAATTGCATCATCTGTCTCCTCAAATCGCCAGACTGGGAAAAGAGTTTAACCTAGGAATGAGCGAGCACTATAAACTGTAAAAATAACTTCCATAAAAATGTCAGAAAATGTCCTGGTAGTTTTTTGCCAGGAGATTTTGTGTTTTTTACAGAGGTTCACAGACTTTTCTGTGGTAAAACAGAAAATTCTGTAGATTGACAGTAAATCATCTGCAGTATTTACAGACATTTCCTTCAAATCTAAAATTGAAAATTACATTAATTCACAGTATTTTTTCTGACACATAGTGAATGGTAAATTGACTGAAGTGGAAATACTCATTGCATCATGGGAATTCCTCAGCAGCCTACAGTTATTGCAACATAACTACGGGAGGATTCAGGGTCACCTGGTCCAGCCCTAAATATATGCTTTAGCAAACAGGAAAGCCTCCTTTTAAAAGTACAGATTGTGTCTTTCTCCCTTTTCAGAGAGTTTTTAGGACATCCTGATAATAGGGATAATAGAAACGATGTGGGCTTCATAGATAATTGGCAAACCTTCTGGAGGAAACCTGGTCTTGTTAGGAGAGACGGCATCCATCCCACTTTGGATGGAGCAGCTCTCATTTCTAGAAATATGGACAAATTTATTAAACCCCCCAAAATATGACTATCCAGAGTTGGGACCAGGAAGCAGAGTTGCAGTCTTACACGCCTCTCTGCAGCTTCTCTCCTCCTGCTACCCCCCCAAAAACCCATCTCCATAGAGACTGTGTCAGCTCCCAAACAGACAAAAAACAAACTAAAAACCAGCAACAAACAACTTAAACATAAACAATTACAAAGAAAGAACAATAAAGTATCCACATCTGAACCAAAGAGTAAAACAGTGAAATGTGGATTATTAAATATTAGGTCTCTCTCCTCCAAGTCTCTGTTAGTATATGACTTAATAATTGATCAACAAATTGATTTACTCTGCCTTACAGAAACCTGGTTGCAGCAGGATGATTATGTTAGTTTAAATGAATCAACACCCCCGAGTCATTCTAACTACCAGAAACCTCGAAGCACAGGCCGAGGGGGCGGTGTGGCAGCAATTTTTCACACCAGCCTGTTAATTAATGAAAGACCAAGACAGACTTTTAATTCATTTGAAAGCCTGATGCTTAACATTGTCCACCCCAGCTGTGAAACTCAGAAACCAGTCTTACTTGTTATCATCTATCGTCCACCTGGGCCTTACACAGAGTTTCTGTCTGATTTCTCAGACTTTATATCTAATTTAGTTCTGAGCTCAGATAAAATAATTATTGTGGGTGATTTTAACATCCATGTAGATGCTAAAAATGACAGCCTCAACATGGCATTTAATCTGTTATTAGACTCAATTGGCTTCTCTCAAAATGTAAAAGAACCCACCCACCACTTTAATCACACTCTAGATCTTGTTTTAACATATGGCATAGAAACTGAACATTTAACAGTGTTTCCTGAAAACCCTCTCCTGTCTGATCATTTCCTGATAACATTTACATTTACAATAATTGATTACACAGCGGTGAAGAGTAGACTTTATCAAAGTAGATGTCTTTCTGAAAGCGCTGTAACTAAGTTTAAGAATATAATCCACCCACTGTTATCAACTTCAATGCCCTGTACCAACACAGAGCAGAGCAGCTATCTGAACGCTACCCCAACAGAGGTCGATTATCTTGTTAATAATTTCACCTCCTCACTACGTACGACTCTGGATACTGTAGCTCCTGTGAAAACTAAGGTCTCTAATCAGAAGTACCTGACTATGTGGTATAATTCTCAAACACGTAGCCTAAAGCAGATGACTCGTAATCTGGAGAGGAAATGGCGTGTCACAAATTTAGAGGATCATCATTTAGCCTGGAGAAATAGTTTGCTGCTTTATAAGAAAGCCCTCCGCAAAGCCAGAACATCTTACTATTCATCACTGATTGAAGAAAATAAGAACAACCCCAGGTTTCTCTTCAGCACTGTAGCCAGGCTGACAAAAAGTCAGAGCTCTTTTGAGCCAACCATCCCTTTAACGTTAACTAGTAATGACTTCATGAACTTCTTCACAAATAAAATTTTTATCATTAGAGAAAAAATTACCAGTAATCATCCCACAGATGTAACATTATCTACAGCTACTCTTAGTACCATTGATGTTAAGTTAGACTCTTTTTCTCCAATTGATCTTTCTGAGTTAACTTCAATAATTACTTCCTCCAAACCTTCAACGTGTCTTTTAGACCCCATTCCTACAAAACTGCTCAAAGAAGTCCTGCCATTAATTAATTCTTCGATCTTAAATATGATCAACCTATCTCTAATAATCGGCTATGTACCACAGGCCTTCAAGCTGGCTGTAGTTAAACCTTTACTCAAAAAGCCATCTCTAGACCCAGCAGTCTTAGCTAATTATAGGCCAATCTCCAACCTTCCTTTCATATCAAAAATCCTTGAAAGAGTAGTTGTCAAACAGCTAACAGATCATCTGCAGAGGAATGGTTTATTTGAAGAGTTTCAGTCAGGTTTCAGAGCTCATCACAGCACAGAAACAGCTTTAGTGAAGGTTACAAATGATCTTCTTATGGCCTCTGACAGTGGACTCATCTCTGTGCTTGTCCTGCTAGACCTCAGTGCAGCGTTCGATACTGTTGACCATAATATCCTATTAGAGCGATTAGAACATGCTGTAGGTATTACAGGTACTGCACTGCAGTGGTTTGTATCATATCTATCTAATAGACTCCAATTCGTGCATGTAAATGGAGAGTCCTCTTCACACACTGAGGTTAATTATGGAGTTCCACAGGGTTCAGTGCTAGGACCAATTCTGTTTACATTATACATGCTTCCCTTAGGCAGCATCATTAGAAGACATAGCATACATTTTCACTGTTATGCCGATGACACCCAGCTCTATCTGTCCATGAAGCCAGATAACACACACCAATTAGTTAGACTGCAGGAATGTCTTAAAGACATAAAGACCTGGATGGCCGCTAACTTTCTGCTTCTTAATTCAGATAAAACTGAGGTTATTGTACTCGGCCCTGAAAATCTTAGAAATATGGTATCTAACCAGATTCTTACTCTGGATGGCATTACCTTGGCCTCCAGTAACACTGTGAGGAACCTTGGAGTCATTTTTGACCAGGACATGTCCTTCAACGCACATATTAGACAAATATGTAAGACTGCTTTCTTCCATTTGCGCAACATCTCTAAAATTAGAAATATCCTGTCTCAGAGTGACGCTGAAAAACTAGTTCATGCATTTAGTACTTCCAGGCTGGACTACTGTAATTCATTATTATCAGGATGTCCTAAAAACTCACTGAAAAGCCTTCAACTAATCCAAAATGCTGCAGCAAGAGTCCTGACAGGGACTAGAAAGAGAGAGCAGATTTCTCCTGTTTTGGCTTCCCTTCATTGGCTTCTTGTTAAATCCAGAATTGAATTCAAAATCCTGCTCCTCACATACAAGGTCTTAAATAATCAGGCCCTATCTTATCTTAATGACCTTGTAGTACCATATCACCCTATTAGAGCACTTCGCTCTCGCTCTGCAGGCCTACTTGTTGTTCCTAGAGTATTTAAAAGTAGAATGGGAGGGAGAGCCTTCAGTTTTCAGGCCCCTCTTCTGTGGAACCAGCTTCCAGTTTGGATTCGGGAGACAGACACTATCTCTACTTTTAAGATTAGGCTTAAAACTTTCCTTTTTGCTAAAGCATATAGTTAGGGCTGGACCAGGTGATCCTGAATCCTCCCTTAGTTATGCTGCAATAGACTTAGGCTGCCGGGGGATTCCCATGATGCATTGAGTTTTTCCTTTCCAGTCACCTTTCTCACTCACTATGTATTAATAGACCTCTCTGCATTGAATCATATCTGTTATTAACCTCTGTCTCTCTTCCACAGCATGTCTTTTATCCTGTCTTCCTTCTCTCACCCCAACCGGTCGCAGCAGATGGCCGCCCCTCCCTGAGCCTGGTTCTGCCGGAGGTTTCTTCCTGTTAAAAGGGAGTTTTTCCTTCCCACTGTCGCCAAAGTGCTTGCTCATAGGGGGTCATATGATTGTTGGGTTTTTCTCTGTATCTATGAAGCGCCTTGAGGCGACTTTTGTTGTGATTTGGCGCTATATAAATAAAATTGAATTGAATTGAATTGAATAGGGAATTACAGTAGTCCAATCTAGAAGTAATAAACACAAAAAATTGTTTTTCAGCATCACTCTGAGACAGGATATTTCTGATTTTAGAGATATTGTGCAAATGGAAGAAAGCAGTCCTACATTTGTTTAATATGTTCATTGAAGAACATATACAGGTCAAAAATGACTCCAAGATTGCTCACAGGAGGCCAAAGTAATGCCACCCAGAGTACTTACCTGATTAGATACCATATTTCTAAGATTTTTAGGGCCAAGTACAATAACATTAGTTTTTTGGGCTGGTTCTAGACAGGCATATGAGGGGGCAGGCAGAAATGTAACGGAGGCAGGGAAGGGGTGGGGTGCTCTGGATAACTGTTTTTGTTATGTAACTGGATTGCACTTTGTCAGGCCTCTACCCTAAGACCTGTTCCACTTGGGTTTCCCAACTGAAGGCTAAGCTTCTGCTGGTCTAGCTGTTAAGGGGTCAGTGAGGCACACAAACCCCCTGACCACATTAAGGTGACAATCCCTCAGGGGAAAACTGAAAAATAAAGCAACAAAAAATAAAATAAAATATTCCTCATCAGATTATAACAACTAAAAACATTTACCTTAATTCAATTACCTATATCAAATATATCCAAACCCAACAATAACATTTGTCACTATTGCCAATATTAAAAAAAAAAAAAAGGGTAGGCCAAGTTATAAAAAAAAAGTCAGTTGACCAAGTCTTGAAAAATGAATCTGAAAAATAGAATAAAGAAATAAAAAAAATAAATAAATAAAATAAAATAAAATAAAATAAAATATCGATCCAGGCCTTTAAAACAAACAACATAAAATTTAACTGGATGGCCTAATTTTTTTTCCCGCCTCTACCGTTTGGTTCTTTTGCCATCGGAATTGCTGTCTAAAGGCAAAGAAAGATGCCCAACGGATTTACTTTACCAAATGGCCGCATTGGTCTATTTGATCCACCTTTGGTTTTATTGTTTATTTTATTTTATTTTCACTTGCTACACACGGGACAGACATGACTGGGGGAAAGAAAAGGGAGAACGAAAGAGAGGTAGGGAAAGAAAAACAGCGGAAAAGAGGAACGGTGATAAAGAGCAAAAAACAAACCAACAAAACAAACAGACAAATACATATATCAATCACCTGGATCACCTGTTGCGAAAGAAACAAAAAGAAAACAAGCAAAAAAAAAGAGAGCAATATAATAAACAACATCAACACGATAATCTATGTGAATATAACAGTAAATACTAAATATTAAACATTATTGTGCAGCATGTAAGATTGACAGCACACAGTGTGTGTTCGGTTATCACTAAAAGTTGTAAAATGTTGTATCACTAAAATATAATTCTCAGTCAGTTGTTATTCATTATGTGTTTACACATAATGTGGTTGCTTCAAGCAATGCACTTTAGAAATGGCTTTATTTTGAAAAAATACTTTATTGAACAGGAAGTCCGCTCAGTCAAGAAAGCGAGTGAGAAAAAAGAAGGGAAACATATTGGCACGCAGTTTATGGTGTCCTGTTGGAGAAAATATTGTCCACATCTCCTGTTATGGTTGTATCGCCAGTATGTACTTGAAGTATAAGTTGCAACTTTGTTTTTGTGCAATATGTTGCCCGCTAATGCAGTATTTGGCTGTAAAGCTAGTTTTTCTGTGGAAAAATTGTTAATCAAATGGAAAAGTCTCTTTTTTTAACTTGTTTTATTAGTTTTAATCTTTTAATGTAATCTAATGTTTTTGTCACTTTTTATGGAATCAAACTCAAAGTAAGGTCAGTACTTCCACGCTTTAAACGCTGCACGCTCATACTCTCTCCCACAATCGATATATGATCCATTGTTGTCACCAACGGCGCACTCGCTTACGTCACTGTCATGAGAATGTCTCATGACAGTGACGCAGTAACGCAGCGTTCCTACGGGAAAGTAACGGTAATCTAATTACCGATTTTGCAATAGTAATCCCTTACTTTACTCGTTACTTGAAAAAAGTAATCAGATTACAGTAACGCGTTACAAGTAACGCGTTACTGCCCATCTCTGGTTAGGACCCATTGACAAAGTGGAGAATAAACTCTCACACAATGCTGAAGACACGCCAATTACCAGGGCTGTTACACACAATTTAGGAAAGATTACCTTGTACTCCTGTAGGACTTTACACACAGTGGACAGGTCTGTTTCCTTTGAATATTTTTTGAGCAGCATCTGTTTTGCCACAAGAACTTCATTTTTCAGATTTACAACATCTGCTACAGTACCAGCCATCACAGCCAGAGGGTGCAACAGGGTGGGATCTAAAAATGTGCTAGATTTGGGTGCAAGACTAGATATGGCTCTCATCAGGTCATTATTCTTGTGTGAAAATCTAGTTTACAGTTCTTAAATGGCCCCATCAAGGATGATGAGCAGGGATCTTTTCAGAGAGTGATGGGGAGAAATGGTGGGGTTACCAGAGTCTGTATGGCCCAAAGTTGAGAGCACAACACTGTCCCAGGTGTTTGCTCATTGTTCTCCTTTTCTTGGTTGGATGTGACTCATCCTCAGGTAAAGTAAAAATATTGTCTGTATCTATATAAATAGATAACTAGGATACTGAACTATATGCCAGTTGCATTTAAGTGTTACACTACTGAAAGTGAAAGAAAAAAGTATTTAAACACGATTTGCTTAAATAATTTGTATAAAGTTTGCATATCAGCCACTGAACCTAAATGTTCTGCAGGTCTTGTTGAATTCATTTTATTAGAGAAGATAAAGAAACTCAAAGTATAAATTTTCCTCTATTAATTAAACGATTGAAGGTTCAAATTAATAACAGCACTATGTCTCTTCCTCCGTTCAACAAACTGAATGAACACAAGAGCACCACACCCAGGGAGTAAACACTTTTATTATGTGTCATAAAAACACACTATTAATGTGATTGGTCAATATAGCTGGGAGAAGGCCTACGGTTTAAACTTGGTCCTCCATTTTTGACCTTAGGTCTGTGTCTGGCAAGCGAAAGCAAGGCCGACCAAAGACCACATGGCGTCGAACATTTATGGACGATCTGAGAACTGTCGACATTGCCTGGGACGAAGCTGAAGCAGTCGCTGCTGACCGACATCGATGGAGATCACTAGCTGCCCGATGCGCCGCTCGGCGTAGGAGGAACTAAGTACTAAGTAAGTACTGTGTCTGGCTCATATTTCCTCTTCTGCACCTTCTGGACATCTACCAGTAATAGGAGATAACTCTTCCAACTTCACTATGACAACAGTCTCTTGTCCTCCTGTCAAGCCTGTAGAAGTAAAGAGAGGGGAAAGAGAGAAAAAGAGAGGGATAGAAAGAGGGAGAGACAGAAAGAGCTCTACCTAACACCAGAATTTATAGGCCTGTTTTTCCTTTCGTGAGGACAGACTGCAGAAAGGTACAAAATCAGCCAAGTCCCATGCTTAATTTCCAGCTTTGGCAGATTTCCCATCTAAAATATGCATCTATTGACATTGCTGATGTCTATAAACAGTACATTAAATTCCATTTCATATAGCTTTTAATTCCTGTCAGAGGACAAAGGGTGACAAGTGAGGGGAAACCTGGTAGGCACTTGGGAGAGCAAGCAAAGTACTAATATGAAAAGCAGGATTAGTCAAATGAACTGCTGGCTGGATTTAAAGGGAAAATGAAACGCACATAAAGGTTAATTTACATCACTGAGCCCTGCTCTTAAAAGCTGACAGAGATGTAACACTGTCTGTGTTTTTCTTAAATTCATGTGTCATGTGTAGGATTTAATTTCCCCTTTAAGAGAGAACAAATATAATTAAGTGATACAAATTCTAATTTTTATATATATTTGTATTATTGTTATTATTGTATTATTATCATTTCCCAGTAATTACAAAAGCCCACAACATGGATATGTTACTCAGCTGAATGATTTGTTAAAGCTTGCGTAGTTGATTGAAAGTAAAACTATCTTAAAAAGTGTTCAGTTTAAATAGCAGTAACTCATCTGACAGTACATGATATAGGGGCAGTTTTATTCGACTGACACATTAAGTAAAGTGCGTCTGGGCAAGATAAATGGTTACAAATGACAATAACCAAATAAAGAAATTACCAAACAAAACAAACAAACAAGCAAGCAAAATAAACAAGAAGCACTTTGAGAGTGAAATCCCTTGCCCAGGTAGTCTAATTCTATATCTTGGGATACAGCCAGAACAGATGAGCTATCCAGGGTGTATCCCAACTCTATGACAACTGGGATAGGCTCCAACACCCCTGTGACCTGTGGGAATTTTGCTTAATCACTGAAAATTAATGGGAGATGCTTAGATGAACTTTACATATTGCTCTGCTAACAGAATGATGTGCTCCCTGTTCAGAAGGATAAAAACAGCAGTCTCACGGTGTGAAAGACTGCATAAAAAAGATACAGGTGGAAAAGGAAAGACACCGCTCACACTTACAGAGCACATTAGAAACTAGATTAGAGAAGAGGCAACAAAGAAAATGTATCTAATGGACGGAACAAAGGACAAAAGAAGAGTGTATGTGCGTTATCTTGTTTTGCAGGCAAGTGTCCATGTGAGGTGAACCCAACACAAAGAAGACCGGAGACTATTGCCTTATCAGTAAATACCCAAGAGACAACCAATCACAACATTGTGGGGCGATCGTGGCTCAAGAGTTGGCAGTTTGTCTTGTAATCGGAAGATTGCCAGTTTGAGCCCCGGCTCCGACAGTCTCGGTCGTTGTGTCCTTGGGCAAGACACTTCACCCGTTGCCCACTGGTGGTGGTCAGAGGGCCCAGTGGCGCCAGTGTCCAGCAGCCTCGCCTCTATCAGTGCGCCCCAGGGCGGCTGTGGCTACAATGACTAAACGTGTAAAGCGCTTTGGGGTCCTTTGGGGCCATTTACCATAACAGTATACTGGCTTCCACATATCATAAAAATGTTGTATCTGTGTAAGGGGCTATACGCTGCATACACACTGTCTGATGCAGTGAAAGCCTGGCGCTTCATTGTTTCAAATATCCATCCTGTTAGTAATATTCTTTCTCTCAGTCTCTGATAACATTACGGTAACAAACACAACAGACCTTGAATGAGAAGACAAGTGGAAAAAAATACATATTAAAAATGTTGATCATAATGTCTTGTATTTCACTGTGACATATTTCACTTACTGGTTTTTAATCAAGTCTTAAGACATTCGTTCAGATTTTTGTTACAACATCACACTACATTTTCTGGTCCTAGCATGGCTGTGTGTGTGTGCTTTAAAGTGGTACTTTTTGTGTTATTGAATGTTACTCTTTTTAGAATTAGCCCCCAAATCCATAGAAAAGAAAAATGTAGGGATCTGAGTAGGTATGACCCCCCCACACACAAACACACACACACACAAACACACACATGTTAAAAAAAAAAAAAAAAAAAAAAAAAAAAAAAGACATCATACTGTTCTAGAGATTGTACTTTGTTTGTATTTTGTATTTTTCTTTATTTCAAACTGTCATGAAAAGAGCATGTGGTGTGCAGAGAGCAGACCCAAATGCAGAACTCATGAGACAGAGGTTTAGCTAAAAACCACAGCTTTTATTTGCTGGAAAAAGGCTTAGCAACAAAAGAAAAGCACACACTGGGGCGTAAATTGCACAAGTGAACTCGACAAAGGAAAAACAGAAACACGAAAGAGAACAAATGTAACATATAACAAAACAAAAACCGGGAACTAGAAAAAACAAACTCAGATGCACTAGAGAACACAGACTTAAAGACAGAACTAATACAGAACCAAACTATATGAAAATCTCTTAAAATAAAAAGAATGAATCACAATACACTGTAAAACCCTGCTGAAGACCCAGGACTATGACACAAACCAGTCACCTTTAATGTGTCTTCACTTTGTAGCATGGGAGAGAGGAGACCCACCCATGAATAAATATCTCAAACCATACTGGATTTATCTTCCTCATTGTCTCCTTCCTAACTCAGCCATCATCATTACAAGCCAAAGTACTGGATACTCAAAATTAAATTCATTGTGTATTCAGATATTATAGCAGTGAAGATTATTACAGTAGTTGCTGTGACTAAAATCACCCCACCCTCCTATTAATTTCACCCATTTGTCTGAGTGAATAAAATGTTGAATCAGATTTTTCCAGGTAATTAATATCTCTGCCGTCAATAAGTTATATGAGTCAATTTAATGTTTTAGCTGTTAGGAGTACTAAAAAAATCCCACCTTCCTTAAATTTGTTATAATGGAGGAAATTGTCCTCAAAGTACAAGAGGTTTTTTTTTCTATCAGGTGTTTAACGTACTCTTTAATGCTGTAAAATTTGACACTTTTGGAATAAGCCTCAAGAGGTCATTGGGGGTACTGCAAATTTTGGCACTTTGGCATTGGCTTTACTTTTCAGCACAGTATGATGTGTCTTTGACAAACAAATAATTCTAAAAGTTCCGTCAAAAAATGTTTGTTGCTTAGTGCTCAAATTTGACAGCTTTATATGAGGGCAATTCTGTAAGTTTATAAAATTAAATACTGTAAATTCATTTCTTTTTCCTTTTTGCTTGTTTGTGTTGTTATGGTCATTAAAAAAAAATACTTTTTAAATTTTTTCTTCAGCCTGTACACTGCTTCCACTTTTCTTTCCCCAAGAGCTTTAGGTCGCCTGCTTCACAGAAAAACAAAATGTGTACAGTGAAAATTACTCCGAGGACATATAGACAGGATAAAGCAATCAGTTGCTATCCTCAAAGCTGAGAAAAGTTTATTTTAGTATTTGCATCACTAACGTTTGTTTGTTGTTCTTGTTTGTTTTCCCCCCCCTTGCTCTAAGTTGATTAATTCATTGACCTTGTGTGGTTCTGGTCACCACCCTAAAGGGCATGTCTCAGGACTTCTTAAGCACAGCTGTTCCCTCGCTTTGTTGCCATCCAACTACAATTCTCTTGTACGAATGACATTCCAGTGTTGTTGCTGTACATCTTAGTGGTGTTCATTAGTAAATCAATGTCACATTTACTCCTGTCATCCATATAGAAGAGGTGGGTAACATTTCTTTCATTTTGTAGTTGGTATCTGTAGCCAGTCTTGTCAATGATTTGGCTGACATGGTTTAGGCCTTTGCACCACATCCCAGTCGATGAAGGCTCTTACAGTATGGTCCTGTTGATCTTGTATAGTTCGAGGCATTCCATGTGTGAGGCATTGAATCATAGACTTTTCAGTGATCAATCATTGCACAGGTTGGTCAGTCTGGTCTTGCAGTTTCAGGTAACTGCTCTATCTACCAGTAGCTGGTGTTTTGCCCCTCTGGTGTTTCTACCATTTCCTTTCTGTTCCATGTTCATGACATAAGTCTACTATGATGCTTGACAGGACCTTCCATATGGTACTGAGGAAGGTTGTTGGCTGGTAGTTGGATGGGACCGGTCCCTTCTGGGGTCCTTAACGATCAGGACTGTTCCGGCCTTTAGTTAGCCATTCTGGGTATCGCTCATCAACTAGCAGCTGGTTCATTTGTACTGCCAGACACTCATGGAATGCAGTCAGCTTCTTCGGTCAGTAGACGTTGTTGGGATTTAAATATATATTCTTAGTGCTTATTTGCTGATTATATTGTTTTATGTATTTTAATAAGAGAGAGCCAACTTTGAGTGTAAACTAGGTCGCAGGCTGACAGGAAACTGCATGCTTTTGCAGAGCACAGGAGGTGCAGACAGAAAGTGAAACTAAGCATAGTGTTTTGATCGAAACTATATGTGACGTAGCAGAACTATATATACACATTGTTAAATTCAGTTCTTTGCATTCTTTTGGCGGCGAAGAAAAACACGGCTAAAAGTGGTCTAACTCAAAAAAGGATCTTTATTTTACATTCCCGGGAATAGGGAGCTGCTAGGTGCTCTCATGCCCCAACAGCTCTGTAACAAATCACCAAAAAGAATCTGTATGTTCGTTTTTTTCTCAAGGGTCGGAGCTTCACCGCGTACGTTGATCATAAACCCTTGACATTCGCGATGTCCAAGGTCTGATCCGTGGAGCGGGCGCCAGTTGGCAGCCATTTCCGAGTTCACAACTGACATTCAGCACGTGGCTGGTAAGTCCAACTGCGTGGCTGACTGTCTATCCCGCGTGCTGGTTTCTCCCGTTTATGTTGGCATAGACTTTGAGGCTATGGCCGCTGACCAACAGGCCGACCCGGACGTCCTTGCCCTTCGGTCTGCGCAAACGGGCCTTGTACTGGAGGACAGACCCGTGTGGAACGGCGGGCCTAGCCTACTTTCTGATGTTTCCACCAGCCGTCCACGCCCTGTAGTTCCCCTTTCGTGGCGTCGTCGCGATTTTGACTCCATACACGCCCTCTCTCATCCAGGCGTCCGGGCCTCGGTCAAGCTGGTCAGCTCTAGGTTTGTTTGGCTTCGTAAATCGGTGAAAGACTGGGCTGCCGCGTGCATCCCATGCCATCGTGCTAAGATCCATAGGCACACACAGGCGCCCCTCGAACCCTTCCGCGTTCCAGGGAGGCGTTTTAATCATGTGCATGTGGATCTGGTTGGTCCTCTGCCGCAGTCACAAGGTTTCACGCACCTTTTGACTGTAGTGGACCACACAACCCGCTGGCCCGAGGCAGTGCCTCTGGCGTCCACTACAGCAGCAGCAGTGGCCAGGGCATTTTTGTCAACGCGGGTTTCGCGTTTCAGTCCCCCCGCCGACATCACCTCAGACAGGGGCCCCCAGTTCGTTTCCAAGCTTTGGTCTGCCATGGCTGACGTCCTGGGGGTCAAGGTCCACCGAACCACTGTGTACCACCCGCAGGCCAACGGGATGTGCGAACGTTTCCACCGGTCGCTTAAGGCCGCGTTCCGTGCTTCTCTCACAGTTGGCAACTGGGTTGACCGCCTTCCATGGGTTTTACTGGGGTTGCGCTGCGTGGTTAAAGAAGACCTCAGGGTTTCCCCGGCTGAACTTGTCCTTGGTAAGCCCCTCTGGGTCCCCGGGGAATTCTTGCCCGAGAGCCCACCCCCTGTGTTTACCTCCACAGTGTCAGATTTCCAGTGCAGCTTTGCACTAACTTCCCCTTTTCTCTACTTCCCCTGTCTAAGGGGCAACTTGTCATCCTTAACCTAGTTCTTGTCTCATCTGGGTCTGGTTTATAAAGGCCTACACAAAACAATATAATCAGTAAATAAGCACTAAGAATATATATATATTAAATACAACATGCAGCTTGTGATTTTTTTCAGAACTGTGGGTGCATGATAGCGCCTGTGGCCATCTCCCTGTACAACGCATCCACTTAACACACTGTTTGCTGCTATAACTACACAGCTATTTATTTATGAGTGACTTATGTATGTATGTATGTATATATATGTATATATTGTACTATTCTTAGTTAGTGTATTGTCTGTCTAGTCTTAATGTTGGTTTATAATGGAGCACTGTAACAAAAAATAATTTCCCCCAGGGATCAATAAAGTATGCTGATTCTGATTCTGATTCTAACAGCTCTCTGTTCCCGGGAATGTAAAATAAAGATCATTTTTTGAGCTTTGACCACCCTGAGCCCAGGCTTTCTTTTCCGCCAAAAGAATTAAAAGAACGAAATTTAGGCCAGGGCCTGATGCTGGTGATAGTTATTGGATCCTGTTCAGGGAAGTTGCTGTGGTCCCTTTTAGATCCACTGAGCATTGCCTAATGGGTTGCACCATTCAACCATATAATCTTCCAGTATTGCTCTCCAGCCTTGGTTGTGTTAAGTTCAGCACACAGTTCTGGAGGCCGACCGCGAAGCCAGCAGTGGCAATTACACAGTTCAGGGGCCAGCCATGTGCAAAGCGAAGCAGCAGTGGTGTGGGCAAAGAAAATCCGGTGGCTGAGTGCCCGGAAAGTACCAGTGATGTAATAATGGACTGCATTTATATAGCGCTTTTCTAGGCACCCAAAGTGCTTTACAATTCCACTATTCATTCACGCTAACATTCAGACACTGGTGGAGGCAAGCTACAGTTGTAGCCACAGCTGCCCTGGGGCAGACTGACAGAAGCGAGGCTGCCATATCGGCCATCGGCCCCTCTGGCCATCACCAGTAGGCAGTAGGTTAAGTGTCTTGCCCAAGGACACAACAACTGTCACGGCAAGTGAGAAGAGCCGTGTGAAAAAAAGGAAAAAGAGGATCCAAGTGCAGGCAACAACTCAGACTGAAACCGTTTCGGAGGCCTGCCGTGCGGAAAGCAGTGGCAACAAGAAGACAGGTCCAGAGGTCAACCGTGTGGGAAATGGCGTAGGACAAGATGACGCAGAGCCAGACAAAGCAGGACCAGATGGTGGCAGAGCAGCCCCTGGCACCTGAACGGGTGACGACATGGCTGCTGTAGGTGGATAAGGCTGTTAAGCTGGCGATTGAGCTGACGCTGATGGTGGCACTGATGGCTGGATGGACCCTCCTGAGCCTCCTGAGAACAGAAGAAAACTTGGCAGGTTCATCAGAGCCCCCAGCCAGCACTGATGGCGGCGTGGAAGCCATGGACAGCTGTAGTGAGTATTCCGTGACCCCAACAGAGACAGATGGCTGGAGCGGCTCTCTAGTGTCTCCAGCGGCAACAAACGACTAGCACAGCTCTCCAGAGCCCCCAGCAGGAACAGAAGCAGGACCAGTACCTGCGAGACCTCTGGTTGAGGTGGAGTTGGCTGGAACTGTGCAGACCATTTGCTCTGTTCAGGCAGCAACAGCCAAAAAAAAAAAAAAAAAAAAGTCAGCTGCTGGCTGAGTAAACTCACTGGAGCTTCAAGCAGAGAATGGAGGTGGCTGGGTTGGCTCGCCTGCACTCTCAGCAGAGACAGGGAGCTGAGACGGCCGGCTGAGCTCCCAGGTGAAACAGGCTGTGCAGATACCTCCAGGGGTGCAGAATCAGCTGAGTTTGGCAGCTCTGCCTCTGGGGAAGCGGTAGGGGAAGTTTCAGTCTTTCTAAAAACCATTTTTTTGGCAACAGAAACAGTCTAGGTAGAAAGGGTTTCTTGCTCAGAATGACCAGGTGTCCTGGCAGATTTCTTTTATTTATCGATCACTTTAGTAATTGTAACATCACTTTCTCACTTAGTTATATGCATTTAGAATAACACCACAAATGGGCCTTATGCTGTATCACATACACACACACAGTGGGGCCATTGTAAGTTCATCCCAGCCAAACACCCTAGCGTTTGCCTCAGTTACATAAAAGGCTCATTTGACATGTCACATAACTCACTGGCCGGACCGTCAGAGACAAAGAGGAAAGAGGAAGAGGAAAATGTGATGGTGATCTATAAAGATTATAAGAAGTATAACAGCAAGAGGCAAGTGAGAAGTGGTAGCAGAAAACGATTAATCTTGTAAATTCATAATTTCATACATTTAGTTTAGCACTCAGTGCATGATCAACACTGATTTATTGCCAATAAGACAGCTGCACATTGGTAAGGTTTAAATCTTTCTACTGATAGATTTACACATTTTATAATCTGCTATGACACTGACATCAAATAACAAGCACGAGTCAATAATATAAGTCACATCAAAGTTAAGAGATGGAAAATATGATTGGAGGGGGTCTTATAAGTTTGAAATACCTAAAGTGAGAACCAATGTTAAGTATAGATGTGTGTCAGTTTGTGTTTTTCTTTGTCATCTTTCAGGAAGAATTTAAACATTTGTATCATTCAACGTTACGGAAATTTGGCTTGATGAATTACTTTGTGTTGATTTAATTTGTTGATTTATCATTGATTTCTTTTCAACCTGTTATATAACTTATTTGGTTAAGGATTTGATTATTCCTATGGGGTAAAGGATAGGATAATTATTGTCATGGTTGGCGAAACAAAACACCGAAGCACAAGAAAGCCCCAAAACAAAACATGAGACGGCGACGTGGACACAGTTCAGGGGGCCGCCCACGACGATGACGCCCGACCAGTAGCCTGGAAGATGGCCGATAAACCGCAGATCCAGATGAGGTTGGATCAGGCGACGCTGAAGGCGAAGACACGGAGGCAGAGGCTGCAGCTGGCGAGGCAGAAGCAGAGGCTGCAGCTGGCGAGGCAGAAGCAGAGGCTGCAGCTGGCGAGGCAGAAGCAGAGGCTGCAGCTGGCGAGGATGAAGAGGCTGCAGCTGGCGAGGATGAAGAGGCTGCAGCTGGCGTGGATAAAGAGGCTGCAGCTGGCGTGGGTGATGACTCGGAGGCTGCTGAAGGCAAAGGCGTGGAAGCCGGAGACTGAGGCGCTGCAGGCGGAGGCGTGGAAGCCGGAGGTGGTGGCTCTGCCGGCTGGACGGATCCCTCGGACCCTCCAGCGACGACAGGAGACAAAGGCCGGAGCGGTCCCTCGGACCCTCCAGCGGAGACAGGAGACAAAGGCCGGAGCGGTCCCTCGGACCCTCCAGCAGAGGCCAAAACAAAGCCAACAGGCATGAAGTCCTTTGGCTGACATGAGGACAACTGGCGCTGCAACGAGCACTGACTCTGCCCAGCCAATGCTAACATGGTGCAGTTCTTAGGGGGCTGCTTAAACGTCAGGGGTCCAGAATCAGCTGGGGACTGAGACCTAGCCTCTGGGGAAGCCCTGGAGTGGCAAACTGTGCCAACGGCGGCTAAACCATGAAGAGTACCCTGAGTAGAAATTAAGTTACCTCCCTGCATAGAGTGAATGAGCAAAACTGGCGACACAGGAGACTGAGCAGAGAGTGGGAGCTGAGCTATTGAAGACACAGGTGAGAGTGGGAGCTGAGCTACTGGAGACACAGGTGAGAGTGGAAGCTGAGCGACTGGAGACACAGGTGAGAGTGGAAGCTGAGCTTCTGGAGACACAGGTGAGAGTGGGAGCTGAGCTACTGGAGACACAGGTGAGAGTGGGAGCTGAGCTACTGGAGACACAGGTGAGAGTGGAAGCTGAGCTTCTGGAGACACAGGTGAGAGTGGGAGCTGAGCTACTGGAGACACAGGTGAGAGTGGGAGCTGAGCTACTGGAGACACAGGTGAGAGTGGGAGCTGAGCTACTGGAGACACAGGTGAGAGTGGGAAATGAGCTACTGGAGACACAGGTGAGAGTGGGAGCTGAGCTACTGGAGACACAGGTGGGAGTGGGAGCTGAGCTACTGGAGACACAGGTGAGAGTGGGAGCTGAGCTACTGGAGACACAGGTGGGAGTGGGAGCTGAGCTACTGGAGACACAGGTGACACTGGGAGCTGAGCTACTGGAGACACAGGTGACACTGGTGTGGTGGGGTGAAGGTAGCAAGGATGCAGTCTCTTTCTTAAGGGAGGATCGAATAATTTAGTGATAAATATTGATGGGAAAAAATGCTGATGCTGAGAATACCAGGCGGTGAGGGCTTCCAGGAGGGCAGCTGACCCTTCCTTGCCTGGACCGCCCATGCCAAACAGTTCGAAGCAAATCCTGGCTCTCAGAGCTGTTATTAGTTGTTTTAATCTTTTAATGTACAAAAAACCAGCTGTGCAGAGGGTGGAAGACAAAAAGTTGTCAAAAAAGACTACCTGGATGAGTCTCTTGGGAGTGTCCTCAGCGTGGATTACGCCCCGGCAGTAATCCCACAACTGTGCGAGATACAGAAACCGTGAGTCCGCTGGATCCATTTGATGGTCGCGTCGTTCTGTCATGGTTGGCTGTGTGGCAGGCAGGCAAGCAGGAGTGGTGGATCCAAAATGCAGGACTCAGACACAGAAGTACAACTTAAAGCGGAGCTTTATTGCTGGGAAAAACCTCTTACTAAACTAAACTCACCAAAAAACAAACAAAAACGCTGGTGGACTAAAACACTGTAGCAGAAATACTAAACTGGAGCTGGAGACAAAACACTGGAAACACGGAGCCAAAACACACAGCTTGTTGAGGGTACGACGCGACACTGACTCAGAGAAACACAGGGTTTAAATACACTGGGAAGTAACGAGGGGAATGAGACACAGAAGGAGAGCACAGCCGGGGGAAATAAGAACTGACGAGACAAGGAAGCGTAAACTGAACACATTCAAATAAGACACGGACCTTCAAAGTAAAACAGGAAGTATGACACAGAGACGCGAACTTGACATGGTAGAGACAGCAACTAAGAAACACAGAGACATAACCAGTAAGGCAGAGGACTCGATGAACCAAAAGACACAGAGGGAAACTCAAACCTGCAGACACAGACTTACACAGAACAGAGGGGACATAGAGAGACATGAAGGGCAAGGGATCAAAACTAGAAACCCTAGAATAAATCACACACAAGTACAATAATACAAAAATCACAAAGAACTAAAAACGCTGGGTCAGGAGACCCAGGACCCTGACAATTATAATCCACAAGGCTTCAGCCTATTCCTTTTTTGGTTACTGTATGATTGAGTACTTATATGTAAAATGATAATCTGTGTTGTTGTTGTTGACCCAAATAAATTTCACTTCACTTTCACTTTCAAAGTTCTATAACTCAAAGAAGGAAACACGTCCGTAACACTAACATCCATGGTATGTTCATTTCTTTTACCTCGAAAACTGTAAAGCAAACATGTTAATTGTGTGAATCCCAACAGAAGGAAATGGATTCAAATTCATTATACATTATTATGTGTTGGTTTAATCTTAACATTTGAACAATTTTGTTTCATATTTTTAATTTCTTACAGGGAGGTGAAGGGGGAGGTGGAATACCTGCAATTAAAATATGACAATGTAGCAACATGTTAGCAACACCTTTTCCTATTCACTATTACTTTATGTGTAATTTATTTCCTTATGTCCATGTTCAGATCCAAAGTACATGATGGTATCTTTTCCATTATAAAATCAAATCATCATAAAAACAAATCTGCTTACCCCAAACAGATTTTATATTTTTCCAAACGAAGCTCATGTTTTTTTTGTACTAACTACATGTTGGTAATAAAAAGCAAGCTGAAGAAAATAGTGAAGTCTTTAAATTCTTCTAGAAATTAAGTCTTTTAACTTGACACATACTAGTGGCTTGTTACACATGCAGACTTCTGGATGTTAGAAGGCAATTTATATTGTTTATGAATAGGACTAAAGGCAGGAAGGTGTCTCTTTATAACTAAAAATGTTAATGTCGGGTTGCAAATTTTGAAACCAATATGATAAGCTATTAACATCAAATCACTCAAAGAAATCCTCTGGAATAGGAGTAGAATTCTTAAAACAGGATTTATTAAACAGTGGCCTATGAACAGTAAACAGTACAGCTGGCTCTTCTGATTCACTGCAAAGCACATTTGCACATGACACATCACTAGTGAAGATGGACAGAGCCCCAGGCGCATCCTCAGCAGGGCCAAGTTTATTTAACCCTATGTTTGGACTTGTCACCACAGGCCATAACACGATCAAAGGTTACTTATTGATCCTAATTACTATATTTCAAACAGTATGGATCAGCAGGTGCTCATACAACAAGTGGCACAGACTTTATTAATATAATTGTAGATAATATCTGGCCTAAATATATGGGTCTTGTGATTTGAACATGTAGGTTAAATGCTTAACACAAAGATTCCAATATATAAAACACTCCGGTGTAGGTGTATGTTGTGTATACCAGTATATATGATTACATAGTACATATGATTACAGTATGTGGTATATATGTATATATATGTCATAGAAAAATCCCCAACATTAATAGCACCTCTAGATTTCTATCATAGTTTATAATATAGCATGTGTATATTGGTAATAGCCTATTTATTTTAGTATAGTGGTGTTCTCGGAAAGTCCACACGAGGCCAGATTTCAGAGATCACGTGGGCGTTATCTGTGATACCCCTAAAGTATAAGTTGTCTAAGTTAACTTGAGGTAACCAAGTAAGAGAGTTTTTTTGTAATGAAAATGTAAACAATTATATTGCCGGTAAGTTACTGCAGTGCCAGTTGTTTAATTCACACAACCTTATGCTGTAACCATGGTAACCACGGAGCAGCTGGATCAACACAGGTCAGACTCTGGGAAGTATCCCTCATCTCTCTTTGTGTCACGGCACTGGGTCAGCAACCCATTGTTTTGTGTTTGTGTTTAATTTATATTCCTTGATTATTGCTATTCATAGTTTTGAGTTCTCTTGATGATTTTCTGTTCATGTTATATTTGTTGTTCCTGCTTTTAGTTAAAGTCACTGTATCTTCCCTGTGTTCCATGTGTCATATTCATTCAGCCTGTGGTTGTGTCCAAATTCATGGGGCATCCTCCTGAGGACCCAGCCTTCGTGGTCTACGTTTGCCGGGTAGTAGGCCGGAAGTAGACGGCTGGGGAAATTGGACGGTCTAGCCTTCTGATTAGCGTCACCGCTATCTCGGTGGAGTTTAATAAACTCGGCCGTCTGCTCCTTGCTATCTAAAATATAACAGGACACTGGCGTAAATTCTCGACCGTCTCATACTTCTGTTTAATCAGTTTTCTGTTTGATGTTTATTCAGCTGTGTAAAAACCAAGGAGGAACCCACCAGGGGGATTAATAAAGTTTTCTTTTATCTAATCTAATAACTTTAATCTCAGCCAAACCGATTGACTCACGAACAAATAAAACACTGAAAAAAGCCCAACAATAACATTTTTAGGTTATCTAAGTGACTTATATATTACGTTTAACCTGAGTAGTGAAGGTCCGCGGTGATCTGAAAATAATGTACCGGGAGTTGTGCCGTTCTCGGCGGCTTCAGTGACCCTCAAGCTCCCGACTAGCTATTGAGCTGGTGGGTAGCAGACGTCTCCGAAAACGTCGAAACACTTTTGCAAATATGCGATATCTTGATAAACCGAGCAGATATTTGATGTTTACACAGCTACTTTCTCGCCTGAAAATATGTTAAAAGTTTATTTTGTGACCCAGAAAGATTAGTAAGAGTAATTTTAAAACTTAGTAGCGGCCGCCATTGTTGGAAACTGGAGTTTGGGATATGGTAGGCCACGAAGGACACACCCGACCCATCCTTCAAATTCGGGGAAAAGGAGGACGCATTTGTCGGCTGCATTCGGAGGAGTCTACGAATTTGGACAGCCTTCGGCGCGTCGCTGTGACGTAATCGGTCTACAAATGCGGCCTCAGGAGGATGCAGCCCATGAATATGGACACGCTATGTGTCTCAATGTCAATTCTGCATCTTTGTGAATTCTGTCATGTTTCCTGTTTTACTTTGAAAGTCCGTGTCCTGTCAATTTATTGTAGTGATGGGATTTCCGGATCTTTTTAGAGAACCGGTCATTTATGGGATCAGAACGATGCCACCTTGAAATGAAACCGAAAAAAAAAATATAGTAACTGAAATAAATGTACTGAAAAATCTTATATTGAAACTGGAAAAAAAAAATGATAGTGAAAAACAATTAATTGAAACAAATTTTTTTGTTTTCACTTATAATTTTTTTTTTCAGATTCATTCCAATTTTTTTTCGGTTTCAATCAATTTTTCGGTTTCAAACCGTTTTTCGGTTTCACTCTGCTGGCACCGTTTTGCCGTCCGGGCGCGCTGGGGGGGGGGGGGGGATTCCGACCCGTATGTATTTGCAGACATTATAGAGGCCACTAGTGCTGACCAAGCTGCCATCCTTCTTTCTTCCCGTCTTTCAATGGCTGCTTCAATTTCAGCTTGACCCTCTAAACCGCGGGTAAGTAATCATTTTTTGTTATCTTTCTTTGCTGTCCCACTGAACTGGACATTAGTTTAGTTTTTTTAACTACATCTGGTGAAGTTATGGTAAAATACTGGTATTAGCCTATTTGTCGTAGCAAGCTAGCCTGAAGCTAATATTTGCTAAATTTAGTGATACCGTGTCTCTTTAGGAGTTGGAGGCCGGTGTTTTAGGAGCGGCACAAGATCTCATCAACAGGCAGTGTTAAATACAAAATATGAGTAAATGTATCCGTTACAGTTACCGTTCAATAGGTGATATTCAGAAGATATACAGTTACTATGCTGAAATATATGGATTACATGGCAGTAATTTCCTGTTTCATATGTTAGGCCAGACCTTCCCAAAGTGTGGGGCCCGCCCCCTGGGGGGGAGGGGGGGCTGAAAAGGATAAAATAAAAAAAAAACAAGGCTTGGACACTGCTAGCATGGGTGCCCACACAAACGCAAAGCAGGTGATGAAGCATAGCTGAATATGTTTCCAAACCAACTTCATTTTAAGCCAAAGACTAGAAAATATGGTGAAGCATTTCTTCCCTTTGGGTTCCATATGAACCAACGCAAAATCCCAACACAATTAAATATAAATTAAAATATGAAAACAAAAAGAACATGCCGTTCTCTGTAATAATGGTAAATGGACTGGTTCTTATATAGCGCTTTTCTACTCTTCTGAGCACTCAAAGCGCTTTGTACAACTTGTGCATTCACACAAGCACATTTATCTAAGTGCTTCTTTTAGCTAACATTCACACACATTCATACTCCGATGGATGCATCGGAGAGCAATTTGGGGTTAGTATCTTGCCCAAGGATATTTGGCATGCAGACTAGGGGAAGCCAGGAATTGAACCCCCAACCTTCCGATCAGTAGGTGACCTGCTCTACCACCTGAGCTACAGCTGCCCCACCAATATGGGCTGCATGAATAAACTTTTTGAATCCTTTATCATCTGCAAATGAAAATAGTTGTGGATGATTACTATACCTTTCTAATGTGACCTTGTTGTCCCTGGCTCCCTTTCTCTCTCTCCCTCCCTCCCGCTCTGTTCCTGTGCTACTGCCAGTGTAACTACTGCCCCTCCCCCCTCTGCCCAGCGCAAAGCACAAGGCTCGGTGTGGAGTGAAGCGGCAAAAGTGCGAGAGAGAGGGTGAGAGAAAGAGAAAAAGACCCACAGCTCGCGTTATTCACTTCAAAGATCCGGCTCTAAGAGCCATTTCGTTCGCGACCGACACATTACTAATGTATTGAGTTTTGCTTCCCCTTGGTCTCATCATGTTTGATTACTCCCAGCTGTGCTCTCCTCCTGTGCCTCATTTCCCTCGTTCTCTCTCTGTGTACTAAAGCCCTGTGTCTTCCTGCTTGTTGTCACTTCTTCCGCAGTTGCTGTGTAAGCGCCTTGTTTTATAGCCACGTCATGTTATGTCTCGCCTAGCCATTCGTGGTTTAGCGCAAGATTCTTAGTTCTCATTTCATGTTTGTTTCCTTTTTAGTGTTCATGTACTTAGTGCTAGCATGTATTTTCCAACAATAAAGCTGCTGCCTTTCATTAATTATTCTGTGTCAAAGCCCAGTATTTGGATCCTAACCAAGCCTCCCACACAGCTCACTTTGTCTTTCCCTGATGAGCATCAGTAATAAAGTCATAGGCACAACTTTATTTAACTTCCTCATGTTGGCTAAAAACTATTTTACAGATATGATCTTAAACCAGGACACAGACACTGTAATTGCTGACCTGATATCAAGTGTATACGTAGACTGAGCCCATCTTTGATGTTTGTTTTTATATCTACTCTTTCCTCTCAAACTTTTAAACAGCAGCGAGCAATACTTATACACTGTTTATTCCTACAATGTTCTTACTCTCACATTGACAGTAGTAACAAAGTATCAGTGTGGCTGAGTTTACTGTAAATGGAAATAATTAAACAAAAAGCTGAGTAGGAAAACTTACTAGTTTCATGAATAGTAGTCCGACTGTGACTAGAGGACAGATGATCTGTACCATCTGATTAAGCTCTCAAATGCATAGTCAAGGGGGGGGACTAAGCACATATCCTGATTTGGACTTATATATCTAACTGGATGTTTGTATGGGTTGAAAACCTAAGTAATTAAATATCTATTCATCGATCCTCTACCACTTATCCAACTTAAATTACAGTTCTTTAAACAAGAAATCACTGATTCACAGAGGAGAGTCTTACATCAAGGGTTAAAATAATTTATTTGAGTTACACGGCAGATAACAGTTTACAAGCATATATGTGTCATTCTTCATGCAGTTACCATTTTGAATATATAATATATATATATTTATTTGGATTTAATTTGCAAAAGAAAAGAAGTTTCTTTTCACACCTTTTTTGTGTGACTGTGACTGTAACGATGGCAAATGAAACATGAGCAAAATCACTTGAAGAGTAACTGAACATTTTCATTTTCTAGCTCCCTCACACATTGATTACAGGTCAGGATTGTATGTCATTCAGGTAGTCCTCTCCATAGTCAATGGTCTTTTTCAGTACACTCAGTATCAGTGAATCCACATCGTTATTCGTATCAGTTTCTTTGTGGTAGTTCTTCACGAGGAAGATGCAGTTCAGTGGAATACCCAGGTCCCTGTTCACTGTGTCCATCTAAGTTTAAACAATATTACATTTAAAAAACTGAAACTGTATTGTTGCACTAGTGATATAATTATAAATTACTTATTCAAATATTTGTACTCATTATATCTGAGGTTTCTGTTCAAATATACTGAGATGTACAGCTGAATTAGAGATGTGACATCCATGTGTAAACTGTCTACAAACTCGTGAAACTTATGAAAGTCCTGGAACATACCAGCTGATTCAAGTGCTTGCTCCTGTAGGCGTTCTTTATGTCTTTTTTGACTTCAGGACAGGCTTCATCAATTTTAGTGATAACAGCTATTTGTGGGATCCCTGCCAATACAGAAAGCAATGCAATCATTGTATCTCATGTTTTTCTACTATTCTACTTTCTGCTCTCACCTTTGTCACGAGCATGTAGTCTGACTTCTCTCATCTTCCTCCATGTTTCATCATTGATTATGCTCACTGTGTCAGCTGGAATAACAACAACCAGTATGTGGACTTTGTCATCTAAAGTAGGAGAACTGTTGTAGTAAGAATCTGATTCACGCAAGAGAGCTGTGGGTTTGAACTGGGGGAAAAAGCAAAATCAATTAAACCTTTTTGCACGATACAGTTTCTGTATCACAGACTGTGTACAAGCATCTGGATGAAAAACATCATACCGTGTAACCTTCTTTGACATGTCCACTAATGGCAAGTTTGATGTCTTCTACATGAATTCCTTTCTCAGCGCCCCTCTCAAGCCCCATGGTGTCAGTGAAGACAAAAGAGTAAAAAGTTTCTGGATTTCCTTTCTGAATTTTAAATGTCCTGTACTGTAAATAAAATAAAAAGTGGTGTTGTTATATTAGTGCCAGATACTAAAGATCCTAAACAGTTTTCAGAATAATTGACACACTAGTTGTGCTGACTATTTTTCACTCGTTTATAGTTTAATGCTTATAAAGCAGCTACCACTGCAGTGCGCTCCTGTAGTCATAGAAAACCTCAAAGGAAATGAGTGTGCAACTATGATAAGAATAGATACATCCTCATACATACTGCAATGGTGAAACTGTCACCAAAGGTTGCTGCTGCCAATGCTCGAGTTGCGATTTTGCCTCTTAAAGCACTGTCCACAGAGTTGATGAAGCTGGACTTTCCAGCACCTGGTGGTCCATGAAGCATAATTCTGAGATGCTGGACATCTTTGTGAGGCTTGTAATCTCTGACAAGCTGCAGGTCTCGCTCTCTTTCACTGTTCATTCAGAAAATTACAATAGGATTTAGTGTGCACTTACAGTTTATACAACAGTGTTATGAACAAACACAAAATAACACAACAAACAAACAAAACACTTGAGGGCTGTACTACTGAGATAGGCTGACATCTGTTTTCTACTACCTGCAATGTCAGAAGCCTGAAATAACCAAATAAGCATTTCTGTGTCACCATGTGAAACTATGTGAATTCCACATTGTGACTCAGACGTTTGTGCTGCTGTAACAATTTGAATGTAAATATTTAACACTTCAGCAGAGAATCACTTACAGTGACATCAGAATGAGCAAAAATGTGACACCCACAGATGGGTTTAAAGTCAAATTGAACGAACATTAAACATAAGTTACCACAATGATCAAACAGGTCAAAAGAGATTGATTTTGTGATATAAAATTGTGACTCTAGGATTAACACAGGTGAAATTAAATGGTTAATCTTAATAATTCTAGTACACCTCTCTAAGCAACCACACTCTTAATACTCACCCCCATGGTATGCTCCTCTCTTCTACCTCTAACACTGCAAAGTGAAAATGTTAATTGTATGAGTCACACTGGAAGGGCAACGTTATAAATTAATTACACATTATGTATTAAGGCTGTTAAACACTGAACGTGTTGCTTTTTTTGAGGAACATTTTTCCTCAATAAACGCACTGTGAAAACTAAAAATGAAGCCGACATCAAACGACGACGAGCTGAGAAAAGTAAGAAACTAAGAAAACAGCAGCAGGGAGGATTTAACGGTTGGATCCAGGAGCTGAAGCTGTGTGTTCGTACATAGTTCTGGATGTCAGTGGGACAGTTTGAGGCGAGGCAGGGAAATGATTTCAGAAAGCCGCATTGAGTAGCTGTGTGTCTGAGGTAAATAGTATGACATGATTACACTTCCTGGAATTCTGCTGCTCAAACTGTCAGTGTGAACAGCTGCATTAGCTGCACTAACAGACGAGACCAGAAAATATTTGCGCAGATTTTATTTGTCCAGTGTGTAAAAGCCTCGAGTTTTTTCCTCAGGACTAAATAATTTTGTATCATATTTAAAATATCTTACGAGAAGGTGGTGAGCGATTACCTGCAATTGAAATATGACAAAGTAAAAACATGTTAGCAACACTTGTGTAGCTCAATATTACATGTTAAACCCACGAGGGCTTCACAAACATGACAATATAGGGCAAATCAAAAGAGAAGCATGAAGAAAACCACCAACAATGAATATGAAATGAAAAAAACTGCTTACCCGAAAAGATTTTTTTAATATTCAACATTTTTTTGTCATCAACTATCTGTGAATTAAACAAGCAAAAAAGACAGTAAATTATAAAACAGTAAATTCTTGAAATTCTTCTTGAAATTAAATTATTTAACTTGACACACGTCAACCAAATGTGAGATGACTCAATAAAGGTCAATTTAATAATTTAATAACTGGATTTCCTGCATTGGATTATTAACACAGTGTTACCGTACCTGAATGCCCAACTGTGCTGTGAAGTTGCCGTGTCTTGGTTGTTGTTCACACTGATGTAGATGATGTTTGACTTTGGATTTATAAATGTCGTTTCACTTTCTCTTTGGGTCATGTGACTTCTATTATTCACTCTATCTGATGCCAGTCTAATGTAGTTGTAGCTGCATAGCTTCTTAACGTGTATGTGTCACTTACACCTATTTCTTAAAATTAAAAACGTACTTCTGTCATAATCCTGGGTTTTGTAACCAGCGTTTTCAGTTTTAGCCTCTGATGTAGTCTTAATGACCTTTTTACCTCCACTCCAGTTGTGTTTTCATTCTGATTTAGTATTCATAGTTTTCTTTGTTAATTATTCTCAAGTTTTTCTTCTACTGTATGTTCCTGGTGGTTTTGAGAATTTATTGTGTTTTGTTCTGGCTTTTTGTATATTAGTTTTATTTAATTTCCTTTAGAACTCATTATATCCTCTGTAGTTTCTGTTTATAAGGTAGTTCATCTACTTGATTTTATTATTCCAAGTTACCTTCTTTTATAATCCCTTTCTGTTTCCTACTTGTGTCCCTGTCTCTGTCTTGTGTCTTTGTGCTCTGGTTGTCTGTTTCCCTATTTAGTTGTGTCCATTGTTTTCCCATTCAGTCATATTTCGCTTCCTGTTTGCTGCATGTGTGTGTTTTAGTTCATGCTTTACTTTGATATTCTCATGTGCTTGATATTGACCCCCATGCTTCCCCGTCTAATACTGCTTTGCTCCCTGCTGTTTCGGTCTCATCTGTATTTATTGTGTTCCAGCATCAACGCTTTATTGGATCACATTGATCATTTGAGGCTCAACACTGTCCTCTAGTGGACCAACGAATACTCAAGAGGCACTCTAACAGTAGGTTGACATATGTTTGCAAAAACAGGTGTAGATATTACAGCAGTAATTACTACAGATAACACTCTCTGGTAGACATTACCTCTACACAATAACACAATAACATCAACTCCTTATTTGGACTTGTATATCTACCTGGATGCATGTATGGATTGATAACCTAAGTCATTAAATATCTATCCATACATCCTCTTCCGCTTATCCAGCTCAGGGTCATGGGGGTGCTGGTGCTATCCCAGCTGTAATAGGGTGGACAGCAGGGAACAACCTGGACAGATCAAAGGTTTATTACACGGCTGACATGCTTCACAATGATGGCTTTATAAAATAAATGGGACTTAAAAGCATACCCTAAAAATGAAAATGATGAAATGAAAATAACTATTTATGTGCTATTTATTCTGATTATTTATTTGGGAACTTATTTACCTGAACACATTGGAGTTAGAAAGATGGGAGAAGTCCTAAAGGTGGTGTCGGAGAGGCGGATGTTGTCCGCGGATGTTGTCCAAGATAAAGACAATGTTGGATAACACCTCCCACCCATTCCATGACATGCTGGTCAGTCACAGGAGCAGGTTCAGTGAGAGACTGAGATTACTGAAAAGCACCACTGAACGACACAGAAAATCATCCCTACCTGTGGCCATCTCTGTACAACTCATCCACTTAACACACTGTTTACCGCAATAGCTACACCCTTCTTGCACATGTTCTTCCTTTTTCAGCTCTTTATTAATAAGTGACTTTTATATGCATGTTGCCGTCCGCACGGTCGGCCCCCGGACCCCCTTCGCCTGAGTCGTTGCCGTCCGCACGGTCGGCCCCCGGATCCCCTTCGCCTGAGTCGCCGCCGTTGCCGTCCGCACGGTCGGCCCGCTGAACTGTCGGCTCGTCGTTGCCGTCCGCACGGTCGCCCCCCTGGACTGTTCGGGCTCCTGTGTTGTCGGCCCCCGGGCTGGCCCCCTGAAGTATTCTGTTTTGGACTTTGTTTTCTCGAGCTCCGGTGTGTTTCTTTTTTGTCTTCTTTTGGTTTTGGACTCGTGTTTTGTTTTATGACATTCTAGTGCTCCTGCTTTGTTTTGCTCCGAACCCTCCTTCCTGGACCCCCACCGCCCACCCTGGTCGGGTTGTTTTCTGTTTTTTCTGGATGTTTTTTTTCTTGTGCTGTCTGGAGCCAGCCTTTGAGGGGGGGTCCTGTCATGATCCAGAGTCTGCGACTCCGTGTTTATCTTAATATTATTCTGTGGTTTTGGTTACCTTGGGTGTTTGTACTCTTCTGTTTCATGGTTCATGTTCCTATGTTCTGTGTCCCCCAGTCTGTGTTAAGTTGGTGTGTTATGTCATTACGTGTATGTGTTTCCTGTTTTACTTTGAAGGTCCGTGTTTGTTCTCAGTGTGTTCAGTTTACTTTCCCCCTGTCTCATCAGGTCAGATTACTCCCAGCTGTGCCCTCCTTTTGTGTTTCATTCCCTTGTTATCCTTCTGTGTATTTAAACCTCGTGTCTGCCTCTGTTAGTTGCTGGTTCGTCTGCGTTATTCCCCTCCGTTATTCCATGTTTGTTCCGCCGTCTTCCTGGTGATTCTCCCAGCAAGGTACCCTCGTTTGTGTTCTGGCTTTGTGTTAAATTTTAGTTTTCCCAGTTTAGAGTATTTTCTGTTCTGTTCCTCGCTCCCCTTCCTGTTGTGCTGTATTTCACCTTTTGTTAATAAAGCTCACTCACTACTTAGCAATCCCCATCTTGGGTCCTTATCTCCATTCCACACGTCTGCTACGCCAGGCGTGACACAAAGAGTTGGCTCTAAGAGCCGTTTCGTTCGCGACCGACACATCACTAATGTATTGAGTTTTGCTTCCCCTTATAGTGATGGGATTTCCAGCTCTTTTTAGAGAACCGGCTCTTTCGGTTCTGCTCACTAAAAAGAGCCGGCTCTTTCGGCTCCGAACCGGCTCTTTAGGTTGTTTTGTTGCTTTAATTAATTTATTATTAACAACAACATAAAATTACGCACAAAAGGAATTATTAATGTAAAAAAAAAAAGTGGTTTTAGTTATATATGTCTATATATAAATATATGCGGTGGCCCCTAGAGACAAAGCATGTACAAACTCCAAAAAGCATGTACAAACTGCAAAACACATTTCTAGCGTTAACTGAACTTCCAAAACAGAGCTACCTAGATCACTTAAATTACACAATTGAAAGCATATGTGTATTGTTTGTGTATTCATACACAAGCACTCATATATATTCAAATAATTCAAAAAAATGTTAATTTACCTGTTACTACCACACACCAAATCCGGTCATTGGTACTTGCTGGCTTGTGTAGCCACTAGGTAACAAAAGCTGGCGTCCACGACAGTGGTGACGGTGGCCAGAGCATTTTTGTCAACGTGGGTTTCACGTTTTGGTCCCCCTGCTGACATTACAGTGGGGCAAAAAAGTATTTAGTCAGCCACCGATTGTGCAAGTTTCCCCACTTAAAATGATGACAGAGGTCAGTAATTTGCACCAGAGGTACACTTCAACTGTGAGAGACAGAATGTGAAAAAAAAAATCCATGAATTCACATGGTAGGATTTGTAAAGAATGTATTCGTAAATTAGGGTGGAAAATAAGTATTTGGTCACCTCAAACAAGGAAAATCTCTGGCTCTCACAGACCTGTAACGTCTTCTGTAAGAAGCTTTTCTGTCCCCCACTCGTTACCTGTATGAATGGCACCTGTTTGAACTCATCATCTGTATAAAAGACACCTGTCCACAGCCTCAAACAGTCAGACTCCAAACTCCGCCATGGCCAAGACCAAAGAGCTTTCGAAGGACACCAGGAAAAGTATTGTAGACCTGCACCAGACTGGGAAGAGTGAATCTACAATAGGCAAGCAGCTTGGTGTGAAAAAATCAACTGTGGGAGCAATCATCAGAAAATGGAAGACACACAAGACCACTGATAATCTCCCACGATCTGGGGCTCCACGCAAGATCTCATCCCGTGGGGTCAAAATGATCATGAGAACGGTGGGCAAAGATCCCAGAACCACACGGGGGGACCTGGTGAATGACCTGCAGAGAGCTGGGACCAAAGTAACAAATGTCACCATCAGTAACACACTACAACGGCAGGGAATCAAATCCCGCAGTGCCAGACGTGTTCCGCTGCTGAAGCCAGTGCATGTCCAGGCCTGTCTGAAGTTTGCCAGAGAGCACATGGATGATACAGCAGAGGATTGGGAGAATGTCATGTGGTCAGATGAAACCAAAGTACTTTTTGGTATAAACTCAACTCGTCGTGTTTGGAGGACGAAGAATACTGAGTTGCATCCCAAGAACACCATACCTACTGTGAAGCATGGGGGTGGAAACATCATGCTATGGGGCTGTTTTTCTGCCAAGGGGACAGGACGACTGATCCGTGTTAAGGACAGAATGAATGGGGCCATGTATCGTGAGATTTTGAGCCAAAAACCTCCTTCCATCAGTGAGAACTTTGAAGATGAAACGAGGCTGGGTCTTCCAACATGACAATGATCCAAAACACACCGCCCGGGCAACAAAGGAGTGGCTCCGTAAGAAGCATTTGAAAGTCCTGGAGTGGCCTAGCCAGTCTCCAGACCTCAACCCCATAGAAAATCTGTGGCGGGAGTTGAAAGTCCGTGTTGCTCGGCGACAGCCCCAAAACATCACTGCTCTCGAGAAGATCTGCATGGAGGAATGGGCCAAAATACCAGCTACTGTGTGTGCAAACCTGGTAAAGACCTATAGTAAACGTTTGACCTCTGTTATTGCCAACAAAGGTTATGTTACAAAGTATTGAGTTGTATTTTTGTTATTGACCAAATACTTATTTTCCACCCTGATTTACGAATAAATTCTTTACAAATCCTACCATGTGAATTCGTGGATTTTTTTTTCACATTCTGTCTCTCACAGATGAAGTGTACCTCTGGTGCAAATTACTGACCTCTGTCATCATTTTAGGTGGGGGAACTTGCACAATCGGTGGCTGTCTAAATACTTTTTTGCCCCACTGTACCTCGGACAGGGCCCCCCAGTTTTTTTCTGAGCTTTGGTCTGCTATGGCTGACGGCCTGGGGGTCAAGGTCCACCGCACCACAGCATACCACCCGCAAGCTAACGGGATGTGCGAACAGTTTCACTGGTCACGCTCCGAGCTTCCTTAACAGGTGGCGACTGGGTCGACCATCTTCCGTGGGTTTTGCTGGGATTGCGTAGCGCGGTTAAAGAAGACCTCGGGGTTTCCCCAGCTGAACTGGTCCTCGGCCAGCCCCTCCGGGTCCCCGGGGGATTCTTACCCGAGAGCCCTCCCCCATGTTTTGATACGTCTTTGTTGCCTTTTCGCCCCCCAAGAGACTCATTTCCTGTTCCTGGTCCTGTGCACCACTGCCTGCCTGACACTTTTGTTCCCAGTTCGTTGGACTCTGCTCGTTTCGTTTTCGTCAGGCACGATGCCCATAGGACTCCGCTGCGTCCACCATATGACGGGCCATACAGGGTTCTTAAACCAGGCAACAAACATTTCATTTTGGACTTTGGCGGTCGGCAGGAGGTTGTCTCTGTTGACAGACTTAAGCCTGCACATGTTATGCAAGAGGATCAGGTGGTCCCGGCCCAGGCCCCTCACCACGGCCGCCCACCTGCCACCAGGCTGATGGATTCTGTTTTTTCCCCAAGGAGCGACCCACAATCAACTGAGTCCGAGTCGTCTGCAGCTTTTTCTGACCGCCAGTGCCAGCCTCGCTCCCGGGCTGGGTTGCCCTCTGTCAGTCCCCCCCCCCAGTTCAGCCGTTCAGGCCATTTGCTTAAGCCCCGGGTCCTGGACTAGTTCTGCTGGGTGTTCGGGGGGGGGGGTGGCATGTGTGGTGGACCACTAGAGGGCTCCACTCACACCCAGTGTTGAGGAAGTGTGTTCCTGTGTTTTGTGGCGCGATATGTGCAGTTGATGTTGGAGAGGAATAAAGAAGGAGTTAGAACTGAGAGCTCTGTGTCGTTGATGCTTACCTCCACAAACCGGCTCTTTCGGTTCGACTCACTGAAAAGAGCCGGCTCTTTTGGCTCCACACTGGCTCTTTAGGTTGTTTTGTTGCTTTAATTAATTTATTATTAACAACAACATAAAATTATGCACAAAAGGAATTAGTAATGTAAAAAAAAAGTGGTTTTATTTATATATGTTTATTTATAAATATATGCGGTGGCCCCTAGAGACAAAGTATGTACAAACTGCAAAACACATTTCTAGCATTAACTAAACTTCAAAACAGAGCTACCTAGATCACTTAAATTACACAATTGAAAGCATATGTGTATTGTTGGTGTATTTATACACAAGCACTCATATACAGGGAGTGCAGAATTATTAGGCAAGTTGTATTTTTGAGGAATAATTTTATTATTGAACAACAACCATGTTCTCAATGAACCCAAAAAACTCATTAATATCAAAGCTGAATGTTTTTGGAAGTCGTTTTTAGTTTGTTTTTAGTTTTAGCTATTTTAGGGGGATATCTATGTGTGCAGGTGACTATTACTGTGCATAATTATTAGGCAACGTAACAAAAAACAAATATATACCCATTTCATTTATTTATTTTTACCAGTGACACCAATATAACATCTCCACATTCACAAATATACATTTCTGACATTCAAAAACAAAACAAAAACAAATCAGCGACCAATATAGCCACCTTTCTTTGCAAGGACACTCAAAAGCCTGCCATCCATGGATTCTGTCAGTGTTTTGATCTGTTCACCATCAACATTGCGTGCAGCAGCAACCACAGCCTCCAGACACTGTTCAGAGAGGTGTATTGTTTTCCCTCCTTGTAAATCTCACATTTGATGATGGACCACAGGTTCTCAATGGGGTTCAGATCAGGTGAACAAGGAGGCCATGTCATTAGTTTTTCTTCTTTTATACCCTTTCTTGCCAGCCACGCTGTGGAGTACTTGGACGCGTGTGATGGAGCATTGTCCTGCATGAAAATCATGTTTTTCTTGAAGGATGCAGACTTCTTCCTGTACCACTGCTTGAAGAAGGTGTCTTCCAGAAACTGGCAGTAGGACTGGGAGTTGAGCTTGACTCCATCCTCAACCCGAAAAGGCCCCACAAGCTCATCTTTGATGATACCAGCCCAAGCCAGTACTCCACCTCCACCTTGCTGGCGTCTGAGTCGGACTGGAGCTCTCTGCCCTTTACCAATCCAGCCACGGGCCCATCCATCTGGCCCATCAAGACTCACTCTCATTTCATCAGTCCATAAAACCTTAGAAAAATCAGTCTTGAGATATTTCTTGGCCCAGTCTTGACGTTTCAGCTTGTGTGTCTTGTTCAGTGGTGGTCGTCTTTCAGCCTTTCTTACCTTGGCCATGTCTCTGAGTATTGCACACCTTGTGCTTTTGGGCACTCCAGTGATGTTGCAGCTCTGAAATATGGCCAAACTGGTGGCAAGTGGCATTTTGGCAGCTGCACGCTTGACTTTTCTCAGTTCATGGGCAGTTATTTTGCGCCTTGGTTTTTCCACACGCTTCTTGCGACCCTGTTGACTATTTTGAATGAAACGCTTGATTGTTCGATGATCGCGCTTCAGAAGCTTTGCAATTTTGAGACTGCTGCATCCCTCTGCAAGATATCTCACTATTTTTGACTTTTCTGAGCCTGTCAAGTCCTTCTTTTGACCCATTTTGCCAAAGGAAAGGACGTCGCCTAATAATTATGCACACCTGATATAGGGTGTTGATGTCATTAGACCACACCCCTTCTCATTACAGAGATGCACATCACCTAATATGCTTAATTGGTAGTAGGCTTTCAAGCCTATACAGCTTGGAGTAAGACAACATGCATGAAGAGGATGATGTGGACAAAATACTCATTTGCCTAATAATTCTGCACTCACTGTATATTCAAATAAGTCGAAAAAATGTTCATTTACCTGTTACTACCACACACCAAATCCGGTCATTGGTACTTGCTGGCTTGTGTAGCCATAGGTAACAAAAGCTCAACACTGCGCCTAGCATGCTGGAGCACTTGTGTTGTTTTTTGTACGTGTTTTGGAGTTTTTACGTGCTTTGGAGTTTTTACGTGCTTTGTCTGTAGGGGCCACCGTAAATATACTTTTATTTATTCACTCCACATAAAATGTAATAAATAAATCATATAATACAAAAACCAACTATTCACATTTCAACTTTTAACTATTTAAATTTTCATCTTTTTCCTTTTAAACAAATTTAAAGTGAAACAACACAAAAAACCGCAAACCACAACACAATTAAATATAAATTAAAATATGAAAACAAAAAGAAGATGCACATTCTCTGTCATATGGGCCTGCATGAATAAACTTTCTGTATCTTTTATTATCTGCAACTGAAAATAGTTGTGGATGATTACTATCCGGTTGTTCAGTGATGACACGACGAATCCTACTTCCGGGTCTAAAGTAGTCTGCGTTTAATATGGCTTTTGTGTTGTTAACATGTTTAATGTTATGTATTTTCTTCTATTTGATCTCAAAAAGCTCCTAAAACAGTCAGTGATCACTGTTGACCTCCCTCGGCTTTTATTACCACTAATCATTTATTTAAGCTCAGTTTTTAAACCCTTAGGATGTAACTACAGCCCAGCCCATGCAGCAGTATATGAATGACTAACCTCGTATTGTGGATGGATTATCTCAGTTGTTCTCCTGGCTGAAGTTTGGTCCTTTTACAGCATCCTGCCATGCGATTACATTTGTTCCTGACCACCGAGAACACTCAAGTTAACTTTTATCGAGTGGAAAAAAAGTTAGCTTGTTTATATTATGCTAACATAGCTGTGTCACGTAGCACATCATTATATACCAGCTAGCCCAACTTCAGTAACCCTACAAACGTCACTGCTGTTTAGTTTTCTGTCTTCATTTATGTTGGAAGTGATAGCAGAGCTGTACGTTTGAATTTGTTTCCAAAACCTCGCAGTCAGGACATGCTATATTGTATTTAGATAGAAGCTAGCGAGCTAACTCCCTGCTAACTTCTAACTCCATTAAATGTCATAAATTCCGTTTTCATGGATGCCTGGATGTTAAACTCAATTGTTACACCTGGTAGAGCAGAACGCTGATCATTTTATTAAAGATGAAAGACTTTAGACAGTTTTTCAACTCTCAGTAATGCCATAGTGATCGTTTTATATATGGACCTGCAGCCGAGTTTAGGTCCAGACACGGCTAGCACTAGGAGTCCCAGGCTTCTACCTTTCTACCTTTAAAACCCACCACCAGCCAAATGGCTGGTAGGCTTTTAGCTAGGCTTTAGCTTCAGCCAAGTGGAAGCTAAATTGGCTAGTCATTCATATGTAAATTAGGTTGTTAGCTGGGAATTCTGGAGGGAGGGGAGTGGGGGTGTGTGGATGAGGGGGTGGGGGAGCTGCTAAAAGCTGTGAACTTCCTTTTGTGTTTCATCTTGATGCATTCTCAATCATCCAGGGAAATAAATCTCCAAAAGTCACCAACTTGGAGTGTTTCAGTTTGCCATCTTAGGGAGAAATCAACACACATGGGTGTAGGTCCTTTGTTGCTGAGATTTATTGATAAAAACAGTACAAAAAACCAACCATTTGTACACATATTTACAAATAATAATAAAAAGTGAGTGAGTACATTTCAACATTTTCAGCAATCACTCACAATCCTGGCACTGCCATGGTATCTGTAGTCTGCATTTACCACATGTGTATCTGTAGCAGTGAACACATCGCACAGTGGCATGATTGTTCTTGCATTTGTGTTTGACCTGACACATGGCTCTTTTTCCAGGACTAAATGTGGAGGGTTGTGTCCGAAGCAACTGTTCTTTTCTTGCCTTCTTCTCAGCTACATGAGAGTGAGCCAACTCTCTTGCAAGCTCCACCACATTTACATATGAATGACTAGCCAATCCACTAGTGGATTGAGGAATTTCCCTGCGAATCTTGTTGACTGTGCCGAGGATGGTGGTTTTCAGCCTAAGTTTTTGCGCAAGTGAAAGCGATGTGAAAAAATTGTCCGTGGTAACATTTCTGCCCTTGTCTAGGAATGGTTCCATCAGCCTCATTACTACATTTTCAGAAAGTCTCTCCCCAGTGGGACGATTGGGGTCCTTGCCAAGATATGGGAAGACATTGCAAATGTACTTGGATTTTAGGTCGCAGGCCACCCAAAACTTGATCCCAAACTTGTCAGGTTTACTTGCAATATACTGCAGGAAACAGCACCGAGTCTTTGATGGGAAAAGCTGTTCATCAACGGTGATATGTAGACCAGGGTTGTAGCACGTGATGCAGTTGGTGACCAATGATCCCCACACACTGGAAATTGCAGCGAACTTATCAGTCTTTGCTCGATTTGCTCCATTGTGGCATCAATCAGACCACTGGTATAATGTTGAAATGTACTCACTCACTTTTTATTATTATTTGTAAATATGTGTACAAATGGTTGGTTTTTTGTACTGTTTTTATCAATAAATCTCAGCAACAAAGGACCTACACCCATGTGTGTTGATTTCTCCCTAAGACGGCAAACTGAAACACTCCAAGTTGGTGACTTTTGGAGATTTATTTCCCTGGATGATTGAGAATGCATCAAGATGAAACACAAAAGGAAGTTCACAGCTTTTAGCAGCTCCCCCACCCCCTCATCCACACACCCCCACTCCCCTCCCTCCAGAATTCCCAGCTAACAACCTAATATACATATGAATGACTAGCCAATTTAGCTTCCACTTGGCTGAAGCTAAAGCTTAGCTAAAAGCCATTTGGCTGCTCTCCGGGTTTTAAAGGTAGAAAAAGCCAAATGGCAGTCCGTGGTGATGTAAGTCAGACTGAACAATCGGATACCTTTCTAATGTGATGTTGTCCCTGGCTCTCTTTCTTTCTGTCTCTCCCTCCTGCTCTGTTCCTGTGTTTCTGCCAGTGTAACTACTGCCCCTCCCCCCTCTGCCCAGCGCAAAGCACAAGGCTCGTGTGCAGAGTGAGGTGGAAAAAAGTGCGAGAGAGGGTGAGAGAAAGAAAAAAAAAAACCCCACGGCTCGCGATAAGGAGCTGGCTTGCGTCGTTTACGTCAAAGATCCGGCTCTAAGAGCCATTTCGTTCGCGAGCAACACATCACTAATGTATTGAGTTCCCCTTGGTCTCATCACTTTTGATTACTCCCAGCTGTGCTCTCCTCCTGTGCCTCATTTCCCTCGTTCTCCCTCTGTGTACTAAAGCCCTGTGTCTTCCTGCTTGTTGTCACTTCTTCCGCAGTTGCTGTGGAAGCGCCTTGTTTTATAGCCACGTCATGTTATGTCTCGCCTAGCCATTCGTGGTTTAGCGCAAGATTCTTAGTTCTCATTTCATGTTTGTTTCCTTTTTAGTGTTCATGTACTTAGTGTTAGCATGTATTTTCCAACAATAAAGCTGCTGCCTTTCATTAATTATTCTGTGTCAAAGCCCAGTATTTGGATCCTAACCAAGCCTCCCACACAGCTCACTTTGTCTTTCCCTGATGAGCATCAGTAATAAAGTAATAGGCACAACTTTATTTAACTTCCTCATGTTGGCTAAAATCTATTTTACAGATATGATCTTAAACCAGGACACAGACACTGTAATTGCTGACCTGATATCAAATGTATACGTAGACTGAGCCCATCTTTGATGTTTGTTTTTATATCTACTCTTTCCTCTCAAACTTTTAAACAGCAGCGAGCAATACATATACACTGTTTATTCCTACAATGTTCTTACTCTCACACTGACAGTAGTAACAAAGTATCAGCGTGGCTGAGTTTACTGTAAATGGAAATAATTAAACAAAAAGCTGAGTAGGAAAACTTACTAGTTTCATGAATAGTAGTCCGACTGTGACTAGAGGACAGATGATCTGTACCATCTGATTAAGCTCTCAAATGCATAGCTAAGGGGGGGACTAAGCACATATCCTGATTTGGACTTATATATCTAACTGGATGTTTGTATGGGTTGAAAACCTAAGTAATTAAATATCTATACATCGACCCTCTACCACTTATCCAACTTAAATTACAGTTCTTTAAACAAGAAATCACTGATTCACAGAGGAGAGTCTTACATCAAGGGTTAAAATGATTTATTTGAGTTACACGGCAGATAGCAGTTTACAAGCATATATGTGTCATTCTTCATGCAGTTACCATTTTGAATATACTGTAAATAGCAAAAAGTACATGTGCTGATTTTCCTTGAAGTTTATTTGGATTTAATTTGCAAAAGAAAAGAAGTTTCTTTTCACACCCTTTTTGTGTGACTGTGACTGTAACGATGGCAAATGAAACATGAGCATAATCACTTGAAGAGTAACTGAACATTTTCGTTTTCTAGCTCCCTCACACATTGATTACAGGTCAGGATTGTATGTCATTCAGGTAGTCCTCTCCATAGTCAATGATCTTTTTCAGTACACTCAGTATCAGTGAATCCACATCGTTATTCGTATAAGTTTCTTTGTGGTAGTTCTTCACGAAGAAGATGCAGTTCAGTGGAATACCCAGGACCACGTTCACTGTGTCCATCTAAGTTTAAACAATATTACATTTTTAAAAAACCTGACACTGTATTGTTCCACTAGTGATATAATTATAAATTACTTGTTCAAATATTTGTACTCATTATATCTGAGGTTTCTGTTCAAATATACTGAGATGTACAGCTGAATTAGAGATGTGACATCCATGTGTAAACTGTCTACAAACTCATGAAAGTTATGAAAGTCCTGGAACATACCAGCTGATTCAAGTGCTTGCTCCTGTAGGCGTTCTTTATGTCTTTTTTGACTTCAGGACAGGCTTCATCAATTTTAGTGATAACAGCTATTTGTGGGATCCCTGCCAATACAGAAAGCAATGCAATCATTTTATCTCATGTTTTTCTACTATTTGAAATCGTGATGTCATACATGTAGAACATCTGCTCTCACCTTTGTCACGAGCATGTAGTCTGACTTCTTTCATCTTCTCCCATGTGTCATCATCGATTATGCTCACTTTGTCAGCTGGAATGACGAAAACCAGAATGTGGACTTTGTCATCTAAAGTAGGAGAACTGTTGTAGTCAGGATCCGATTCACGCAAGAGACATTTGGGTTTGAACTGGGGGGAAAAAAGCAAAGTCACTTAAACCTTTTTGCACGATACAGTTTCTGTATCACAGACTGTGTACAAGCATCTGGATGAAAAACATCATACCGTGTAACCTTCTTTGACATGTCCACTAATGGCAAGTTTGATGTCTTCTACATTAATTAATCCCTCAGCGCCCCTCTCAAGCCCCTTGGTGTCAGTGAAGACAAAAGGGTAAAAAGTTTCTGGATTTCCTTTCTGAATTTTAAATGTCCTGTACTGTAAATAAAAAAAATGTGGTGTTGTTATATTAGTGCCAGATACTAAAGATCTTAACAGTTTTCAAAATAATTGACACACTAGTTGTGCTGACTATTTTTCACTCGTTTATAGTTTAATGCTTATAAAGCAGCTACCACTGCAGTGCGCTCCTGTAGTCATAGAAAACCTCAAAGGAAATGAGTGTGCAATTATGATAAGAATAGATACATCCTCATACATACTGCAATGGTGAAACTGTCACCAAAGGCTGCTGCTGCCAATGCTCGAGTTGCGATTTTGCCTCTTAAAGTACTGTCGACAGAGTTGATGAAGCTGGACTTTCCAGCACCTGGTGGTCCATGAAGCATAATTCTGAGATGCTGGACATCTTTGTGAGGCTTGTAATCTCTGACAAGCTGCAGTTCTCGCTCTCTTTCACTGTTCATTCAGAAAATTACAATAGGATTTAGTGTGCACTTACAGTTTATACAACAGCGCTATGAACAAACACAAAATAACACAACAAACAAACAAAACACTTGAGGGCTGTACTACTGAGACAGGCTGACATCTGTTTTCTACTACCTGCAATGTCAGAAGCCTGAAATAACCAAATATGCATTTCTGTGTCACCATGTGAAACTATGTGAATTCCACATTGTGACTCAGAGGTTTGTGCTGCTGTAACAATTTGAATGTATAAAATTTAATACTTCAGCAGAGAATCACTTACAGTGACATCAGAATGAGCAAAAATGTGACACCCACAGATGGGTTTAAAGTCAAATTGAACGAACATTAAACATAAGTTACCACGATGATCAAACAGGTCAAAAGAGATTGATTTTGTGATATAAAATTGTGACTCTAGGATTAACACAGGTGAAATTAAATGGTTAATCTTAATAATTCTAGTACACCTCTCTAAGCAACCACACTCTTAATACTCACCCCCATGGTATGCTCCTCTCTTCTACCTCTAACACTGTAAAGTGAAAATGTAAATTGTATAAAAGTCACACTGGAAGGGCAACGTTATAAATTAATTACACATTATGTATTAAGGCTGTTAAACACTGAACGCGTTGCTTTTTTGAGGACAATTCCTCCTCAATAAACGCACTGTGAAAACTAAAAATGAAGCCGACATCAAACGACGACGAGCTGAGAAAAGTAAGAAACTAAGAAAACAGCAGCAGGGAGAATTTAACGGTTGGATCCAGGAGCTGAAGCTGTGTGTTTGTACAGTTCAGGATGTCAGTGGGACAGTTTGAGGCGAGGCAGGGAAATGATTTCAGAAAGCCGCATTGAGTAGCTGTGTGTCTGAGGTAAATAGTATGACATGATTACACTTCCTGGAATTCTGCTGCTCAAACTGTCAGTGTGAACAGCTGCATTAGCTGCACTAACAGACGAGACCAGAAAATATTTGCGCAGATTTTACGTGTCTGGTGTGTAAAAGCCTCAAGTTTTTTCCTCAGGACTAAATAATTTTGTATCATATTTAAAATATCTTACGAGAAGGTGGTGAGCGATTACCTGCAATTAAAATATGACAAAGTAAAAACATGTTAGCAACACTTTTCCATATTCAGGCACAGTTATATTAGATTTTCCAGTCAAATGAAATGTTACTTTTTGCCAAACCAAAGGACATTATGGTAACTTTTCTGTTGTAAAATAATTTTGCAAACATCTATAACAAATTCAGATCAAGATCACTCGAGTCTCCAGTATTTCCTGATTTCAAAACTGTTCAGTCAAGTCAAGCCAGTTTTACTTGTGTAGCTCAATATTACATGTTAAACCCACGAGAGCTTCACAAACATGACAATATAGGGCAAATCAAAAGAGAAGGATGAAGAAAACCACCAACAATGAATATGAAATGAAAAAAACTGCTTACCCGAAAAGATTTTTTTAATATTCAACATTTTTTTTGTCATCAACTATCTGTGAATTAAACAAGCAAAAAAAGACAGTAAATTATAAAACAGTAAATTCTTGAAATTCTTCTTGAAATTAAATTATTTAACTTGACACACGTCAACCAAATGTGAGATGACTCAATAAAGGTCAATTTAATAATTTAATAACTGGATTTCCTGCATTGGATTATTAACACAGTGTTACCGTACCTGAATGTCCAACTGTGCTGTGAAGTTGCCGTGTCTTGGTTGTTGTTCACACTGATGTAGATGATGTGTGACTTTGGATTTATAAATGTCCTTTCACTTTCTCTTTGGGTCGTGTGACTTCTATTATTTGCTCTATCTGATGCCAGTCTAATGTAGTTGTAGCTGCATAGCTTCTTAACGTGTATGTGTCACTTACACCTATTTCTTAAAATTAAAATCTTACTTCTGTCATAATCCTGGGTTTTGTAACCAGCGTTTTCAGTTTTAGCCTCTGATGTAGTCTTAATGACCTTTTTACCTTCACTCCAGTTGTGTTTTCATTCTGATTTAGTATTCATAGTTTTCTTTGTTAATTATTCTCAAGTTTTTTCTTCTACTGTATGTTCCTGGTGGTTTTGAGAATTTATTGTGTTTTGTTCTGGCTTTTTGTATATTAGTTTTATTTAATTTCCTTTAGAACTCATTATATCCTCTGTAGTTTCTGTTTATAAGGTAGTTCATCTACTTCATTTTATTATTCCAAGTTACCTTCTTTTATGATCCCTTTCTGTTTCCTACTTGTGTCCCTGTCTCTGTCTTGTGTCTTTGTGCTCTGGTTGTCTGTTTCCCTATTTAGTTGTGTCCATTGTTTTCCCATTCAGTCATATTTCCCTTCCTGTTTGCTGCATGTGTGTGTTTTAGTTCATGCTTTACTTTGATAGTCTCATGTGCTTGATATTGACCCCCATGCTTCCCCGTCTAATACTGATTTGCTCCCTGCTGTCCCGGTCTCATCTGTATTTATTGTGTTCCAGCATCAACGCTTTATTGGATCACATTGATCATTTGAGGCTCAACACTGTCCTCTAGTGGACCAACGAATACTCAAGAGGCACTCTAACAGTAGGTTGACATATGTTTGCAAAAACAGGTGTAGATATTACAGCAGTAATTACTACAGATAACACTCTCTGGTAAACATTACCTCTACACAATAACATCAACTCCTTATTTGGACTTGTATATCTACCTGGATGCATGTATGGATTGATAACCTAAGTCAGCGGTCCCCAACCTTTTTTGCGCCACGGACCGGTTTATGCCCGACAATATTTTCACGGACTGGCCTTTAAGGTGTCGCGGATAAATACAACAAAATAAAACTAGTACCGGTACCGAAAAAAGAAGATTTATTCATAACACACGTGAAAAGACCCAACGATAAAAACGATAACAAAATAACGCTCAAAACCGAAAAAAACCCCTGAAAACCATACATTTCACACCTGAGCCTCAACTCTCGCGGCCCGGTACCAAACGACTCACGGACCGCTACCGGTCCGAGGCCCGGGGGTTGGGGACCGCTGACCTAAGTCATTAAATACATACATCCATACATCCTCTTCCGCTTATCCAGCTCAGGGTCATGGGGGTGCTGGTGCTATCCCAGCTGTAATAGGGTGGACAGCAGGGAACAACGTGGACAGGTCAAAGGTTTATTACACGGCTGACATGCTTCACAATGATGGCTTTATAAAATAAATGGGACTTAAAAGCATACCCTAAAAATGAAAATGATGAAATGAAAATAACTATTTATGTGCTATTTATTCTGATTATTCATTTAGGAACTTATTTACCTGAACACATTGGAGTTAGAAAGATGGGAGAAGTCCTAAAGGTGGTGTCGGAGAGGCGGATGTTGTCCAAGATAAAGACAATGTTGGATAACACCTCCCACCTATTCCATGACATGCTGGTCAGTCACAGGAGCAGGTTCAGTGAGAGACTGAGATTACCGAAAAGCACCACTGAACGACACAGAAAATCATTCCTGTGGCCATCTGTCTGTACAACTCCTCCACTTAACACACTGTTTACTGCAATAGCTACACCCTTCTTGCACATCTTCTTCCTTTTTCAGCTATTTATTAATAAGTGACTTTTATATGCATGTATATATTGTGCTATTCTTAGTTAGTGTATTGTCTGTCTTTGTTAATGTTTGTTTATAATGAAGCGCTGTAACAAAAAATTGGGATCAATAAAGTATTCTGATTCTGATTAAAATATCATTAACTGCCAACGTTATCAATGTTATTTCAATATAATAAATACAATGAACAAATAAACACACACGCTCTGGTCAGTCGTCATTATTTTCAGTGAACAGATTTAATTACAGTTCTGGAAACAAGAAATCACTTACTCAGAGAGGACAGTCTTACATCGAGACTTGAAATCAGTTATTTGAGTTACACAGGAGGCAACAGGTTACAGGTATATAGCTGTCATTTTTCATACAGTAAATAACAAAAAGTACATGTATTAGTTTTCTTTGAAGTTTATTTGGATTTAATTTGCAAAAGAACAAAAAGTTTAATAAAATAAGAACAAGAAAAAAATGAGTTTGATAAAGTTTCTGGTGAAATTAACTGTTTGTGTGGCTGTGATTGTAATGATGGTGAAGCAAAATCACCTTTTTCTATCCCCCTCACACATCATCTGGATCATTCTGGTCATTCAGGTAGTCCTCTCCATAGTCAATGATCTTTTTCAGTGCACACAGTATCAGTGAATCCATGTTGTCCTTCGTGTAAATTTCTTTGTGGTAGTTCTTCACGAGGAAGATGCAGTTCAGTGGAATACCCAGGTCCACGTTCACTGTGTCCATCTAAGTTTAAACAACATTACATTTTTAAAAAACCTGAAATCGTATTGTTGCAGCAGTGACATAATTATAAATTACGTCTTGAATTATTTGTACTGATTCCAGCTGAGGTTTCTGTAAAAATATACTGAAATGTACAGCTGAATTAGAGATGTTACATTCATGTGTAAACTGTCTACAAGCTCATGAAAGTTACTTCTTTGAACATACCAGCTTATTCATGTGCTTGCTCTTGTAGGCGTTCTTTATGTCTTTTTTGACTTCAGGACAGGCTTCATCAATTTTAGTCATGAGAGCTATTTGTGGGATCCCTGCCAATACAGAAAGCAATGCAATCATTTTATCTCATGTTTTTCTAGTATTTCAAATTAAGACATAATAAATGCTCTTAGAACCACATCTGCTCTCACCTTTGTCACGAGCTGCTGCTCTGACTTCTTTCATCTTCCTCCGAGTTTCAACACTGATTATGCTCACTGTGTCAGCTGGAATGACTAAAACCAGAATGTGGACTTTGTCATCTAAAGTAGGAGAACTGTTGTAGTCAGGATCCGTTTCAAACAAGTGACATTTGGGGTTGAACTGGGAAAAAACGGAAAATCACTTAAACCTTTTTTACGATACAGTTTCATAGATTGTGTCTGAATGAAGATGTCATACCCTGTAACCTTCTTTTACATGTCCACTCATGGCAAGTTTGATGTCTTCCACAAGAATTCCTCCCTCAGCACCCCTCTCCAGGCCCATGGTGTCATTGAATGCAAAAGGATAAAAGGTTCTTGGATTTTCTCTGTGAATTTTATATGTCCTGTACTGTGAATGTAAAAAATTGTGTTTATAATGTCATATACTAAAGACCCTAAACAGTTTTCAGAATAATTTACACACTAGTTGTACCGACTTTTTTCACTCTTTTTATAGTTTATTGTCTACAAAACAGTTACCACTGCAATGCACTCCTGTAGTCCTAGAGAACCTCAAAGGAAATGAGAGTGTTTTCATGCAAGCATTTAACAGCAATTATGATAAGAATAGATACATCCTCATACATACTGCATTAGTGAAACTGACACCAGAGGTTGCGTCTGCCGAAGCTCGAGTTGCGATTTTGCCTCTTAAAGCACTGTCCACAGAGTTGATGAAGCTGGACTTTCCAGCACCTGGTGGTCCATAAAGCATAATTCTGAGATGCTGGACATCTTTGTGAGGCTTGTAATCTCTGACAAGCTGCAGGTCTTGCTCTTTTTCACTGTTCATTTAGAAAATTACAATAGGATTCAGTTTACACTTACAGTTTACACAACAGTGTTATGAACACACACAAAATAATAAAACAAACAAAACACTTGAGGGGTGTACAACCAAGCCAGACTGACATAGGCAGGTTTGAATTGTCTAGTCTGATAATATCAAAAACCAGAGTCAGAGAAAATTAGCATCGTGATGGTGGTTATTATTGATAACTCAGGCTTTTTGCCTCAGTGTGTGATGCTATATAAAAGGGGCATTTGACATGTCATCTAGCTCGTTGACCTGACTGTTGGAGACATTAGAGCAAAAGGTGCTGTGGATCTATAATGAAAATGATTCATCTTTTGAAATCACAATTCAACACATTTTTCTGCTAGCACAGTTCTTCAGTGGAGGATTAAATCTTTGTATTGATACATTTACACATTATCTGCTGCAATCTGTTCTGACATTAACATCTAATGGCAAACCTCTAAATTACATAAGCCACAGCAAAGCTTTATTAATTTTATTGATGGATTCTCTGTGATAAATATCCAAATAAACCAATCAGTGTTCTAATCTGTTTTCTACTACAGTGGTACCTTGCTATAACGCGGCTTACCTTTTCGTTTTTGTGCAATTTTGAATGCTTTTTTTGTTTGTTTGTTTTTTTACAACGTCTTGTTTTCTGTGAACTGATTGGCTTAGATCATCAATCAATCTCGTCCCGTGTCTCGTCCCAGTACAGAATGCGTTCAGCTTTCCAAATTTACTTAAATCTTCGATCGCTAGCAGTGTGACTCTGAAGTGCTGTACTGTATGTTTGTAAGTTTTCTCTCCAACATTGTCGACTAAACGTTTCGCACCGTCAAAGGCACCTGCGGTAGCACCCAAAAGGCAGAGGAAGATGCTAACATCGCACAAAAGTTGGACTTCTGGACAAAGGAAGGTAGAAGTTAATGTATTTTTCGGACCATAAGGCGCACCAGATTATAAGGTGCATTAAGCGAAACAAAACAGATAAGTCAACCTTTACTCAACTCATTCTTCTTGCTTCCTCTACTTTCGTACCATTGATTCATTAATGTTGAATTCTCTCGCAGCTACTCTATTCCCATGTTCTGGACCTGAAAACAGGGTTTGATCTTTGGTTTCATTCTATAATACTGGACTTATTTTTTTTCGAAGGCCTTAAAACATCTATAATAATTGTAAAAAAAAAAAAAGATGAGCATTTCTGCATCACCATGTAAAAGAATGAAAATTATTATTATTGTAGTAGTTGTGGGAGTTTCCTAGTGTCTGTGAGTATAGTGGCAGACGTTTCATGCTGCTAGTGTGTCTGTTCCGAGAGAAACCATTCATAACATAACATAACAGGCTGGCACCGATGCCCCCACATGTATGTACGGGCGGAGTAGAGCCTTGGAGACCTAGCCTGTATGGTCTTATGTTGCTAATGTCAAATAAAGGTCTGTTGTTCGATTTAACTGACTGGCTCCCCCAACAACATGCTCGGTGGACCTGCTAGCCGCTCCTTCCTCGCCAGACTGCTGTTATAACAAGTTGAAACAGATCAATTTCGTGATATAAAAATTGTGACTCTGGGATTAACAGAGTCACAGAGAGTTGGTGAAATTAAAGAGTTATTTTTTAATAATTCTGGTACACCTCTCTAAGGAACCACACCCTTAATACTCACCTCCATGGTATGATCCTCTCGTCTACCTCTAACACTGTAAAGTGAAAATGTAAATTGTATAAAAGTCACACTGGAAGGGCAACATTTTAAATGAGTCACACATCATGTGTTAAGGCTGTTACACACTGAACACGTTGCGTTTTTGAGGACAATTCCTCCTCAATAAACGGACTGTGAAAACTAAAAATGAAGCCGACATCAAACAATACCAAGATGAGAAAAGTAAGAAACTAAGAAAACAGCAGCAGAAAGAATTTCATGGTTGCATCCAGGAGCTGAAGCTGTGTGTTTGTACATAGTTCAGGATGTCAGTGGGGCAGCTGTTGTTGAGGTGTTGTTGGTAGAGTTGGGACCAGATCTCAGGAGGCAGCGAAATCATTTCACAGAGCCAACTGAACTGGATTATCATGTAACTGTGTGTCTGATGTAAATAATATCACGTGACTATTTCCATCTGGTTGTGTATTCAGTACAGGTGTCATGTGAGTTAAGAGCTGCCAAATGCAGTGGGCTTGTTGGTCAGGTCTTTTTTATTTAGATTCAAGAAATCGGAAGAATCGGTTGGTCTGAAAAAAAAAAAAATGCCGCGATTTATTCAGGGTTTCAGTAACGTTGCTCTGACTCTAATCAGTCTCACCTCGCCCAAAGTTCAATTACTGAATCTTTTTTTTCTAAACTTCCTGGAGTTCTGCTGCTCAAATGGTCAGTGTGAACAGCTGCATAAAGAACAGATGAGTCCAAAAAATATTTGTAAACCAGGAAGTATTTGCACGGATCCGGTGTGTAAAAGCCTCTTGTTTTGTCTTCAGGTTTGAATTTTGTATAATATTTAAAATATCTTACGAGGAGGTGAAACAGGGCGTGCTGGCCGTTTAACTGCAATTGAAATATGACAATTTACAAACATGTTAGCAACACTTTTCCATATTCAGGCACGGTTACATTAGATTTTCCAGGCAAATGAAATTTTACTTTTTGCCACTTTCAAATCAAAGGACATCATGGTAACTATTCCATCCATCCATCCATCCATTCGCTTCCGCTTATCCTTTCCAGGGTCGCGGGGGGCGCTGGAGCCTATCCCAGCTGTCATGGGGCGAGAGGCAGGGTACACCCTGGACAGGTCGCCAGTCTGTCGCAGGGCCAACACACAGGGACAGACAACCATTCGCTCTCACATTCACTCGCACATTCACACCTAGTGACAATTTGGATTATCCAATTAACCTATCCCCACAAGTTGCATGTCTTTGGACGGTGGGAGGAAGCCGGAGTACCCGGAGAGAACCCACGCAAACACGGGGAGAACATGCAAACTCCACACAGAAAGACCCCGGCCTGATGGTGGAATTGAACTCAGGACCTTCTTGCTGTGCGGCAACAGTGCTAACCACCGTGCCACCGTGCTGCCCCGGTAACTATTCCATTATATAAAATATTGCAAACATCTGTAACAAATTCAGATCAAGATCACTTGAGTCTCCAGCATTTCCTCATTTCAAAACTATTTGTTAAGTCAAGCCAGTTTTATTTGTGTAGCTCAATGTTACATGTTAAATCCCAGAGGGCTGAACAAACTGTGTTAAGGGCAAATCAACAAAGAAAAAGAAGAAAGTCACAACAATGACTTACACTGAAAAAGTTTCATGTCTTTTTGTTACCAACTACCTGTAAATAAAACAAACGGAAAAGAAAAGTAAACTCTTTTAACTTAACACATCTGAACCAAATGTGAGATGACTCAATCCGCTCAAATTAATAATTTAATGACTGGATTTCCTGCATTGGATTATTAACACAATGTTACCGTACCTGAATGTCCAATTGTGCTGTGAAGTTGGTGTGTCGTGGTTGTTGTTCACACTGATGAAGATGATGTGTGAGTTTGGGTTTTAAATTGTCGTTTCACTTTCTCTTTGGGTCATGTGACTTCTGTTATTCTTTCTATCTGATGGCAGTCTACTCTAGTTGTACCTGTATAGCTTTCTTTAGTTCTCTGTCATGTTGTACTGTTTGTCTGCCTCAGTAATTTTGTCTCCTGTTTTTTTTCATCCACCTGGATTTGATGCTTGCGCTGTAAAATGGTAAATGGCCTGTATTTTACTTTACTTAGTCCCTAAGGACCCCAAAGTGCTTTACACTACATTCAGTCCTTCACCCATTCACACACACATTTACACACTGGTGATGGCAAGCTACATTGAAGCCACAGCCGACCTGGGGCGCACTGACAGAGGCGAGGCTGCCGGACACTGGCGCCACCGGGCCCTCTGACCACCACCAGCAGGCAACAGATGACGTGTCTTGCCCAAGGAAACAACAGCCGAGACTGTCGGAGCCGGGACCAAACCGGCAACCTTCCAATTACAAGAAGAACAGCCAACTCTTGAGCCATGATCGCCCCACAAAGGTTTATTTTTCATTTCCTCAAATCAGTCTTGGAGTCTGCATTTGCCTCTTAATTCCTAGTGATGCGCAAATGAAGCAATGAATCAGTATTGAACTACTTAATGAATTGTATTGAAAATAGGTTTTAGTGGCAAATTAAGACAAAGCAAAACAATGTCTCAATAATCATGTGCTGAGTGCAATAACGGTTTTTATGATTGATACAAATACAACCAAAGCAATTGCATTGTAGCAGTTGTAAGCAGTTGGAAACAGGATGTGGTGGGATGATAGGGTGTGCTTGTGTAACTAAAGCGGGGTGTGACTAATCTTACATGGGACCGGGATTTAAAGACTTTTAATCACAATTATTTTTACATTGGTTTGTTTTTGGTTTTTAGTTTCTTGCTAGCAACTTCTCCAGCTTTCGAAAACACACATTCACATGGGAATAAAATGTTACAAAGAATCTCGTGTAGCAGTATCAATTGCTTCAAGCAGATTCAAGGTGGAGTAGACGTGAGGAGACATCACGGGCCAAGTGTTTGTTTGTCTGCCCTCCGGCATTAAAGTAAGCTTTGAAGCAGTGGTTCAAGGAAAATACAAATTGGAGTTGGAGGCTTGTATTGGAGCATCGGTGTCATATGGCCATTACTACTAATCCCCCCTAAACAATGACAGATTCATAGAAATGTTTTAGTTAATGACTATAACAAATGATTACCAAGTTGAATACAATGATGTTTTTTAAATGTAGGTCTTTCTGAAAAGTGAAAGAAGTAGGTGAGCGTGAGTTGTTTATACGTCAGTGAAATCCAGCCACTCAGCCAACTTGTTCTACAGGTAGTACAGGACACACATTCATTAGCAGAGACACGCAAAGCCCAGCCAAGCCTAGCTGTTTTTTGCTTCAAAGCACTTTTTATAAAGTGCTTTAAAACAATATGCTGGCTAAAATGCTCATCATTAAGCTCACAATAGAAATTCAAATTCATTAATAATAATAAAAATTTTTTAAAGTCAACTCTCTCACTGTGGCCAATGAAAAAAGGTGGGCTTTAAATAGTTACTTAAAAAACGTCAGTGCAGAAGCATGTGTAATATGCAAGGGCAGTGAATTCCACAACTTAGCTGACATTTGTGACTAGGAGGGTGAGTGCACCTGTAAGAGCTCAGAGAGTGGGGCAAGGTCATTTAAAGACTTAAAAATAAACTACAGAATTTTAAAATGAAGTCTGGAAGATTGTGTTTGACCAATTGTATATGGTAAATAAAAAAGAAGACACTCGCTCTCACCACAGCACTGAATTGCTTTTAATCACTGTCCATTTTGACACCCAGGTTAGTGACAAAATGTTTTGTATTGTGTAAGAAGGCCCAAATCTAAAGGAGGAGACCCACCAGTAATAACTTTTACTTTATCAAGACATTTAAGGTTTTTCTAAGTTAACGGGCATATACACCTGACTGTTACCAGCATAAAACTGGGAAGCACATTTATGCTTTCTAAACATGGAGCACAGGGGAAGAAGATTTAATAAAAATAGCAGGGGCCCAAGGGTTGAGCCCTGAGGTACCCAACATGACAAGGAGAACATGATGACTTAAATCTATTAAAGATAACAAAATGTTCTTTCAGCCAGGTAGGACTTACACCAATTCAGGGTAGTGCCATTAATGCGTGCAAAATGTTCCAAACAAAATATCAGAATAATGTGACCCACTGTAGCAAAGGCTATTAATCTAGTAAAAACTAGGATCAAATAATTCCAACCATCTGTAGCTAAAAGAATGTCATTAAAAACCCTTAGTAGTACAGGTACTGTCCTATGAAAAAAATTTAAACCAGACTAAAATCCCTTAAAAAGATATTATAATAATATAATATAATATATAATATAGACTCTTTTTTTTCCCAAAATGTTTGAAATAAGGTAGCTTGGAGATTGCTCTAAAATTGGACATCATGTTGGAAGCCAGGCCAGACTTTCTAATTAGGTTACATGATAAAATAAAATAATGAAAATACAATTTTATTTATATAGCACCTTTCTCGACAGAGTCACAAAGTGCTGCACATAAGCCTAAAGTCTTTTGGAGTTACAGTCAAGGACAAGCTGCTGTTGCTAACAAGAACTGGCCCCAAAGCAGAAATCACCTCTTTTAAATAGTCAGGGTGGGACTGCATCTGTGGGGAACCCGAGGACTTCTGTTGACCAACAACCTCATATAAAAAAGGTAAAGTCACAGGCTTAAAAAACTGATAAAAGGCAGCAGAGCAGGGAAAAGAAGATGATGGGTAAATGGCATATGGTGATATCTGAGTTCTCATATTAGACACCTTATCCACAAAGACATTTGAAAAGTTTTCAGTGCAGTCTGTGGAAAATCAACAACAGCATCTAAAGTATTAAACAATATATGATGCTTATTGCAGTTGCAGAGACACGGCCTTATAGAAGCATTTGGCAGCTTACAAAACCTGCCAACTGTTTTTTTTTAAATAAAACTGCAAACATATATAACACAGCTATAACATAGTTGTGTTATATCTGTTATAAGCCTCTTTAGAGTTTCTCAGCAGTATCTCATTTTAAATGTCCTTAATTTTTGTGGCAAACAATCCAACACATTTCAAACACTAAAGTTACTGGGAGGGAAATCACTTGCTATACACATGCTTAAATTCTAGCTTCAACGATTTGCCATCTAAAGATGTATTTGTGGCTCTAGAACTCAACGTATTCTTCAACTTGGCAACTTACAGTACAAGCTGGTAAGGTTTTCTTAATATATTAATTTTTCATATAAGGATATAATATACATGGAAGCAGAAAACATTTATCAGGGAATCACCCAACATGCTTTTGATTCATATTATAGCAGATCCAATATAACCCATTGTCTCTGGAACGTGGTTCAGTGCTGTCCCATTGTAATAATGTACGGTCATAATATAATGACACGGTATTGGAGAACTGTGTTTATCACTGCCACACTTTAGGCACACACCATCACTGGCAAGTAGAAATATGAAATTGGTATAAGTAGGAAATAGTAATATAAATATATTCATATATTCAATTATTCAGGTAAAAAAACAAGAAAATATCATCTTAACTGTGAGACAGAGGCAGATAATACAATATGGTATAAACCCACAATCATAGTTAAATGTGATGAAATTGTCATTGTTGTATAGAAACTGCCCTCTTAAGAATACACTTAAATACATTTAAATACATGTGACACGTGGGCTCACATATGTGGCTTTTTGCAAAGACAGCGTAGATATTACAGTACTAATTACAACACACAACAAGCTCTACACAATAACAACAATCAACTGAAACAGTCTGTAAAGCAATGCTATTACACTGTTTACTGCTACAATGTTGCGACTCTCACACTGGCAGTAGTAACAAAGTATCAGCCTGGCTGGCTGAACTTATTTTAAATGGAAACAATTAAACACAAAGCTGAGAAGGTAAACTTACCAGTTTCATGAGTAACAGTCTGACTAGGGTCGGAAAGCCGGACATATTTGTGTACAGCATCCAACCTACATCTCAAGTTCCTGGCATTTCTTTCTGAGTTTGAGATGTCCTGTACTGTAAATGTACTTATAGTTCATCTACAAAGCAGTTAACACTTCATTGCACTCCTGTAGTTCTAGAAAATATTGCAGGAAATGTGTTTTTCATGCAAGCCTCTAACAGTAACTGTAATAATAAGAAATGTGACTCTAGGATTTATAGAATTGGTGAAATTAAAGGGTTAGTCTTAATAATTCTAGTACACCTCTCTCTAACCACACCCTTAATACTCATCCCCATGGTATGCTCCTCTTTTCTACCTCTAACGCTGTAAAGTGAAAATGTTAATTGTATGAGTCACACTGGAAGGGTAACATTTTAAATTAATATTTATTAAATATTATGTTTCAAGGCTGTTACACACTGAGCTCCTTGCGTTTTTGAGGACAATTCCTCCTCAATAAACGGACTGTGAAAACTAAAATGAAGTCGACGTCAAACGATGGCAAGCTGAGAAAAGTAAGAACCCCCCCCCCAAAATTACTTTCCAAAATATACAGAATACTTTCTAAAACAGATGAATCAATATCACTTCCTATTGCGAAATGGGAAGCAGATTTATCAGTTAACTAAGAACAAAACATCTGGTCTCAGACATGCTTAAAAACCTTTCATTTAATTAGAAAGCCCAGTCTTCAATTAATTCAATACAAAATACTACATAGAGTACACTCTACAGGTCATCGGATGTTCAAGATAGGCTTTACGTCTACCAACAACTGCTCACACTGTCAAACCAATACACCAGACAATTATATCCATGCTCTCTTGGTAGCCTGGCTGCCCATGGGTGGGTCTGGGGGTGCTCCGTCTCTGGGCTGGGGCCCTGGCTGGGCCTTGGGAGTTTGGGTCCTGGTTGGAGTGTCGCCTGGGTTGTGGGCGGGTGGGTGTAAGGTGGCCCAGCCCTGGCGCAGGGTGCCGCCAGTGCATCGTGCCACCTGGGGGGCTCTTCGACTGGTGGGGGAGGCTGTTACATCTTGCAGGAGGTCTCCTCTCTTCAGAAACTCACTCTGCAGGAGGGGGAAATATAGGAGATCTCAGTCTGGGTGACTATTGTCTTGTGTAGTCTGGAAGATGAGTGGATGACGGGGTGAGTGCAGTTTTCTCTGTGGTGGAGCGAGTGGGCTGTCCCGGGCTTTGTGGAGCCAGGCAGTGCTGCTGAACTGGGCCCTGGTCCGGATGGGCCTGGGCCTCCTTTCCCTGGTGGGTTGCAGAATATGGGGGCGCCTACTGGGGTCAGCAGGGGAGCTCAACACTACATATGAGCGGGTGGAGGGAGGTTTGGAGGCTTCACACACCCCCGTTCTCTGTTGTCTGTTGGGGCGGGGGTGCTGGGAGGTGTGAGTACTATTGTTTGCACGTGCTTTTTATTTTACTGCTTGGCAATGAGTGAAGCGACCACATTGTTTTAGGTCCCAACGCACCCGAGCCACGACTCAGGCCTGCAACGAGGGGTTTGCTAGCAGAAAGACTGTATCACTTGAGGTGTGTGTGTGCTGGTGAGAGTGTGTGTGGGCCCACAATATTATTTGATTATTTTGTTTCTGTTGAGGTAGATACCTTACCATTGTTTAACGAACTTTATTAATTTTACTTATTGTCTTTTGTGTTGTTGTTAAGTAATCGTTCACTAAAGTGGAGTTAACTTTCTAATTGACCTGCTTGTGTGTGGTTTATTTCCATATAGCGTAGTTTTATTGCATATTTTATACTATAAGTATTAAAAAGGGAGTATCAGTAGGAGAGTAACAACGGGAACCCAGGGCCCCTCTCAATAGAATGTGGGACGGGTGTTGCAATCATTACAGAAACTTTTTTTTCCAAACTTCCTGGAATTCTTCAGCTCCAACAGTTAGTGTGAACAGCTGGATAGAGAATAGATAAGTCAGTAAAATATTCTTTGTGCAGGATTATTTGTATGGATTTTACACATCCAGTGTGTAAAAGCATTTAATTTTGTCTTCATGATTAAATATTTTGTACCATATTTTAAACATCTTACAAAGAGGTGAAGCAGGACTTACTGAGCGATTTCCTGCAGGTGGAGGGGGGGTACATGCAAAAAAGACAATGTAGGAAGTTGTTGGGTCTGTGTTTCCACAAGCCCCGCTAATTCTAGAGACTTATTCGTCATGAAGAAAACAATACAGTCGATCGATCGATTACTCGCGCAAGGGAGGCCTCGTCTGTGTCCACCAAAAAAATGACCCCAAAGCTGCCTTTTATTGAGAGACAGTTCACACAAAACACATCACAGCAAAGCAACGCCCAGACAAGGCATCGTATGTATATGTGTGAACTTCTGTAAGAATGTGTGTGTGTGTGTGTGTGTGTGTGTGTGTGTGTGTGTGTGTGTGTTACCTCCTGCTGACCAAAGGGTCATAAAAGCAGGAGCAACATCACAAGAAACAGATCTTCCAGATAGGATGTATAATATAATAATAATAAACTTTATTTATAAAGCACACTTAAAAACCAAGGGTATACCAAGGTGCTTAACAAGTAAAATAGAGTATAGGAGGAGGATAATAGAAATAGGACCAAAGCAAGTACTAAATATGCAAGCAGATAACTGTCACTAATACATAGGAAAGCAACAGGTACAGAGCAAACAAGAATTTAAATGAGCATAAAAGTGCATGATATAAAATCATAAAAGAAATATTAACTAGAGGGAAAGGCAAGATTGAATAAGTGGGTTTTTAATCGTTTTGAACAGTGCAATGGAATCAGATGCGCGGAGGTCGAGAGGAAGGGTGTTCCACAGTACCGGGGCAGCCAGAGCAAACGCACGGTCACCCCGAGACTTCAGTCGAGATCTGGGTTGGGTCAGAAGTAGTTGAGTGGCAGATCTGAGTGTTCTAGCAGGAGTATGTGGTTTGAGAAGTTCACTAAGATAACTTGGCGCTAATTTATTAATAGTTTTGAAAGTAAGAAGTAATATTTTAAATTGAATACGGTACTTTATGGGCAGCCAATGCAGGCTAGCTAGGACAGGGGTAATATGGCAAAATTTCCTGGTACCAGTTAAAAGGCGGGCTGCTGCATTTTGGACTGTTTGCAGTCTAAGAAGAAGAGAAGAGGGAAGACCATAGTACAAGGAGTTACAATAATCCAACCTGGAGGTCACAAAAGTGTGAATAAGCTTCTCCAGGTCCTCATGCGGAATATAATGCCTAGCCTTAGAGATAAGGCGCAGTTGGTGGAAGCTAGATCTCACTACAGCAGACACTTGCTTATCGAGTTTGAGCGAGCTATCCAGCAGTACACCCAAGTTACTGACATAGTCACAAGAAAAACTAGCAAAGGAACCCAGGGCAGCACAGAGTTGGGCACGGGGGATTTTACTGTTGAACACCACAATCTCAGTCTTCTTATCATTTAAAACGAGGGAATTACTCAGGAACCATTCTTTGACCTCCCGCATGCATTCTTGAAAGTAGTGCAGGGACACAGCAAGGTCGTCAGTAAGTTCAAAATAGATCTGTATGTCATCGGCATAAAAGTGGAAGGCGATATTGTATTTTTCAAAGATTGCACCTAGAGGGAGCAAATACAATGAGAAGAGAATAGGGCCTAAAACTGATCCTTGAGGCACACCACAACAGACCGGAGCGGAGGAAGAGGAGAAGGTGCCTAAGTGAACTGATAAGGATCTATCAGCGAGGTATGATTTAAACCAGTCGAGGGCAGTGCCTCTAATACCCACAGTGTGCTCAAGTCTTAGTAATAAAATGTTATGGTCTACCATATCCAAGGCCGAAGAGAGGTCCAGTAAAACTAGGACCATAGAGCGTCCAGTATCAGTGATTACAAGAATATCATTAAGAACTCTAACCAATGCTGTTTCAGTGCTATGCAATGGCTTAAAGGCAGATTGAAATTTCTCAGCAATATTGTTCGTGTCCAAGTACGCCTGGAGCTGGGAGAGAACTAGTCTCTCCAGGATCTTGGACAAGAACGAAAGCTTAGAGATCGGTCTATAGTTTGAAAGGTCATAACAGTCAGAATTTCTTTTTTTTAGAATCGGGTGGACTACAGCATGCTTAAAGGACAAAGGAACACAGCCTGAGAGCAAGGAAAAGTTCATAAGAAATAGGATACTAGGTCCGATTACATCAAAACAGTCCTTAGCTAAACAAGATGGAAGAATGTCAAGCACAGTATTGGTGTTATTCATTTGAGCAACTAGCCGCTTAAGAGTCAAAAGTGACACAGGCTCAAACTGGTGGAAAGTTGAAATGCACTCAGGAATGGGGAGAGGATATAAAGCAGGGGGAAGGGAGGACTTAAGAGATGAGACCTTTTTTTAAAAGTGAGTTTGAAATCGCTCACAAAGACTCTGAGAATGAATTAAAGGCATGTCCGGAGAAGGGTTAACCACAGAGTTAAAAATTTTAAATAAGGTACGGGAGTTATGGTCATTGTCCAGGATGATTTTGGACAAGAAGGACGCTTTGGCCGTTTTAGCAGCACTTTGGAATTTTAAGCGGCTAGTCCGTAGCATGTCATGGGAAACCTGAAGTTTATCTTTTTTCCACCTTCTCTCAGCGCGCCGACACACGCGACGTAAGGCGCGCGTAGTGTCATTAAGCCAACACTGAGAGTAGGTTCTAGGGCGCTTCATCTTAATGGGGGCAACAGTATCAAGGATTGAAGAAATCAGCGATAGGAAGGAATTAGCACAGTCATCAACCGAGTGAAAAGAACAACAGTCGAGAGTGACAGATGCAGAATCCAAGAAAGACATAGAGAAGTTTGACATCATTTCAGCATTAATTACACGTAGCGGGCGAAGGGGAGCCGCAGGATGTAGTTCATTAGTGCATAAGCCAGTATCAAATATAACTGGGAAATGATCCGAGATCCCAGCGTCACTTATATCCTTGATACAAATGTCCAGACCATATGAGAAAACCAAGTCCAAAGTATGTCCTTTAACATGCGTTGGGTCATTAACCCACTGAGCCAGGTTAAAAGAGTCCGTTAAGGCAAGGAAGTCTTTAGCAAATGAGTCATCCTTACAGCAAGTGTGTATGTTAAAATCACCGACAATGAGAACACAACCATACTTAAAAAGAACGGAGCCTAGGAGATCAGCAAAGTCCGTGATAAAATATTTGCTATATTTAGGCGGTCGATAAACCACCACGCAGAGTGTGGTCGTGGATGCAGTCATCTCCAATAATTAGACTTCAAAGCTAGAGTAGGTAGGTGAGGGTAGCTGCCGAACTGCATACGAATTCTTAAAAACCGAGGCTACGCCGCCACCCCTACCAGTAAGCCTTGGTGAGCTAAAAGCAACACAGTCCGACGGAAGAAGTTCAGTAAAAGGGATGAACTCACCAGGACGAATCCAGGTTTCAGTCAGGAATAAGGCATCAATCCCATTAGTGGAGATGAAGTCATTTAAAAAAAAGGTCTTATTGACCAGCGACCTGACATTAAGCAATGCCATCCGTATCCTAGGGGCTAAGTCGCCACGGGTGGTGCGTCGTAGGACACTTAGGTTGTTTCGGCAAACGCCGCGTTGGAGCGATGTTATCCAAACCCGAGCAGGAGAACATGCCACAGGAATCGCAGGGTAGACTTTGTGGTCGGCCAAGCAGATCCAACGGTGGGTGAGCAACTTAGCATCAGAGCGCTCCTGGGAAGGAGGGAAAGAAGATAAGATATCCAGGCTGGCATGTGGGTAGCCAGTGGCTCTGGCTTTAAAGTAGAGCCTGAAGCGAACGCGACGGCCGCTCCTTCTACCGCGTTTCCTATAGCGTTTCTTGTGTAGATTCGGAATAGATAGATGGAGGAAGCCGGTCGGAGGGACCGGTCGGGGCGCGGTGGCGTCACTCAGGTTCCAGCAAGGATCAGGCCGAGAGGAATGAGAGAGTCTTAGATTTAAAAGTGTTTGCCTGTCGTATGTAATCAGTGCACAGCCATTAGATGCGCATACAACTAAAAGGATAAAAAAATACAATGCCAAGGTCCATAAAGAGCGTAGAGAGGGTAAGAAGCAGCGAAGCAGATGTAGCCGAGGACGGCAAGCCACGTACACCGGCGCCATCTTGCTACAGGAACTGGGCGAATAACACACTCGCTCATTCAGCAGACCTCTCTCCTGGGGCTGCGACCTGGCCAGGTATCTGCAATAAAACATTACAGCCCCCCAACCAGAACCTCGAGAATCTGGGGGGAAGGACAGTGGAATTCCTTTCATCAGAGTTGGCAAGCATAAAATGACAACATTTAACAATTCACTCTAACAGAAGTCATTTGATTTTTTCCTCACGTCAAATGAAATATTAAGTTAGCCACTTTCAAATCTAAGTAAATTATGGTAACTATTCCATTATAAAATAATTTAGCAAAGATCTATAAGTGTCCAGAATTCCCTTATTTCAAAACTGTTTGTCAAGTCAAGCTAGTTTTGTTTTTTTAGCTTAATATTACAAATAAAGCCCTGCTGGCTTCACAAATATGACAATATATTAACTGCAAATCTTTTACAGTAAAAAAAGATAAAACAACAAAAAACAAAAAAAAAATGTCATACTCAGATTTGATGTGTTTTGGGTGATTTTTTAGATCCTTTGTCTTAAACACCACTCTCTGCAATTGGATCTTGGACTTCCTAACTGACAGACCCCAGTCTGTCTCTGTAGGAAATAAAACCTCCACAGACTGAGTACAGGATCGTCGCAGGGCTGTGTGCTTATTCCACTGCTGTTCATCCTGCTAACACATGACTGTACTGCACAGTGCAGCTTAAATCACATCATCAAGTTTGCATATGACACAACAGTGGTGGGTCTCATCACCAACAACAATGTCTGAATACAGAGAGAAGTAACTGTTAAATTGATTGGCTTTTCAACCAATCATACATTTGATATTTTAGTTACAGGTAGCACTATAGTTGTTCCAATCTACCATCACCTAAAAAAGTAGACTTAGAAGGATGAAAGATTAACCTGATTTGGACTTTCATATCTGGATACTTCTATGGGTTTAAAACCTCAGTCATAAAACATCCATCCATCTATTCTCTTCTGCTTATCCAACTCCGGGTCAGAGGGCTAGAGCCAGCTAACACATTAAATTAAGGATGGCTTTAGAAAATAAATGTGACTTGAAAGCAGACCTTAAAAATGAAATGATGAACTGAAAATAACTTTATGTGTTATGTATTCTGATTATTTTTTGTGAGTTACTTAACTGAACACACTGGAGTTATAAAGTTCCTCAAATATCATTAATTGTCTCATGTTTTTCTACTATTTCAAATTGTGATATCATACATGTAGAACAACATCTGCTCTCACCTTTGTCACAAGCTGCTGCTCTGACATCTTTCATCTTCATCACAGTTTTATCATCAATTATGCTCACTGAGTCAGCACGAATGACTAAAACCAGAATGTGGGCTTTGTCATCTAAAGTGGAGGAGGCTCTGTAGTTAGGATCCATTTCAGACAAGGGACATTTGGGATTGAACTGGGGAAGTAAACAAAAATCAAACTCACTGAAACCTTTTTGCATGATATAGTTTATGTATCACAGACTGTGTACAAGCATCTGAATAAAGATGTCATACCTTGTAACCTTCTTTGACATGTCCATTCATGGCAAGTTTGATGTCTTCCACATGAATTCCTCCCTTAGCTCCCCTCTCAAGGCCCATGGTGTCAGTGAAGACAAAAGAGTAAAATGTTCCTTGCTCTTCTCTCTGAATTTTATATGTTCTGAACTGTAAATAGCAAAATGTGTAGGTGTTACAGTGCCATATACTAAAGTCTCAGAGAACAGTTTTCTGAATACTACTTATAGTTCAACGTCTACAGAGGAGTTACCACTGCAGTGCATCCCTGTAGTCCTTGAAAACCTCAAAGGAAATGAATGTATTTTCATGCATGCATCTAAAAGCAATTGTGATAAGAATAGATACATACTGCAATGGTGAAACTATCGCCAGAGTTTGCTGCTGCCAAAGCTCGAGTTGCAATTTTGCCTCTTAAAGCACTGTCCACAGAGTTGATGAAGCTGGACTTTCCAGCACCTGGTGGTCCATAAAGCAGAATTTGGAGATGCTGGACATCTTTGTGAGGCTTGTAATCTCTGACAAGCTGCAGGTCTCGCTCTCTTTCACTGTTCATTCAGAAAATTACAACAGCATTCAGTTTACACTTACAGTTTAACATTTTACCATACTAATATGAACAAACACCAATTAATAAAATAAACAAACAAAACCCTTCAAGGGGTGTACTACTGAGACAGACTGACATCTGTGTTCTACTCCCTGCAATTTTAGCAGCATGAAATTACCAAATATAGATTTCTGCATCACCATGTGAAACTGTGAATTTCTGTGGCATTGTAACCTCAGCAGTAACCCTTAATACTCACCCCCATGGTATACTCCTTGCTTCTACCTCTAACACTGTAAATGGAAAATGTTAATTGTATGAGTCACACTGGAAGAGCAACTACACATCATTATGTGTTAAGGCTGTTACACACTGAACACGTTGTGCTTTTGAGGACAATTCCTCCTCAATAAACGAACTGTGAAAACTAAAAATGAAGCCGACTTCAAACAATGACAAGCTCAGAAAAGTAGGAAACTAAGAGAGCAGCAGCAGGGAGAATTTCATGATTGGATCCAGGAGCTGAAGCTGTGTGTTCGTACATAGTTCAGGATGTCAGTGGGACAGTTTGAGGTGTTGTTGGTAGAGTTGGGACCAGATCTGAGGAGGCAGAGAAATCATTTCACAGAGCCGACTGAACCAGAGCATCGTGTAACTGTGTGTCCAAGATAAATAATATCGTGTGACTATTTCCATCTGTGTATTCAGTACGAGTGCCATGTGGGTTAAGATCACAGTTGTTGTCAAACCCAGTGGCCTGATCAGGTATTTGGATCTGAAAAATAGGACAAAGAATTAATTCCACTATTTACTCGGGATTTCAGTAAAGTTGCTCTGCCTCTAATCAATCCCACCTTTTTTTTAAAAAACTTCCTGGAATTCTTCAGCTCAAACTGTCAGTGTGAACAGCTGCGTAAAGAACAGATGAGTCCGAAAAATATTTGTGACCCAGGAAATATTTGCACGGATTTTACTTGTCCAGTGTGTAACAGCCTCAAGTTTTGTCTTCAGCGCTAAATAATTTTGCATCATAATTTAAATTTCTTACGAGAAGATGAACGATTTCCTGCAATTGAAGTATGACAAAGTAAAAACATGTTAGCAACACTTTTCCATATTCTGGGCAGGTTTTTTTTTTTTCTTCAAGTCAAATATAATGTTACTTTTTGCCACTTTCAAATCAAAGGACATCATAGTAACTATTCCACTGTAAAATAATTTAACATCTATAACAAATTCAGATCAAGATCACTTGAGTCTCCAGCATTTCCTCATTTCTAAACAGTTGAGTGAAGTCAAGCTAGTTTTATTCATGTAGCTCAATATTACACTTGAAAGCCTTGAGGGCTTCACAAGTATGACAATATATTAACGGCAAAGGGTGGCAAGAAAACCACCAACAATGAATATGATATGAAAAAAAATGCTTACCCCAAAAGATATTTTTAATTTTCTCCATGTTTTTTTTTTGTCATCAACTAATTGTGAATTAAACAAACAGAAAAGACAGTAAATTTAAAAAACAGTAAATTATTTAAATTCTTCTAGAAACTAAATTCTTTTAACTTGACACATCTGAACCAAATGGTAGAGATGACTCAGTCCAGTCAATTTAATAATTTAATAAATGTATTTCTTGCATTGGATTATTAACACAGTGTTACCATACCTGAATGTCCAACTGTGCTGTGAAGTTGGTGTGTCTTGGTTTTGTTTCAGCTGATGGATTTGTATGACTTTCAAGTATGAGTTTGGATCTATAAATGCTGTTTCACTTTCTCTTTGGGTCATGTGACTTCTATTATTCCCTCTATCTGATGGCAGTCTAATCTATCTGATGGCAGTCTAATCTAGCTATGCAGCTAGATTAGATGTAGCTGCATAGCTTTTTAGTTTGTATGTGTCACTAACATCTATTTCTTAAAATCAGAAACTCACTTGTATCATAATTCTGGGTTTTTTACAGCTCAATCAGTTTTAGCCTTTTTACCTCCGCTCTGTTGTGATTTTGTATTCATAGTTGTCTTTGTTTGTTATTTTCAAGTTTTTCCTTTTCTTCTACTGTATGTTCCTTGTGCCTAGTCTGTGTTTCTGTTAGGTTTCCCGTGTTTAGTCAGTTTTTGAGTAGGCTTCCTGTTTTATTTTGATAGTCTCTCAACTTATGTACTTTACAGTAATAATAGTAATAATAATGATGATGATGATGATGATGATGATGATATTATTATTATTATTATTAACTTTATTTATAAAGCACTTTCAAACAAAGTTGCTTTTGTATTAATGGTTCTAATGGTTCAGCTTTATAGACATGCTGTAGTTAGTGGCAACAACAAATATTTACCATGTTGAATACAATGACTTATTTTAAATGTAGGTCATTCACTAATGAAAAGTGAAAGAAGTATCTAAATAGTTGTTTATAGGTCACTGAATTCCAGCCAGCTTGTAGTACAAGACACACATTCACGAGCAGAGATACACCAAGCCCAGCCGAGATACTTTATTTATATGGTCCTTTGAAGTTCTGACTAAGGTGCTTAACATTAAGAACACAATACAAATGAAAAGAAGGCGTATTGCAGCTGCAGACAGCCCTATAGAAGTGGCTAACAAAACCATGGCGTTCAGCTATGTTTGAACCAAGACTGCAAACAGATACAACAAAACTCGAACATAAAAAGGAAAGGTAACACCTTCTTTAGAATTTCTCAGCACTATCTCATATTAAAGGTTCTTGTTTTTCCTTGCAAACATACACATTTCTAGCACTGCTACTGGGGGAAGAAAAATCACTCAAGCCCCTCGCTTAAATGACAAAATCTTGTGTTTGTTGATGTAGTTGTCCCTCTTGGAACTCAACACACTCTTCTTTGCAACTCACACTACATGTCTGCACTGTTTTGTTAGTTGATTTCTTTTTCACTGACTTTTTTTTGTGATTCCCTGTATTTTTGAGAATCTATTGTGTTTTAGTTTGACCATACTTTGGTTAAGAGTTTCCTTTAGTATTTATCATATCCTCCGTAGTTTCAGTTTGTAATGTAGTTCGTCTACTTAGTTTTATTATTCCAGTGAATAACTCCAGTGACTCATCGCCAGCTAGTCTTCTCAGACACCTCCCCGGCAGGGTTGGGTACCACTCGGTGCCTAAATTCTTGTTATCCAGTGTGCATTTATTGTCTCCATCTTCCACTGTCCTTTGTCATCTCCTACCATCATAGTTTTGCACTCCTTGCTCCATGTTCCCAAGTTTACGCACTGCGTAGTTTTCCCTAGTACATAAACTTGGGAACACAGAGCAAGGAGTGCAAAACTATTCTTGGCTCCAGTATTTCCCAGATTTTGTATTTCATACTTGTACCAACACAAAGCAGCTGCCTGACTTCTACTCCTACAGAGGTCAATAATGTTGTTCTTGTACCTATCTTGTACTTATATTGTAGCTCCTGTGAAAAAAGAGTTTCAAATGAGAAGTACTTGACTCCCAGGTATATTTCTCAAACGCGCACTTCAGGCAGATAACTCATAAGCTGGAGAGGGAATAGCATATCACATATTTAGATGATCATCATTTAGCCATGGAGAAATAGTTTGCTGCCTTATGAGAAAGCCCTCCGTAAAGCTAGAACATCTTACTATTCATTATTGAAGAAAAAACCCTGGGTTTCTCTTATAATCTGTTTATAATCTGGGTGTCCCAGAAGAGAATTTAGTTTACTTTAACTGCTAGTCTGCTTGCAAGAATGCTGCAGAGTAGGGGTGATGCAGTGAGCTCACAGAGCGGAGTGGAGGCGGGGAAGAGCAGGTGTGCTGAACTGGTTTGATGAAGGGCAACTCTTTTTGTCTTGCAGTGAGACGTAGCAGAAGAGAGTGACAGTTGCAGAGGAGTGCTGGCGTCCTGGGCAGAAGCCCGAAACCACAGTAATCACTACTGTCAATAAAGGCACTGCTAAACGACAAAGCTGAAGCGTCAATCCTTGGGTTCTGTGTCAAATTACACTTTACTAAAGTGATTATTTAACGTAAAATAAAAACACTAAATATGCATTACATGTGCTTGCACAAAGGGCATTTAGCGTTGGTATTCATGCTTGGTCCAACATGATATACAAAGAATTGGAAGCGACTGAGGTGAAATGGAAAGCTGAACCTCAGAGTGGCTGATGCAAGCGTCCCTGCATTTAGCCTCACTTAAGCTTGTGAAAATATTGTGTCCCAGCAGTACATCACTGCCCTCTGCCAAGGCAAAGAGTGGAGGTGACGCTATTGATTTAATTTCATTCACTCGGATTCACTCGCAATTGGACATAGATGATCATCAAGGACTCACCTTCATACTCAGCTTTTCCCAGCCTCCACCACAGGGTGAGACTTGTTTCAACGTAGCTGTTACACAATGTGCCACAGCACACCTGGTTTGTGTCTCTCTGGGATCTCCAAGTTTTATTTCACAGGAGTGGGAATAGCCTGGGGCTGCACAGGTATGTTTTGAGATTAATTACAGCAGGTTTCATCAAAGAGCAAAGAGTCCTGATAAAGATCAAAATGCGTCCCAAGCAAACATCTTAACTGAACACAAGGTGTGACGCATTCAGTGTGGATGTTAGGGAAAAATCTCTGCCTGAGTATGAAAACCAGAAACATCAACTGGGTAAAAAGTTAACTAACCTCATCCTCTCCAGACTCCATGGCACAGACAGAGTTTATTTACTGATTATCAGTGGTTTCATTGAACTTCAGGAAGTCAGAGAAAAGATATTTACCGTACACATTTTGTATGCAGAGCCTCTGTGAAGACATTTTTGTTGAAGCTGATCACCAAATATGCATTTTCTGATGTTTCACAACACATTACTGACAGTGTGATGGTTTCCATGGTAGATACCTGATATCAATGCAATCAATAACATCACATGGCCAGATTGCCAAGAGGTTTTGGCAGGACACCAGCGTAAAGCATTATTCCCATAACAACAGACAAGAAAGGAGTCTTTGTGGAGTTGTCCTTACGAAATTGACAAGGCCTTTTACAGCCTTTGATACAGGCTGGCTGCCTCACACAATAGAAGGCATATAAATTTGCAGATGTCGTCTGGAAAGCTCAAATGTCAACGCTTTTCACAACAGCACCCAGGCTCTGCGAGAGGAATAATTGATCGGCTCACCTTTTGTCTTGAGCCAAATATTCATTCTGCAGGACAAAGCCGGAGGCAAAGTGAAAGATGAAAGAGAATCTTCAGTTTCACAGTGTGTGCGGATAGTGTTCATCTATTCTCTTTGAAAAACAAACAAACAACAAGTCTAGCTTGTAAAATACCAGAATATTTGGTGCTCATGTGCTGACTTAAGTGTCAGTTCAGAAAACTTCTGACTTGCCCTCATTAAACTATGCCTTCCAAAATTATGTTGACGTTGAGGAATACTGAATGTTAATATCTAAAACATTAAAATCACGGCCTAATATCACATGGGCTGCTTGTTCGTTTACTTGCTTGGTTATTGCCCTGAGATGCTGACAGCTGGGCCTGTGCCTCCTGTGAGATGCTGGCTTTGGGGCTCCATGGATGCTTGTTCGTATGAGGATCGTCACCAAGTTCATCTTTGCTACATGTCATCACTTGCACCCAACCTTCTCGGTAATAGCTCACTTATGGATGTCTTTCTTTTTCTCATTCATGCAGTAAGTTTCTCATCTTGTGCCAACTGACCAGGTCATACTTACGTGAGCCAGTGAAACGTATCACTAGAATCAGCTTTCGTCACCTTGGCTTTTTCAACCCACGCCTAATTTTTGTCTGCCTTCTTGAACAGTATTGTTTGAATTCCTTCAGTCTGCTTTTTTTTCTCCCTTACAACAGCCCCATCACTATCTCTTTAACATACCACAAAGTAAACATTTACTTATATAGAAACAAGGGTGCATGACAGACCTGTGATTCAAATCTCATTCACTGATGCACGCGACAAAAACAAAACTGGCTGATGCAGATATTTTATAAAGCTGATGCGTGTTCACTTGTTTTGCGTCTAAGTCTAAGAACATTTCAGTTTAGCTTCTGTTGTAGTCAGAGCGTGCCATTGCCACTGGGTGTGTGTGTGTGTTTTCAACTAAGATTAGGTGGTTGGTAATACCACAACCCAGCAGAGAGAACATTGCTTTGTAAGAAGATGACCAAATAACTGCAGCCCCCTTCATTCACTTAGTGTATGAGTGGCAATCTTAAACTAAAGGTAGTTCTGTGGAAATATTACATAATGTTCTTCTTTCTTCACAACAACTTAGACAGAAAAGCTTCAGCAGCATTAGCACTTTTGACTTCTTTTTCAGTGGTGTCAGCGGTTTTGTTGCCCATACTTGTCTAACTCCAAATGTAACTTAGTTAAATTTAGTCCATTAACAAGCATCACTGTTCACAGATCAGTCGACAGGCGACTGGTGGCAGAGGAAACTAATAATCAGGAGCTAGACTGCAGTGTGAGTCCACACATGCATGCAGGATACTGACTAAGAGTGAAAGGAATCACTGGAGTTTTATTGTTTTCGTCCAACAGGTGTCTGCTTTGTGAAAGGTACTCCCACATGCACACAGGCAAAGTCCTCTGGAGCCGTACAGTACCTTTCTGTCTCTTCATTGTGCTGAATAGCTTGTGATAATTTCTATTTGACTTGTATTGTTGCATCGTGTCCCCCTCTTTCTTTCTCACTCTTTCCTTCCAAAAGCCTCACCATTAATTTTCAGCCTCTGCAATTTTCCTCTCCAATAGCAGAAAGGAGCGAAAGAAAAGGGGGAAAGAAAGATGACAAAGACAACACAGGACTCCTCTCTTCCCCCGGCCCTGTTATTGTACAAAATAGCCCAGCAATAATTTTTGTCATTGGTTTACTCCTAAAAGCCCATTTGACGTCGATCCTGAAAAGAAAGCAATAAAGAAACCTTTTCAGTGGAGTTGAATGAGCGAGAGAAGGAGGAATGAATCCCTTTGGGACGCTGCGACCGGAGAGGCCTTTTTATTTTTCTTTGCTCTGGTAATCAAATGGAGCTGAAATGAAAATGGAGTTTTCTATGAAAATAGGGGCCTTTGTTGGCTTGGAAGGCTGGTAATTCATAAACAATAAGCCGACTCCTTTTGTTTGGGTTATAATATATTCCTGCTGCTCTGAAAGAGGTCTCTCTCTCTCCCTCCCTACACACACACACACACATATACTGAAGCCAGGGTAAAAGCCAAAGTGAGGCAGCAGGGGAAGAGAGAAAGAGAATATAAAGGGAGGCAGAGAGGCAGGCTTTCCATTCATCCTCCTGGCTGAGAGACGACAGGATGCTCGCCTCCTCTCTCCATCCTTTACCCCATTTCTCTGCTGTCTCTGTTGGAGAAATGACGGTGTTGGGGCTTGCTCTTCTTTGACTTGTTGCTAGAAAAACATTAGCTTGACTGGGGTTTTCTTGGCCAGGCAACAGGTGTGGAAGGATTACTTTTCTCTGAGCACAGCCTACTTGCCAATTTGAGGAAGGTTTTTCTTCTTCATTAAATTAAAAGTGGATTTGCAATTTTTTCACCTCTCTGGTTGCTAAATTTGTTAAATCTGCTGAAAGTTGGAAGACTTTAAGCAAAATAAAAAGAAGACAAGGAGGTGCAGGTTGAGGGGTGATGACAAACCTCAGCATCAGCAGTATGGCAGGACCACAGCGATGTACCAATGAGCAAAAACGCGTCTCTTTGCTTAAAAACTAACAAAATGGCAATTATACAACTTCAAAAGACTAGGACTTCAGTGCTTGGAGAATAATTTATCTGAACGTTTAACCCTTTAACAGAGAGGGAACAGTGACATCATCATCTGCTCCTGCATGGAAATCCACCTGCTGTGTTACAGTGAAGACATCCAAGAAATAAGGTACAGTTTAAAATCGGGACCAAACGTTTTGACAAAAGATCTGTTGCAAGTGCTGCTTTTGCATATTTTGTTTGTTTGGAATCGAATGTTTTTTTTAAGTCTTGTTGCACACGGAAGGAATATTTCAGTGTTTTTCTTGATGTTTCTGTTAGTTGTTAAGTTGTTAAGCAACAGCCCAAGCTTAAAAAACAAAACAAAAAAAACAACAACAACCCATATTTATGATCAGAATGAATTTGATAGAAAACATAATTAAGCTGGTTTCTGCCCATGAAACAGGTTATCACAGCTGACATTAAAGATGACACCAAAAGCAGGATAAGAAAAGCTTCATATTTTTTGTGTTGCAAGTGTAGCACATAGCCATGAATAAGCAAAGCACACAGAGAGAGCAAAGGCAGACTTTTATTAAACATGTGCACTTATAAAGCAGTTCAGATGCATCAGACAGAACTGATCTGTTCACAGCTGTGTGTTCGCTCACTCTAAAGTTATATGATGTTCATAAAAGTTTTTAAGGGGATCCTTGAAACTAAGGATCGAACATGTTCCCCTGCAGCAAAATAAGGACAGAACAGACTCAGATAGGTTGCATCTTAATCGTGACTGAACAAGAGATCTTGTATTTAGTCACATGACTTATCGGCACTATTGGTACTAACAAGAACTCAACACGAACTCAACATGGTGAACAAATCAGAGTGACTGCTTTAGGTGAAGCAACTAACAGTATCCCAACAAAGAATCATTTTCTCCATTATTATTTACCTGCTTTTCTTCATGCTGGATCCTTCCTGGTACCAACCTTTCACATTAAAAGCTTTCTGTGGCTACTTTTGAATCTGATTATATCAGGAGACTTTGCAGACATCAGAGCTATAGCAGTGTTGACATACAGATGTTCATGCGTGTGTTGGTGAAATGTTTAAATTAGAATGAACACTCTGAATTTTTTATGAACCATATTCATATTACACAGAGTGTAGATGATTGCATTCATAAAACTGATGGTTAATATAGTTGTTTTGATTCTGAGTATCCTGGAAGCAAATCTGTCCTGGCCTGCATGAAAGTTGTTATTAGTCCGTTAATAATGGTTTATCGTTAGTGTAGTGTTCAAATGAAGTGTGAATTTCATTTTATTTTAATGATGCAAATTTACTGTATGGTTGTTTTGCACTTTTGTGCAATGTAGCTACACAGTCTTTCAATCCTGCTGCTGCTGTAAAGCATTTGAATGTTAAAAGTTTCTCACTTTGCTGGATAGCCAGCATCAAGCTGTTCAGGCCACAAGTGTAAAAGAGGAAAGAACTTCAAAAACTGACTCTAAAAAAAGGGTGTTTCTGATATTCAATGTAACCAATTATATAAACAACAACAAATTATACAGCATATTATTTTGTTTTAATACAAACTTTGTAAAAAGTTTCAGATTTAAGTGCCAGGCTGAGGCTAAAACCTTCAGGATGAATTTAACTGTTCAAAATGACATCACTGCTTCATTAAGCATATTTTGAAACATTGGTTCTTGTGATTGCTGAGGCTTCCTGGTTTCTCTTTAATTACAGATCAACATTAGTCATAACAGAGCGCAGCATTAAAGACCTCGTATATTTAAGTGTACACAGATCTGATATGATTTACTGTATTTCAATTATTGTTTATTACTTTTTCTAAACTGGACTTCCTGTCAGTGAAACAGTCTCATATTGGTGGCTGCTGGTGTTTGGATTTCCAGTGTATGTGAAGATGAACCATACTGAATCATGTTCGTCATGACAAGACGCTTCAGGTCAAACACACCAGAAGGTTAAAGTGCACCACTTCCTGTGTTTTATCTTTAAAGTGATCCTTTGCACAGATGATGACGAGTGGTTCTTTTTCAAAGAAGGAACATCGTTTGATCTTGTATTGCATGACTTCAGACAGTTTTCTAATGCTTAGGATGTTTTAGATGATTTAAAGTGCAGATGCATCCAGTGGAATTTTACCCAGAAGAGATCAATTTGCCATCAAATAGGACAAACAGGAAATGAAATGAGTGCAGTATATTTAAAGTTGATCTAAATCTAAAACACAATTATTAAAGGAATTTTTTAACAAAAGCTGGAAGAGAACAGACTGGTGAGATTAGATTGCTCTGTTTGAGTTGACAGGTGGTGTGAACCTTGATCAGATCACTAGATGGCAGCACAGTCTAACAAACAGGAAGACAGTGTCGGCACACTCATGCTGGACAGACTTACTCCTTTTGGCAGGTAACTGCAGTTTTACAGTTTTAAGTTATTCTACAGAGTTAGACATTCAGTTTTATCAGAGCTATCAGCTTAAACGTTTCAGTTTGTGAGCATGTTTTATTTTATCTGACAGAGCCTGATTTGAACAATTAAACTAGCAGCATGCCAGTGTCCTTTTTTAAATGCTTTTTTCTTTAAGAGGAAAAAGCCGCTAATTGCTCATTATGGTGAACTAAGACAACAAATTTAACCATAAAGACATATAATTACCACCAATAACCTCTATAGTATTATTTCTTCATGAATTTTGTTAGCTTAACAGTCATTTACAATACACATTCCTGTCAAAATTACCAGTGTTTTGAACTCATTTAGGTCAGAATACTATCATAAGACATCATAATAAGTCTGAAAATGGTGTTAAAAATGTGGAAATGTTGATATAAATGGAAAATCATCTTTAGGTTATTCAAGTATACGATCACTGCATCTTTTTCTGGCTCTTGTTAAAGTTGTGTATGAGCTGAACATTTAAACTTGACTTTCTTTCTCTGAAGTATAGATATATCTGTTTCCCATGCTAAGCTAAAACACCAATATTTGTATTTAGTTTAATTGATTTTTCTCACAACAGTGGCACAGCACAGATTAAAATGCCATTTTTGTTATTTATATAGCCCAGTAACAAGAGTTTTGCACTCTGTTTGGTACATGTAGCATATGTAACATATAGGAATAAGGACCTGTTGCACTGAGCGTCTGAGAGAAAAGCTCAATATAGATTCTTTATTGCTACGATGAAGAGGGTAGACACCCTCCACTAGAGGGAGCTTGACATCCGCCTCAAAACTGCTCATTGAAACCACCAACAGGCCTCTGAAGTTGTGTTAACCCGAGCTGCTTGTGTGTACTAAACTCTATAATACTATATATAACTATAATGTTAACTGACCAAGAGAAGAAAAATGAAAGCCTTCTGAATTGGTATTCATAGCTGGTTGTTGTGCCTCTAACAGGCTGTGCAGTGTGAAAAACGACTGTAAAATCCAATAAAGTTTGTCACACTGTAAGTCAAAGTTCAGCTAAGAGACAGCTTAATTTGAGAGAATGCCATCTCTTCATAGCAGTACAAGGCATCACATTACAATAGTGTTTGTTTAATATTTGCTTTTTTATAATGAAAACATTTTTATATTCTGGGGAGAAAGGACTGACCCCTGTGATTAAACTGAAAACACAGAAGATGACATTTTAATTTTCCAAATAAGAAATGAAATACCCCACAAAATTAGCATCACAGTCTCATTAAACATGCAGTTTCGGTTCAGTTTGAGGTAGACCTTTTTAGCATGGCCTCCAAATGTCTCCATTTAAGATTCAAGTGCATCAGATTAGAGCTAGAACAGAGAAATGGTCACATCACCACAGGCTGCGCAGCTCAACCACAGTGTGAGAATTATTTAGATTATTTATTTATTTAAAATCTGCAATTTTAGTTCATTAAAACACTGTAAAATATTAATCCACAGTTTCTGCTCATACACAGGAGAACCTTTCATTGCGCCTGTTTTTTTCCAGAGGCTCGGAGATTAAAATATGAATAGGTGGGTAGGAAATATCACTTCTCCTCACTATGTGCGCATTATGCCATTTCTTCAGCTGTTATTTAGACTAACTGTACCATAATGGCCAAACGAGCTTGAGTGGAATAAAGCCTGCCATTATGTGAGCTCGGAGCCTCGACCTGTTGCTGCGCCATTAGCTTCAGTTCTCAGATGTGACTGGATTGTGAAACTGTTGTTCACTCCTCGCTGAGACCGGGGTTAACTGGGTACGAAGACTGGAGAAAAACAACAGGTGGTTTGACTCTAAATGCTGCAGGAAGTCTGATGTGTAAAACTAAACACAAACTTTCTGTGAAAGAACTTATCTGTTTAGATGTGCCATAGCTGATAAGTCTGATGTAATTAATTTGTTTATATTTGTCATTTTTATCCTTGTGCACAGAATTTAAACAGGTTGGGTTAAAACTGTAAGTGTCTCCAAATATCAGGAAGGTCTGTTGAGCTAATTAGTTCATAAGTCTTTATTGTCATCAACAAGCATAATGAAATTAAGACAATACTCCCTCAAATGTTGTAAAAGAAAAAAAAAGACTCTAATAACATAAATATACTCATATAATGTAAATCCAAATAAAATATTTAAACACAATTTATTGATTTTAGCTGTCTTTAAAAAAATCTGCACTCTTGAACTGAAGCATGTGGGCTCCTTTAATCCCAGGTTTGACCTGTAGGCCCAAAGTCAAACTTTACAGTTCCTCCCCAGTCCTGTTGGGCTTGTGGGGAGTGCTGAAAGCAGGACGTCATGGTCAGCCGATGGTTATCGCTGCTTATAGGAGAAATACAAGGTGACCAGCACTCGTATCACAACACACATTTCTTTTTAAAATATAATCTGTTTATTTCTTTGGTGACTGACTCGTCATTCTACTATATTAATAGTATAGACATTTTGAAAACATTTCCAAACACTATTTTAAACAATTATATAGTTGTAACTTTATATTTCATAGTTACTTTCCATGATTACACAAGTGCTGAATGTCCACCACTACATTAAACACACAGAATGCATTTAAAGCACATCTAAAGCTCTGATTGTGCACACAGTTAGCTTGTTCTTGGTTTTACTTTAAAATATTATGATTTCTTTCTATAGCTGAAAATGCCACAAAAATATGTTGAATTTAAGGTGGAAAACTATTTTACAGACAGTAATTTTAAATGTATTTTTACATATTTATATATATTTATTATATATGTTCTCAGTCATGCTCATTTTGCTTTACAATTCTCCAAACAACAAAGACACATTCAGAGGAGGCTTTTAAATTTTTGCCGCTTCTATTTTTTGTCTTCAAGTCTGAATTCAGGTTAGGTATTCGAGTTGCTCGTCTTACAGTTTTGTACTGGTTGTTTCTGAACTCTGGTCCAAATCTAAGATTTTTTGCTCTGAAATGAGTTTTAAAAGCTTTGTCATATATATAGATCCCAAGTAGCAACGGGCAAATAGGTCTGACCACAGAATGTACAGTTTACAGTAAGACTGTAGAAGTGTTCGATCTTCTCAGTCTAATCTGTTTGCCGTCTTTAATGATGTCAGACCTCCAGCTCTTAGCGTGCCCTGGTTGATGGCCGGTGAGTCTTTGGTCGTGGCTGCTGGCTAATGGTGTATTGGCAGTTCAAACCACTATCATTTTAACATCTTTGATAAAAATGATTTTATGACAACATCTTATTGGTGATGTCCTTTGTCCTCTAATTTTACATTTGATGTTTTGCCATTTCTACTTTTTCTTTTTAGTTATTTTCATTTGCAAATCTCACAGAATAAAGGCTATAGAAGGCATGCATGAATGGCCAATGTAAAAATGTCTGGTTGCAGTTGAAAATGAGGAGAGATTTGCTCTGTGTCAACATTTAAACAGTCTGCAAACTCGAGTAGGTATTTCACTAAAAAAAGGAGGTGAGAGCTATAGAAATGAAGCCAAAATAAATAACTTTACTGCAGAATTCAATAAAACAGCCAAAATCTACCAGCAACAACTACACTGAAATTGATTTTAAAAAAGAAACCTGTGAAATATAAGTGGTGTGAAGCTTTCCAAACCATTTGCAGAAAAAGCAGGGACCAGTGGGATACGAGAGTCTTCCTGTGGACTGAATTGCCTCAAAGTGCCAGCCTGCTATCAAACCGTGCTAATGTGATGGATATCCGAATGCATTCATTCTCGACGCAGTAAACATGGGAGCTGACAAACAGATCCTGGTGAGAGGGCCTCCAGCACAGAGCGACCGCCTCTCCGCCTCTAATGCATCGACAAATATAGCCTGGGTTCAAGTACATTTTACATAAAAATACAAATACAAACAGACACACGTTTCCTAAACCCAGTCTTTCCAAAAATCCAGAGAACAAGCAGTTTCTTTCTCCTTATCTTTCTTCTTTTTTTACAAGAGAACAAAAACAGCTGTTGCTTTTATAAGAAAGAGGGGGGTACGTTCATGGTGCTACTGCGTGGAGCTTGCAGCTACTTTCAGTTATTTGTCTTAATATTTGGTCTTAATATTTTAAATTAACCGAAAGACACATTTGTGCTGCATTGTGAAGAAAACAAAATATTGGGTAAAAATCCTGACTGCTGAAAGCTGAAAGTGTAATGGTGATCACCTGATTCAATTAGGAAAAAGGGCAGCAGGAAGTTATGCATTCCTCAACTTAAAATTTTTCTAATTGCTTATCTTAATACTATGAAATGGATTTTATTTTCTAGTAAATCTTGTAAATTAATATTGCTGTTTGGTGAAGATGATCAGATTTAGAAGAGACAGTTAAATAACTGCAGACCCAAGTGTACTGTTGGTCAGTCTAAAAAATTGTATTATCATAATCCAAAAGCCCGTCTAGCCTAATAAATGTCAACGTTTCAGTTAACCTGAAAAAGGGGCACTTTTTGTGGAATTATTTTGGTGTTTCTAAAACTGAATCTCAAAGTGCAGACTTGTGAGGAGAAAACCAAGCTCTTGTCATTCATGCCCACATGGCCAGTGCTTACCTGATGTTGATTACTGCCCTGCTGAAACCATATAACCAGCATGTGTCTGCAAACACTGTCACAGTAAGTTTTCACACCCCAGTGAGGCGAGCGGCGAATTGTGTTCAGAGCTGGAAAGAGAGTCAAACACCAGGGTCTTCATAACTTAAACAAACAAACAAAAAACCAACAGGAAACTTTAATTTCTGCCTTACAGTTGGGGTATGTGAGGGTAGCGCTAAAGTGCCCTAAACTTGCAGTCTTTCTAATAGCCAGTAGGTGGCGACTCTGACTCTTAAGGCCATTTCTTTATATTAAGTTTATTGGGGGGAATTACCTTACTTCTGAGTTTATTTACTACTTGAGTACACATTTTCCTGGTGATTTTATTTCTCGGGAGGTAGTTTGATGTCTTTTTCAATAAATAGTTATGTTCATTTTGAAAAAGTTATGGTCCGAGTTAGAGTAAAATAGATAATGAACGAGTGTATGGGTTAGGCAAAGTGTAATGTATAAGTTGTTGTGTCTTTGCGTTCTCACTCAGATCCAACCCTCATTTTTGAGATCCAGGTTTTTAAAATCCAAAATGGTAACTTGAAGGTACCCAAAACAGACTCCACGAGCAAATGAGTGATGGCACATTGGTCACATCCATCTTTTGCATACAGTTTATGGCTTAGACTTGGCCCAGGTGATTTTGCTGTTGGTTGTGTGTTGTTCCTGTAGTTTGGGGTGTATATCAGCACAGCTTTGTCTTCCTGTCCCATTACATTCACTGCAGGGGCAACACACTCTCAAGCAGCACAGTTGGCTTCATTTTTGAATCCACATTTTTAGGAATAATAAGTATTTCCTGGTTCTATTACTCTCCCCTCTATCATTGCTGTGATCCCGTCTTCCCCAAAACATGCGCTGTTCTCTGTTGATCCATTGTTATTACTGTCTGAGACCTAATTTGTGCTGCCATCATATAAGGGGAAACTGCAAGGTGGGTCCCATCAGTTTAGGCTGATTTGATATTTGAATCACGGGGAAGTAAATGACAAATGACACTCTTAGAAACTACCTAAGCAAGATTTTTTTTATGCTTGGCTTTTTATCAGTGAAACGTAGCCACACTTATACTATAAATCTAAAAAAAACAACGTGGGATTAAAGCTGCTGTGTGAACTGTTGACAAGCATCATAAATGCAAATCTGCCTGTGTATATATTTAAATAGACTCCCCAATCATCCATGCTGGTGTCCCCCCCACCGCGCCCTACTTATACCCCTACACGATGAAGGAACTACACCGCCATCATCACTCTACTCCGAGCATTACACAAGATATTCAGTCTAAGTAAATGGCTGGGCCAATTACATTGATTTTAGAGGAGCTATGTTGTTTGAATTAGTGGAGGAAAATGGACTGCCATTTTCCATGTTGTTGAGAATTGAGCTCTTTTCAGGGTCTATAATGGACAGGATACCAATCAGCGGGCTGATGTAACGCTACACGCTCCTCTTTTTTTTCCTCTTTTTTTTCTTTTTTTAAACCGTGTATCACATTGGGTACTTACACCATTAGAAAGTCTTTTCAATATATTTCTAATTACATGAGCAAATGTATTTTTAGCTTTGCTAGTGAGTGCACAGGGCAGGAAAGTAGGCAGCACAGGTGCTGGAGTGATGCTGGTATCCAAACATGCTGGAGGGGAATGTTTAGTGTGACGTGTCCTATTTTTTTCACGCTGCTTACTTTCATAGAGGAGACATGTTTTGCAATCAAAATGGGGATCCATCTTTTCGAACCAGCACTCCCCACTATGACTTTTTTGATACGCTAAACCACTTTAAAAAAGTTATAGATTTTGAAATTCAGGCTTCAGAGTGACAAGATCTTTTTAACATAAACTCTCAAAATGAAATTAGTTTTATGCACATGCTTGCAGATAAAGTACAAGCTGTTATTACAACTTGTACAATAATGAAAGTTAAGTAGTGTCTATCGGGTGTTTTAAGAAATGCCTGTAAAATGTGTGCTGTTGTGGGAATGCCAGGCAAAGAACAAAACAAAAAACAACACTGTTACTAATGTGTAACATCACTTTGTGGTAAGCAGTTGAAGTGACTACCAGTGACTTTAAAAGATGCTGTTACTTCATTCAAGGTGGCTAACACTAACCTGACCAGCGCTAGCTACAAAGCAATCAAATCTTATTCGAGATGAATTCTAAAACTCAATCTATCACTAAACTTGAATCTCCTGATTCAGTCATGTGCATTTGGCTCCTAATGCAGACTGTATCAGTCCTCATACTTTGAAAAACTTCAATAACACAAGTTTTCCATAGGTAGTATCAGAACTTAGCAATTTTATTGACCAATATTAGTTAGCTTCTAACTAAATGATTATATTAGTTGGTTGAGATAATTGCTCTAAACTGGACAATTTCAGGTGGTTGATGGTCCATCCATCCGTTTCCGGTTATTCATTTCAGGGTCGCGGGGGGCGCTGGAGCCTATCCCAGCTGTCATAGGGCGAGAGGCGGAGTTCACCCTGGACAGGTCACCAGTCTGTTGCAGGGCTAACACACAGAGACAGACATCCATTTGCACTCACATTCACACCTATGGGCAATTTGGATTAATCAATTAACCTATCCCCACAAACTGCATGTTTTTGGAAGGTGAGAGGAAGCCGGAGTACCTGGATGGAACCCATGCAAACACGGGGAGAACATGCAAACTCCACACAGAAAGACCCCGGCCTGATGGTGGAATTGAACTCAGGACCTTCAGCGACAGTGCTAACCACCATGCCTCTGTGCTGCCTGACAATTTCATCCATTTATCCTTTTGAGGGTCGCGGGGAAAATTTACAAAAAAAAAAAAAACAACAATAAAAAAACCCTGAACATTTTGGGTAAACACAGGGAAACATTACCTTGGCCTCTGGAGAATTTTAAGAGCCACTTTTGAGCATTTTTGCCTTTTAGAGAAGCCTGACCAGAAGAATAGTCTCTCAGCAGCATATTAGCAAACAGCAATCGCAAAATACATTTTTAACATCAGCCATATTTCCACAAAAGACCCTTCTGTTCCAAAAGCCGTTGGTTATACAGTCAGTGGGGCTGTTAAGAACAGTCAGAAACGTATTATATTTCCTAATGTAAAAATAAAAAATAAAAACATGTCATTGTACAGGCATGAATAGGGTTAAAGCAACCACCCCACCTCCCCCATGTAATACACACACAGACACACTCCCATGCACTCCTAAACCAGAGCACCACTAAGTAAGAAATCAAATGTCATTCTCGGGGGCCAAGTCGATTTCAATCTCTATTTTCACCTTTTCCAAAAACCCATAAATGCAGCTCTTAACACAGGGCTGAGAGCTGGGAGAGCAGAGGGTTAAATTGGGGTCCAGGGCTCTGTCAGGCTTGGGTTAACTGCCGTGTCATAGTGGCTTTTGTCCTCTGAACCGCGCAGCGCTGATTGTGCGTGGCGGACAGCACAGCCTGAAGTGATCTGGAAGGTTGTCGGTTTGAATCTACACAGTGAATTGGCCCCAGCACTGCTGCTCGAGAGTCTCCGATATGGCTGCCAGAGAGTGTTTTATGTGAACCTTTTCAGAGGGACCGAGCTCTTTTTCTTTGCTTTAAATAGAGCAGAGGGATGTCTTATGGGCCTTGTCACTCAGCAAAGACAAATATCTTGTTGTATATGTTGCTGCTGTATGATCAAAAAGCTTTCGGGCCTTATAGCTGGCAATAACCACAAGAGAAATGCCTCTCCAGCCACGTATCATAGCTGTCTCACAACAAGCCTCGCCTCAAAATAATTTCTTAATCCATTAATTGGCGTGGAGCAGCATTCGGGGCAGGGCTTTTTGTTCAGTATGTTTTTCAGAGATGCATACTAATCATATAAAGTGATCCTTTGTGCTCAGGTTGACAGCAACAGCGAGGGCTTTTAGGCGCACGCGCGCACACACACTCAGCGAGGCATGTGTCTGGGAGCGCCGACGGCAGAACGAGTGTATTATTTTCCCTGAAGAGTGTTATTTTCCTGTCAAGGCTTGATGGCAACGTGCCAACAGATGTGACAGGGAGCGATCATCCCTCCTTCATACAGTACAGAGAGAGAGGGGAAGTGAGGAGGGATGGATGAGGACAGAGAGAGTAAGACAGACACAGCCGCGCTAGCTGGGTTTCCATGCGGGCACATTTTTATGCAAATTATGATGTATCAAATTTGAAAAGCAGCATGAAAAATGGCTAATTCTAATGAAATTTTCTCAGGAAAAACTTTTTCTGCTGGAGGCCAGGAGTTTGATTTAAGACTTTAGATTGAAGCCCATGTTGTCACCGACATGGGGATACGATCCGTTCACCCTGAACTCCCAGCTGCTACCACATAGAGTCATACATCCACTTATGCTAAATCCTAAAGTTATTTCTTTACAGCAACCGACTGTAGCTAGCATACTTGCAGTTTTTATGGGTATTAAGACTTGCGTGTGTTCCTTGTTTGTCAAGCTGTGGCTGTGTACTTTCTTTTCTTCTGCCTTTTCCCCTCCTCACTGATTTTTGAGGTTTTTAAAGTTGACTATTCAGTCCTTTTTACTGCCTACTCCATACTTGGCTTTTCAGAGTGCTGACGTTTTTTTCCCACCAATTTGAGAAGCATTTGTGGTGGGCATACAACACTTAAAAAAGACTTTTGAATGTGCAATCAGAAGAGCTTAAAATTCAACAGTTCTTCCAATAAACAATTAACGTTTTAGCAGCTCCACTGTAGTCTAGATTGCATATAAGGCTTTTAAAGGCTATTCACCTAATATCAAAAGTATTTTTTCTTCTTTCTGATTTGCATCAAGTGACTGCTGTAATTTTATCATGATATTTAAATGTGGATTCAGACACTTTTTTTGCTGCAGCTTGTTGTAACAGTAAAAGTTAACAGCATGTCACTGTGACTCTGTGCTGATTTCACATATTCACCTGCTTCTTTTCAAAGGCATTGGTCAAAAATCCAGGTTGGTAGGAAAGTCTTACAATTATGCTTTGTAGACCTGGCTGTCTTTCATCTAATCATATGATATTTTCCCATTTGTGAATTTTAATTGATAGAAGACAAATACATAAATACATAAACAATTTAAAAATATTGCAATGTGAATATTAGAAAGTTGTGCAAATGATTAGGATTGGACTAGGTCAAATAGAGTATATAGACAAATAAGTGAAACATCTGTATGTAAATGGGTCAGTATACTTTATCAGGATGTATGGGCACAGATGTATTACTGAACCGGTCTGCTCAATGCAGGCCTATCCTAGTCTTTTTGTTTGAGGTGGTGGTTAACATTTATTCCTGGCAAGTCAAACAATGACAAAGAGACACAAAAAGGTTGTTGTTTTAATGTTTCCCACAGAATTAGATTCACATGTGTACACATGCAATAAATTACTCTTTCATTTGGGTAATTAGCTGGATCTCCAGCAGTAAGTCCAACTCCAGCATCACAGGTGCCTAAGCCAATTAACCCAAGGTTGCAGGTTGTGGTAATTAAGTTACAAAATATACCTTGGTAGCCTACCTAGCTAAAGGCAAACTAATGTAGGACATGTGGGAACTTTCTGCACGTTTGGGTTCACTCTTGTTGCCATGCATGTTAAGGTCAACAAAATAAGACGTATCTGAAGGGATGAGGAAGTTCTATACCTAAAAGATGGTTGCGGAGCGTTAACTATATTTTTGCCCAGTGGTCTTTAGCAGGATCGTTATCAGGTGCTACAAATCTGTGGGAATCTCTGCTTCAAGGAACCCACTTGAATCACTGCTGGATGTTGCTCCTGCAGACTAAATTTGGATTTCCACTCCAGATCTTGCCTCAGTAATCTGATCTCCTGAGCCAGCTTTTCCCGAGATGCACACAGTGAGACTCGCTGATGAGCACTGCTATTCAGAGCTACCTGATAAATAACAGCTGCAGCAGATCAAATTATAGTGTGTGTGTGTTAATGGCACTGTTCTCCTTTGTCATCTGGTAAAGTCTGTAACTAAACTGATTCTTGCCATTATCTCCCTCTCTTTCTGTGCTCCTCAATATCGCTCTCTTTGCTCTTTTACCCTCTTCATTTACTACTTCCCTAACTAAAAAACAAAGAAAAGCAAAACAAAGCAGAAGAAAACAAAAGGAAAGAAAGAGGAACATGTCATTACTGGTTGTGTTTCTACAGCCGCACAATACCCTGACCACCCTCATCAAGTGATAGAAGGAGATCGCGTGCACGCGGGCAAGTACGAGAGAGCGATAGAGCCCCCGTGCGACGAAAGGCAGTTTAATTTAGATAATTATCTCACAAATTAACCACAAACTCCTTCCCTGTTAATTACCTGTCCTGGGGAGCGGCGCAGGAAAACAAAAAGCAGAGCCAGGGAGGTCTTTGTTCAGATCTTCTTGGGGGGGCCATAAATTGCTTACGCCCCTGCTGAAAAGCCAGATAACCCTTTTGAAGGAACAACCACTAAAGCATTTGATAGGCTAATGGGGAATACTGTTAGCATCCCTGCTTGTAATTGGACGTCATAAATCTGGCCCAGGTGATGGGGGGAACAAAAGAGGGGTTTTGTCTGGGTGTCAAGGCCACAACGCGACTTGTAAATCCTTCTCCCTGCTGAATGGCACTATCTGACGTTCCACATAGAGCTACAAGACGAGATCTCCCGGTGTTTACATGTGCTCACATACGCACAACAATATATACACTTTATATGTATATATGTCTGTGTACGTGTGTGTTTGTATCTGCTCCAGCGTGCTAATAAAAAGACCTTTTCTTATCTCGGTGTCTGCTGAAGGTGATTCTGTCAGCTGCTATTAACCTTGCCTTTATAATGACAGCTCAGCTGATTAGATTCGACACTTAAAGCCCTGACATTTCCAGTTTCACTCCGTTATTTTTCTTCTTCGGGTCTTTGTGGCTGTTACAAACATGCTCTCCACATCTTTATCTTCTTTAATAATGACTTGTGTTGTTAGGGCTCCTCATTAAAAACCAACATTAAAGCCTTGTTTTTTTTTTAACCTTTCAACAAACAGCACCAAAGTATTTTTCCATAAGTAAGCAATGTGCTTAGAAGAAAATCAAAAGGTAAAACTGTAATAAAAAGAAAACACGTTTAAATTTAATAAAACTTTAAAGTAAAAAACAAAAAAAGCACAGTAGGTAGTCCAGCTGCTTAAAAGAAATCTTGGAAACAGATTATATTTTAGCTTGTGTGGAAAAATTTGACAAGGTTAGTGTTTTTAACAAAAGCCGCTCAGCTTAATTTCCCTCTATGTCTCCTTAAGTGCTAATAAAAATAACCGTCTTTATCTTTGGTCAGTGTCAGGGAGGCATTTTGTTATCGCCTCATTTCAAAGTTGGTGGAGCTTTAGTATGATTATCAGAAGTTTAGCTGCCTGACACTTTTTCTCTCTCCTAGCTGGAAGGTCAGACAGCGGTCATTGCATGAGTAATGTCTAAACTATACAGTTTTTAAACCCTTAGCAGACACCATGGCAGTCTGCTTCACTAGTAGAGTCATGCTTATAACTTTGTTAACAAGGTTAAAGAGCATTTAATGTTGAGTGCAGCTGAATCTGATGATTGCATTCTCACACACATCTCAGTGTAGAAATGTTCAGGGCTGCAGTTCACCTGCGATATTGGCTTTATTGATTTAGTAAAAATAATGCCAACTGATGGCTGCTTTTGAAGCATCTCAAGTTCCAAAGATCCATTCTTGTTTTGGTTTGAGTTTGGACTACTTTTTCTTTTTGCTGGGTGAAGTTTCAAGTTACTCTTGTTCTTCTACCTAACCTGTACCTCTTTTCAGCCCAAGGAGGCTGAGTACCATCTTCTTTTTCCTTCATTTTCCTGCCCAGTAGCAAGGCTAACGAACATGTCAAAGTGCAGACAATGTCCATATTCAGTTGCCACCACAAACAAGTTAAAGCAAAAAAACGTTCTCAATTTCCAGTTTTTGTTGCACTTTTTAAAGTTTTAGTACCGCTCAGCTTGTAGTCAGCATGTTTTTAAAGACAAGCATGAAAAACCACAGGTAACAGTGACAATCTGATAGCAATCGAAGCAATCACTGGGAGGTTTTTGGTGCAGTGCCTTCTTTGCAACTGATTTCACCCAGCGAGAGCCAGCAAGCTCCAGGAACCACTTCCAACCAGTCACCCAATATGGTGGACAACTCTCAAGGAATTTGCACATGACATCACATTGTCATAATATTATACATTAACTAAGGGCAGGTAGAAGCTGGGTTGAATTTCTTTAGCCACAGCCAGGCCGGATTATTGCCACATCTGTTCTCAAAAAAGAAATCACTGAAATAGGGCCTGCCTGACAAAGCGGAGTAGACCAAAAGCTCCTCAAAAGACAGGCATCATGCCGCGATCCAAGGAAATTCAGGAACAAATGAGAATGAAAGTGGAGCCAAAATCCACAAATGGCAAAAACATGGAACAGTGACTGGCCAACCAAAATTATCCGAAGAGCACTGCAACGACTCATCCAAGAGGTCACAGACAAAGACCCCAGAACAACATCCAAAGAACTGCAGGCCTCACTTGCCTCAGTTGGGAGGTTTAAGTCCCATTACATCTGATGTAAAAGTAACAAAGCATTGGAGAAACGGAACATCACGCCAACAGTAAAATATGGCGATCGTAGTGTGATGGTCTGTGGCTGTTTAGCTGCCTCAGGACCTAGAAGACTTGCTGTGGTAAATGGAACCATGAATTGTGCCGTCTACCAAAACATCATGAAAGAGAATGTCCAGCTATCTGTTCTGACCTCAAATTGAAGCACATTTGTGTGTTGCAGCAGGACAGTGATCCAAAACACATCCGTTAGTCCACATCTGATTGGTTTAAGAAACACAAAAGTGGCCAAATCAAAATCCTGATTTGAATCAAATCGGAAGCATGACCATAAAAAGGCAGTTCGTGCTCGAAAACTCTCCAACGTCGCTGAATTACAACAATTCTGCAAAGATGATTGGGCAAAAATTCCTCCACAGCACTGCGAAAGACTCACGGCCAGTTATCGCTAAGGGGTAACTTAACTTCGTTGAGGGGGGAAAGCATTTTTTCACACCACTGTATATTTTACTTGTGATGATTTTTACTCCCTTTTTCTTCTTCACTCATCTCTTTTCACTCTCTGTGTTTATACACCACTCTGCATTTAATTATTAGTTATCATTAATCTCTGGCTCACCTCCACCTTACCCCTAACTGGTCATTGCACATGTTCTAGAGTTTTCTTCCTGTTAAAAGGGAGTTTTTCCTTCTCACTGTCCCCAAGCACTTAGTCAAAGGAGGTTGTGTAATTGTTGGGGTTTTCTCTGTATTGTTGTAGGATCTTTACCTTACATTATAAAGCTTCTTATGATGACTGTTGTTGTGATTTTGCACTATTTAGTTTAAACCGAACGGAATTCAATTAAACTGAAAAGTCTGCAGGAGTAGCACTTAGCTTGGATTATCACCATGATTTAACAAGACCAACCTTTTCTGGCTAGAACAGATACATTTGGGCAATTTTTAAACTGTTGTACAGGAGCCCCCTCCAAAACATGGTCTTGTGATATTATCGAAAGAAGTTGAAAAACTCGTAAGCATTTGGATTGAAATGATTTTGACCACAGTTTTGTGACTCACATGGATGAAAAAAGAGAATACGGTTCAAGTGCTTTTACATACCTGCTTATGTAGTCCAGTAACATTAAAACAAATCTTCATCCTACAACTTACAGTAGAAGCAGAAAGATCTCCTTTATTTGTATGGAAACTATTATACATAAAGAAATATGAACAACTAAAACAAAAGCAGACTCAAAAGCAAGGACTATCCACTTCAAAGCTTTCTATCCTTGCGAGTACATTCTAAATAAATGAACATACACACACCAATACACACAACACTGTTGTTGAGCTGTAGCTATGTTCTTCAAACCAGGTGTGAGAGACATGAGAGTGCACACAAACAAATACACACACACACACACACACACACACACTGCTCATACTTAACACACACCATGAAGGGGAACATCGGAGCTGCACCAATATTTGTGTTTTCGTGGCTGTCACGTATTTGTCCAAGTCCTTGTCGCTGCTCTCCACAGCTACCGGCAGCAGGTGTGAACAACTCTTGTGCTGAGAGGGACGCACTCTGCTGTCACCCTGTCAGAGAGAGAGAGAGAGACATAGGCACACACATTCTCAGGCTGGGGGAGGAGGAGGGAGAGATCAATAGTAGTGAGTGTGGAGTTTGGATAATTACAGTTGTTAGCAGGGAGAGGAGAGCAGCTATAGTGGCCTCTCCACTCAGAGTCTCTTATCACTCTCTGGCCTGTCATTACAGCTTTAAATGCTGCTGTGGCAAAGTGGCAACTCCATGTGTGTGTGTGTGTGTGTGTGCATGTGTGTTCTTTTTCCTCTCATCTCCATGTTTCCTCTCCTCTTTATAGTTCCTCTCCACATCTTGTATCTTCTTACCTTTTCTTGTTTTTTTAATCTCTCATCTCTGCCCTTCCTCTTGTTTGAGTTCCTCCTGCTCTTCTGTTCATTGTCTTTGCCTCGCCTCACTTTTTGGCTCTTCTTGCGCTCTTTTCACACCACCACCTCCATCATTTTTCTTTCACTAATCTCTTTTAATCTCCATTGTTTTTCCTGCCGTGCCCCTCCTCCTTCCCTCTGCACCAAAACTACCGACCGTTTGTACGGTCTGAAGAACCTAAGCAGACGATCCTTGTTCGCTTTCAAGTGTTGGAACCCAGATCATCCCCGTAAGGCAGCTGGAGATCTCAGTGCAAGCCTCCTCATCTTGATTTCATGGTAAATCTTTTCTGACTGAAAGTGGCACCTTAACCCAAACCACGATCTTTTCCTAATTCTCACTGAGTAGATTTGTTAGTTAAACCTAACCAAGCAATAAGTAATAATTGTTTTTTAATGTCACAGAATATGTAGAAATATTTGTCTGCTAGCTTCCATGTGGGGACGTTTCAGAGGCCATGCACAGAGCCCTGCTTCACAAACATGCCTCACATTTCTCTCTGCAGCATCTTGCTCAGCTCAACTGTTTTTGTCTGCTGTTGTGAAGTTCTGTGAGACAGTTTGTTCATGTTCAAGAATATTGCACAGTGCTGCAAATGGTAGGAGTCTTTCTGCTAGAAACGTCAACAGGAAGAATTGCCGGTTTGCCATTTTCAAAATTCTGTCCAAATTGGGGATGTGGGAGTTTGCACTGTGGCACTAAGTTCAAAAACACTCATGTCTTTATATAAACTAAAAGCATTGGATGAATGTCCTGGAAGGGTTTGTGTTAAAGTTTTCTTTCATCATTGCATCCTTCTTGCTTTTCTATCTTATTCCCTTTTGTCTGTATATATATATATGTCCCTCATCCTATTCATGTAGCCTCTTCCGCCGGGGTTACTTGCCCACTGATGCCTTCTTGTTCCAGTAGCCTACTTTTCGTCAGGGTGCCCTGGTTCCTCAACACCTGACGCGGACCTTGTTGATCCGGGTGACGTCCGAGCCAGCATGCCTTCATATTTATCTGTCTCGCTCATGTCTGCGGTAGGCCTGTAGGGGTCTAGCCTTAGGACCCTTACTGGATTACAGACGCCCCAGGCAGGAATCGAACTTGCGATCCTCTGCTCCAAGATGCTAGCAAGATGCTAGCAGGCAAGGCATACATGGAACGCCATAACCAAGTGGCCGGCATAGTGTACAGGAACATCTGTGCCGAGTATAACCTGGAAGTCCCGAGGTCAAAATGGGAGATGCCCCCAAGGGTGGTGGAGAATGACCGAGCTAAGATCCTGTGGGACTTCCAGATACAGACGGACAAAATGGTGGTGGCTAACCAACCGGACATAGTGGTGGTAGACAAACAGAAGAAGACGGCCGTAGTGATCGATGTAGCGGTTCCGAATGACAGCAATATCAGGAAGAAGGAACACGAGAAGCTGGAGAAATACCAAGGGCTCAGAGAAGAGCTCGAGAGGATGTGGAGGGTGAAGGTAACGGTGGTCCCCGTGGTAATCGGAGCACTAGGTGCGGTGACTCCCAAGCTAGGCGAGTGGCTCCAGCAGAACCCGGGAACAACATCGGAGATCTCTGTCCAGAAGAGCGCAGTCCTGGGAACAGCTAAGATACTGCGCAGGACCCTCAAGCTCCCAGGCCTCTGGTAGAGGACCCGAGCTTGAAGGATAAACCGCCCGCAGGGGCGTGCTGGGAGATAGATAGATAGATAGATAGATAGATAGATAGATAGATAGATAGATAGATAGATAGATAGATAGATAGATAGATAGATAGATAGTCATGAATCGCTGTGTGGCAGGCAAGCAGGAGTGGTGGACCCAAAATGCAGAACTCAGACACGGAAGTGAAACTTAAGGCGCAGCTTTATTGCTGGGAAAAACCTCGTACAACTAAACTCACCAAAAGAAAACCAAAAGTCAGAACAGAGGAACCAAGGACTGAAACACTGGAAAGAAACACTAAACTGGGGCAGGAGACCAAACACTAGGAACATAGAAGCAGAACACACAGCTAGTTGAGGGTACGACGCGACACTGACACAGAGAAACACAGGGCTTAAATACACAGACGGCAGTAATCAAGGGATGAGAGACAGAAGGGGAACACACCTGGGAGAAATCACAGCTGACGAGACAGGGGAAACGTAACTGAGCACACTCACATATGACACAAACCTTCACAATAAAACAGGAAACTCAGACACATGGAACCAGGCAAGACATTGAACTAACAGACAGATTCACAAACAGATGGGGTGACACCATAGACAGAGACAGACTCAAAGGCAGACCAAATATAACACACAGAACTCAAACAATAATAATCATCATCATCATAAACTAGAAAATGATAACTAAAAGCGCTGGGTCACCGACCCAGGACCATGACATTTTAGTATTTAGTATTTATTTATTTATTGTCATTGTCAAGAACAATGAAATTGCGTTTGGGGCTTCCATACAACCCAAAAAAAAAAAGAAAATAATAAATACCCCTTAAAACCCAAGTGTACATATTTAACCCAGTGTGACTCCAATGCAATAAGACAATCCTTAGCAATAATGTTCGTAGAAATTCAGACAAAGACCTGAGAAACATGACAAAATACAACAATGCAACCCATTCAATATTATTGTACTGTGAGATATGATATCAGATATGATAGTTATCTATTTAAGAAAGAGGGGGGGGGGGGGGGGCAGGAGGGGGAAGAGAATAAAGATATGATGCACCAATGCAGACCAGTTCATTGCTATTAAGAAGTTGGATATGGTTATTGTCCGTGAGAGGGGGGCAGAGAGTTCAGGAGCCTCACAGCCTGTGGATACAGGCTGTTGGCCAGTCTGGATGTTCTGGCCTGTATAGACCTGTACCTTCTCCCTGAGGGCAGCAGATGGAAAAGGTGGCGCGCAGGGTGATGTTGGTCCCGCAGGATACTGTGCACCCTCCTCAGACAGCGAGTGGGGAAGATATTACTGATCTCTGGCAGACTTGTTCCAATAATTCTGCCAGCTTCTTTCACCACCCGCTGGAGTGCTTGCTGATCGGCCTTGGTGCAGCTGGGGAACCACACTAGAAATCCATACGTCAGAACGCTGCTGATGGCACAGTTGTAGAAGTTCAACATCAGAGATCTGGGAATGTGTGCGCTCCGCAGTCTCCTCAGGTAGTAGAGGCGCTGTTGGGCCTTCCGTACAACTGAGGTGATATGGTTGCCCCAGGACAGGTCCTCGGTCACAGTTACCCCCAAGAATTTAAAATTGCTCACCCTCTCCACCGCCTCACTGCCAATGAAGAGAGGCAGATGGTTGTTATGACATAGATAGATAGATAGATAGATATATAGAACATATATAGTATCTTCTCCTTTATTCAGTCACCTCTTTTCTCTTCCTTTTCTCCTAATTTTATACATCCCTTTTCTCTCCCATTCCTTCTTATGCTTCACCTTCCTTTCTCTTTCATCCAATTATCTCATTTGTTCTTCCTGTATTTCTTCTCCCACTCTGTCTCATTTGTCTCTGCTCTTCATCTCCAGTACCTTCTTGTCCAGTCTTTATCACCTCCTCTCTTATAGCTATATATGTCGTTCAGTAATCCTTCTCCATGTTTTCCTAATTTGTTCCCTCCACCCTGCTGCTTTCTCCACCTGATCTCCTCTCACATCCTTAATCTCTCTTCATCTCCAATCGCTTTCTCCTTGCTCCTCTTCCCTTCTCCTCCTTTCTCTTTCCTTTCTTCATGCCATCAGCTGCGCCAGGAAGTGGCATTTATTCTGGAGAGATCCACGCTCTAATTTCTCAGAAGGAGACAGTGAGAGGTTTTGACTGTCCAGCCAGACATTTTCTTAGTTGTCGAGTCTTGACACGCGACACCAAAATAGGCCTGGAGAAACTGGAGTTAAATCCCCTTTTGGATCGCCGTGGTTGTTTCACCATTCTTGGGTTTCGTTGATCTCCACTCATGGTGAGGAGCCTTGTCAGACATAAGAAGGAAATGAGAATGATGGAGAGAAGGATTAGATGGGTGCAAAACAACAGCGGTTTGTCCCCTCCGGGCTGTTTGTTCTGATTTAGATGGAGCAGGATTAGCTGAGGATGAGGAGATCAGTGTGTGCAGAGTGTGTTTGCATGTGTGTGTGTGTGTGTGTTGAAGAGAAGTGGGCTGGTGATACGTAGACGCTTGAGGCAAAGCTGTCAGATATTCGACCGATTTTTCTTGTGTTCCGTAGGTGGTGCATAGCATACCATGCAGGATATACACACACACGGATCCTGCACTGCATCAAACCCTGCAGATCACGACTAAAAACTAAAGTAAAGTTTCAAATATCCAACCCAGATGTTGTTGGTTATATTTCAAAAAGTGTGCAAAATTGACACAGGACTGTTTTTTCTCCATTAGACTTAATAAAACGTACTTTTTCTGTGTCATCACACTTGCAGATGGTCCAAAACTCTATGAGTAAATAGTGTGATGCTGATGGCGGAAGCGGAACTATATGAATGTGGTTCTGATTGTAAGGAAGCGCTAACATGGCCACTCATGCAACCAGACTGTCAGCTGTCTCTCAAATTCTCTGTCTCTGTGTGTGAGTGTGTGTGTGTGTGTGTTACAAGCACTGAGTCGGGTATCACAATGAAACAGGAAATCACTGCATGGACAAAAAATTCTCTCTCCCCTCCTCATACAAAAACACTCACAAATAACCCGCTAATCTCTGCCCGTGCCCGCGTGCCATTCAAGGCTTCCTCCAATTAAAAAGCATCAGGGAGTCGAAGCCGCCATCTTATTTATCATATTAATTAGAAACTCCCCTGACAACAAAGAGAGGCCTACAGCTGTGGAAGCAGAGGAGAGGCCTGGGAAATGAAGGTTGGTTTGATTTGTTGTCTTGCTAATGTGACACCTATTATACAGGTTGGACCACGAATACAAAGACGCACAAAACAGCATATGGTAATTGTGAGTGTGCACGTGCAGGCAGGCGGCTGTGCGGCGAAGGATCTGCTTGAGCTGAGGAGTTTGGCGCTTGGTTATCCACAGTTTGCTGCGTTTCATGAAGGTAACGCTTTAATGACTGGTCACCATTCAACCACCTGTAGCTTTGACGGACTCAAAAGCATCACATTCATGAGGCTTGTGCATCAACTACCTACAAAGCAGTGCTATCTGTACTTAGTTTTAGTAAACAAGATACAACTAAAGGTGCCGATTTTATTGCTTTGAATCTACCCTGTTCTCAGTCTTTGCATTGGTAGGACAGCCAATTAAAGTCAGTTATAGGAAGGATCAATGTGACCACATGTGTGCCATACAGCTGTGTGGCCCTTGGCTTTGGAATGACTGCTTAAGGAGAGAAGGTGACAAAATTTGTGATTTCACTCGAGTCCATTCGAAAGACCTTTTTATATTTGTTTTCATGTGATGTTTTCTCTCTCCATCTCCCTCTTGTTGGCCATCTGTCATTTGATAATTCCTTGTGTATCAATTAGTTTTTTTATGTACTTTTTTACCAGTTTATAATTAGCTTTTGTTTTGGGGGGGATGTTTTTCCCTGGTATCTTAACTGTTCTTGAATTTTATCCTGTTTTATTTCTGTCTTTTGCATGAAATGTGTGTTTGGTCAATTATTTCTTGGTTATATCACTGCTTCTACGTTTAGAATAAAGAATAAAGTTTCTCAAGTTGAGCATTTGTTTATGCTCTAACCTATAACTTTAGCTGCAATCTGAGGCAGAGAGTTGTGGGCAGGAATGTGTGTGAAGTCTCGTATTGTGGGAAGTGGTAAAAAAGCTGTATTAGTAAACATAGTCTTTATATATATAAAATTATATATGGAAAATCAGAGTAGCAGGTATGCAAATGATGTAAAAGCCCAGTTCATACAACTTTAAGACATACTCTCACCCAGCCTGGCCCCCTCATCGATGCAGGCCTGAATGGTAAAGGTCTGAGCAAGGTTAAGCATGTGCTTATGTACCATTATGCAACTATCAGCAGCACCAGCCATAGTTAAACTGCTTAAAAGTAAGATCATGTATATATAGGATGTTAGGTCAGCCAAAGCACTAGCATGATTTAGCATGACACACATGAAGCCCAGCTAATTATTCTGTCAGTTCCACACATTTAAAAAGAAAGTTAATCATAGTGAACTGTTGAGTCTGATTCCACTGACAAAATTTGTATTTGGGGAAAGCCCGAATGCTAAGATAGCTAGCCAGCTGCAGACTCCATTGTCATATTAAAAATTGGACAGATATGAAAGTGCTACCGACTTGAATCCAGGAGTCTAGAGTCAACTTAACAAGAGAACGATGACAGCTCAAATCTCCGAGTGAATCACGTTTTCTGTGAAAGGAAAAGAAAAATGTGGGTGAATGAAATCTTTTGGAAGAAAACGGCTTTAAGACCTTGCTTCTGTCAGTTCATTAATGGAGATGTGAAGGGTGGGGTGGGTGGGTGGGGGGGGGGGGTGTAAAAACAGTGGGACAGGCCCAGATCGAGGGTGAGCAGGAGGGTGATGCGCTCTGTAATCAGGGGTCTATTAAACTGCTCTCCATACAGCTCATGATGGGGCTGGACCAATGCCCTGTGGAAGATAAACGTTCAGCATATTTAATAGCTGACAGGTGTGTGTGTGTGTGTGTGTGTATGTGTGTGTTTTTGTGTGTCTCTGGAGTTTGTGTGTGGCATGACACAATTTCTAACCATAGGCGTTTGTCCTTAAATCAGTTTGAAACCTCCTGAACGGTACTGCTGCACCAATTAAGGCATTGCTCTTTTAACAGAACTGAAGGTCTGGTTGAGTCAGTAAAATCCTCCTGAGATGTCTTATGAAATCACATTTAATACAATTTCATAACACAATATGATACATAACTGAATAGCACTACACTGTTTCTCCAGTGGGAACTGCATTAAGTATGCTGAGAAAGTAGATTTTAGACTTGCTGTAAAAGTAATGTGTTGGATAATCAATTTTCGGGGGGGGGGGGCATCCTTGGATTTTATTAAGGAGAGCAAAACACTACCATATTGGTTTTGCCATCCATCTAGATGCTAATACCATCAAAACTGACCACAAGACTACAACCGTAAACCTGCACAGACTGTTTGTTGTAAGGGAGGATGGGAATGATGATGGTTACATGAAAGGAAATGTGATCAGCAGGTAAGTTTTTATACACATACAAGGTGACCTCATCGACTTGACAACGAGCCTATTATCTGTAGAAGTTTACTCCCTAACTATAAGTAAAAAAATGTTTTCCTTCAATACACAACTGGTAAGTGATTATTGTAAGAGAAGAAGGCGAGTTGCTGACCGTGGTGCTGAAGCTGAGACCGTCAGCAGGGAAGTTGCTGTCCTCATTACTGATCATCAGCACACTCTTAGCTACAGTTTGCAAAGAAACCTGCTGATAAATCTATGTGACACTTTTTTTCTGATTGTGCAATGTTGCTGTTTGTCAGTCTGGCATTGCTAAAGGTGATTAGTCGGATTCCAATTTCTATGTAACTCATTTTGTTCGTACTTTACAAATTTAGAAGTACATATGGCCATCTGCGCTCACATTGCTTCACAGTATCCCCTGCTAACAAAGCTCCAGACATTTCGTTACATTGGTTTTGGTGTGGACGCCGACTTAGAGTTGTAGCCTGGTCAGGTTGGACCCAGTTTCTCGTGCATTAAGCTATTACAGAATTCAGCATCTGTGACAAGCACACAAGAATTTATTTTAGATAAGGAGTTGCTAGATTTATGGTTTATTAATAAACCCTCTGCTCTCCATTTAATCTCACAGAATTTGGGTTAGGAATGAAAGAAATACAAGCAAAAATAGAGATGTTTAGGTAAGGGAGAATATGGATATGGATGGATGTGGAGAAGGATTTCAGAGCTTCAGTGAGACGATGATAAATGGGTTGAGGATATCTAAGCTCTCATTCTCTCTATGGCTTCCCTACAGTGTCTATATTTTTCTTTCAAGCCACCAGCTATTCAGTTTTGATAGACGCTGTCAAGTGTGTGTGCGCGCATATGTGTGTGTGTGTGTCCAGCCATCTGGTAACCAGGCCATTGTTTACTCTGTCACAGCTCAATATTTGCCCATCCATCTCTTGTCCCTGTGCTGCAAACCACAAGTGTGTGTTTGCAGAAAAGTGTGTGTGTGTGTGTGTGTGTGTGTGTGTGTGTGTGTGTGTGTGTGTGTGTGTGTGTGTGTGTGTGCGTGTGTGTGTTCTGGATGTTTATGTGCATCATGCAAGCTGCGAATACACACATTTCTGACAAAATGCAACCTTTTTTTAGATTGAAATTTAATCTCCTTAAATTATCCAGATTCTAATGAAGAAGAGAGGAACTCAGCCAAACTCTTGACATGAACTCATAAATTCAAGATAGCATCTGAATGAGACTAAATCATTCAAAAATACCTGCTAGTGTTCCATTTAAGGTCAGTAATCCATATCATCTCGAGTGTGTTTGAATATCACTTTATCCTGTCTCTGTGTCATTTATCTCCATTTACTCAGAAAGTATTCAAATACCTCAGCAAACACACCACACTGTGGCATCTTCCTGTTCTTTAACAGTCAGCCAGACATGCGCAGCTTGGACAATAGTCCACTTGTAATAAGATTAACCACGTCTACAGTGGCAGGTTGTACTTTTAAAAAGATTTTTTTTACAGCATTGTGCCCGAGACGGTCCACCCATCCATCCTATCCTGTGCACATACCCAGAGAACCAGTCTGGCACGAACATTAATTTGGACTCAAGGAAGAACTGATTCAATTTCGGTGATTTAGATCAAGGTCACTCTGACCTCATGTCAGTTCAATTTGTGGATGTGATATCTCAAGGATACTTTGATAATATTTCACCACATCTGGCACAAATGTCCGCTTGGAGTAGAAAACAAGCTAAAAAGAATTTGTTTTTTTTAATGTTTTTTAGTTTCTGCAATTCTGCTTGTCTACATTTTCTTTTAACGCTCACGTTAATTAACAGAAGCCAACTGTGATAACCTGAAAGGTGATTAAACTGTTATAAAAACTGGTACCTGTCTTAGTTGTGAGAGCACAGTTGAGACCAAAGTTATTTTTGGTTAGGGTCCGGGAAGGAATTTGCTCACTGGCAGTCTTCACAGCAGCAGAAATGCACACAGATGTGTGTGCGCGCGCGTGCGTGCGTTCAGTACTGAAGCCGTGCCAGGGTGTAATTTTCCATTTGGCTGCTGGACAGAAAGATGCATGTTGGCTAGACAATCTACTTATTGTGGTAAACACACACACATGACAGCATGGAGATCTGTGCTATTATGTAGCTTTCACAAGTTTGTTTTGGCATAAAGCACAACCCCAAACTAAATACACTGCTTTGACATACCCCAATAGCAGTGCACTTAACACAGGAAGGGAAGGATATCTCTGACATTGACGTTATTGCTCCCACGGATCTCTATCTGCCTCTCTTCCTCTGGAACACTTACTCTCATTCCATCTAAGTTTCCTTTCTCTCCCATCTCTTTGCAATCTGTTGCTACTCTTCCCTCTGTTCCCTTTTCTCCATCTGCCCTTCTCTGATCTCCTGCTGCTGTCTGAGCATCAAAGGTATTCAAGAGGTTTGCCATCTCACCTTCCTCCCCACAGATCCCTTCATCTTCTTCAAACAGAGGGAAGTGCAAAGGCTAACTGTGGGTTTCAGAGCATCTTTGTATTGCTCTACATCTCACGCTTGCTTCTCTGTCCCGGTCTTTGCCATTAGCAAAGTATCTGACAGAAGTGTTCTGGGTATAGAAAAGGTTGATCCTCAGATTGGACTTGTATGACCTTAGATCTCAGCTCTAAGAGTCTCAGTTTTTTTTGTTTGCTGGAGTGACAAGAGTTGTAGCTTCACAACCTTCAGATTTTTAGAGTAAAAGGACGCCTGCTTTGGTAAATGCTTTGTAAAATGTTGTTGTGAGGAACAGTAATAGTTATAGTACTTTGTTTTTATTATTTTAAAATACTGCAGAATTTGCTTAAACAAATGGATGACTGCTAAAGTGTGCTTAAAGCATGAAGATATTGACCAATGTGTACAGGCTGTACTGCCTCCAAATACTGATATAGGATGGTAACGATGAGCACTTTCACTGTTTCCTTGCGCAGGCAATATTATCTTAGCTATTATGTTAAATCAAATAGATGTCTTTTATGTTCTGGGTCAAACTGACCCCTGTAATTTAATTTAATCCCACCTTTAATTGAAACTGTTACCCAAATTTACTCTTCCAAACGTTAATTAAAAATACACGAATTAGGATATTGTTATTTACTGGGTTAGAACTCTTTCCCTCCGGTCATGCTGACCTCTGCTCTGAAGCTTTTCTATTCTTGGCCTTCCACTATTTTGATTGTGATCTGAAAAACTGTTGGCGAAGGACACAAGCATTCAGTCTGTTGTGTTAAATGCTGCCCATTTACACTTTTGGTGTAAATGATTGACAAGCATAACACTATAACCACCCACCAAAACAAACAAACTCATTTATTCAGACTTGAAAAAGAGGGTAGGTTTTAAAAGGCAAGTAAAAACAAATCAGGGTGAAAAACTGAAACAAAAAACATGTTAACATTTAGATGCAGTCCTTTGACCTTCTAACGTGGACACTACAGCTCTTTAAAAGGCTACACAGTCTCCTCACTTCCAGTACTCTCACTGACGGTGTTTCCAGGACTGATGCCTAAAGACTCTTTTGTGTAAAACTGAGACACCAGAAGCCTCTGACAGACTGGCAGGATTTGACACACTGATATAAGATGAATTTGCAGATCCCAACGTTTACAAAGCAGTTTCTGTTTTCAGGATCTAGATCATTCAACCCGAGGATTAATTTAAGCAACACAAACATGTTTTAAATGATCTCCAACAATGAGCCTAAAACACCTAGCTTGAAATGCTCGAAACATTATGTATACCAATGAGACAAGTCTATAGACTCCCGCTATCCATCAAATGAAAAGAAATTGCTCCACAGTAATTTTTCACATTACATTACAAATAATTGATTGATTGATCAACTTTGTTTTTCTTTCAAAAAAAAACACGTTTGCACTATCTGACATCCCCACGCTGGAGTTGTTTCTATATTATTGTAATAATTTTAGTCCAAGATCAACATTACAACCAATGACCTATGATGTCATCTTAGCACTCAGTCAGCATTAGCCAAGAAGTTAGCTAAGACGATTACAAACTATCACAAGCGAACCAACACGAGTAACTTAAGTCTGGTTAACTGGAAGCCTAACTTGATAATATATTTACTGTATTGTACAATACTCTACAATTTGTACAATATAATAAAAACAATGCTGTACAAATTAATAAAGAAAAAACACTTGAAGTCCTGATAATTTGTTCCAGAAGAGATTTTTATATAAAGAAAGGCATTTTTCCCCTTTTTTCCTCACATTACAAAGCTATGATATCACAACAACAGGGTCAGTCAGCTGTAGTGTTGATCCTGGACCAATATGAATATGGCGATGCAGGAAAAGTCACAAGGCCAACCTTTTTAAAGGAAAAACCAAAATAAAGGTCTTAAAAAGCTCTTGGGCACCTTTACTGACTCTACGGGAGTCAGTAATGCTCTCTGACATGTTTAGTTTAGTTATGATGTGGTTATATGATTTACAGTTTTTTCAAACTCATGATATGGTTCAGTGAGCCTCACGTTCAGTAGACTGAGGCATTTTCCATATTGGAAGAGATCATTTCCATCAGGAAAGAAGTGTTAGGATCACCCTCTGATCATTAGGCTAGAAGCCATGCCACCATAAAGGCATAAACGCATAACAGACCCACCAGTTATCCTCACTGTAAGGCTCAGGTTTCAGGTTTCTTCAGTCATCGCCTGTATGCAGATTTACTTTATAAATCTGCAGTTTGTATTCAGATCTCACGGCAGCAGGTTTGGATTTCTGGATTTTCAAATTGAGAAACCTGCTATGATATCGTCTGGTTTGAGGTGCTGAATTGTCCATCTCCTCGTGACTCTATACAAGTGTGTAAGAGGATCCTGGCAGCTGCTGTTTACAGTTTAAATACACACCCACATGATGTATGTTTGAGTTTGCTGACTATACTGTATGATCACCTGCTTTTGTGGTGATGAACAAACAAAATTGTTATTACTGTGAGAGAGAGGGAGAGTTAAATTTCAAATCCTTTAGATCCTTTAGATTGTTTCCTGTTTAGCCTTCATCTGTGGTGCAGGCTCTACTGCACCTGAGAAACATTGTTTTGTGATTAGTAAAAAAGCAACACAATAGTGAAAGTACTGCTAATATTAGTATATTTACGTATGTATTTGTGAAAGATTATATGGAATTACAGGACATTTTGCACTAACTCTAAATCCCCTTGGGTATGACACTGAAAAGGGCCCAAAGGCCTAGACCTTACATGCTACATCAACATCCACAAACCCACACATATACACACAGCCCACACACAGCACTCTGACCTTTACCCTAAACCCATTCCTCATCTCTCTGCAAAAGCAAACCAAGTGAATGGCCTCGCTAAAGGCTTTTTAATAGACTGCTTTGTGTGAGGAAATCTGTGGGTGACGAGGGGGGGGGCGGAGGTCCCCAGGGAGACACAGGCAGGGAGAGACGGAAGGACAGCGAGAATAGCTCGCTGAAAAACCATGTGGGCAATTGGTGTTTGCTGGACTATTGATTCTTAAACATATTTAAACACCTTATTTAAATACAAAAAAATCGCAGTTGCATCTGTGACATTTCCTAAAAAGTAATTGGCTGAAGGCGCAGATATCAATTTTACAGTGCTGATGAAGACCAAATAACTAATTACGCCGAGTCCCACTGAAGATTTGAGTTTTTTCAGGCGTCAGCTAAAGGGTTTGAACCTCACATTTCTCTCCCACCCTATAATCATGGCAGCCAGGAAAGCTTTCCATTTGCTGCTCGGTACATTCGCGGCTGTGTTTGCATCAAACCCTCATTTTGTTTCAATTTGGTTTCCATTCTCAGAGATTATACAACATTCAGGCTTTAGAGGGGTTTGAAATAGCTTGAATTATCTCCTCCTAAATGCACCCACACATACAGTGAATACCCTTTCTGGAAAAGAGTATGTTGGATCATGTTAAATGAAATAAGAGCAAATCCACATTTGTATTTATACTGTACTCTTATTTATTAATTATATTTACAGTAGAGTCTTTAAGCGCTGACAAAAAATAAATAAATAAAACTATTCAAATGGAATCCATGCTGTTAATAAGATGTGCAAGGGCATGAAACCAGAAAATTTTAAATCGTGTGAATTAATCTTCCACCAAGTACTTAAGTTTTTAGCTCACATGGTACCACAGAGTCTAGCCACATTAAGAGACCATCCAATTTTCCATCCAGAAGACAGAATTGTTTTCAGATTTTGCTTTTACTTTCATTTCTGACCTCTTATTTTCATTTGCTTTTTTTGTTTGTTTTAATTCATCACCCTTTTCATTACCATCTGCATCGGTGACAGAGGTGAAAACAGCAGAGAATATTTGGCTATAGTCTCAGTTCTTGATGTCCTGAGTTGTCCAATAGAGTTCAATGGAAGTCCCTCAGCTTCTGAAACTAATGATGTACTCTGTGCAATAAAATGTGCTCTAAGGAAGTTCTGTTCAAGCGTAACTTTAACTGTTTTTACTGTGATCTATACATGAGATATAAGAAATACCAGTTGGGACGTCATCTGTAATACTGTCTGGTTCTGGTGAGACAAACTCAAGTATTTCATTAGTGTGTTAGCACTAATTAGTAGACATGTCTATCTGTGTGTTAAACGCTTCCAGTTTGTGGACGCTGCTTGAAAACTGAACTTGCTAACCATTGCTGATAGATTAGCTCTGCACTTGTTTATCAAAAGAAGTAATTATACTGTAAGTAAATGTAAGTACTGTGCAAGTAATAATATCTTCATGTGTTTTACAGGAAAGAAGAAATGATTACATTGTAAGTACAGTTAAGTAGTGCATAAGTAATTTTACCAGGAAGTTACACAAGAAAAAGTACAGTGTACTTACGATGTAGGATGTTTGTTTTTCTACAAAATTACCATGAAATTGCAGAGTACTTAAAGTTACTTATGCAGTACCTAAAATGACTACTTAAACAATAATCTCCTTTCCTGAATAATTTTGCACTATATAATTGCTATATTACTTACACACTACTTAAATGTACTCGTTTTCTGTTAAAACCTTAAGTAAATATAATTACAGTGTAATTTCATGTAAAATACATTTAAATTCTGCTTATAATACGGCTTGCACCTAAGGACATTTTTTTCTATGTAATTAAAGTGTTACCAAACAAATAACATGATGAGGACTAATGTTGAGGTTTGAGTGCAATGGGTGATGTCATGGTGGGTAATCCAAGGCTAGTTGTCCAGTCTTTAGTATGGACCTAATGACCATAATGTTATTTTCAGTAATACTGTATGATTGATATTATGGGAAAAGTCTTAACCCCAAAACGTGACAAAAAATAAACTTTTGCCTTTCGTTACAAGACCCATGTTACATGTTTTACACCAAATTTTTTCCTCTTTCTTTTTTTGTGGGTGGTTCCAAGCTGGATGCCACAGTTTTGGGTCAGAACAAGGTGACATGTTTGCCATAGCTGTGTACTCCGGTCCCCTCTCCACTGCAGCGTATGAATGAAGACATTTATTACAACAGAGACACAGAGGATTAGCAGAGAGCTTAAACCATTCTCATGGTAATGCACAGAGCTGGGAGTGCGCAGATAAACACAAACACTCACCTTATCAAAACACCCAGACCTGAGAGACTACTCCTTAACAGCACCGACGGAGTGGCTGAGAGACCCTGACAGGAAACAGGAAACCGAGAGAACAACCTAAGTTAGCTGAAGCAGATTATTCAGGGGAAAAAAAGTCAAACAATGAAGTCATTCATTTCATATTGCACTTTAACGCAAAAGGCATGACTTCATTGTCTAAGCCAACACATAAAAAAAAAACAAAAACAAAAAAACTTTCATACAGGCCTCAGTTTGGTCTCACAGAATCAGACGCTTAAATCTTAAATTTGATGTTGCTGCCTAACGTATTTAAATGGGGCGCGTGAATGTGTCACTGTAATACTGTTTAAGTAATCAATCAGTGCATGAGTCATGAGTATTACTGTATAAAACACGAATATCCAGAAGGTCTGCTATTACTGAATAATGTAATGCAAATCTGTGCGATGTGTGTGAGTTGTGAACATTGTGTAGCTGCTGCCGAGTCGTCAGGCACAGACTTTTTACCTCTGAAGCTTTTTAAGAGGGCAGCCTAATGTTTGATACATATATTATAGTCATGTAACGAGCTCCAGCACCTTATGTACAGGCAATCCATCATATCTGATGTCTAGTATTGACCCATAAGAGCAGGAAAAACTTCTTTTTCTCTGAATGATGGCTAATAATTCAAGTTAGTGAAATGTGATTTTTGCAGTAAATTGAATATTTTTGAATATGACACCTTTGGATGACAATAATCAGACTTGTGAAGATGTTCATGTTGTGAATTACGGATTTAGATTTTCAAAATGAATTAATTCACCAAGAAAACCATATACACCAATGGGGAATGGGTGTTTCTGGTTAAACTAACCTTCAGATCGCTCTACTGTCTAATGACTGACTCCTTCTCGAGTTCTATTGTGGTCTGTGCAAAGAAAGACAATGTGAAAGACAAACGCAGCAGGGAAGAAAGTAATCTGTCACGGCATCCTACCCGCTCGAGGCGGTCCACCGCTCTCACTTATATCTTCTCAACATTGTAGTGAGACAACAATCTCAGCCACTAAAACCACGAGGCTCCAAATCTTCCATTTTGGCTCCTTTGAGAGAAGACGGGCCAGCAGCTGAGCTCTGTGGATTTTTATAAACCGCTTTTGAATAGACTCTACCTCTTTGAATGTTGCATTAAGATTCATCCAGGTTTCATGGAGCCTTAAAATACTGCTAAAGCAAGCATAACATAAATGAGCAAGATTTTCAGAGCGCATGTGGTTAGAACTAATTATTAGTGTGTAGGAATAACACGACCAAAGGATTTAGGACCAAGTCAAACGCAAACCTCAAGCTGTTCGAGAACAGGCCAAGTGTAATCTCTATAATAAGTCCTTCGCGTTTAATCAAGCTAAGAGTTTTTAAGTGTCATCTTCACTGTTTTAACACTGACTGATATGCTTTTTTCTCTCTCTCTCTCTACACACACTTTCACCAAAAACAATTTAAAAAAGTGCAGGTGTCAAAAAAGCTAGCACCCAAAAATTCTCCAAAGATGGAACCACTAACACCAGTGGCTACTGCTAAAAATGAACCAAAGATCTGTTAATGCAGCACTCAGACACGGTGTGAGAATCCTGATAAAAATATGTACCCACTTTTTTCCCCCCAGTGGCCCTAATCCTCTTTCATACAAACTGCAGTGCTCGTGACATCACACGGCTGATGGCTGCAGTGATGTAGTAGATATAGACAGCATGCTTTCTAATGAAAGTACCAAGATAAGTCTCAGATGTTTCAAAGACTGATGTCATTTAACAAAACAAATAAGTGTTTGGGGGCTAAAGTACGACGCCAATACTTTTAACTTATAAAAGCAGCTTATGTAGGGGACAGCAGTGTGCCATGAGATGAATCATCATCAATCTGAAAAATCTGAACACATTTTAATGATCACTAAATCACTCTGCTAGTATCGATCCAATACCATAGTTGTTATTGAAACTATCGATATTTGGATTGATCTGTCGATCCCTAATAAACTGACTCATTCTGTTTAGTATGAAAGTGTAGTAAGGGTCAAGGTTAAATTCTCTGACAGTGGTGTGGTGTCATGGGACAGATTCAGTGCGACCCTTGTAGGCATGTGTAATACCAGTGTTTTACCTTGGTGGATGATTTCTGCTAAAGTGACTTCACTAAAAAAAGAAGTTTTTCTTTTTTCTAATCAATGGTTCAGTATCACACAGTATCTAAACCTATATCAGAAACTATCAGTGCCAACCACTTGAGCCCCTTGGAAGCTTCATGTGACATTTATTGAAGCAATCCAAAATATTACTTTCATGCAATGAATTGTTACACAGGGATGGTTTGAAATTGTGTGCGTTTTAAAACGTGTTTTTTTCTAATCTTTTTGAGCATTTTTGATTGGTCATCTGAAAAACACACAATCACAATCTAAACCCAAAATTTCTCTCTTTTTTAAAATTCGCCCTCTATAGGATGAGCCTTTAACTTTTGCTGTGTGCCACCACCATATGATTTTTTTTATTTAGACACATGTTGTTCTTCCTCCCTCCCTCCTCTCCTTGCCTCTGACTGCCAGTCTTCCACGCAGTGACAGAGATGTAGCTTCCAGATCTCTCCCCTGCCACCTCTGATTAAGGCCGCTGTGAGCGAGACACACCTGTACAGCTGATGGGAGACAATGCCGCTGCTTCCTCCTAGAGATTGATTTTCTCCATTAAAACGGGCCCTTTGTCTAAAAACCCTGCACCCTCTTTGTTATGCTAAAGAGAAGATGGAAGATTTCCAATTCAATTTGGGCTGAGCCGAGGGCCGGTCAGCTATATGGGCCTCCATTGTCCTGGCTGAGCCCGCTGGGACAACGCTAGCGTCTCCCAAACGCCAATTAAGCTGGACGGAGAAACGGACGAGGGATAATTGACAGGCAGGAGAAAGGCAGCCTCTTCCTCTCTGTTTCATCATTGAAAAAGAAAATCAAAGACACAGCAAAGGAGAGGAGGAGAGAAGTGAGGGATGAGCGGAAGAGAACAGTAATAACCTGTAATATGTTGCCCGCAGCAAATTACATGAAGTGTTTTGCTCACGTACATGAAATGGGCACCAACAGAGCAGAGACAAACACAATGAGGGCCGTGATTAAGAAGAAAGTTGGAGGATGTTCATGAAAAGTAGCAATGTGGGGGGAGAATGGATCGAAATGTCAAGCACCGAGAATAGACAGCTGAGTTAAAGTACACTTTTTGTATGATGCACTTTAACCTTTTAGGTTGAATTCTGCTGTTTTAATAAACAAGATTCCCAATCACAAGAAAACAATTTTATCAATGATCCTAAGTGAAAATTCGACCTCGTCATTGTTATAATAACTCATGTATCATCATCATAGCTACTGTACCTCAAAGATGAATATACCACATAAACCAATTTTTAAAGAAATGTAGAGCACACAGTGAGGACTTATGAGAAATACATTTTCTTTCTGGTGTTGGATTGAGTAGTTTAAGCTAAGAATAACACAATGATTTGGGCTGAGAATCTGACCTTATCAAAGACTAACCCTATCTGCTGAACTAATAGGTAAAAGTTGTTATAAATCTGGACACCCTGTTCATCTAGGACAGGGATGTTAAAATAATTTTGCATTGTGGGCCATATACGAGCCAGACCAGACAAACTCCCCTTTTCTGTCAATGTATAGAAGTCTAACTACACATTTCATTCCTGAGATATCTTAAGATAAGTGAAAGAAATGCAATTTCAACAGTAGGTCTTATCTTTTTTAGACATGATAAAGAAATGCTGCTGTATTAAATGTAAGACATCCATCAGCACGACTCTTTGGACTTAAACTGTAACAAATAAATGTGTAAAATTACAGGAAAAGTTTTGCTTGTTTGTTGCCCAAAATGTCCTGTAATTATAAAACAGAGGTTTTGTTAATTGACAGAACATTGTGTTCTTACTGTGGGTCCACTGTAAAAATCTGAGATTTCTAGATTGTAAAGAAAAGACTGGAACTTTCTTTCATTTTAATGTTCATCTACTGGTGATGGGGGAGGTTGTCATGATGAACAAAAGCTTAAAAGCTAAATAAATAAATAAATAAAATCACATTTTGGCCAGATTGTAGTCCCTATTTTGGCCCCCAGGCCTTATATCTGACACATATTTGATCTAGGAGTAGAAGTATACAGATTCAAAAGTAGTAGTTTCTAATTCAAGATCATCACATTATGCTGTGTTTATGATGGTCTTGGCACCAAACATATTTATAGCTGTTAAATACATTAAAGCAGCGGTCCCCAAACTTTTTGCGACACGGACCGGTTTATGCCCGACAATATTTTCACGGACCGGCCTTTAAGGTGTTGCGGATAAATACAACAAAATAAAACTAGTACCGGTACTGAAAAAAAAGAAGATTTATTCACAACACATGGGAAAAGACCCAGGAAAACCAAGTTAACGCTAAAAATGATAACAAATTAACGCTAAAAACCGATAAAAACCCTGAAAACCATACATTTCACACCTGAGCCTCATCGCGGCCCGGTACCAAACGATACCGGTCCGTGGCCCGGGGGTTGGGGACTGCTGCATCAAAGGGTTTTGTCTTTTTACATCTCATTTTCTTGATCACCCTTCTTTTCGTTTGGTGATTTGTGTAGATGTCTAATTGATCTCAGAAAACTGGACAAAAAATTTTCGCTGTCAAGACAATCTGCGTCTTAAACTCGTACACTACAATGTAAGTAAGAGTTGCTCTTGAAGTGTGGATTGTGAGAGATCCTTAAGCTGATTGCTGCTTGTTATAATATCACTAGTCCAGCAGACTGTTCAAAACAAGATTAAAACATATGCAGGGGTTTAAGGAAAGGTAAACTACCAAGGCAGAAGGTTCGACTGAATAGTCTGTTTTGCTAACTGAGTGAAGTGACCCAGAAGCAGGATGCACTGAAGCAACCGGCACTCAACTATTCATGAAAATGATCAGAGGTGGCAAAGTGGTACAGATCTTGAAAACGGTCCTAAGTGTGTTTTCCATTTAGATAACCTGCTGATATGTTTTGAATTTTCAGCAACGGGCTGGTAAAGCCAAAGCTAAACTGTTTACTTTACACTGTTGTAAGAAAGTGTTGCAGTTCACGAATGTCAACTCATACAAGCTCTCTAAATCAAGTTTAGAGAAAATCGACTTATTTCATTTTATTCTTTAATTGTTTTTTTGTTCCAATCTTTGTAATGAAGTCATCTTTTTTTCTCTTTTCAAATGTTTTAGTTTCTATGACCTTCATGAAACAGCGTTAGGAACATCAAGAAGTTTAGTATTAGTGCAGTTGGACACCACAGATCTTCTTTTCCCAACTCTTTAGAAATTCTCTCTTACACCCTCCTTGACTTCAGAACATCTTCCACAAGGAAAAATGATTAGGAAAAAGAGGAACAGTAGGAGGTAGTTTTTGGACTATTGAACCATATCCAAAGAACTACTGAGACACTACCGTGTGTCTGAAAACATTTTAAAAGCTGACTCAAATTGAGACAGCACTTTGCTGCAGAATGAGTGTACAAACAACTTGACTTTGAATCATAAGGTTAAGATTTTATGAGCAGTTTTACAGCAGGGGTCCTAGTGACCCAAAAACGGGATCTCATAGGTAAAAGTCTGCCATGCCTGAATCTTACTTAGACGCTCCTCTTCTGGGCAGCCATTGGCTTCCACTCACGTCTCATTATACTTTGAAAATACATTACTGTAGCTGACTGTTGAAACTTATTTCACATTGTGCAATCAATAACATGCATACTGAGCCAGCATTAATTTAATAGATGGCATATTATGTCTATATGGTGAAGCCACATTGCATTCCTTGTAGTGAATCTCAAATTAATTTTGAAGGTTTTAACTTGAAGCTCAAATGAATTATTTAGAAAGTTGCACATCTCAGTTTTCCAAAGGAAATTATAAAAAGAAATGATTTTAACCAAAGTCGCTGTCATTCAAACAAACACACAGCAGCAAACACACTAGCTGAAAGCATAACTCTACTAGAGGTGAGCGGATTGATCCAAATATTGACAGTATTGATAACAATGGGTCGATGCTGAACTACAAAAAATGTCTGAAACTTTTTGTGTTGACTGTCGCCTTTCTTTTATTTAAGACCTGTAGCACATTTAAACAGACGCTGATCCAAAGTGCTTTAGAGACTGGCACAATTACATTCCAGGTCTCAAAAAAAATGATAGGTGTGTTTTGTTGTGTTAGCTAATTATTTTGGAAAGTTGGGTTTATAAGTATTGGTAATGTTATTTGTATTGACAGAAATGGCCCTGTATTTACTTGTTGCAGGATTGATACCAAAAATTGCAGCATTGCGCAGCACTATGTCCTCTCAAGTATCAGGAAGACACATCTCTATACTATTAAAACATATTAGTGCTTTTCTTATTTTGTAAACCTCATTATTTTGTCAGAATGGCTGATATATACACATCTGCATATCCCCCCTAAAAAATATGAAAAACTATGAAAAATAGTCCTTCCTTTTTTTTACGTTTTCCTCTTTCTACATTTTATACTCAGTTACATTGTGTTAATTTAGAAAAATTATCTTGCTGCAGAAAAGTGTGTTTTTGTTATTGTCACCTTCGTGTCTAGAAGTAAGAAAGCAAGTCTCCGTTTCGGGAGAACTGCTTTCATGTGTAAAACGGGAGCTGAGAGGCTTGATTTAAACGAAAAAGGTTTGAGTTCTTTTTTTCAAAAGTGATTCCAGTGATACAGACACAAAGGATGAACAGTACCTGCTCCTCTCCGTTTTACCACTGAGAGCTGTGTGAATGTGCACAATAACTGAGACACATTCAAACGGGAAAAGCTGCCTATTTTAGATCACGTTTAATTTTATTTATGTTTTGAATAGGTCTGTTTGAGCTACGGGCTTGTATATAGCATCATTAGTTATGATATCATTTTGGAGTAAACATGTCTTTGAATTATATAAGTCATAGATTGCATGGCAGGAAACAGGCTTTCAGGAGGAATGACACACAAAAAATGAAAAACGTTGAGCAACTATGATCCTAAAAATCTTACTCGCCTGTATTCAGATATATGTATCTATATGTACAGTAAATATCTGAAGGGAAACAGCTTGTAGCTACTTGTAAAAACCATCCTTTCTTCACTTTCTTACCCCCAACACCCCCCCCCCCCCACACACACACACACACACACACACACACGCACTCACACACAATTTTTAGCGCTCTTTCTCCCGTCCTCTAATTGCAATGTCTCTCGCTCCTTCTCTCTATCCCTCCCTCCCCCTTTCACTCTCTCTCCCTCTCGCTGCTGGCTTGTGACAGACGGCCTAATAGGATTTAATAAGCCCCATTTGCATGTCAGCCTTTTAGATTTTCTGTAAGAAAAAAAGGTGATGGGAGGGATAGGGGTGGATGGAGGGGGAGGGAGAGAAGGAGGGATAGTTTGGAGGAATAGAAATAAAAGAGCAAAGGAAGGAGCAAAAGAAGGGAGCGTGAGGATAAATGGGTTGGTTTAAGGACTTTCCCCCCCCTTTTTTTAATGAAGTTTATAAAGCTATTAAACAAATTGGTTTAAAACAGTGCTCGATTGGCTTTATCTTTAAACATGTAATATCATGCTTTCACCTTTTTTTCTATTATTATATCTTTAAATCAGAGTGTGAGCTGAAAACTGGTTCCACTGTTTAACATCAGCAATAATTGTTAATCTCTCTTTTTTTATACAATGGTTAACACACGTGAAAGAACAAAGATTTTGCTGTAAATTCAATATTCAGCCTGATCCTACAGTTTCACGTCCCTTCTGCTAAGTGGCTTTCGTGCTTTTGTTTGGATTATGTTTGTCATTTAGCGCAAATGTGCACAAAGGACAGCAGCAGAAAGTCAAGATTCTCAAAAACGGATCACAGGATGATGAGTCATCCAGGTATTACTTGACAATCAAATGTCATCATGTTGGAAGAGCTTATTGTTTCCACCCATACTCCAAAGCCCAATCATTTGTTTGGTTTTTGGTTTTTTTTTCAAGTGCTTAAAACATCCCATTTGTAGCACCATGACTTTAAAGAGTGACTGTTGTCACACTGAAGCAAAGGCCGAGGTAGCACCGTGATGTTCGGCCTTATTGAAGAGGAGGCCGGGGCGGATGTTTTGACGTAAATCTAGATAAGATTGCATCTTGTTTCCACCAGCGTCATGCTTTTTTTCATTCTTCCTCTTCGGTTTTGTGACAGGTGATGATGTGACATCCTCTCTGTGCTTTGGGGTCTAGTTTGAAACATTAAAATGAGTCTTGGAGAATATTTGCTGTGCATATTTAAGATAACGTGCAAACATGCTTCTTTTACAGGACGTAGACAATGCAACACAAGATTTTCACATGACACAGAGCTGAAGGTATGCTTCATGATGTTTGAGATTTATTATGGTGAACTGTGCACACACATGGCTTTATAAATCTAGCGAAAGGAGTGGTGCACCTTTTTGCTTTAGTTTGAATTCTGCATCTAAACGTACCCACAGCCACAGATGCCGATCAAGAGCCTAATGAGGGGGAAAATGACTTCTCAAATTTGCTGAATACGTTTCAAGAAGCAAATACAAACACAGATTTACGGTTCAGTTTATGATTTTATGCTGGCCCTGACACAAATATTTACTCAAAGCATAGGTTGTGAGAGACACACACAGACCGTCGTTCTCTAAGGATTATTATTTTTGAAAAAAGAAGAAAAAAAAGAGTCCAGCCAAAAACCAGAAGTGTTACGTACACATCTCCACATGCTCTCTCACACTCGGTAATCCGCATGTTGGTAGCTGTTGTTTATTGCCGTGTAATGGGATCAGGATGAGGCAGCGCTGATATCGGAGCAAACATCTCTCTCTCTCTCTCTCTCTCCCTCACACACACACACACACACAACTGCTGATCAAACATATCCCAGGAAACATTGTGATCCAGGAGAAACGAGAGGGCTAATCCTTTTAGCCCTCTAAGAAGTCTCTCCCTCTCTTGCTCTCTTTCTCTCTCCAAAACCATTCTTTATCTTTCTCTCTCTGTCGTTCTTTCTTCCTCATTTTTGGTCAACAACATTTTTCCTCTCTCTCTCTCTTTCTGTCTCTCTGCCACTTTTACCAGCAAGAACCCAGTTAAGGGGAGAGAAAGAGAGCGAGCGAGAGTGAGAGAGCGCTACTGAGCTAAATATACACACCAGTGTGTGTATCTATGTGTTAAGAGGAGATTGATCTGCTTGGTTTGCTGAGAGATTAGGCCTGATAAATCCTCCTTTTAAACCAAACGAGCCTTCGTCAGCCTCCTTCCACCTACACTCTGCATCCGTCTGCCTGTGCACATTCCTTCATGTCTCCACATTTATCTCCATCAAGCGCTGGAAGTTTAGTTCGAGCTGTTCTGAAGTTCTGGAATGTAAATGTGGCCCTGTTACTGGATCTGTTATATGCTAGATGATGTAATTAAGCCTTTTTGTTTGCGCCAACAGTTTTACACTGGATGATTTGTACACTGTAAAATAATGGGAAATCTTGAGTTTCATTTCATGTCTACTGTGTTAATGGCTCCATTAAAGGTTTGTTCTCAATCTTTACATGATAAAATATGAAAAATGAATGAAGCATGTTAGGTTGAGTAATCTGGGGAATCGTGATGTTAGAATACTAAAGATGTACAGATTAGCATCTGGATCCAAAAGTAATAGGATGATGACAGAGTTTGGGTAAATTTGCCTCTGCACACCACCGCAGCTGATATGAAATGAAACACAGTGCAGATCTTCAGCTTCAATTCAAGGAGATTTACACAAACATTGTACTAACTGTTTATGACCAGTTACAGAGCATCGTCATCAGGGTGAAAAATTAAACACACCAATCAGAGAAATAGTAGAAACTTCTCAAAAACACTATTGAGGAAGTAGTGTAAGGCAGTTGCGTTCATGTTGTCTGCTTCATATTCTGACCCTACCAAATCTCAGAAAACTGCAGAAATCAAGACTCATCAGACCAGGAAACGTTTCTCCAGTCTTCCATTGTCCAACCAGTTTCTACCAGGTCCTTGTAGCCTTAGTTTCCTGTTCTTAGCTGATAGGAGTCACACCCATTGTGGTCTTCTGCTGCTGTAGCACATCTACTTTAAGGTCCGATGTCACGTGCTCTTCTTCATATGGTGTTTATTGAGTTATTCTTGTCTTCCTATCAGCTCAAAGCAGTTTGACCATTCTCCTCTGACCTCAAGAACGGCCATTCTTTGTAAACCCTAATGATGGTTGTGCGGGAAACTCGTAGATCAGCAGTTTCTTAACTACTTACCTTTTTTCTCATTATATAAAATAATTATTTAATATAATAAAATAAAACAACAATATGGTACATTTTCTGCAAATTCATTCAATTAATAGTTTATATAGTGAGTTTTATAGAGTTTTTTTTAACATAATAAGTTATTTACTCAAAGATGAATGGTACTCTGTGGTTATTTTCTTCATTTTGTTTGGACCTTCTAGATAAATCTCTAAGAATGTAAAAATCTGACATATGTATGAAATACAGCATTTTCAGAACAAATAAATAGTTTTAACTGATGAACTCGAGGGCAATACATTGGACCAGTTTATACCAATTTTTGATTCTTTGGTACAAACACACTTTGTCCATCCAAATTCTGCATACCACACAACACTGAGGCTCATTGTTAGATGAGGTAATATTGCAGACTGTTTGGGTATAACAACTGCTGTGTGGAGCTTGCCGTGAATAGAATATAACAACCAGAATGGTCATGTCATCATTTACATAATAACATTTCAAATATATTTATTTCCTTTCTTTCCACCTGCAGTGTAAGTGCTTTGATATAATATTGAATTTCTATATCAAAATATTATTTTCTTTTAGCTTGTGTTCAGTGTAATGTCAGTGCAGTCGCGTTTTAGAGCTGTGTTTGTCCTGTCGGACGTGATATTGTTTTATTGCTGTTTGTCTTTTTTATTCATCCTGTTAAACTCAAATAATCTTCACTCTAATTGCCGTGTAGCTATTTGACAGCGTACACACATAAAAAAAAAAAAAAGACAGTATGATTAGTGCATATCACATTCATAGGTTCATGTTAATGCTCACTTCTGCGAGCAGGACATGCTTGTGAAATGTGTGCGTATGTGCGCATGTTTGTGTGTCTTCAAACAGAGCTGTGAGTGCTTAATGAATTTACTTTGCTCTGATTGAAAATTAATTAAAACAGCCTCAAACAGACAGCCGCCCACAGAGAACCACTGGCAACACACTGACAGACAGATTACCGCTCTGAGGAGGGAGAGAGGGAGGGAGGGAAGCAGGAGGGAAAAGAGTTTGCAACTATCTGATGCACTTCCTACGACCCTACATGTCATGGATTATAGCAACCTTAGCCTAGCCGTTGGTGTAATTTTTGAATCTGTTTTATCAGTCGTACCGGTAGAACAACAGCAGTCTCAATCACAGACTAGTAGTCTTCTCCCTGGTGAGTTTGTGACAGCTGGTGACATCCAAAGCAATATTTGGCTTCTGATTCCTCTGAACAATGCAGGGAGCAGATTTACATAAATTAAGTTCTGGAATATGTAACTGACAGTTCTAGCCAAATGTGTTGCTATACTGCTTTTGTCCCAGTGGGTTAAACTCTGGATATTCTGGAAGTAGATGGAGCAATGACATTTCAGGATCCTTTATCTCTTTTCTTTCTTTTGTATGGACCATGTTCATCAACAGTGATTTCATCGGTGTTTGAGCCCATCAAGTAATTTTTGTCCTCACTACTGAATCAGGCCTATTTTAATGCAGCGATGGGGTCGGTCACCTCAAGTTAGGGCTGAGAAAAGATCACTGGCGTTCAAGTGTCCCCTTCATGTGCCCCATCAGGGGCACGCTGACTTTATATACAGCCTCTGCGATGTCATCCAGTCATCTGGACACTCCACTCTGCTCATTAGTGACTTGCCAATCACAAGGTAGCCCGCCCTAAATCAAATGTGGCTTTATCTTCAACTTGCAAGAAAGAAGCAAAGAAAGTTGTAGTTAAAGGTGAAGAAAAGAGTGCAGGCAGGGTGGAGATGAATGTCAGGGGAGATGAAGAAGAGTGAACGAGAAGGGTTTCATGATCACAGGGACAGCTCAGGTTGAGCAGTTTGGAGACTGAGTCAGAGAGGCAAGAGAGGCTGAGATGGCTTGTTAGGGACATGTGCAGAGGAGGGATAGTGGATATACTAGACAAAAGATGTTGCAGATGGAGCTGCCAGGCAGGAGAAAAAGAACAAATATTTGTTATGTAGCGAAGGAGGACAAGTCTGAAGAGGATGCTAGAAATAGAGTGGAGATACAGAAGACGATCCGCTGTGATGACCCCTAAAGGGAGCAGCTAAAAGAAAAGGATGTTGCAATGAAAAATACTAGTAGCTAGTCAATGCGACCGTAAGGTTATTGGGAACGTGAGGTTCTATACAATCTGATTGTTTTTTAATCATATGGGTTTTGTGCTCACCACCAGCCAACCCCTCCGGCGGGGCATTAGAAAGAATCCAGGTTTAAGCCACTTTCATTTCGGCTTCACTTTTCAGACTTGAACGCTACATCCATCTTTTATATACACTTTATAAACACTCACCATATTGCTTCTGAAATCAGAAACGTTTTATACTTCATTGCCTTTAATGAGGTATATGATGCAAAGTGTTTTATTTGTTTGGGTTTTTCTTACTGTTCTTCTCATCCTTTTTTGCCAATTTTTCTGCCACTAGGGTGAAGGGTCGAGGGGGTTTTCCTCATCTGTACAGTATATTCACAGTTATGTTTCTCCCAATGGAAAAAGGCGAGTGTTTTTCCTGCCTTGGGCCTTCTGTGCATACATATACAATGCGAAGGAGCCTTGAAAGGCTTCATTGTCTTCTGGAATGAATTGAAGTTCTGCTTCTGTTACTGTTCTGTTACTATACAAACAGGGTATTACAATGACCCAGTAAAGCTGTTGGGGGGGAGGGGGGGTCACTTTTGTGCCAAGTTTTACATTTTTGTGTAGTGATCAAACCCATCTGACACAGTGTTATGTTGGCATATTATGTGAACCATTGTACATCTGACTTTGCATCTACACAATTATTGTAAATGTTAATGGTGTTTCTTTCCCATTTCCCATTTTTACATTTGAGTATAATGGAAACACATTTTTACTCAGCCTTCGAATTAACTGCAGTCACCCCCCTGTGTGTGTGATGCAAGCTGTCTCTGTCCCAGCCCTGAATTAACCCCAATAACATCTAGGTTTTTCACACACCCCTATTTGCTGACTGAAGGATTTACACTAATAGAAACATTTTATTTTTCTAAGCAGCGTGTTGCTCGTGTATTCACAAAGATGAATCAGCAGTAATGCGCTCGTTCACAAAGCCCAAGTCACACTCGTAATTCTGAGGAATATCGTTTCTCCACCCCTCGTGTTCAACCCCCTGCGTCTCCACATTAACCATCTCTCCCCGCCTCTCTGTGGAGGCGAGTCTCACCGTTTTAAAGTCCCTGTTCTACGTAATGGGGCATGATCAAAAGCTCCAGGACAGCTACTATAGCAGACTGTGAGGTGAGCCTGCTTCACCATGCCTTTAAACCAACATGGATGACAAGTGATGAGAGGAAAAAATTAAAAAATGAAGTTTAACGCAGCTGAGACAAACTTAACTTTGAAGATAATGTGACTCCGCTAAGTTTTCTAAAAAAGCTAATAAACTGAGTTAGTGGGGAGGTGTTCTATCAAATAAGGACATATATCAATGTCAACAAGGTGTGAGTGTGTTGTCTGAGTTTGTCGTGTAGTTAAATCAAGTTTATTGTGTTAAATGAAGCCAGACCCCAACTGTTGATGCGTCTGAGCCTCTCTGCTCTGCCTCTGGTTCAGGAAGTGTTAACCGGTCCAGCTCCCTCAAGCACACAATGATGTTAAAGACTAATTGACGCACACTTTAAATAAGTCCTAATTAGAGCACGGCTGGTAATAATTGGGCAGGCGGTCTGAGCACTAATTAGAAGCCCCTAGTGTGTGTCTGTGTGTCTCTGTGTGTGTGTGTTACTATGTGGATGAATGATCTCTACAGGGGGGCTGATAAAGCCCATACTTTCAAGAAGCAGCCAGAGCGAGAGTGAGCGAGTGGGCGAGAGAGGTAGATGGAGTAAAGAGAATGGAGGGGTGGGTGAAGGGGGGGCAAACCTCCATGCCACTTCGCTCTTTTGTGATGGCGTATGGTCTGCGGGTGGCCCGCTCTGCATGGGAAGACTACAGCTGAGGGCAGGTGTGTGTGTGTGTGTGTGTGTGTGTGTGTGTGTGTGTGTGTGTGTGTGTGTGTGTGTGTGTGAGAGAGAAAGAGAGAGCGAGAAATGAACTTACTCCTAACAAGCTAACAAGACTAATTGATTCTGTAGCCTCTCTTTATCCATCCCCATCTTCCCCTCACTCACTCCCGCTCTTTTTTTTTCTTCCTCTTCTCCCCTCAGCCTCTAATTGTTTATGCTGAGAGGCGTCTCGAAAACGGCAATAATAGATTTCCCACCTGCTGCAGGGACACATTAGTAACACACTCAAACGACTTGTTTGCCTCTCTCGGTCTCTCCCTGCTGTTGTCTGCTCATTGTTTACTGCTCCTCCTTTCAGCCGCTGACCCAGGTGTACTGATATCCTCTGGTTCTCGGCCAGGAGGCATACTGAAAATACATCCAGTGCATCACTGTTAGATTTTTATCTCTATGTCATCACATTTCATTAGTCACACTTAAAAAGCAGAGGTTGAATGCAGTCTATGAAGGCCCGATGTGATTATTAAATCCCATATGTAATATGACCCTCAGTAGGATTGGGTGGTCTGGTGCATGTATGGCACTTTTCTAGTATAACTGTGGACTTTTTTTTTTAACTTCAAGCCTCATTCACTCACATTCATACAAGCACTTTTGTCTATATCTAAGCGCTTTGTCTAACTTGAGGTGACCGACCCCAAAAGATTAGACCGTCAAGATCATCAAGAACACACGTGCAAAGTATTTTCAGCTTGCAGTGCTGTGTTACACTAAATACTGATTTATGCAAGATATATGCTCACATTAACTACGTTTTCATGGAGCCTTAAAAAAAAACACCCAACTAAAGATGTACAAAAAGTCTGTCTGTCAAAAGCACAGACTTAAGACTTTATGATGTCAGTAAGTGCAGGTATCCCTGATATAGGGAAGCATACACAAAAGCCCCACCAATCTGCTATTCAAACCTTTTGTTTATGAGGGGAAGCCTATCAGAAGAAAGTTGGCTGTCTGGCTACACTAAAACAGGCAGATGGTGCATGAGATGAAACTGAATCATATAAGCTAGCTTAGCATGATTCCAAGGATAGAAATTAGGAGCTAGAAATGAACATAATGGTTCCCATTTAGGTTCACCAGCTTGCTGAGGCCTTACTGTGTACTTCCCCTCCAGACAAAAGATAAATAAATTCAAGAAACACAATCATATGCATACGACCCTGATTAAATATATTGTGCAGGGTTACACAGCTGTTTAAGGACTGGCTTAATTTTGTGTAGCTCACAAAATGATTAGATTCACTAGAGAAAGTCATAAGATCATATCCGGTGTCCTGTCTCCCTCCCCTGACCCCTCATTGGTTGTGGCTGATGGCTGCTCCACCCTGACCCTGGTTCTGCCTGAGGTTTCTTCCTGTCAAAAGGAATGCATCGTGTGTGATGTTTCCCATTCTAACTTTAGTTTAACATGTTAAGAAATAGTAAAGCAATTATTAAAGATGGGGTTATGTTAATATCTGTGCCAGATTTTATGATAGTCCACAGAGCAACTGTTGAGACAGTTAACTCAAACCTATGAAGGTCAGTCTCAGAGTAAAGCTGCAGAAAAGTAGGACTCATCAATCATCTGAGATGTCGAGCAGGGACTGAGGCAGCGGGACCATCGAAGGGAACTAGTTTAAACTTTAAAATAGTTTGAACTTTGATCACAGTGGGTAGGTGATGCACAACATCAAAAGTAGCCCTGCTTGAAAGCTCCACTGTGATTTTGCTGATCAAACCTTGGAACTGAAAGAAGTGTCCTCCTGGCCTGAGACCCAGCAGGATTCATAATTCAGACAGATTTATAATTGAAAATTACTTCAAATACTAATTAATGGCACAGCAGAGCCAATCTAGAATTGGCTGTCTGGTTTGAACATGCCAGCTGTATAGTTGTTGGTCTCTAATAGGTGTTTAATTAAATATCCAGTGGATTAGAGGAATTATGGGCAATTGTCCCTTAACGACCTTTAACAAGGTCTTGATTAGTGTCTTCAGCCATATCCTGTGGCTAAAATGATCCTTCAATTAGTGATGGAAAGCTCATGAAGAGAGCACGTCACATGATGGACAGCAAGAATGGGATTTTAAAGCCATCACTTTAAAATGAGAGAAAGAAAAGAAAGTTTAGATGGACAGTGATGGATGCGTGTGTTGAAGCGCTGCATTTGAGGATTGTGGCTGCTTTTTGTTGTTTGGTTTCCTCAGGTAGTCTGTAGGTGAGCTAAAAATACATATTTAAAAAAAAAAAAAGACCGATCAAACACACCCACGCAGATTAATGGTCCCACTACATCAAGCTACATTCAGAAAGGTTAAAAAAAAAACTCAAAAGCTGTTGTTTTTTATAATCTGCTCCAATATGTCAGTGATATTCTTAATGCCTGAGAGCCAGTTTTATATTTAAAAAAAACATGTTTTTATTTGGCCATGTAATTTTTGAAGTGTGCTCCGCAAAGGGAGGCCTCTCGCCTTTTGTTAGGAAATGTGGAATGGACACGGGGGACAAATTGTGAAACAGTTTCAATTTGGATATTTTTCAGGACAATAGGTTTTTTTGTCCACATGCCACCTGTGTAAGTCACGTGTTTGTTAGTCTATAAACAACTTAAAACCAGTTGTTCAAAAGACTGCTTTTCATTGATTCTGGCGGGTTGTATTTCCAAAATTTCTCAGGCACATTGTGAGAAATAAATGGCAGAATGTGAGACCTGCTGAAAAACGGGTTCACGATTTTTAGTAAGAATTTTTAGCTCTGGTGTTGTGGATTTCTTATGTTATTATGAAAAAAAAACAACTTCAACAGCCAAGATCTGTCAGAGAAAAGATCAGCCAAGATCAATAACCCAGAACCGCACAGTTATTACAGTTTTTTCTGAATGCTTAAACCCTAACTGGGATTCTTATAGTACAATTTCTAAAACTATTAGTACTTATAGCAAAACCACTCACTGAGTTTGCAAAACTAAAAGCACAAACACTGCTTTGCACTTAGTTTGCCATTTTGTAACACACACTTTGCAAACCTGTAGCTACAATCCACTGCACAGTACTCTTTTTGCAGAACTGTAAACACAACGCACTGCTTTACACTCAATTCCCAAATGATCAACGCATTTCTAGCAAAACTATACACATTTACGGCCATTATTTACACTATTTTGCCAACTGTCTGGCACACTGTCACATGTGAAAACTTTTTTAGATAATTAGTTCACTTTGCAATCAGCCTAAGCACTATAATACAGGTAAGCTCTGTGTGCGGAGTACAATGGAGGGAGCAGGAAGAGTGAGAAGTAGAAGAGGCCGAGCAAGAGGACGTGGAGGTGAAGTAGTAGGATGAAGAGGACGACAAGGACAAGGAGGAACAAGAGGAGCAAGAGGAGAATGAGGAGGGGGGAGAGGAAGGGTAAGAAGAGTATGTCTGTGAAGGTTCTCAGTCATCCAGGTCATCGTAGTCAAAGGAGCTTGCAAAGAAAAGCGTCTGGACTTCTTTACAGTTTTTCTCGATTGCTAAAACACATTTCTTGAAACTACGCCTCATATCCTCACAACTGTAAACACAAATCCATAACATCTCACTCAATTTCCCAAACATCCTATTTCCAGGTCAAAATGAAGCTCTACACCCAAAACTATTCACTCCTGCTGAAAAACCAAACTTTGCCCTCAGACATCAAACACAAGCCCTCAAAAACACACACACCACAACAGAGTTTTGCACACTGGTACAATTACAGTTTTTACCGAATGCCTAAACACTAACTGTGATTCCTGTAGCACAATTTCTAAAACTAGTCAGACGTATGGCAAAACCACTCACTGAGTGTGCAAAGCTAAAAGCACAAAAACTGCTTTGCACTCAGTTTGCAATTTTGTAACACACACTTTGCAAGACTGTAGGCACAATTCACTGCACAACACTCAATTTCCAAATTTCCAACACACTCCTAGCAAAAGTATACACATGTATGGCTATCATTAACACTAATTTGCCAACTGTCTGGCACACTTTCACATGTGAAAACTTTCTTAGATAATTCGTTCACTTTGCAATCAGCCTAAGCACTATAATACAGGTAAGCTGTGTGTGCGGAGTACAATGGTGGGAGCAGAAAGAGTGAGAAGTAGAGGAGGCCGAGGAAGAGGACGTGGAGGTGAAGAAGTAGGATGAAGAGGACGACAAGGACAAGGAGGAGCAAGAGGAAGACGAGGAGGGGGCAGAGGAAGCATGTTCACTGCAGACCACGTAACCCATATAGTCATTATGGCGATTGCAAATAATCCTATACTTGGAAATAAACACTTGTGTTTGTTTTGATGTGTTTGACTAAACACCAGTACTTGAAGTTTGGATCCCTCTATGCTTATGGATCTATGACAGAAGTATGAGCTCAAACTGACATAGCCTACCTTGTGCACAGGGAAGGCAAACGCCAGATGTGTTTTGTATTCATACCATCAGTGTGCAGTTGGCGCATTGTGTGCTTAGTAGATGATGGCTTGTGTGTACTGTTTGATACGGAAACACCATTTTTACGAAGGTGTGAAGAGTTAATCTAGCTGTGTTTGCTTTTGCAAGAGAACTAAAATGTTTGGATAATTGGGTGACAGGTTGTTTTATTTGTGTGTAGAGTTTTGCTAAATTAGCCAATAGTTACATAACATGTGCTTAAGCAATCAGAAAAAACTGTAATTCAAAACAATAGTTCCAAAACAAATAGGTTGCTTATGGTTCTCCCCTTCAAAACCCTTGTCACATGATAAACACAAAAGACACAACCAATGTATGTACAGTGGCACATTGTCATTCATGTACTATACAGTACAACACACACCAGAAACATTATCCCACCTCAGCATCTTGTCTTTGGTCTGGGTCAGGCCAGAGAATCTCATCCACATCACAGGCTATATTGGCCCCAGCCAGGAAGCGGGGGTAAAATCCTCTTGCATGCCTGATCCACCCCTGGCATGCATCTACTGATATGTCTAGGCAGGCCTCTTCCATGGCCTGAAGGAGGTGAACACGGACATAAGGTTCTCGGTCATACACTTTCCACCGCCATGCCGAAAATAACTCCTCTATCGGGTTTAGAAAGGGAGAGTATGCAGGCAGAAAGATATTAGAAAACCTTGGGTTATTGGTAAACCAGTCACGAACCAGAGCAGCGCGATGGAAGCTGACGTTATCCCACACAACAACGTAGTGAGGCTGCTCTGGCTGTGCTGGTTCCCTGTAGTCCAGCTGGAACATATGTTGTCTTAAACCATCAAGAAAAGCAAGGAGAAGCATAGTGTTATAGGGTCCTAGTACGGCATGGCGGTGGAGTACCCCTCGTTGGCTGATGGCTGCGCACATAGTGACATTCCCCCCACGCTGACCAGGGACATTTACAATAGCCCGATGGCCAATTATGTTCCTCCCCCTTTTCCTTCTTTTGGTCAGGTTAAAACCTGCCTCATCCACAAAGATTATTTCATGGGGAACAGGCCGTCCTTCAATCTCAAAGATTCTCTGCAAAACACATAACACAGTAGAGTCAATCGGTACCCTGAACCACAGTTCAAGAGTGCTGAAATGGCAGCATAAACTGCCATGCTGTGATGGTACACAATACTTTATACAGTATCAAAACTCATACCTGAACATATTCCACACGTTGGTTTTTCACTCTGTCAGAGTTTCGTTCGAAAGGGACTCGGTATGCCTGTTTCATCCGGAATTGATTCTTTCGGAGGATGCGGTCAATTGTGGAGAGGCTGATGGCATTTATGCCTCGAAAAAGATGATCATCCTCAATCACTCTCCTTTGAATCTCTTGCAGGCGGATTACATTATTTGCAATTACCATGTTTACAAGTTCCCTCTCTTGCTCCTCCAACAAAAGCCTTAACCTGCCTCCACCAGGTGGTCGTCTCTGTGTCCTACAAAAATAGAAGCACTCATTACTGTAACTGTCACACATTCATTTTACAGGCAAATAATGGAAACATACTCAAGACACATAAGTTCAGTAACTTAAACGTTACTGTACAAAGCAGTCTTACTGCAAGTACACCTACCTGTTTTCCTCCCTGAAGGTTCTGATGATGGAGGCAACAGTGAAGCGACTCAAATTTAGTTGTACTCGTTGCCCAGCCTCCCTCATAGTCATCCCATGGACAAGGACATGGTGAACTAAAGTGGCTCGAATTTCATCCGAGACTGACTGTCTTCTTGCCCTTGCTCTTCCCCTTCCTTGTCGCCGTCGTTCTCCACCTCCACCTCCTTCACCACGTCCTCCTCCTCCTCCACCTCTCCCTCCTCCTCCACCACCTTCCTGTTGTCCTAGACCACCTCCTCCTCCTCTTCCACTACGTCCTCCTCTTTCACCATGTCCTCTTCCTCCACCACGTCCTCCTCCTTCACCACGTCCTCCTCCTCCTCCACCACCTTCCTGTTGTCCTAGACCACCTCCTCCTCCTCTTCCACCACGTCCTCCTCTTTCACCACGTCCTCCTCTTTCACCATGTCCTCTTCCTCCACCACGTCCTCCTCCTTCAACACATCCTCTTTCTCCACCACGTCCTCTTCCTTTGCATCTCTTTGGATCCATTGTTTCAAACCTGAATGAGCTGACTTTGGCCCTTTTATCTATCCATCGCAGGTTCTGATTGGTGTGTGCTAAATTTTGACTCCTAGTGTTTCCACCTGGTTAATTGTGTGCTAATTGAGCTCAAGCTATGCTGACTTAAGTTAACATTATTGCATGCTAGTGCTTTCTAAATGACTACATGGTGTAAGCACTGTAAAATGTAGGGATTTGTGTGTAGAGTTTTGCAGTAACAGTTCACCAAATTTGAGTCATGTGTCAAAGCAGGGAATAGTGTTTATAGTTCAGGGAAATGGGTGAGCTTTTTGAACAATAGCGTTACGGTTTTGAAATTTTAGTTTAGAGGCCTGGTTATAGTGTTTAGGCAATCGAGAAAAACTGTAATATGATGGCTTGTGTTAACTGTTGGATACGAAAATACCATTTTTACAAAGGTGTGGAGAGTTAAGCAAGGGTTATTCGCTTTTACAAGGAAACTACAATGTTTTGCTGATTGGATGAAGGGTTTTCTTATTTGTGTGTAGAGTTTTGCAAAAATAGCCAATAGTTACAAAAAATGTGCTTAAGCCATCAGAAAAAACTGTAATCATTAATTAGTTATGACCAGTTTGTGAATGACAGGAATCATGATAACTATATTCTCGACATTTTTTTAGGTATGATTTAAGGCATAGAAAGTTCAGATCTGTCATGTACTGTCCGCATTCAGCAGAAGTTTGTGCTGCTTTTTAGTATTTAAAACATCACTACAGCTAGATACACAACCTCTTTCCAGATCACGTTGTTACATTTAAAAATAAAAGCGCTACCTCTCAAACACTCGCTATAGTTCCCAGCCTCTTGTACAGAAAACTGAAGCCAGTGTGGAAAAAAGTATTTTTGGCCTCTATAGCTAAAATGTTTCCTGTCTGCATTAAAAAGGTATCATCTTTCTGAAACTTACTTTTTTGCATAGTGTTAAAGCTCAAAGCTCAGGTGTGACTGGCAGGTGCCAGCACAGAACAATGCAGCTGACAGCTAGGCCTCACCTCTGCCAGCTGGATCACCAGTGTGGACGTGTTGATTGTGTTTGTGCTGCTAAGGCACTAATATTCTTTCTTGCTGCAAGTTACAGCCCACCCAGGAAATCCGTGCTCCTTTTTCAAGCAGGGGCATGTGTCTGTGCATTGCACCCACAAAGTTAGCGCTAACTCTTGAGTCTTAGATGATAACGGAGCCCTTCAACCTATATCATTAAAAAAACAATGACGAGGCTTCAAAATGCCAGATGATGTCCATCTTAAATATACAGTCTGTTTCCATGCATAACCTCTAATGCAATGCAGTATTAAAAGTATTATACACACAACTGTGAGTGCTGTTGTTCTCGTTAATATAATTCATAGGCTGACTTTTTTTTTTTTACCACACATCACAAAGGAGTACAAAGGCCTCTGTAAATTTCACTACACCCAAAGAAAATAGCCTTTGGGGGCTTTAACAGAGACCAGCATATCTGAAGCTGTGATGTACTTGAATGCACTGACACATGTTGCATGCACACGTGTGTGTTTGTGTCCATATTTCATGACACTGATACTGACAGGAAGATTTCCCTAGCCTCTGCAGCCTTGGCAGACATATGATTGCTGTAGATCTTCCATCATACACTTGCACGTGCGCGCACACACACCCACACACACACACTCATACACACACTGGCTGGATGGAGATAGGAAGGTGGCTGACATTTGTGGTTCCTCGGGTGAGGACATGGCCTTTTCTACTCATTTCTCTTGGCCAATCACCCAGACTGAAAGGGGAAAGAAAGATAAGGCCTTTTGTTTGGCCTGACAATGTCCTACTGATACTGCCATGGGAGACCATTCAGTGTGTGAGACAGTGTGTGGGCGTGGGTGTGTGTGTTGGGTCTATCCCACCCTTTTAAGACAGGAAACCCCTCTGAGAAGACATTATTACAGGAGAGCATTTGCCATCAGAGCCACCTTCTTTTAAGTCTAACACGCCATCACAGACATACAGTTATATGGTTTAAATGCCACAGATTTTGTCTTACAGCTGCTCTGTCTCTAAGAATTTGTGCTCTTGTGCAACAATCAGCCCTACAATATGGACTGAATAATCAGCACAAGGGCCACATGCATCCTAGCATTAGAAATAGTACAGTTCTGGAAAAAGCATGTACAGTAAATGCCCAGTGAATTGGGACTGGACCTGATATGTAAATGTGCCTGTCTCTAAAACACTTGGCCAACTCTGTTGTTTAAATGTGCTATTGGCTATAAATAAGCATGACAGTCAACAAGAAAGGTTCATACATTTTTCATAGTGCATGTTTGAGGTATATTTTTTCCATTTAAAAAAAGAATTAATGCAACACAATTCAGTGGGCTATATACTAAACTTGAGAATAGAAACAAATTATTAATCGAATACCACCAGTGTTATCGGTCTGGTTGATATTTGGATTGATTGACTGATTTAAAAAGCTTGACACAAGTTACAACATCCCAGGTAGGCATCCTAATTTTATTATTTTATTATATTGTGTTGGCTGATAAAAAGCGAAAAGGTTGGGTTAGTTTAGTTATTGTTAAAGTGTGAAGCAGTCTAACACAGCCCATGTGGCTTCTTGGCTTATGTTTGACTTCTGTTGTGTCACTGTGTATTATGCTGTGTCTTTACTTTGCACTGTAATGCTGCTGCTGGCATCTTGTGGCAACTGATTCACACTTAGCTGTAGTGTCATCAGTGACAGTGGCTTATTAGAAGAGAAGGGAAAACTCCCTTCATTTGAGTTGCAGTAATAAATGCCTGGAAGATGCAATCAGCGACAGAATATGGTTTAGTTTTTGTTTTTGTCACAAATGTGATTATCACGACTTTCCTTAAAATATGGTGATATAATGTTGAGGCTCTATCAGCCACCACTGATAACCGCTAAAGCAGAATGTACGTGAAACTGAGTTGTCCAAACGCAGCCACAAGCCTTTTCCATCTCGTACCAGCATGCATGAATGCACTGTTCACTGCTGAACAGTGACAGCAGCTCGGTGGTGACAGCACTGTATGATGTGTGAACAATGTTGTTCTGATCTGAATGATTTCCCTGCAGTCACAAATGCTTTATATTTCTGACATTCGGACTCAGCGCGTACAAGGTATCATGTGAGCAGCAGGCATATGGACAGCTAACAGTTTTGGCTCAATACCCCGACTACCAGACTACTACTTCACATCCTTGAGACGCCATGCTGGCCTGATGTCGTCCCATATCATTAGGCAGCTAGATCTTACACTGTTACCAGTAAATGGTGTTAAGATAGTGTCAGGTGGGAAGGGGGAGTGCACTCATTTAAGGATATTGCTCCCAGAAAAAGGGGCAGCAACCAAATGCAGGAGGATTGATAATTTTGTCAAATTGCCGGCAGCACTTTGAGGTCTTACCGTCAGCTGTCGAACATCTTAAAGAAGATTCTGGTATAATATATGAAACCATCTTCATAATGTATCAAAATTGAATGGCTGGAATACCACTTAAGGTAGTGGTGGTGTAATTGGTACTCAAAAATCTTAATAGTATCATATATCTTGGGCTGGGCTTTTAAAAGGATCTATTGTGTGATCCTGCCTTGATCTCTCCCTCGCTTCCTCGCTCACATACACACTCATGGGATAATGCATTCAAGCCATCATTTCATCTTGGAATTCCCAAGCGTATCGGGACACCACATGCTATAATGATCCTCTGTAAATGGCTTGGTTGGACCGCTAACTTGTGTAAATAGTGCAGGGAGATACTAATGTACTATCTTGTAATAGGGGGGAAATTACCTGCCTATTACAGCTAGACCCTCCGAGAGGGGAGGAAAGGGGGAGGAAGGAGCTGAAAAAATGATGAATGATGGGAAAGAGAAAAAGAGAGGATGATGACACTGATGAAAAAGATGAAACGGAAGCTGAGAAGCAATTGAATGCGTATAGGTCTCCGTTCTGTGTGTGAGGAAACTTTTTAACAGTAAGAAAAATCAAAATAAAGCAGCTGATTGGTCAAAACCAAACAGATTATAAAACAACACCGGGCCCCATCTCCCATACTTTCTCTTCTTTATACTTAGGAATTTTTGTCCACAAGAAATTGAGATTTTGAAAATGTGGCTGATTTATCCAAATAAAGCTTTTTAAAGCAAGCATCCAAGGTCAGAACACCACAGTCCTTCTGTTACTTACCGGTGGCACTGATGTCGCTGCTGTGTTTAAAACATGATGTTATTTCTCCCTGAAGAAATGTTAAAATCTAATATATGCTTGTGGGCAGATTGCTTTTGGCTGAAAATTAAGGTTCAAGCACAGGTTGTGCTGTGCTTTTTTACTTTTGACTTGCAACAGACCTTCTCGATCAATTTAAATGAAAATGAAAAGGGGAAAAAAGTAGCATTTATAAAGACACTTAATTATAAAAAAGATTGTAGCTGCATTGTTGAACCTCATAATCCAGATTATCATGAACAATCAATACAAAACAAGTGTGGGACAGAGACAGCCAAACAACTGCAGGAAATGGAAATTTCCAACACTAATTATGCAGTAGTATTTGTTACAGCTCCAGAAAATCTCAAAAGCCACCTTCAAAAGACTAGAAATCTGCACCCACCATAATTGGGTACGTAGAAAAGATTTACAAGGTACAATAAAAGAAAAATCTGCAACTCAGCCCATTGCTTTGCTTTGATATAGTACATTATCTTTTATGCCCCATTATGTACCTTTTCTTTCTGATCAACAGCAAATCTGCAACTTCCCCATCTGCCTCAACTTTACACAGACAGCAAACATCAACTTCAGTGTCAAACCCAACAGATTACAAAACAATCACTGAGGATCATCACTGATGATGGAAGCAGGGTCTGACTATAGTCCAAACACCAGGCCATATGGCAAATTGGGCGACGTCGTGTAAGATGTCTTTAGCCTCTGCGTCATTTTCGGCAAAGATGGCGCTGTGATCTGCGAACATCAATTTAGTTGCAGATTGGTCTTCAGTGAAACAGACGGTGGCCATTGGTCAAAAGCCGGCTTGGTCTTCTCCGCTTGACTGCTTATGATGCTTTTTTAGGTGCGACTGAATGATTTTCATAAAGACCTTACCAGCAATGGAAAGAAGGCTAATTCCACGATAGTTCTTGCATTCGCGGGTGTTGCCTTTCTTCTGAAGTGGGATGAGAGAATAGTCTCTCGTCTGTTCTCCAGATCTATTGAATTAGTCCATGAAGTCGAGAAAGGAAGATGTTTCCTCCAGTTTTGATTGCCTCTGCAATGAATTTGTCCTGCCCGGGTGATATCCCATTCTCTAGCGCATGGACTGCATGTTTGACTTCTTCAGTTGTTGGTCTGGCATCTGACATCGGTGCATGTCATGCGTCAACCACTGTTGTTACCATGATATTACTAGGGTATTATATGGTTATGACCTTTCAGGTGCCCTTGATAGGTCAAATGCACTGGAACCTAAGAAAATGTCAGCAAATAGAAAAATGCTGTAAAAGCACACAAAACAATCTTTTTGAGGAGACAATAACCTGAAGGAACAGCTGTGGAAGTGACAAGCTAACAGTAAACAGCTAACAGCAAACATGTATCTACAGCATTATATGACTTATGTGCAGTGTAGGGACTAACACCTTATTAAGTAACGCGTTACAGTAACTACGTTATTATTGTGGTAACGAACACGGTAACGCTAACTTAATCATTACTGGGATTTAGATAGGGTCGTTATTCATTACTTCTTGTGGTGGCTATCGCGGAGCTTCCACAGATTCAGTAACATTAGCAAGTGGTGGAGGCCAACAGGTGGATGAGGGAAAGGGGAGGCAGGAGGAGAAGAGACCCGAGGCGGCCGCTTGTCCGAGTGTCAGGTGTACTGAAGTTATGACCTGCAGTCTATCTGGGTCAGATATGAACCAAGTTAAGGTGGAGTTTATTTTCGTTATGCTGACTTTTTCGTACTGGGTACTAGCTAGCATGACGGAGTTTCTATACAGCTGGGTGGTGCTATGATGTTACTGATGTTGAACTTTATTTTGTTCATAAGGTTAATTATTAGAGTTGCCAACCGTCCCCTAAAAAACGGAATCGTCTGATATTCAGAGAAAATATTACGCGTTTCGTATTGAGGTGAAAAGGAATGCAGTTTGTCCCGTACTTCAGCTACAATGAAAAAGACACACAGCTGCAGTTATTCTGTCATTACGCTGCACATCTGCCTTTATGATTTTTCCTATAATGGTGGGCCGGTCTCTAGTCAAAACGCCCGGGCCGATTTCTTGTCCCAGTTCAGCCCTGTATGCAGCTCATCTGTAGTCAGTTGTTACCTACATCTTCCTATTCGGAAGGCAGAATTTCCAAGTTCTGAGTACAATCGAAGCACCGCGACTGCAGTTTTCGTGTTGGATGTAAAAAGCGCACATGACGCTGTGACGTAGGCTAGAATCATGGCGGCGGTCAACGACGGTCCAGGCGTGGGATTTCTCTCGTGGAAATATGCGCATTATTTTTTCCTTTCTATTGGTACGTGGCACAGTGCACTTGTGGCAAGTAAGCAAGCTAGAAGACTGGCAATCTGGCTGGGTATCCAGTTACGGAAGCAACACATTAACAAGAGAATTCTGAGTAAAACCAAAGTTACTTTCCCTAGTCACTAGTTACTTTTAAAGTAACGAGTAACTTGAAGTAACTGAGTTACTTTTGATAGAAGTAACTAGTAATGTAACTAAGTTACTGATTTAAAGTAACTCACCCAACACTGCTTATGTGATAGAAAAACACATTACCTCACATCTTTTTCTCCCTCAGAACACTGACAAATGCCTCAGTGCAATCCTCCACATCTTTAGGTTTCAGTCACTTTCACAGCTGTCTGCTCGCATTATTATGTCCCTAAAAAACACTTCCATTGTGTTTTAATCAACTTCTGTTGTGTTTTAATCAACTTCTTTTGTGTTTTGTGTATTTTTGCATCACTGTTCTACTTGTTTGTGGTTGCGGTGTATTTGACCTTTGAGGAACAGACCTTTCATGAAGCAATCTAAAAATGCCAAGTATGCTTACAGCTCCACCCAAAGGTACTACATATATGGAGAAATCTTTATCATTAAAGCCCACAAAGTCAGCATCTGTTAAAAAACAAACACTTTTAGCTCTAATGGTGCTTTCTCTCATTTTAGATGTATTAAATTATGCACTACTATAAAACAAGCCTTGGTCTTTATGCTTTACTTTTAGCTTTTGGGTGTTTAAAGTCCAGCTCTAAGGGAGGATCTATTGACTCAGAGTATTGGTCGAAAAAATATTTGCAAATGTTAGCTCCTGTAGAGGGTCTATAAGTGTTAATTAAACAGCTGTAAAGAGCCATTCATGATGTTTTGGTTAATTTGGGTCTCATTCTCGAAACAACATGCCATGCCTAATGAATCTCCTTTTCTAATCTGGATTTTGTTTGCTGACAAAAATCCAGTCTTTATAATGCCAGCACTATGTTTTGTCATGCGTGTTTACAGAAATTAATTGAAAACCTTTGGAGAGTTGGTTGTAATGCGCACTAATTTCCTTCAGCTATTGGTGAAGGATAAATTGGCAAACACTCGCATAATGTGTTCATGTGAATAGACAGTTTAGATCGCTGTTTGTTAACAATATTTGTTTGCTTAGTTATTGTATTCATGGAGACAAATATGAGGCATGTCTTTTTATGCTGCTTCATTTCTTGTTAGTTGTTTGCTATTATGATAACAAGGATCCATTTGATGTCAGCAGGCCTTTTATCTTCAAATGAGCCATTTAAATGTCATTACTGTAGGGCTGCCTCTGTGGTGTGTGTGTGTGTGTTACATTTTTTACAAGGCCCATTCATGTCTTGTCATTTTTCCTACAATGCGAAATTACTAGCATTCACTCTCTGCTGCTGCAACAGTAACAATATTCACTTTTAAATTTTTTTTTTCATTGTGACATAAATTCAAGCTTTTGTCCATTTTACTCTCCTCAGTTGTTTACTATATAAGCAATGGGCCATAGCATAATGACGCAGGAAATTAGAATCATTATTCACTAATCCAATAGCTTCCTTTTGAGATTTTTAGAGTTGGACATAATCTGTTTTTGAGTTTCCCTTTCATCTTTTCAAAACAGTGGAAAGCTAATAGAATTTTTTAGTAGATTATTCTGGTTATTATCTTTCCACCAGAGCTGGTCTAACAGTCAGTGAGTAGTCATGCTAAAAACTGTTTATGTTATTATGTTGTTTGCAGGACTTTGGTAGGTGGGGGAACCCTAAGACTGGGTGTAGCGGCGAGCATGGGAAAAAGAATTACTCTGAAATAAGTCAGGACAAACTGTGTTGTGAGCTTCAGCATATTTTTCTTCATGTAGTGACTGTGATCAGGTGACGTGTGCTGCTGCTTCACATTCACCGCTCCAGGCACGTGCAGAGGGGGGGGCTAGAGGGGCTTGAGCACCCGCCCCTTTCCTGATGGATGCCCAAAGTGCCCTTTTGTTGAGGCAACTTTTTTTTTTTTTTAATTTTTTTTTTTTTTTTAATGTGTGTGTGCGTGCGGAGTCCTGTCTGTGCCCCTCAGCAATAATATTTAACTATTAATCACAGTTTTGCTAAATAAAATCTGGCTTGCATCAGTCACATGATCACATTTAACCAATGATCGCCCTTGTCGGCGGAACGCGCTGGTTACGGGCCGGGAACGAGCTCACAAAGAGCACGCGCATTTTTTGCGGTCCGGAGCTGTAGGAGAAACACAAGTTAACTCAGAGACACAGACTGATGCGACAAAACCAGTAAGTAGGTGTACAGCGTACACTGTAGTGTGTAGCACCCAGGAGTATTGGCTTATTACGTACACGTTGGAAAGTTGTCTTGTTGCAACTGACGAACTGAAACAAACGAGCGTGCTGTGTGTGCAACAGCGCGACAAACATTACCTGTCCTTTTATTAACTGCACAAGTAGTCATAGCTGCTGGCTACCTGTGTAAGGCTGTCATGGGTCTGTAGCTCTGTCACTGTTTTAGGGAACATATTTAGTTTTAAAGTAAGTTACAGGGCTTTTCCTGCCTTTCTGGAGGGATTATATTTCACTAAAAAACGATCTAATATGCATGTCCACATAATTATGCATTATTATAATTATAATATATTAAAAAACATGCTGTATTTTAAAGAACATACATTAAGAAGTAGATTATATTAGATTTATATTTTAAATAAGACAAAATTTGGATTTTACAGCAGTAAAATTATTGTATCTCTGCAGTTTAAAAATGTAATAAGCTTTGCCCCTGCACAGAGTGGATAGTGAAACAAATGGAATCATCATAAATACATTATTTCATATTTATTACTTCCCCCTCCTCATTGCTTTATTATTGTAGCTCTAGTAATAAATAATTATGTAAGGATTCTGGATCAGCACCGTGATGCCCATAGTATATACAGTATTCTGAAGAAGGTCTAAAATGTCACTGTGTTCAATGTGCCCCTTTTTAACTTTGAGCACCCGCCCCTTTAAACCTCTCTGCACGGCCCTGCACCGCTCTTTGTGGATTTATCCAACTGAAATATAAACAGATGTTTCATGAGCTATATGCCTGATTTCCAACCCCCACACAGAACAAAGCTAATATAAAAAGTAGAATTCTGTGAGTAAATCAACATCATTACTACAAATATCAGTTGATGTCTGCTACCCTACCAGTCCAACACAGTGCATCACTGTCTTCTTCTTCACAGTACTAAACAGCCTGCATTAAACTGTCTAATATGTTCATACAACCTTAGAATAATACAAACTTAATGTACTTCAGTTTTGTTTGCAAGATGTTTAATAAAATTTATTTAGCAAACCATCATGTACAGCTCAAATATCTGACTCAAAATGCATTTAGGACATTAAATATAAGTGCTAGAACGTTAATCTGGAACACTTAAATTCCTGGTTGTTTGGCTGTTATTTACATTTTTAAGTTATACTTTTCCTATTACTTGTATTTGCAGAGAAAACCTACCGGTTATTCATGTTGGTTCAGCTCAGATACATTTTACAACAAGAACAACAGCTGCTGCATTTTTCCAACCATCTAATGACACATTTATTACTAAATTACTCCACAGTGAAGCCGATAATTTACAAATACTAGAAATATGGGCAAGTAACATGTAACCTTAATGCCTGATTAAAAGCTACTTAGTTAGCTAGCAACTAGCTGTTAGCTAATTGCTCTCAAAGTAGTTTGGTAGCAAGCAATTAATGGCATATCGTGCTAGCAGGTAATTAATGTCCATTATGATAAGATGTGTTCAGTGTTTTAAACTCATAGTGGAATACATTCACAAGAATAACATTTCACAAGAATAAAATTTAACAGAGGAGTTATACTGCAGTTCAAAACTGCATTAGAGTACTTGAGTAAATGTATTTATTTAGTTACTTCCACACTGCATGATTACTGATGAGCTCAGGGCACCTGACAGTGCTCACTACTTCACTGGCTTCATGTCTTGCAGTGCTCTAACCTTCACAGAAAGATTGCCGTCTCTCTCTTTGCTGGAGCGGCAGACAAGCTATAGGGCAGCCCTCCCAGTGCACTACTGGTAATTTAGGAAATCCTTACTGGCAGGTTGAAATGACAAGGCCACTGTCTTTGCGTCTGTGCTCTGTAATTTGCTTGTTTTCCACTTCGCCATAGAGCTGACGCACTGCAGGAGCAGGCAAGCCAAAGAGCGTTTTTCTCTCTTTTTCTCTCTCCTACTATCTCGTTCCCTTGCTCACTCGCCCATTTGCTCGGTTTATGCTCTCTTCTATTGTTGTCATTGTGTTATTCAGCTCAGCTCTGCGGCCTCCCGAGTTAAAAAGAAAAACACAGGCCAAAAACACCACAGAAATCAGAGCCTAATGTCTCACAGTGACGAAAAAAGACTGAATGATTGAAAACGCAGCACTCTGTCGGTTTTCCGAGTTTAAAATATGAATGCTGCCTGTACGGTATGTAAAGAATTGAGGATGATTCAACTGACTGTTCATCATTTATCCTCCTTTGATTGTAATCTAAATTAAAAGGTGCCAAAATATCAACATCTAGCTTCATTTTCCCATTTTGTGTAATTGTAAAAGATTTCTAAAAATAGCCTGTTTTGTCAACAGAACACCCATATAGGAGAACACGTTTTAATTTTTTTTTTTTTGTGTGTATGCCCCCAAAGTGATATGACTATAGTTTGATAGAGTAGTCTGTTACAGTTAGTTTTCCTAAACTGAATATAAAATCCAGTTCTTACATGAATATAGTGAATATGTAGAAAATGTTTCATACCCTAAAGCTGCAACTCTAACTGAAATCTCTATTAGTAGTAGTGTAGTAGTATATAGATGTGGATTATTTGTTTTGCAACTTTATACAGTACAGAGCCCTAATAGTGCCCAAAATTGATTTTAAACAAAAAAAAACCCTTATAGTAAACACTTGCAGCTTTAAGGAACCATATTGTACATTTTTATGGTATAATACTGTATTTTTCTTTTGATAAATGCAAAGACTAATATAAATGTAAAAGTTCAAATTTAGAAGTGTTTAGAAGTGTACGCCACCGTTTTTTCTTTATACTTTGAATCTTTTACATGTTTGATGTGGTTTCCAGGATTTGCACAGCTCAGATTTTTGAAAGTCTGGCTAGCATGTGTTAAAATGTCAAATACAGCAGCATATCAGTAACCTTGGCGTGATTAGGGCAATTGTCACAATGCTGCTGATAGTTCACAAAAGAGAAGAATCCGAATCCAAAGTGTAGTTATGTTAAGCAGTGATACTGCTCATGGAGATTGCAGTAGGAAAGGCAGTCAAACAGCTGACAGTATCACACTGGAAGCCTCATATTCTCTATGGCATTGTACAGTACTTTTCTTTTCACAGTAAGAAACTGTAAAATAACAGTAACAAGCTGAAAAAGCGATATTCTAGTAAATTACTGTAATCTAACAGTGAGAGTTCATTGTTATTACAGGAATGCAGTTTTAGCCCCTAAAGCATTGAGATGAATACCTGCCTGTAACTATATACAGTTTTTGCATTTGTATCCATTTGAATTTGTCCCTAAATTAAACTTCTGAATTGCAGCAGTTTGGAAAAAAGGAGCGTTGGATACAGGCTTCACTCGTGTACGTACAGTACTCTGTGTGTCTCTGAGTGTGTGTATCAAAAGAACTTTGACAAACAGCTCCCCTGTTTACCATGGCGACGCCGTGGCCTGTGTTCTCTCGTCTCTACGGTAACCGTGGCCCTGAGCTCTCTTATTGGCTGAGCCACTGAACTCCCAGCAAGAGACAAAGGAGAAGGACCTGGCGCTGGTAATTTCTTATCACCAAATCCCATTAGGCTCAGGGTTTTTCAGTTTTTTTTCATTAACCCACACAAAAGTAAAGTGGAAATCACCATACCCAGTCAGCTCAGCCCCTACTGTGAGGCTGACTAGGCCCCCTAATAACATCGCTCTGCTCTAGCTTGTGCTGTATGAATACAAGAGACACTTACAAAAGTACGTTAATAGACTCAAAAATGAAAAGCTTTAAAAGAAAAAAAACAGCATCACTTCATTATCGCATTAATCCAGATCGGTTTTGTGAAAAATTATTGTGGAAAAAAATGGAACCACAGCAGATAAAGTTAATAGACCCCAAATTACTTCATTGATACTGTTAATTAATAATAATTAGTTTGTGTCCACAGATAGTAAGTCATTTATTAATCCCAAAAGAAAACTGCTGTGTTCCATCACAGGCTACATTTTAATTGGTATATTTAATCCAAAATGCCAATTTCTTAATTTTAAGTAATATAATCACAGATTTTGTTGTCAGATAAATAATAAATAAATACAAATAATACACATCAGGATCAGTATAGCAGTCTTGGCAGTAACACAGAGCCTGTGTAAATAAAAGGCTTCAGAGGTGCTTTGTTAAGTCGCAGAAAATAATCTCTGCTTGAACTTGAGACTTTAACCTTTTCATGAAAAAGGCCGTTTACCTGGCAGCAAGGCTTTAACAAAAAGATCCAGTTCTTCAGTAGCTCACCTCACAGCAGGATCTAAAAGTCAGGATATCTCTGCTTCTGCTGACACGTTTTTGAACATTGTTTCAGTCCTCCAAATAAATCTGTCACCAGTAAATTCCCAGCATTTCCCATACAGATATTTGACAGATGCAAAGCTGGTTGTTTTACCTGCTGTTATAAATATGCAAGGTAACTTTCTGATTTTTTTAACATAGTTTATTGTGCGTATCCTAACAACAACATTAGTAGAAGTGACGAAAGTGAAGAGAATATTCTATGGTGCACACTGTGATTTCTCTCTTTAAGCTGCAGGGTTCAGTTAAGGGGATCTCTGGGCTGTTTGCCTGTGTAGTTTGGTCCATTTGAGCTGATGTGCAAGCTGCTGGTCAGTGCCCGACACTGAAATTCCCCAGCATATGCGACGTCATTTCGTAAAATAGCATTTTTCTTTTAAATTTAACTAGGAACATATATTTATTTCTACTCTACATGAAATTTGAAAATCAGGAAAATGGAGAACATAGCGTATTTATGTATATGTTTCTGTTTCTATGTACTGGGGCTCTTTCAGATTGAATATCTTTTACCATAATGGAGTAGCATAGATATAACTAATTATTATTTATTCTAACCAAAAGTGTAAAATTCATCACTGAAACTTCTGCAGTAATTAGATTATAGTTCTACATGCAGTAAAGTGACTAAAGAAAAATTAGGACTTCTTATGGAATTAAAATCTATCACCTTTTTGGGAAAGTACATTCAGAGAAGCTTAGAAAATATGAAAGAAGTACCTGTAGTAATAACCTGTAAACTGGATTTTTTTTTTCCCTTAACGTTTTAGCTTGTCAAGTCTTCATTTCAGCTCAGCACTCCACTTTCATCTTTCACCTGTCACCCTTCCTGCAGCCAACAAACTGAGCGTGCATGTGTTACAGCTCCAGTTCCACTAGATCTGACACCTCTCAGCATACTGAATGGGCCTGATATACCTAAGGCCGTAATCACTGCACGAGTATGTGTGCTGATAGGTGGTGGTTACGTGTATGTGGTGTGTGTCTGTGTGATAATCGCCGCTATGAAGTCGGATTGACAGACAAAAGCCTAATCGCTCCTCAGCTCCAGCAGCCAAACAGCTCAGAGGAAGTATTGACCCAAAAGCACCATAATCCCCTTCACCTAACACGGGCAATTTCATGTAATACCTGTAATAACACACATTCAGCTCAAAGTAGTCATCAAAAGAGCTTTGAGCATCTGATTTTGAGAGGTGAGCTGTTTGAATAAAGGGGACCTGAAGAGTATATCAATCTGTAATAACAACATTGTGGCCTGAACTCACTTTCTTTTCAGTTTGCCTTATCACCACTCCTCTGAATCACTTCACTCATGTTCTCTCACTCACTTTGTGTCTCTCTGTCTAAATGTGTCGCTCATGTTTCTTTACAGTCACTGTACGCAGCCATGCAGAGGTTTTTTTTTTAAGGAAACATATAGAAACTCACACAGTAAAGATAAGCAGTGCACCAAAGGGGGTCATTTTCATTTTCTATTTGTGAACATGTTTGCAAATTCTTGCCTGGAAGTGACATTTTCATTTTCCCTGGTTCCTGTAACAGCATCAATGCTCAGACAAAGAAGTTGCTGAGTTCTATGGAGACCTAGTGGGTACAAATATCAGTAAAAGATCTTTATCTCCTAATCTAATATGATCTAATCCTAGTGATCATTACTGGACTGCCACTAATCAGCTGCTAGGACTGACAGGGAACACTAGATCAAACATTGTGTGATTAATTCCCATTTTAGTTCCTTTCCACCAAAAACTGCTTACTTGTAAAACAAAATGTAATTTTGCCAATAGTAGCTTTCTATATCGCCAGTTCCTCAAATCTCACCCTGAGCACATGTTAGACATGAAAGAATCAGAAGAAGCTGTGGAGAAAGTTATGCTGCCTGTAACATTGGTAAGCATGTGTCAGTGATGGACTGGGGAGGCATATCCATGGAGTAATGCACAGACCTCTACAAGCTAGGCAACAGCACCCTGACTGCCATTAGGTGTCAGGATGAAATCCTTGGAGTAACTGTCAGACCCTCCGCTGTTGCAGTGGGTCCTGGATTCCTCCTGGTGCTCAACAATGCCCAGCCTCATTGGGTGAGAGTATCCAGGCATTTCCTGGAAGATGAAAGAATTGATACAGTTTTAGTAGTTTAAGGCTCTGTCCTTAGTCTACTTTTATTTTCAGTATATTTCTTCCCTTCAACCAGATCATTAATAGAGATAAAATCACTCACCACAGCTATGCAGATGGCACACAGTTATGTCCCTCCCCCTCAAACAACTCCAGAAGCCTTGATACTGTGTTCACCTGCCTAAATGCTAGCTGTCACATAACTTTACAAAAAAGAGTCATGATAAAACTACAGTATTAGTAATTCGTAAAATTCCAGTACCCTGGCCTACAGTACACTTGGTTCATTGATCAAAGCTGTCAAACTGCTAAAAATCTCAGAGTTATTTTAACACCACGCTCTGATTTGATGCTTACATTACAGTTTTTTACAGACGCTAGGACACATTTCCCAATACTTAGGTCACGTTTGCAAAACTCCTCACACAGTGAGCACAACAGAAGTCTATGTGGGCTAAACTGAGGATCAGTTATCATTGTTTTGGCACAAAATGCTTTCAATGACTACATCTCTCAAATTTCATGAATCATCTTCTCACTCAGACACAACAACTGCCAAAAAGCTTTGTACGGACAGGACATTTTGCATGTGCTTACATACTGTTTTCAAAACTGTTAAACTCATGGTCAAAACAATAACACAATGCAAAACTTGAAAAGACAGCAAAATCCAACGGCAATATTTTATTGAAACATATTTTAAATCTAACAATGCAGTTTAACCAGCCACAGCTGATTCTCATTGTAGATGAACATCTACACAGGTGTTACTCCTTCAATTTTTCAACTCCTTCAATTCTGGCAGCCAGAAGATTCTTTCCTAGGTGTATTGCCCTAGATGACATAAGATGTGATGTGGATGAGAACCTGTGGCCAAATGGAGGAGACCGAGTAGATTAGCATTACTATTGTATGTGTATCAGTGGATGGTGTGTATACAAATTCTTGTATTTTGGGATTTCTTAGTGCAAAAAAATAAAAATACATAAACATAAATACATGATGTCTGATTCATTCCAGTAACATATATTGAAATTATAAACAGAGATGTGTCCTTGTTTTACACAGGAAAACACTGTGTAATGCTACATGTTGTTAGTGTTTTTTAGGTCATTGTTTTGTGGGTGACAAAGTGTGTTTGTCGGCTGTCAACCTTTGCTAGTGTTCTGGAGGAATGAGTTTATTTGAGACCTGAATGAAGTGTTTTGGTAGTTGTAGTGCATTTTGAATGTGAAATGAACTGCTTTGCCAGGCTGAGGGTCAGTTAGGAGAAATGTGTGAAGAGTTTTGCAAAAGTGACCTAAGTATTGAGAAATGTGTCCTAGCGTCTGTAAAAAACTGTAAAAAGTGTCCAGTCGTGCCTTTTTAAGATTTAAAAAGGCACGACCAATTAATTTTAAGCATATAATGGCCTAGTTCTTAAGAATTTCTATGACTTATTAATCCCTAATGGGCCTGGGTGCTTACTTGGATTGGTGAGTGGGGTGTTGCTGGTTATTCTGAGGTCTTGGCTAGCAAACAAACGCCAGCAGACTTTTGGTATTAGAGCCCCCATTCAGACCAGAATGGTAACTTCCTTATTATCTTTTCATATCTCTTCTTAAAATGCTTATCATGAAGCTTTCATGAATATTTCATAGTCTGTATTTGCTGCGTTTTTAACTATTTCTTGGATTTAAAAAAAAGTCTTTCTGTGAAGCACATTATTGTTGGGGAAAGTTCTATATAAACAAAGTTTGATGTTGTTATTATTATATTTGCATCATGCATACACACATCCATCATCATCCCATCAATTTGCACTCACTCAGACATGGACGCACACTTTTTAGCCTCTGATTTGGTATTCATGTCACACAGATTAATCAAGCTGCTCATCCCATTTGCAGTTCCACACTGATACACACCACTCAGTTTACCTGTACCTATAGGTAGCTGTGCACGTGTTTGTGTGTGCGTCTGTATGAATGGGAGGGTGGGTTGGTGGTGTGCACATGCTTGACAGACAGCGAGAGAGGCCTCTGTCACCAATCTGCATATCTAAATATTAACACTGGACCATCCCTTTAATTTCCTACAGGGGCTGATAACCATCAATCGTTTCCCCCAGCGTCTTTGTCGCTTTCACAGTGTGTGTGTGTGTGTGTGTGTGTGTGTGTGTGTGTGTGTGTGTGTGTGTGTGTGTGTGTGTGTGTGTTAAAGAGGTTGTTGGCTGAATAATACCGTCAGTTTTTTCTCTTGCTCACACACACACACTCATATCTTAGCGAGGACATCTAATTGACATAATGCTTTCCCCAGCTGCTTACACTAACTTTAACCATCAAAAATGAATGCCTTATCCTAACCCTTAGCCCATACCTAACCATAACCTAACTGTAACACTGACACTAAAACCACATTTTGAGCCTCAAAACTGCCTTCAAACGCCTGGGGATGAGCATTTTAAACCCCTAAGTGACTATTGGACCCCACAAATACAGTGGCATGCCAATTATCTGTCGTCACAAAGATGTATAAACACACGCACGAGAGGGTTGTCAGAAACTAATCGACATGCTATTGATTTACTTTTCTATTTAATGAGTGAAACCATCTGTGAGATATTAAAAGGAATTTTGGAGAGAGAGGAGAAGAGGAGACAGGTCAAATAAGCAACGACAAAACAGATTTGAAAATAACTCTGTTTATTCTTTTCGGGGTGGGGAAATATTCTGAATGACATTTTGGTCATTGTGAGGCACTGAAACTCTACACTGAGACATCTGATGACCACGTAGCCATTTCCTATCTGCTTCACGGGGCTGCAGTCAAAGCTGACACGCCCAGAAACCCCTCTCTCCAGCCCACTCCTGTACCTCTTCACGTAGGACACCAGAGTGCTCCTAAGCAAGCCGAGCGCAATCTCTCCAGCATGTCCTGGGACTGCCCTCTTAAACATCTAGAAGGCATGCAGGAGGGAGGCATCCTAGTCAGATGTAAAAGCCATCTAAACTCCTTTTAACCCTTCCACACATAGTGGTCACTGCAGTGGGCAGCTATTCAAAGGCTGTTTTCTTGTATTTGTGTCAGTGTTGATGGTGTACTTGCACATAAACCACTACATTGGACACTGATGTGTCACTCCATACAACTGTGATGGGTCAGTGAAATGGACAATAGTGCTTATTTTAATCTTTGACATGGTGCCACACTGCATTACATTTTACTCGGGGTCACACATTCAGAAAACTAAACTTCACAGAATGTGATGTGACAGTCTTTCATAGGCTTATATACAGATTAATAACTACCCGTGTGTGTCCGTGTGGTCACAGATTAGTTTAACAGCTCCACAGTGATAATTGTTTCACATTTATTATCTCTGTGTTGGCAAGCAGCCTTGCAGTAGTCTGCATGTACCCACATGTGTGTTTGTGAGTCAAACCACATCGCAAAGAGGCGAATGCTAATCTGCTATCTGCCATTATTCTCCGAGACCTTGAGAGGATGGAGGTAGAGACGAGGGAGTGAGACAGTAGAGGGGGAGAAGTAGAAAATGGCAAGGTTATGAATGAACCTTTTGTTGAGGACGTGTTTGTGTTAGAGTGTATTAGTAGTAGAGAAGAGTGGCAGAGAAAATTCGTGATATAAGAGGAGAGGGTGCCAGTATGAGAGAGAGAAAACTAAGAGAGGCAGAGAGAGGCATTGTGGTGATGAGGTGATTGAGACGGTGGACATGTCTGTTAAACTGCCATCCAGCAGAAACATGAACAGGTTCATTTCATTAGAAACGGACTTTCTCTGATTTAAGGAAACACAATCTAAAAGCGCTTTATATTGTAAGGTAAAGAACCTTAGATTAGATTAGATTAGATTAGATTAGATTAGATTAGATTAGATTAGATTAGATTAGATTAGATTAGATTAGATAGAACTTTATTAATCCCTCGGGTGGGTTCCTCTGGGAAATTCGATTTCCAAAAAAGCACAGCACCGACAGAAGTTACAGAGTTACAGAATATTATATATATATATATATACACACACACACACACACACACACACACACACACACACACACACACACATATATATAAATACAGAGACAATATAAATAAAATATACAAAGGGGATAAATAGAATAAATAGGAATAAAAAATAAAAATACAAGTGAATTGCACATTTCAAGTATTGAGTCTATTGCACTGTTGACTATTTACAAAAGTATTGCACAAGGTATTGTACAGTTAGGTGAAGAGGCACTACAGCTTAGTTGTTCCCCCCTCCTTTGTCCTCCTGTCTCCCCTCCCTCTCCCCTCCAGAGAGGAGTTAAACAGTTTGATGGCGTGTGGGACAAAGGAGTTTTTAAGTCTGTTAGTTCTTGTCTTTGGGAGAAGCAACCTGTCACTGAACAGACTCTTCTGGTGGTTAATGGCCGTGTGCAGAGGATGCCTGGCATTGTCCATAATGTCCATCAGTTTCTTTAATGTCCTTTTCTCTGCCACTGTCACCAGAGTGTCCAGCTTCATGCCAACCACAGAGCTAGCCCTCCTGATCAGTTTCTCCAGCCTGGATGAGTCCTTCTTTGCTGTGCTGCTCCCCCAGCACACCACAGCATAGAAAAGTACTCCAGCAACCACCGACTGGTAAAACATCCTCAGGAGCTTCCTGCAGATGTTAAAAGACCTCAGCCTCCTGAGGAAGTACAGTCGGCTTTGGGCTTTTTTATACAGGTGCTCTGTGTTGCATGACCAGTCCAGTTTATTGTCCACCCACAGCCCGAGGTACTTGTACTTGTTGACCACCTCCACCTCCTCCCCCTCTATCTGAACCGGCAGTGGACCTGCTCTAGACCTCCCGAAGTCCACAACCAGTTCCTTAGTCTTTGAGGTGTTGAGTTGCAGGTGGTTTGTGTGACTCCATGCGACAAAGTTCCTCACCAGACTTCTGTACTCCTCTTCCTGATCATCCCAGATACACCCCATGATGGCTGTGTCGTCTGCAAACTTCTGAATGTGGCATAATTCAGAGTTGTAGCAGAAGTCAGAGGTGTACAGGGTGAAGAGAAGAGGGGACAGCACAGTTCCCTGTGGTGCTCCTGTGCTGCTGACCACTGTGTCAGACGTGATGTCCTTCAGCCTGACGTACTGTGGCCTGTCGGTGAGGTAGTCGGAGATCCAAGCCACCAGGCAGGGGTCCACCTCCATCCTGTTCAGTTTTTCCTGAAGCATACAGGTATTAAAGGCACTGGAAAAGTCAAGAAACAGGATCCTGACCGTGCCTTTTCCCCCATCCAGGTGTGAGTGGGCTCTGTGTAGGAGGTACAGGATGGCATCCTCCACTCCGACACCCGCCTTGTATGCAAACTGTAGTGGGTCCTGGGCATGTTGTACCTGTGGTCGGAGGAGGTTGAGGAAGAGCCGCTCTAGAGTCTTCATAAGATTGTCCCACAGTTCATTAGATAAACAGTAGTACAGCTTAATTAATAATAATGGATTGCATTTATATAGCGCTTTTCGAGACTCAAAGCGCTTTACAATGCCACTATTCATTCACACACTGGTGGAGGCAGCTACAGTTGTAGCCACAGCTGCCCTGGGGCAGACTGACAGAAGTGAGGCTGCCATATCGCGCCATCGGCCCCTCTGGCCAAAACCAGTAGGCGGCAGGGTGAAGTGTCTTGCCCAAGGACACAACTACCAAGACAGACAGAGCAGGGGATCGAACCGGTAACCTTCCAGTTACAAGATGAGCTTCCCAACCTTCTGAACCATGGTCGGCCCACATTCACAATTCACCTACAAAGTACGTTCAGGGCTTGTACATTCACTTAAAACCAATGTAATGTGTATGTAAAGGGTCATGTTTACCATGCTGCTTTCAGGTCTAGGTTTTCCAGGTTCTGCCTTTCATGTCATTGGCCAGGGTTTGAGTCCTGCAGCCAATGGATGCCCTCCAGGACATATGTAGGTGTGGTTAATGCACTGTTAGTCTTTGCTTTATGCTTGTTAGGTTCAGATTTTTATGCTTCTCATTAGCTTGTTTGTGCTTATTCTACTTTATTAATTGGTTCTTTGTTACATTGGTAAGAGAAGCTCGTAAAAGGAGAGCTGTCACCACCTTGAGATGCTGTAAAGTTTCTTTTGACTTAAGTTATATAGTTGATGGAGTTTTGTTTAAAGTTAATGCTCTTTTGTTTTGTTAGTTAAGTTGGCCTTGGCTCTCCCTGAAGTAAATTTATGCTTCCTTTTTAACATCTCATCATTAAACCATTTCAAGCTGACTCAAACACTCTCTTCATGTTAATTTGTTTACTCTTGGGACCAACATGGGGACATAACAAGGGCTAACGAGTTAAGCCATGAAGCACTCTGACATGACGCGATGTAATATTAACTACAAAATGTTAATATTTGTGATATTTTCAGCTGAATGTCTGTTAATTATTTAGAGACGGTGTTTGAGTTTCTTGAAAAATGTCTGTAAAATAATTCAAACTAAGATCAAACCTGTTGTGTAGCAGTCTATAGAGTACATATTAGAATCTATTGTTCATATCTGCAACATTTACAAATGTGTTATGTAAGTAAAATGCAGAGATCTTAAAGTTGCATCTGTACCTGACCATCAGAACAACACAAGCACAAACTCACCTCTGCGGAAGAGACATTTTTGACCTGAAGCTTTGTGTGAACGATTTAATACTTTGTCTTTGCAGGAATCACTGTTTATTCACTCTTTGTCATTCTTGTCCCTGATCTGACAATTCCCAACTAAAGCAAATAACTTTGCTCAAGGCTGAGAGATGACAGCAGGTGAAAAAATTGACAGTGCTGCCTCTTCAACAGTGTCATATTTTTATCTGATATCAAAATGTGGTAAACGTGGTAGCTGATCAAACTTTGCAAAAACGAAATCATGCCAGGTTGAAACATTTCATCCAGAGTGTTTGAGAGGCATCATGTGGCTGCTTTCATCCCACCTCATTTTTTCCTTCACTGATTCATTGACTCCAGGCTTTCGTCCTTTCTATTTCCTCTTTTCATCTGAAAAGAGGCTGTGTTTAAGCCCAAATACTTAAGGTACTCCAGTAAGTGGCTTTGCAGTTTGTGCATGAATAACCATCTTCTCGCATCTATCCCCTTTTTCTAGGACAAACATCTTGTGGCGGTCAACGCTGAAGCTAAAAGCAAAAACAACTCAAACATCTCTAAAGAGAGAAGGGCTCCTTCATGGTGCTGAAGTACTTCCCAAAGGTAAGAATTGTATAAGCATTGAAATTTGAACCTCGACAGACAATTCTGTTTCTCTACATCCTTTTATATGAAGAATCCAGACACAGATCAGGTGATTCTGATGGCTCTAATCAAGCCGTTTTTGCAGCCCATTCTTCCAATTCAGTATGATGTGCAACGAGCATCATACTGTTAGTTCATCAGATCAAACTGAAACTTAAAACATACTGCAAAGGGTCCATTTTAAACATTTTCATTTTAACTTTACTGTTAAAATCAAAATGATGAGATTCAAGATAAAATTGCATTTAACCTCCTAGGACCTGGCGTCCACATATGTGGACATCACATTTTAGGTTGTCTTCACCAAAATACTAAATTTTGCTCTACAAGGACCTGATATCCACTTGCGAGGACATTATACTGCAAAAAAAAAAAATCTGGTGATTCTTTGTTTTTACATTCATCAGGTCCCAATATGCCCAAATATCAAAGAGAAATTAAAAATGCATGCCATGAAAGAGTTCAGGTCTTAGGAGGTTAAACAATTTTCGCCCACCTTTTATTTTTTGGTCAGATTGCTGTTCTATAAAAAGTTTTTCTTCTTTCAGTCTTTCCAGGGCTGACGATGTGTGTGTGTGTGTGTGTGTGTGTGTGTGTGTGTGTGTGTGTGTGTGTGTGTGTGTGTGTGTGTGTCTGAGCTTTCAGTGAGATAAACACTTGAGTTATAGATTCTCCACAGGAGGAAATCTATAATGTTTAATACAGGCTCAGTAGAAATATTGGTTTCCCTCAGTGAACAATCCAATTGAACCCTTCAGTTTATCAATGTGCATGTAGTTTGGATGAGGTCAGTGCAGTGGCTAATACCCAGAGATCCATTGAATACATTTAATTCATGGCATGCCAATTCACAACAACAATAATCTCAAGGTACTTTGCAGTGTTATGGATCGAAAACAAACGATTCCCTTTGATCAAGTATGTAGTGATAACAGAAAGGAACAAAATCTCGTAACAAAAAGAAACCTCCAGCAGAACCAGGCTCAAGGTGGACGATCATCTGCCTCAGCCAATTTGGGGTAAAGAGGAAATCGATGAAGCTGACTACAGATCAGGAGCATGCAGTTTTAGCTCCTCCTGCCTGATATATGATAACCAAACAACAGTGCTAAACTATTTAAAACTCACCGAGTCATTTTCCAAGGTGAGACTGTGGGCTCTTGTTAAATGAGTACATCTTTCAGGGGAAAGTATAAGGTTTGGATTACTGTGTGAAAGAGACTGTCCGACAATACCTAAAACTTCCTCACGTACTTAAAAAAAAAAAAAAAAAGTACAGGACAATACAAATGATACAGAAGGCATTAAACTCCTTCTCAGTTGACTTATTTATAGTCCCAGGAATATTCTGTTGCATAAAATGTGAAAACGGACAGACAATAACTCACCACCATTTCATAAAGTTACAAAATGACCCTGCTTTATTTTTTTCCAATTCATAAACAATTATTACACCATTAAATATGATGAAAATTTAATGTAAAAATGTAAATTCGATGAAAATAAACGTATATAATTTATTTCTATAATTGCATTTTATTTGAAAAGTATTACTATAATAAATCCATTAATTTAACAGTAAATGATGGAGTAGTGACTTGTGGGCGGGAATGGTGAACTAGGATGCAAGCTATAGCTTCGTGAGAAACAATTAAGGATTGATCTTCTGTGATTTCCAGCCTCAGCAGAGACTGAAGACCCTGGGAGAGATGGTATGAGAGTGACATGGGGAGGAGATACAGGTCAGGTTCATCAGGTCAGGTTCGTTCATCTCAAATTCGCAAACCTGGAGTATGGGACGAGTTTGACTATCGTGTGGATATGTGCCGCGCTTGCAGAAGGGGACACACTGAGTACTTATTAACATTTTAAGAACCTTTATACTCAACTATGTATTTAAAATTTACTGCAAACTTCTTTGTCCGCTATTTTTCAGATCAGATGATTCTTTTGATTGATTGATTGAATCTTTATTTTGAACATGTTGAAAAAGTATAAAAAAAAAAAAAAATAGAATTAAAAGAGACAAATGAACAAAGCAAACAAAAGGAAAACGAGCAACCACAACTCCAAATAACGTCCATGTTCAAAAAGGAGCAGGAAGAAGCATAAGCTTATTTAATCCCACCCCTTTTCCACTATCTAGTATCAATAGACTACAGAAATACCTCCTTGTAATTACATTATATGTTATGTGTAATTTTTTTTTTTATTTATTTATTTTTTTTAATATATACACATATATGTTTCTATCTATCCATACCTACGTATATACACACATACGCACATATACACATTTTCAATAACCCCATTAACACCTGAAGGATACACAACCTACAATTTTATATATATTTTATATATATATATATATATATATATATATATATATATATATATGTGTATATATATATATATATATATATATATATGTGTATATATATATATATATATATATATATATATATATATATATATATATATATATATATATATATATATACACACATATATATACACATATATATATATATATCAGAATCAGAATCAGAATACTTTATTGATCCCTGGGGGAAATTATTTTTTGTTACAGTGCTCCATTTTAAACCAACATTAAGACAAGACAGACAATACGCTAACTAAGAATAGTACAATATATACATATATATACATACATACATACATAAGTCACTTATAAATAAATATTTGGAAAAGAAACATGTGTAGTTGTAGCAGCAAACAGTGTGTTAAGTGGATGCGTTGTACAGGGAGATGGCCACAGGCAGGAATGATTTCCTGTGTCGTTCAGTGGTGCTTTTCGGTAATCTCAGTCTCTCACTGAACGAGCTCCTGTGACTGACCAACATGTCATGGAGTGGGTGGGAGGTGTTATCCAACATTGTCTTTATCTTGGACAGCATCCGCCTCTCCGACACCACCTTGAGGGAGTCCAGCTCCATCCCCACAACATTGCTGGCCTTACGGATCAGTTTATTAAGTCTGTTGGCATCTGCAACCCTCAGCCTGCTCCCCCAGCATGCAACAGCATAGAGGATCGCACTGGCCACCACAGACTCATAGAAAATCCTCAGCATTTTCTGGCAGATGTTGAAGGACCTCAGTCGCCTCAAAAAATAGAGACGACTCTGGCCCTTCCAGAGATGCAAAAACTTTTTAATGTTGTACGGATACGAGGATGTTTTAAATTTAATTCCCCCCTCAAATTGTATCCCCGTTCCCTTTTAGAAAACATTTTTAGAATATTGTCAGGAAGCAGGTTATTTATTGCTTTATATATAATTTGTGCTGTGAGAAAATGAACCAGATCTGTGAATTTTAGAATTTTTGATTTTAAGAATAGTGGATTTGTATGATCTCTGTAACCAGTTTTATGGATTATCCTTATGGCCCTTTTTTGTAATATAAAGATTGATGATAGCGAACATTTGTAAGTATTGCCCCAAACCTCTGCACAGTAATTCAAATACGGTGCAATCAGGGAACTAATTTCTTATAATTAGTGTCATAAACTGCAAAAACTGGTAGGTGATCACTGATGTCATTAATTAATATTCCGCTCACAATGTTGTTTTCCATATTGTTAGTGAAAATATTGTCAAGTAAGGTGGCACAATGTGGTGTAATTCTGCTAGGCCTGGTTATTTTAGGATGTAAACTCAAACTGTACATAGTGTTTAGGAATTCGTCGGTCATTTTATGCTTTTTTGGATTCAACAGGTCAATATTAAAATCACCACAGATAAACATAACTTTTTGATTTGTTTTAGAGAATATTTCCTCTATGAAGTCATTAAATACTTGAATACTAGAGCCAGGTGTTCTATATATACAGCTAATTATTACATTTTTTTCTTTTTCCTTATAAATTTCAATTGTTATACATTCTAGTAAATTATCAATTACAGTTGTCATACTTTCTACCACCTTGTAGTTTAGGTTTTTATCCACATACACAGCTACTCCCCCTCCACTCTTGTTCCTTCTATTTACAAAATTCACTTCATATCCCTCCAGTCCAAAGTCCATTCCTTTCTCCGCATTGATCCATGTTTCAGAAATGGCAATAATTCCAAATGGATTTGTCAACTCATTTAGATATTCCTTTATATTGTTGAAGTTGGCATACAGACTTCTGCTATTAAAATGGATTATTGATAATTTATTTTCCGTGTTGATGGTGTGCTTAAACTGTTCATCAGTGAAGTAGCAGCAGTTACAGCTGATGTTGTAGAAGAAATTATTTTCCGGGTCTATATCCTTTTCTAAGTCTAGAACATTATGGTCTGTGTATCGAAATGTTCTTAGTTCCAGATTATCATAAAGAGAATTCCAATGAGTCATGTTGATATTGTTGCCGGATGCAGATGAAGTTCTTTTGGACTGTGCCATGTGTTGTGTTGTGTGTCACGTCACATGTGTATTCATACCTCCAGAGTAAGTTGACCTCAGTATTTGTCCAGCTCTTCCATATTTCTGATGACCAACACTTTGGCTTGTTCCGGTGTTCCATTGAGTTTAATGAATACTTTGCAGTTGGTGGTCCATGTATTTTGAATTTTTCCCTGTTTCTTCAAGTAACGTGCTTTCCTGGCAATGTCCGCATTTCTTTTTATCAGATGTTCGTTCATGAAGACATCGGATCCTTTCAGTTTCCTTCCTTGTTTTAACAGTGCTGTTTTCTGTTTTCTGTTTGCAAATCTCACAATGATGGCTGGTTTGTTACTGTCATTTTTTCGGGGTAGAGGGTGGCAAGCCTCAATGTTGTTATAATCCACTTCCACACCTTTGGACCGTAGAAAGGTAACCACTTGATGCTCCGTGGAGTTGACATCTTCCTCTCCTGGCCCTCCTACATTGTCAGTGGCGACCGCCCGGGCGTATGACCGGGGTTTGATGCGAAGCCCCGTGATGATAACATCGTTCATCCGGGTGTACTGCTCCAAATCCGCCACTCTGTTCTCCAGGTACGCCAGCCGCCGATCCTTCTCGGCGTTCTGGATGCGGAGAGCCTTAACTTCCTCGACCAGGTCCAGGATGGCTTTCTGCTGCAGTTTGACAGTAGAAATCTCCTCTGTCATAAACTCCAGCGACTTCTTAATATCGTCTCCTTCCTCGGCTGACAGAACTTTTTTCGGGCCCATGCTGAGAGACGCTCTCGTAGCTTTGCCGTGACGACCGGCTAGCTACTTCCCAGAATCCTTTGCCAAGTCTGGCAAACACCCAACAGAATTTTTAGTCCTCAGCCTTAAACTTGATTACATGATTACTCAAGAACAAGGTGACATAGGATTTCTAAATTAATACAATAGGGGCATCTGTTAAAAATCTCAGACAAGTTCGGATGTCACTGACCATGACCTCTGACCTAGACCATGAGGTTAAGTTTTCTGAAAGTCTGGTAAATGCTATGTCTCAAGAAAGAAGCCGCCAAGGATTTTTACATTTATGGTGCAGCTACTACAATGCTACTACTAAAATTCAGATGTGTAATAAACACACATGTAGGGGTGCTAAAGCAGTGCTAGGAATGTGTGATTTTGTGTCCCTAAAAATACGCTTATGTTGTCAGTCAAACTGAACCAAGAATAATGGACGTGTTATCAGTGCAAATTGACAGGTTGTGTGTGTGTAGTTCGGGAGTATGCTGCTGACAGCACAGTGATGAGATGATAAGGTGTGGTCTTCATGCTGGAGAAAGCCAGAATGATGGACGTGCCTGTTTCTTACTCTTATCCTGATCATCTGTCCAGTTTGACTGACTGAGCACTGATGCTCTGGAGTCTTCACCCAGCATACACCCACCTAAATACCTGCCTGATGCACACATGGAGGACAGGATGTGGAGGGATTTTTACAGTGATTTTTCTCTTCAGAGATATTTTCATTTAATTTCTAAAATAATTATCTCACTTTCCAGCCGGGTAGATCCAAGATGAGTTCTGTGCATTCACTTCCTCTAACCCTTACTCCTGGTGTTGTCCTCCTGTCACGCTCTTGATCTCTCCATCACCTTAGTGTCACTGCTTTTATCTCGTCACCCTAAGCAACCTCTTCATCCTATTGTCCTGCTGCTGCTATCTGCCTCTTTGTTACTGTGATGAGGGTCAGCGGGTCAGCCGGGGGGCTCGTCATTAGCTGTGCGCGTGCATGTATGTGTGCACATGGTAAAGTGTGTACAGGTGTACATAAGATATGAGGGCCTTTACTGATCGCTGTGAGGAAGCTGTGTCAGAGAAGGAAACTATAAACATACATCTGTTTGGCACATATACTGTATTAGTTACATAGGAACTAAACCTGTTCAGTTTCTTTTTTAAATATTTCCAAGGCTACCATCTTTACTGTTACATAGAGGCGGGCGGAACGATCCAAATATCAATAATATCCATACCAACTCTGATATTGGTATCGGTTCGATGCTAGTACCATAGGATCAATACACTGTTTCTTTCTGGCACGTTCAATAAGTAGCCCACAGAAAAAAAGTTTATTGATTTAGTGGTCATTAAAATGTGTTCAGGATTTGCAAATTAATGGTGATCATCTCATAAATCATGACACATTGCTCTCCCCTACATAAGCTGCCTTTATAAAGTAAAAGTATCTGTCTTGGTATTGGCAACACTGGCCCTGTATTTACATGGTATCACACCGACACCAAAATCTGCAGTACTACTATTACAGATTAATTTTATCTGAACATAACATATGAGATGGGGACACCATCGGACATTGACTTAACTTTTAAGACACCAAGACAAAATCCCAGATTTGGATGTTTTTAGAGATCAGCTGGGATGTGCTGAGTTAAAGCCTAGCATGAACACATGGAAAGACAGCTCCATTTAACTTCAATTCAGAAAGAAAAAGCATGAAGCTCTACCACATAAACTGGAAAGTTGTGTATAAAAAGACTGGTTAAACTCTATATAAATGCAAAATAAAGAGTTATTTATAAATTTGGCTTTTTTCCCCCTGACACATCATGTCACTCTGCCAGTGTTTTTCTTTCTACTGCCTTCTGTGCTGACCACTTACACACGCTCTCTCGTGCTTTATCTATGTCAGTCGAACAAAAGGAACCAATAGGAAACTGCTGATGCTGCTCGGGTTGTGACAAACAAATAGAATCCAGAGCTGTCCATCAGCCTCCCATTTTTAACCAATCTCATCTTTTCTGCTCTGGTTAAAATTAGAGATTTATGTGAGCCTGTATGATGTTTAAACATTTACACATAGGAATTTTATCTGTGTTTTTTTTTTTTTTGCAAAATCAAAAAAGCTTTACTGGACATGCAGTTGGAGACATTAGCATAGCGTGTGTGTGTCTGGCTTGCTGGTTTGTCCTTCCAGTCTCGCTGGGCTGCAGTGTAGTCCTTCTGTGTTTCTGGACATCAGCTTATTGTGCCTGCTGGTAATGAGAGCTGCTTAGTGTGTGATTCTGCCATTGCTGTTTGTTTAGGTGTGTGTATGGGTGTATTTGCATACATGTGTACACGTGTGTTTGGATGCCACTATTTATTCAGCTTCACCGGCTTCCTCAAGGTTGCCTCTTCTCAGCCAGGAGACAAGAATAATACTGTTGTGTGTGTGTTTGCCCGGGGGGAATAGAATCTAGAGTAAACACACGTGTCCGTCTCATTCCCAGGTGGAGTTGGATGAATGAATTCAGTGATAGTGACAAGCCAGCAGCTACCTTTTGTGTGCATCTGCGTGTGTGTGTGTGTGTGTGTGTGTGTGTGTGTGTGTGTGTGTGTGTGTGTGTGTGTGTGTGTGTGTGTGTGTGTGTGTGTGTGTGCGCATGTAGACTGGCTGCTTAGCTTGTTCACATTTCTGTTTTTTATTGTTTGTCAGGAAAACTGTGAGATATTACTCTCTTTGTAACATAGAAATTTCACTAACTGCTCTGATAGCTGTTCACTCATAGTTATTGAAGGAACTTCTGGTGTTTGATTTTGATTTTGGAAATTTTGCCTAATTTGAACTGTCATTTTTAAAAAAAAAAAAAAAAGATTTGTCATCCTGCATACGGCCAAAGACAGAGAAACCCAGCTGTGCGCAAAAACAGCCGAGCAATGACACAACCAACAGAAACTGGACAATATTTGTTATTTTAACTAAATGGTCTACAAATATTTCTCAAAACTATGTCAGAAAAAGTGAATTCTAAGAGTTTGTGAAGCATAAACTGCTGTTATAAAATGTAATATTTGGCAGCAAATCCTTTTCCAAGAAACCTCTCAGGTATGAGAGAGAAAACCGTGCTCAGCACAGCCACACCTTCCAGCTGGCCCGGCAGTCAAATATGTCCCTTTAATGAGGCTGGCGACTTTTCTGTCTTTACAGCAGGTATGCTATACTGCCAAAAGTATTAACTCACCCTTCTTGATAATTGAGTTCAGGTGTTCCAATCACTTCCATGGCCACAGGTATAAAAAAAGAAATCAAGTACCTAGGCATGCAGACTGCTTCTACAAACATTTGTGAAAGAATGGCTCGCTCTCAGGAGCTCAGTGAATTCCAGCGTAGTACTGTGAAAGAATGCCACGTGTGCAACAAGTCCAGTCATAAAATTTTCTAGCAACTAGATATTTCACAGTCAACTGTTAGTGGTATCATAAGAAAGTGGAAACAGAGGTACAGAGGTCGACAACTTTCTGAAGAGTCAATCACTGCAAATCTCCAAACGCCATGTAGCTGTCAGATTAGCTGCATCTAACCTGGATGCAGTGGTGTAAAGCATGCAGCCACTGGACTCTAAAGCAGTGGAGATGTGTTCTCTGGAGTGATGAAACACACTTCTCCCTCTGGCAATCGGGTGGACAAGGTTGGGTTTGGTGGTTGCCAGGAGAACGGTACTTAACGGTACTTAAAGTAAAGTTTGGTGGAGGGAGGATTAAGGTGTGGGTTGTTTTTCGGTACTTGGGCCCAGGCCCTTCCCATATGGAAAAGAAATAGTAAAAACTTATAAAAGACTTGCATAAGATGTGGCCTACTTCATATAGTGAATCATATAAGGCTTATATGATTTACTCATGAATGTGGCCACCTTCTCATTACTTTCATATATTGTTTTAGTAAGTATCCAAAACATACAAGTTTCATTTATATAATTTTTCAAGGGATCTTATATCTGTTTTCACTCTTGTATGCTTTTCACACAAGTTTCACACAAGACACAAGTTTCGTGTGGGAGAAGTTGACTGGTCTGCACAGAGTCCTCACCTCAACCCGACAGAATACCTTGGGGATGAATTAGAGCAGAGACTGTGAGCCAGGCCTTCTCGTTCATTAGTGTCTGACCCCACAAATGCACTTCTGGAAGAATGTTCAAAAATTCCCGTAAACACACTCCTAAACCTTGTGGAAAACTTTTCCACAATAGTTGAAGGTGTTATAGCTGTAAACTGTAGGCTGGCGAGATATTAAAACCTGTGGATTCAGAATGGATTATATGAGTGTGAAGGTAGATGAGCGAATACTTTTGACTATATAGTGTACAGTATCTGTAAATTGACAGTTTCTATAAATTTTGTGAAATTTTTATCAGATGTTTAACCATTTACCAATCTAGTAAAACTATTTATCTTTTTTTGTAACTTGATCATGTTGTGTCCCATTTGTGTTCAGCTAAACTGACTCAGTGTTTTTTGTGCCAAGACTTTATTTTTTCTGGCATTTTGTACGTTGGCATATTATTTCTGGTATATTTTATGAATGTAATAACAGATAGAAGCTAGAGAGTTATCCAGCAATGCTAGCATAGACTAGCTAGCTTGGTAAATCTATAACTCACTGTGATTTTGACTAGCGTGAACATTTTCGGTAGCAAAATACAGGACTGTACAAAAATAATGCATATCTAACAGTAAAAATTAGATGGTCGAGTTATTTTTTTTTAAAAATAAACAATTTTCAGAAAGAAGGGGGACTTCTTGATTTTTGTAACTTTGTAAACATGATAACTTGAGAACAAGGCAACATGGGATTTTCAAATTGGCACCATGGGTACATCTGTCATGGTCCTGGGTCAGGCCACCCAGTGTTTCTGAGTTCATGTTATTTTGTTTTTTCATCTGTATTCCAGTTTCTTTTCAGTTTTCTAGTTAAGTTCATCATGTCTAGTTTACAGTTTTAGTTCATGGTTTATCAGGTTCCCCTTGTGTTATCACCCCTGTGTCCAAGTTCCCCTCATTGTTGTATGTGTCTTATCTATCATATTTCTGGTCTGTATGGCTCTCATTGTCAAGTTTGTCATGTCTACTTCTCCATGTTTCCTGTTTTATTTTGAAAGAGTTCTTTGTTCATTGTGTTCAGTTTCACGTCCCCGGTCCTGTCATTAGGTTTATGTGTGTCAGCTGTTCTCCCTCATGTGTTTCCACTTCCTCTAATCATCCCTGTGGGTATTTAGTCTGTGTGTTTCAGTTCAGTCTTTGTCAGATCGTCTGTTATCCTCACCACAGATTTCATAGTTTTCCCTCATTGTTTCACTGTGTTTCATAGCATTCCTAGTAACTCTGCGTGTATAGTTTTTCATAGTTCTTTCACAGAGTGTCATAGTCTTTTAGTTTACACAGTGTTTTAGTCTCCTTAGTTTTCCCAGTTTCAGTGTGTCTCTGGTATTTTTCTCATGCCAGCAGCCACAATAAAGGCTCACTTTATTTTTGGAAACTTAGTTCTGTCTCCACCGTGTCTGCTTTTGGGTCTACCTCATCTTCACACCGGCGCACCCCACCGTGACAACATCTACTAAAAATCTCAGATGAGTTCAACTATCTGTTACTTGTAATGCGTTACTGTAATCTGATTACTTTTTTCAAGTAACGAGTAAAGTAAGGGATTACTATTGCAAAAAGGTCATTAGATTACCGTTACTTTCCCGTAGGAACGCTGCGTTACTGCGTTACTAAAACCGTGATTTTTTTTTTGCGAGAATGTCTCATGACAGTGACGTAAGCAAGTGCGACGTTCGTGACAACAGCTGTGTGCAGATCAACAATGGATCATATATCGAGTGCGGGAGAGAGTATGAGCGTGCAGCGTTTAAAGCGTGGAAGTACTGACCTTACTTTGAGTTTGATTCCATAAAAAGTGACAAAAACATTAGCGTCCGTTGTGCGTGGGAAGAAAACTTCTTTTTACAGCGAAAAAAAACCCTAAACAAGCACCGAGTGCGCTACCACGTAATGGGAAATTCACAGAGAAACTCACGGATTCTTCCACTGACTGCTGCGGCACACCTGCACCAGGGCAAACCTCCGCCTACCCCACTCCTGCTTTACAGGTGAAAATAGAGCAACAGGGCCGCTAGTCTTTGATTTTATTTATTTTCTGCTGTGTTTTACTTGCATCTATTTGAAAGACTGAGTGTAAACACAAAAAATATTTTATTTTATGTGCTGGAATATGCAGAAAATAGGTTTAAATGTTAAACTAATTTCTTCCAGTCAGAGAATGTTGCATATAATTTAATTTTTGCTTGATGCATAAAGTTAAAAGATTAAAACTGATAAAACAAGTTTTAAAAAAAGAGACTTTTCCATTTGATTACATTTTGTATGATGGATTATGCAGAAAAAGTAGAATTGGGCTGAAAGATCTATCGCTTTATCACCTATTCAGGTTGTAAATCGTGTTTTTAAAAAGTAACTAAGTAACTAAGTAATTACTTTTGAAAATAAGTAATCAGTAAAGTAACAGGATTACTTTTTGGGGGAAGTAATCAGTAATTCGTTACTGATTACTTTTTTCAAGTAACTTGACCAACACTGCTTCTAGGCCTGACGACATAACATTTTAGCTGCCTAAAAATGGGGACTGTAATTCACAGACCAATAAGTAAATATGTTAATTTCATCCAAACAGTCTGTAGCATAGTAAGTGCAATGACTCATGCACAGATATTTAATATAGGTACATTTTGTTCACGTTTTACAGTCTATAACAGACTTTTAATGGGGTAAAAAAAGGACATGGATTGTGCTGGTGCACTGAACTGCTGTGATAACGTCTCCCTCTCTCACACACACGAAGCATAGAAAGACGGGGATAAAGGGCCTTTTTTTCGTTCCACATGCCAGGCAGCTCCCAGTGGCCTCTCTGTTGACATAGCTGCCACAATGGGAACTAAAGGCCTCCCAATGCATCCCATTATGAGCCTAACCCCAGGCCCAGTGCTGCACTGCAGGGTTAGCCAGTGCGGGCCAGCCGGCATCAGCCAAAGCCCCCTTGAATATTAGTCTGGGTATATAAGACTATCCTCTCGCTCCCGCCCCCTGCCACATTGTTCAGCGTTATTCTGCTCCCACAATAGGACATCACACTTTGGAAGTAATTTTCAAATAGGGGAAGCCAATCAAAAATAATGGCACTTATTGTTTCTCTTTTAACACACATTGCTGAGCGCCCTGCCCCTCCCTCCTCTGTTGCTTTCTCTGCCTGTGTAGCCCTAAACCCCAGGGTTCATTCACGTCTATTATATGGACAAATTAAATAAAACCCGGTATTGGTTGGAGGGGAGCGGAGAGCCACGCCGGCCATCGGTGGTGGCACTGGAAAGAATCAGAGATGGGAGGAACACCAAACGGGGAAGGCCCGAGGAGTTGATTCAAGGCAGCACCAGAAGAGGTTTTAGGAAGAGCTCAGAATAACCCAGGAGGAAAGCACTGGGAAAAGGAGTGAAGTAGAAGAAAAAGTCATGGGTACTGAAAACGGGGACAGAGTTTAGTTCTCCAACACGTAACCAAGTTTGTGCCATTAATGGATATATAAACCTCTGTGGGAGCTACCTAACGAAGATGTGCTAGGGGACAATCTGTCACTGCTAGCCAATACACAGACTATTGGAAAAGTAGTGGGAAATGTATCTAACTAGGAAAAACAAGAACTTATGAGGAATAATGGAGACAGCACCGGGCATCCATTCTTTTGTGCTCACCTTCTATCTATCCAGAAAACATTGCTTTTAAAAAGTGTACAAATCAAAGCGTCTCTTGCCTCTTGATGGACTCGTTGGTTACTGCAAGGGCAAAATGGATATTTGGGAGGAAAATTTCTCAGTTTGCCTACCTGCTGCTTTATTGTCATGGATGCATGGATGCTGGTAAAATGAGGGAAGGTATGTTGCGTCTTCTAAAGGAGGGAGGGTCCTTTGAGGCCTGACAGTGTGTGTGTGTTTGCATGGTTGAAGTTTTTTTGCTAATAAGTTGCTGAAGGTAAATGTATATTTTCGTGCTTTGAAAGCAGGGAATCTGTATAATTATGCAACAACTGTTCTCATATAAGCACTGCTTTCACAAAAACTACAAAAAGCCTCAACATCATTGGCGAAAAAAAATATAATAATTGCACCAAGTTGTAGCAGAGGGTCCCTGCAAAGAGCTACTATGACTACTGTTGATGGCTGGGTTTGTTAGCTGGCAATGGAAAGAAGTGAATTGGGGAAATTTATGTGCATTCGCCAAGAGCCATGTGGTGTCTTTTAGTTTTAGTCAAGAATCTTACGATCATGGGAAGATTAATGCTGGTGTCGTATACTTATACATTCAATTCTCAGTGCTGATTTTGTGATGAGGAAGAAAAGTAGGCCTTCACAGATTTTCAGCTTTAACAAAATGGTTTTATTACCACCGAAAGTGACCACAATGCAGAATCAGAGAAAGGAACAGCTTACGTGGTGTGCAAAAGCTCTAGTGCCTTAAATATGACATCGGTGTTTTTCAGAGCGTAACTGTTGTCTTGGATTGGATTCCTGGGAGCAGATTCTTAAATGTGAGCATGTACTTACAGATTGTTGCGAAACATGTGGCTTGTTAATATATGACAACAGCTCAGATTTCATTTAAGGGGTGATTTAAGCCCAACGAAGAAACCCTGGGCTAGGAAAAATCTCACTCAAAATCACTCTTCTAGCATGCTCAAACTAGAATCATACAAAGCAGACAGAAAGCAGATAGTGTAACTCCAGGTGGAAACACCAAGAGAAGCAAATAGGATAGACAGAGAGACATAAATGGGAGGAAGAGGAGAGAACGCTTAAGTGAAGGACAGGAGTGAAAAGGAATAGGGAAGGAACAAAATAAGAAGAAAAGGTTATCAAGAGAAGGGAGGAAAGGGCAGGTGCGGGATAACTGCTCTTTGGGGTCTTTGAAAGCAGCTGGCCCTGGCTTGAAGCTTGAACCCATTTAGGATGAGCAAGAGACATTGAGAACAAGTGCAAGGGAGCGCGAGAGAGTGAGGTAGCGGCTCCTCAACCCCACACTTAAAGGCCCTCCACAGGAAGTCCTCATTCTTCCCAGAGCGGACACCCCCTACCAACAGCTACGAAAAAGCCCTCATTTAGGATGTGTAGGGGGAGAGAGAGGACCCCCATCCTCCTCTGAGGGGGGTCCAATATCAAAACTTTCCCTCAGCAGGATAGAGAGAAATGTCAGCAAGAAAAACTGCTTCAGGCTCCTGCCCTTCATCATTTTATTTGGATATTGATTTGTGTGTAGGTTTGGCCTTTTCTGAATTTTGTGATGTTGAATTTAAAGTTTGTGGGGATAGGTTAATTGGATAATCCAAATTGCCACTAGGTGTGAATGTGCGAGTGAATGTGAGTATGAATGGTTGTCTGTCCTTGTGTGTTAGCCCTGTGACAGACTGGCGACCCGTCCAGGGTGTACCCCGCCTCTCGCCCTATGACAGCTGGGATTGGCACCAGCACCCCCCGCGACCCTGAAAAGGATAAGCGGTAGCGAATGGATGGATGGATGGATGGATGAATTTAAAGTTGACCAGTCCATTACTGGACACTAATAGAAATGACTGGTGAAAAAAAATAGTTATGAATTATTAATATTCTTCAGGTCGTGTAATAACTTATATCAGGCTCCCTCTGGTTTTTGTGGATCCCCTCATATACAAGTAAAAGAAGAGAAAAAAAACATAATTATGATTTTCAACTTCTTTATACTCCAAAAACTTAATTTCAAATGAAAATGATCTACTTCATGTTAAAATTTGTTTTCTTAGATAACAGAACTGGTATTGTGTTACTTTGTACTGAGGGTAGGGGACAATTTTATTTGAAAATAATGACCTTCACACTTCCTTATAGTGTCTTTATCAATAAGCTTAGAGGAGCCCAATTTTCCACAAACAAGCCACTGCTGGATTTTTTGGATCAGGTCGTGTCTAAGCGTCTAATTTGAAGACATTTTTCCCATCCCATAATTTCTTTCCAGTCATTATTAAAATTGGCAAAGATGACCCTCAGACCGACCTCATAAGTTATATGGATTTTTGCTTTCAGAAAGCAAATCAACTGAAGATTGCTAACCGACCATACGCTCCCAGCTTCACAAGTTCATTGAGTTTTTGGTGTTGCTTTTTATTATTATTTTCTTTGTTAATAAAATTAAGTTATAATTGTGCGTTTGGGAAAAAGGATCATTATCATCTGTATGCTGAATTTCTATATTTGCCTATACTTTTTTCATTATACACGGTTTTTACATACTCTCAAATTCCTACTACCTTTACCTCCTACCAAAAAAATCAGAATATGTCAAACTTACTTTGTCAAACAAACTTAGACTAATAAATCAGACAGCTAATTTGTAAATGTCACCATTTTTAAATTGTAATTTGAACTTTATGACTTATTTTCTTTTACTTTTTCACTGTATTGCATGTTTTTTTAAAGGTAGATAAAGAAGTGGGCTTTAATTTCATTAGATGTGAATTTGTGTTCTAATAGACATAAAAAAAAGTAGATTTCATAATTAATCTTGTTTTTTCTTAATAAAATGTTAAATCATGTCTCCTCAAATGCATGTTGTTAGCCAAACATTTGTCAAGTGAATAAATTAATATGTTTTTACACACACCGTACTCCACAACCTCATAAACTGGTAAGTTAACATAAAGTTAGAACAACTGTGATTTCAGCTGACAGAATCAGATGTGTCAGGTAAACTCGGCCACAGTGGGGTTGTGTGGGATTAGCTGCTCTTTGCCACTGGCACTAACCACACACACACACACACACACACACACACACACACACACACACACACACACACACACACACAGAGAGAGAGAGAGAGAGGTATCTGTTGGCAGTCAGCTGTTTTCTCTGCTGATGACAGAGAAAGTAGGGGCAGGGTGTGTATGAAAGTAGCGCTGTGCTTGTGATATCATTGCATATGTGTTATACCAACAGTGAGCTGGACTCATTTAACTTCAGCAGTTTTGTTAACAAACAAACAAAAAGTAAATCCTGAATGTCATGCAGAACTAGTTAATTTCTTTCATTCATTCATGATTTACAATAGGGGGGAAAAATCAGATCTCATAGGAGGATATGAATCTCAGAATTGCTGATGCATCCACCTCCTCTGGAGGAAGTACTACACTGCAGTTCTTGCACTCACACCTGTGACGTCACGTTGTCCCAGGGAAATGAAAGAGGTGAATGCACTGACAGTACTGAGATCCATATTCTACAATTAATGGTGTGTAGTCTCAGTTAACGTGTCTTACTTTACGTTTGGTTATTATTTGAAAAGTAGATAATCCAACTTTGACATTTGCATTGACTGTAGTTCTGTGTTGAAAAGGGCCAAACTAGGGTGTGCCAACCACCATCTACTGTAGGTACTTACTTTGCTTCTCTTACTTTTACATCCCCACTTTAAAGCTCTTACCTTGGATTATGATTGCAAGTTCTGAAAGTTTAGAAAAAACGAATTTTGATCTGCATATAGGAGAGAACAACCTGACCGGTAGCTCCCAGGAGACTTGAGCTGAGCCCACCCGTTGAGTCGTTTAAAGCAGCAAACAGTTGGTTTTTTTGTAAAAACCCTGTCGTAAAAAAGAATTCAGCTGCTGGATTTGAGCAGTGGAATGAAAGCGAGGTTCCAGCATGCATCATGATTTCACACTGTGTGTGCAGTGGATGTGCTTTGTGTATTCTGACAGATATGTGTGTGTTTGCATTAACCAGACAGGTTGAACTGATGCTGATCACTTTGATGTGTTCATTGTGTGTGTGTGTGTGTGTGTGTGTGTGTGTGTGTGTGTGTGTGTGTGTGTGTGTGTGTGTGTGTGTGTGTGTGTGTTTGCATTGGCTGAGACTGACTGCTCTCTGAGGGACTATCATTGCTGGTAATCCTCTTCATGGCCGACTAATCTGTTTTCGCCGGGTCACTCCATCCCCGCCCTCCCTCCCTCCCCCCGTCTCTCTCTTTCTCTCTCTCTCTCTCACACACACACACACACACACACACACACACACACTTCCCTTTTCTCTCTTTTCACCACTCCTCAGCAGGGTTCCTCCCTCTCTCCTTACCTTGTTCTTCAAAGGTCACTTCTTTATTCTTCCCTCGCTCCTTTCTATCTGCCCTTCTCCCTTTAATAACACTAATCTTATTATACAAAGAATCAAGGCTTTCATGTTTACCTCCTGTCCATTTGAAAATCAAACTAATAATAAGAGGTTAAGGATCTCCTTCCTCCCCCTCTGTGCTCTTCCTCCTCCTGATCCTTCCACTCTTCATTTACCATTTCCTCCAACTTCCCTCTGATCATGTAAGAGCTACAGGAGTGGCCTTACAAATGCAGGATTCTTTCAGGAGTAGTAGTTTCCATCTGCAGCTATTTATATCTTGTGGCTATTGCAGTCTTTTCTGGGACCTCTGTGCCCTTCCATGCACACATATGTAGAAATGTGAGCAGACAGAACAACAGAGCAGGCATCAGTGTCAACACATATAGCACTACTTAAATGCAGAACTCCATGTGGGATTTGCTAGTTCACTTCATAAAGAGCTGATTTACCAGGAGTGTGGCTGAGTCTGACCTTCTTGCTTGCCTGAGCAAAAATGTGATGATTGTTTTAAAGCCATCTCTATGATGCTGTTTCTTGCAAGAATCCTGTACTGCTTCTCAACACACAGTTTTAGTTTCTTTTTAGTAAACGCTGATTGCAAAGCACCTTATGTCATGAATCCCAGGGATTAACATTTCTATGCAGTATACGACAAACACCTTAGACCTCCATTAAATTAAAAAATACTTCTTTCCAATCCTTCCAATCATCTCCTCATCTTTCTCAACCCTTCAGCTTACCTCTGCTCTCACCGCTGACAAAACCCCAATCAGATTTCTTCCCAGTTCCTGCACAAACAGGCAAACTCAAACACATGGTCTAATCATATTTCTGCCTATCTAGAAGCAATCAGTGATAGTGTTGGCTGCTCCCGAGCGCCTCGACAATACTGGCAGAGAGGGAGGCCACGCATGCTCTAATTAAATTAAATGTGTATTCTGGTGTGTGTGTGTGTGTGTGTGTGTGTGTGTGTGTGTGTGTGTGTGTGTGTGTGTGTGTGTGTGTGTGTCTGTGGAGGGTTGTGGGTATGTGGGGGATGTTATGAGGGAGGGGGGCACAAATAAAAATGTAGCCGCGGCATCAACACTGCTTGACCCGCCTGCAGCAGATGGAAGAGCGATGGAGGAAATAAAGGCTCGATGTGAATAGCTCAGCTGAAAGTGCCAAAGGTCAAAGCAGGATGTTGATCATCGCTGCTACATTAACAGCATCATGTTTTTTTTTAATAATCTGTTTTTACACATCACGTTTCAGAAATTACTCATTAGAGTTTGACAATTTCTGCTAATGAATTTCCCATTCCTTTCCTGCTTGTGTTTGGGAACACAACATTCCCGATCCTAACCTATCACCGACAGACAAGACTAAAAAAAAACAAAGAGTTAAACATGAGTCTGAAAAGCAAATACTCACCTGCTTACTGCAAAAAAGACTTTTGCACCTGTGAAACAGTTTTTGATTGCTCATTGCACAATGGACTATGTCTTTTTTGATCTACCTTTTTCTTAAGTAGGTCCCTGTTTGCCTGGTTGCATTGTACGCTGGACAAACATTGAGATGGAAGGCAAAATATCAATTTCTGCCTAAAGGTTCAACCTTTGACTACATCTTGTACAGTTAATACGAGAGGAAAGGAAAAAAAGCAACCAGACAATGTGCCAACGACAGAAGTAAATACTGTAGAGCATAAACAATGCAGGTTATATGAAACAGTCTTTTCAAATCCTTTCTAAAGAAAGGAAATGCATTCAGAATGCTTGTAAGGCGTCAAGGATGCACGTAATGTGTAATTTCCCTGGTTTAGAGCAAAAATCCAGATCACCTCACAGAGCATTTGGTCTCAGCTACGATGTAGAAGCTCATCTGAAGCTGAAACATGAAGTCAGTCAGAAATCATGCGCTCTTACATTTGGTACGGCAGTATAACCAGTTGGCTTTAATGGACTTTATTTTTAAGTTTGCATGCTTTTCCTCCACCCCCATACTCCCACCAAAGGCTCTTAATCATTTGTAGTAATTACACAGTTCACAGCTCAGCAAGTCTTTCTAAGCATTTTCTTTGAAAAGTTCAGATGGGTCCTCAAGAGGTGGACCAGAGTAAGAGTAGGGAAATGGCACAGCCTGAGCATCTCCACTCTAAGCATCTCCATGCTGTTTTTGAGATATAAAGCTCAAAGCAAGTTTCTGGTCATTGCTGCTAGATCCCATTAGCAAAAAGTGATGACCTGTGGTCTTGTTTACACTGAGCTGAAAACTGTTTTATTTTATGCAAACGGACCTGACCGGAAAGAAAGGCTCAGGATATGTGACTTTAAGTGTCCAACATCTGTATTAGAAATGTTAGAGTAAATGGTTTTAAAGCTCCAGTGTAAATGCGGACTTCTCTGCCTGCACCCTTAGCTGTCTGCCAGACAGGCAAAACCCATTAGCAAGGCTCTGTTAGCAATCGTCTTGTAAACCGAGACCCCAGGCATTCATTAGGCATCAATCAAAGGACGAGGTGTGATGATTAAATGATGAGTGCAAATGCTTAACAGTGTTCGGTACACCAGGCCACTTTACTCTGACACTTGAAAATGGGGTGGGGGGAAATGGATGGAAGAAAGATGATGTTAGTCTCTGTGGAGATGGCTGGAACTGGATGGTTGCAACTGGTTAATTTATTCATGCAAGTTATTAAAGAAAGTGAATTTCAAAACCTTGAAGTCAAAGCTTGATGATGCCGCCAATTGCTAGTGGAGCGAAGAGAAGTTAAAGTGCTCGCATTGTCTCTCAGTAATCATCATTAAACTGTACTTAGTTCAGGAATTTGTAGACTTTCTTCCAATTTCACAGCTTAGAACATTTCAGTGAAGCGGCCGTAGTATCCGAACAAAGTCTGTGATTCTCCAGTGTTCTGAAACCTGTAACAGTAACAATGAATACATCAGTTTTAAATAACTCACATGACATATAATGCAGCCATGTTAAATTCTTTTACTCGTGCTAATATTTGCACATTTGCAAACATTTTTTTCCTCGTTTATTTGGTTAAAAACTGCATTTGAGTGTCAGTCGTAACTCCTACATTTGTGCTGTCCAGGGGGCTTTGGTAACCACCAAAGGGCAACACCCATAAGACAAAATCACAGACTGCATTGTATCTGTCTGTGCATAAATTCAGCCCATCTCACTGGAACATGGCACAGTGTTTTGGTGGTGGTGGTGGGGACGTGGGGGGATCACAAGTATACTGGCCAAGACCAATCAGCAATCAGAAAAATGTGCTGAAACAGTCTGGGAAAGACGCCTATCACATTTTAATATTTGAGATCGCTATCAGTGCCACACACTTTGCACAAATGCTCCAGTACCCCATCAGTCTACAAAGAAAAAAAGTCTTGATTTATTTGTGTATTAGCCTACTAAGTATTAAAGTTCAATAATGAGTTAGTCAAGTTTTTCTCAGTGCAATTATATAAGTTACACCAAGCAGCTTAAAAATGTAGAAATTTTTTTTAAAAAGTTATACTTTACGATATACTTTTCATATCCTGGTTATACTCACCTCAAGTCTGTTGTTTCTACCTTTTGACAGGAACAATGTTCTTACATATACTGGAAAGCATCGTGCTTTGTTGGAGGTCATTACAGCAGATCCTTTTTCTAAATCGTCAGAGGCTAAAACGTGAACTTCGCTGTCAGACATGCCTGGGCGTAACTCGTTATTGTCCACACAAGGAAAGGGAAATGCATGCAGTGTTGCCAACTTAGCGACTTTGTCGCTATATTTAGCGAGTTTTCAGACCCCTTAGCGACTTTTTTTTAGAAAAAAAGTCGCTAAAAAAGACGTGAAAGCGCGTATCGCTTTTACTCTCAACAAGCAGCGGGTGCTGTAACGCAGTCAGTTCTTCTTTTACTCTTTTACTCTTATGCTGTTTTGTGGATCACAAGGTTTAAAACTACTTATAAACACACACACACAAAGTAACTCCATCAGAGTGCCAATTTCGGGTCACTTTTGCCGGTCCAAGCCCGGGTAAAGGAGCAGGGTTGGAATTATGACATTAAAAAAAACAATAATTGCTAAAAGAAATTTAATTTGTAGTTCTAAATAAACTCTAAATGCATTTAGGACGTTTTTTACTCACTTTATGTCTCTTCCACGATGTTATTTCTCTCTCCAACAACATAGGTTACAATTAGATTAGCATGACCATATATGCAAATTAGGCGATGACGTCATTTAACGACTTCTAGCGACTTTTAGGACAACCAATAGCGATTTTCCTTACTGAGGAGTTGGCAACACTGAATGCATGTCGTTGCTCTATCATTGGTATTACAAAATGATACCTTCATGTGATGTAAAGGTTAGCCTCAGTGGGCAGGGGCTAAGAGAGTCTATAGATTTTAGCCCCCAGTCACACAGGCTTAGAAACCATTCAGCAACCACCGGTCGCTATAGGGAAAAATTTGTATTTCCCAGTTTGTAGTAAAGTGGTTGATGCTGGCCATTGCTGGTGTAACAGTGGTGCAGATAGGTATATGGTGCAGCAGAGTATACATCTCATCAACTGGTCACTAAGCATTAGTAAAAAAAAAAAAAAAAAAAAGGTGAGGCACAGAGGAAACTGAGACCACTCGCTTTCAAAGTAAAAGTTGTCCCATTTTTTATGCGTATGTTCCAGCAGTAAGACAAATGGTCTCTGTTTCCTTTTGCCTCATATATTACAAGTTTCACTGCTGCTCAGCGAGTAGTTGGCAAATTCTTGTAGACAAGTCAGAATGTTCCATCTTCCAATCATTCAGCTTGCATGTATGAGTCTTTACAGATGATCTAAATCGTTTGTATTTTGCTAAGAATCAGTACACAAAACACTAACAACCGATCCAATCAAAAATCCCACTATATGTTGTCATTTAAATTCTTGATTGGTATTAAGGTTTTCAAAATAAAAGCATTCTGTAATAACTTATCAGGATGATAAGGAATTATCTAAATAAAAGCAACTGTTGAATGTTCACCATAATTTACAATAGTCCAACCATACAGAACACAGCCCCCGACTGCAGCAGGTGTCTCTGTACCTGTACGCATTGTTACTACGAGTACCTTTTCAGCTAAAATAACACCCCCGCCCCCCGTGTGTGTGTTTTTTCACATGAGCAGAAAAAAATGCTCTAAAAGTATTCAAAATATATATGTAAATATTGCCTCTTAATAGATGTAGAAAAAATGAAGCTTTCAGAAAACAAAGCAACATCTGATGTGATACTGTAGCTCCTTTTATATGACGAGCCAGCCCATGACTAGATAACATATCTGAAGCAGCGCTAGCATTTTCTTTAAAGAAAAGCTTAATTCGACTATGCCAGGAGGTTTTTCTTAACAATTGTTCTAAACACTTAACATATGTCATACCTTCCAGCTGTGTATTCATACTGTATGCAAGCATGCATGTGTGTGTTTGTGTACTGTCTGTTCAGTCAGAGCTGCTGAGCTCCAGTAGAGCTGACAGTTTGCTGTGACAGTGAGCCTTAAACAAACCCACCGGGTCGGCTGCTGCACAGAAGAAATGCCTTTGATTCTGTTAGAATGTGTGTGTCCGTGTGTGTGTGTGTGTGTGTGTCCGTGTGTGTGTGTGTGTGTGTGTGTGTGTGTGTGTGTGTGTGTGTGTGTGTTCTTGGACTTATAGGTTAGAGACTTCAGGCCTAAAAGCAGATAGAAATAATATCCTTAACACCTTGTTTTATCTAAAAAATATCTGATCATGTGCTCTGCGCAGGAGTGAGATCGATATGATGTATTAAGTAGAGCTAAACAGATTGGGATATCTTTTAAATTCCCTTTTTGCAATATTATTGTATGTTTTATAAAAAGATGAGGATAATGGAAAGTGTCTTTGATACAATTAGTAACTTAAAGTTCTAAAAACGTTGCTGAGGAGCATCGAAAGGTAAAGTCTACCAAGTAAAGGTTCCAGTCTGTTGTACTATGAAGTGAGAATGATAGGTTAGCGACCTATGTGGAGCATAAAGTCTGATTTTACTGGGCTAAATCAACTTTCAGAGCTTTAATGTGCAGCTGAGAGCAGCAAATAAAAAACACTGGGAGCAGCAAAATAAAGAGAACTTGAGACAATCTTCTTTGTGATTGCGACTGATGCGTGGTTGTGATTATCATCACCAGTGCACCAGTGTTGCATTTTGCTGTTATATTTTAATAATCTTGTAAAATCTCTATCACCCATTCTAATGACAATATCTCTGCTAAACATTTTGCTCACGAATTTCATGATCTCAGTCACTCGTTCAGCTTCTGCTGAATTAAAAAAAACTTCCTATTTTGTAAATCTTGGTTATGCTGTGTTTGGCATGCCGGCAGTGGAAGCTGATCTTGAGCCTTCAAAACAGGACTTCAGAAACTAGTGGATGGCGTCACAGTAGTTATGTCAATTCTTTTAACATAGGCTGCAGCAGAAAGCTGGGTTAACAAAGAAAGCTGTGTTGATTGACTGGGGTTTAAGCTTTGTTAAGATAGCTAACACAAAGCAAATCTGACTATGTTGAACTTCCTTCGTAGTTGTGAACATATTGTATTGACTACAGAGTGATCGTCATCTGACGAAATGAGGGTTTCTGACAGCACAAAAAACATCTTTTACATGAATTACCTCTGTCTGAAAGTGCATACACATAGATTTTTAATATATAGACCATGAAACAGAAAAAAAAACATAACAAAATACAGCAGTGAATGCGCTTATTGAAAGAAAAAAAACATGTCTGATAACACAAGAAGTCATCCAGTGTTTCATTATTCCTTTTTGGCTTTTATAAACTTGAAAAACTGAATAATTGTTTTAATCCCACATCTGAAAGTCTCACTTTCCAAAAATCCAGAGTCGACCTACAGCAGAGCTTCCTGCACTGTGCTATCGGCCCGCTGGCTGCCCTGACACAAACAATATCCGTCAGAGCAGTCTGGATATTTCCAGCCTGTCCAGGCTCACTCAGTGCTGCTGTCTGCTTAAAATCCAGCAGCTGCTGGATACATGCATATGCAATTTTTAATTTTAAGTACAAAAATAAAAAATATTCATGTGCACCAACTTTCAGGTAATTGAACCAGTGCAAACTATTTTAATAATGTCATTTCGCTTATACAGAGGACTTTTGCTATTTTAGTGTTTAGTATGTTTAAGCATTCAATTTGTTAGAAATGTGAAGGATTTTGATGATGGGAAAGCATCTAGTCTAATTTTAAACCACTGAAGAGATAAATGTTCCAGGGAAAACACTCATCTTTTTTTTTATTCACAAAACTAGGGGGGGGGAATAAACCCAACCAAGCTGTAACTTTGGCCATGACTTTTGAATGTGATTTTGAGGAAAGGCTATTTATTTATTTAGATTAGCTGAGCTTGTCAGGACAGCAGCGCTCATATCAAGAGCAGTAATAATAGTATAAAATGAGGGAAACTGTCTGAATGAAGCTGTTGTTTTTGTGCTTCCTCTTTTAAAGTGCTTTGTTCCCCACCCCCCTTCTATCAAGTTTGCTAAACTGCTCTGTCTGTTGCAGACTTTCACTGATCTGAAGTGAAGCTTGAAAATGAAGAACTGCATCTCATCAACATCATCTGCCACCTCAAGACAACAGGATTACTGAACACACAAACTCAGGAGTTTTGATGGCTAAAAACCACATAAATGTTGTTCAGGTTCCTTTAAACTGTTTCACTAACTGCTAACTCTTCCACTGAGACACTGAACAAACTACTTGTATCCTTCCGGGTTTCTGCAGATAATGTATGATTGTGGATGTCACACGCTGCCTTATCAAAAATGAAACTGCATGATTCAAGCTACATTATCCATGCTTTCTCTGTCACTCTCACATCTTTAATTTGTTAACATTCTCTTCCTATTCAGCGGCACAATAAACAGTTGAGGAGCTGGTGAGCTTTAACACAGCCAGCACAAAGCCTCACTTATAATACACAAGTTGTTGCATTGACAGGAGTTATTAGGGCAATACATATGTCAATACACTCCCTCAGTTACATCTACACCACCTGGAATCTTAACATGTTGTTAACCTTCTGTAAATACTATAAAGCTTCACTTGGATAACCTGATATGAGTCAGTTCTTTATTTCATCACATTATTTTTGTCCACTGGCTCCTTAATAACAATTAAACATGCATGCAAAACACAGCAGCTATTTACTTAGTCACCATTTACCCCTGTTTCCATGGCACAGCAGGGAACACAAACTCCAGCAAGCTACCCTTATCTTTTTTAATAATAATAATAAAGTTAAAGAAAATTACCAAAGAAAAAAAACTGACATGGCTTAAGAAAAAAGATGGATGAACTGTTCATTTGTTTCCACTTCCAGTTCTGTGCTTTTTGAATATATAACACAAATTGTTTTTCAGAATAACCTGATAATGAAGATTAATATGAAGAGAATACCTGATTAGGTTTGGAAATCAGGCTCAGTCAGGGACGGAAAAATAAAGATACATTGGATTAGTATTGTGAAGGCACCTGCACTGGCTTTTCTAACTTCATATGGTTCAAGGTCACATGTAAATAGTTCTCCAAATAATACAGAGTGACTCCAGTAGATCAAATTTTCACTACAATGAAGAAAAGTGGATCTCTATAACAGCGACACACTTCACCAGGCCCTCAAATATTCCTCTGAGCATGTGCAACTTGTTAAAAAAAATAGCCTTAATCATTCTCTAATTGCACTTTTGATGTGCATGCAAACAAGCTTTAATTATGTCACAGATGGAAAAAAAAAAAAACAGCAGCAATAATGTTTGCTACTAAACATGGTGCTTGTTGACAATCAGAAGCAGACCAGATTTCCTTCGGGGATATCCAAGGGGCTGCTTTTACCTGGAGCAGGTAATTCACCTGCAGTAAGACAGCACACGGGACCAATTAACTGATGATGGAGTAACAGACAGGGTGGGAGCAGTGTCCTTGCGGCCTTTTTCGTGTAAATGAAACCATCCAAATGTCCCCCAACAAAGAATCTTTCAAAGAGTTTTAATCTCTATCAGCTGTCAGGTGAGCCCTCAGTATGTGACAAAGTCCCTCTCCCTCACTGCCGCAAAATCAATAAATGAATAGATCAGAAAATAGCACAAAGTGCATTCACTGACAGGATATTATTATTTGTTCAATGGGAAATATTTCTGTCAATTCTTTTGATGTGATTTCTCAAAGAGTTCCTCTGCTGGATTTAAATGTGCTCATCCGTGCGCGCGCGTGTGTGTGTGTGTGCGTGTGCGTGCGTGTGTGTGTGTGTGTGTGTGTGTGTGTGTGTGTGTGTGTGTGTGTGCTGGAAGCATGAAAAAAAGAAAGAGAAAAAGCAGAGAGATTTCACAGTGAGCGCTAAACAGATCACACAAGCCACTTAACAGCACTATACCCAACTGGTACAAGGGAGCGAGACAGGAAAATCCAGCCGTGCCAACATGCCAATATAGTTTAGCAGCTCGCTGAGAGGCGGGCAGCACCTGACAGATGCCACTTGGGAGCATAATCCCAGAGGGATGAAAAGATCCTGCACATGATGGGAAGCCAGGGAAGCAGGAGGAGACCGGAATACCTAACAGCAAATTGAAATGTTAATGTTATCTGTCTGTTATGTGTTCTTTCTTTTTTCTATTTTAGGGCTTCGGAGCTACCACATGGGCCCAAAAACAGATTCAAATGCAAATAATTTGCACTCCTTTTAGCTCCTGTTGATTAATTATTTGAATTATTTCTCTATTGGGTTTCAGATGCTTACATTTAAGCTGAATATCTTTCCCTTTTGGTCTGTGAGTAGTCAGCTCAGGAAAACTATGATGGGCTTTTTTTATTACATTTTTCTGACCAAACAATTAATAGACGCAGTAATGTGCAGATTATGATTATTTGTGGAAGCCCTAATAAAACGTGACTTGTGCATTTGTAGGAATTTATGAACAGTTATTCAGAGGGGAAAATATATATATATATATATATATATATATATATATATATATATATATATATATATATATATATAATGATCTCTGCAAAAGCAGGAGCATGGAAGAAGATCTGGGGCCTAATGCAGCAGGCCTGCCGCTGCTTGACAGCGTCGTCATTATTATTAGTATTATTATTATTAGACCTCATTAGTTTATTAAAATGCTTTCATTAAGAGCCTCTAACATTTCCAACGTTTATTATGGGATTACTGTAGTTTTTGTTTTCTGGCCTCCCTCCTCCTCCTCTTTTTCCTCTCGTGCGTGCTCGCCACGGGAGCGCCGGTGAAACAAACAAAAGATGCTGCTTTGTATGGCACGTGCTCCGGGCGTCACTCACCTGTTACCTAGCAACGGGCACAACAGAAAAGCACCTGTGGCTCTGAATGAGAGGCAAAAAAAATGGTGGGGGTGAGCTTTTTAGGGACCATTTAGGTTAAATGTATAATACTTAGCAAAGGATTAAATCTCATAGCGCTGCGGCTAAACGGGAAAGCTAAACACGCAGCTGAAGGCGCTCTGCTTTGTAGATTTCACTGGCCGTAAGCAGCGGGCTAACACGCTTATATGATGCCTGTGAATCTGTTGTTATTAATTATTAATATTAGTATTATATTCGTACTTGCTTGTGGCGTGAATTTGCGTCTTGTTTTTATCGTAAACACTGATTAAATCAGCCTGTTTGAAGCAAGAGCACGTGCGCAAAAATTACCGGAATTAAACTGTTTGTATGTTGTGTGTTTTCTCTCTCTCTTTCACACACACACACACACACACACATAAAAAAAACAGATGACAGAGGGAGTAATTTTTAGGTCTCGCGCTCCGACGTCACCAGAACCTCGAGCCCCCCCTCCCTGCATGCAAATCACGTCTGCGCTCGAGCCTCTCCATTGGCCGTCTCGCGCTCATTTAGCTGCTGTCAAAGCGCGCGGCCCGGGCACGCTCCGGTAACTTTTCCCCACTACAGCTTCAACCAAAGTAAGCTCAAACAAGCGGTTTCCATTCTTGTCTGCGCTCGTGGATGACAGAGGGGGGAGAAAAAAGAGGAAGAAAAAAAGAGGTGAAAACGGAGGAAGTGCGGGAGCAGGTTTACCTCTGAGCGGATTTTATCCCCTCTCTCTGCTTCTTTCACTCTTCATCCATCTCTCCCTCGGAGGTTTAGCTGCTGCGCGCGCGGGCCAGCCTGAATGTTTCTTCGTGTTTGACTGGTGTCCCACAAAGACGAGGTGAATGTACAGCATCATGATGGAAACGGACTTACATTCCCCCGTGGTGCCCCAGACCAACCCGTCCAACCCGGGGGGACACGCGGGAGGCGGAGGCGGGGGGGCCGGAGGCAAAGTCCCACAGGAGAGGATCAAGAGACCCATGAACGCCTTCATGGTGTGGTCCCGGGGTCAGCGAAGGAAAATGGCACAGGAGAACCCCAAGATGCACAACTCGGAGATCAGCAAGCGGCTCGGCGCCGAGTGGAAAGTGATGACGGAGGCGGAGAAGAGGCCGTTCATCGACGAGGCGAAGCGGCTCCGGGCCATGCACATGAAGGAACACCCGGACTACAAGTACCGGCCGCGGAGAAAGACCAAGACGCTGCTGAAGAAGGACAAATACTCGCTGGCCGGCGGGCTCCTCGGCTCCTCAGCGGCTGTGGGGATGGGCGGCGGGCAGCGGCTGGAGAGCCCCGGAGGGGGGCACGCGGGGCCAAACGCAGGCTACGCCACGCACGTGAACGGCTGGGCCAACGGCGCGTACTCGGGCCAGGTGGCGGCGGCAGCGGCGGCGGCTCACGCCATGATGCAGGAGGCGCAGCTGGCGTACACGCAACACCCGGGCACCGGGGCTCACCCGCACCACCCGCACCATCACCCGCACCACCACCCGCACAACCCGCAGCCCGTGCACAGGTACGACATGAGCGCCTTATCTTACAGCCCCATCTCAAACTCTCAGAGCTACATGAGCGCGTCTCCGCCGGGCTACGGTGGCATCACCGGCTACACCCACCAGCACCAAAGCTCCGGCGTGTCTCCGGTGTCCGGGGCCATCGGCGGCACTTTGGGGTCTCTCGTGAAATCTGAGCCGAGCGTGAGCCCGCCGGTGTCCACCGCGCGCGCACCGCCGCCGTGCCCCACGGGGGACCTGCGGGACATGATCAGCATGTATCTGCCGACCGGTGAGGTGGCGGGGGACTCCTCCGTTCAGAGCAGACTGCACGTGCTCCACCCGCAGCACTACCAGAGCAGCGGCTCCACTCCGGTAAACGGGACGGTTCCTCTGACCCACATTTAAACCCCCCCACATGTCCTGCAAGCACCACAAACCACAACCAAATATTTACACTCTAGATGTGGGCACGAGCTGCTGATGAATTGTAAATTATAGGCGGTTATAGCCATAAAAATGCAATCACTTTGAACAAACTTTTTTTATCGTTATTATATTTTTTTCTTTCAGTGATGGATTCTTCTGTCTGTCCGAGTTTAAAGGAAAGCGCACACGGTTCACTATCGCTCTCTGGAACAGAGCATGCCAAGTGTTTTTTTTTTTTGTTTTGTTTTTTATTTTTTTCACACGATTTAAATTATAATCCGTGAAGTGCTGGTGCGATTTGAAGGTTATTTTTTTCCCGACTTTTCTGTGGAATTAAAGGCACCAGCGGTGTGTTTAAGGGATCCATAAAAGCTGTCCGAAAAATGAGCGGAGGGCGGGAATGGAAGATGTGTTGGAGAAGAAGACTAAGGAGAGAAAAAAAGTTTCTAGGCTGCAGTTTTTAAAAATGATTTCCAGTTTTAATGCTTGTAAACATGTGAGTCAGTCGGTGTAATTTGAATTTTGTTTTTGTTGTTGTAAAATCTTGTAAATTGTGAATAAATAGGCCTACTGAAAACGCTTTTATGCAATTGTACATAATTTATAAAAATGCGCAATTTCTTTTTCTTTTGAGGGAGGGGGCGGGGTTAAAGAGGAAACGAATATGCGCCGAGTTTAATAAATTTTAAAGAATTTCTTCTGTCTTGGAGAAAGCTCGTGGTGTGTTTAATGTCTGCATATTTAAACTGCTCTGAGAATTCCTGGTTATCTACATCGGCTGTATTGTTAGGATATAACGACACATGATCGTCCTTGTATGGCTGGATTAACGTTAAAGTAGACGGGGAAAAACAAATCTGGTCAAAAAATGCACAAAGCAAGAAATAAATAATAATTAATACGTTGCACGCACGCCTGTTTCCTAACCACAGAGGTGACTTTGATAATAGAATTAGTCTCGGCGTTTTTAATAGATGATTTCTCCTCTGATAAAAACATGATCAGGTTTTGCTCTTCATTCTGATCGAGCCTTTTTTAAAATTTATTTATGTTTTATTGATACAGTTAAAAAACGGTATTTACCCGCCATTAAGATCTTAACATCACTCTTTACATTACATGATTACATCATTACTCTTTTCATCATCATTATTAAGATGATAACAGACATCTGAGAACAGATTCAGATTCATTGGTGTAAATGCAGATTTTTTTTAATCGTCTTTGTTGTTTGTTTGTTTATATTTGGGGTTTTCTGCACTAGAATTTTTTTTAAAAAAGCATTTCAAAATAATAAACACTCAGGTGCTGACAACATAGGATCCTATATTTTGTAATCTGATAATTTATCTGTAAGAGTGCAGTCGATGGTTAAAATATAGACAAAAATTGACTACATTTTTAGCCAAACACTGTCCTAATACTCAAGATTTTTTTTATTTTTTCTTAAATATAATATAAACTGTGCCTTTATTCTTTAATATCTATGTTTAATACAGTCCCTCATGTGATTCGCATCCATAGATAGATACAAAGCTTTATTTTATTTCCATTTTGAGAAATTGTTTCATGTTGTTGTTGTTTATTTTTCAGTATCTCTTACATCCAAATTCTAAAAACACACGTAAATGGTAAATAAATGGCCTGTATTTATATAGCGCCTTACTAGTCCACGTAGGATATGTATTTGAAAAAATTACTCATAAAATAGCCTCAGTGTGTGCGTTTGTGGAAGTCATGGCTAAAATATACCCTTCTTTAGGATGAGAGGACATTTTTGTCTCCATCATCAGTTTGACCTACCCGATCCTACTTGATCATTTAAAACTTACTTTATAATGTGCACCTGGCTTCTTTAATGATTGTACTTATAGGCCAAGACAAAATATTATTATTATAATAATTTTTAATTGTTTGTTTGTTTTTGGTTTTCCTCTTCAGTCTTATTTACTGCAGGGTCATGACCTCAGCAATCTGAAGAAAATCCAATAACGCAAGTATCCGATAGTCAATTCACCCAGTGCCCTCACTCAGGCCCACTTCAACGCTCGCTTTCACCTGGGTGCTTTTACTCTACTGCCGGCCCTCAAATCTTACCCCATCCCATGACCTCCAGCATCAAATGCCTCCATCTGTATGTGCAATTGTCACGGTTGTTACATTATTTCCTTTTTTAAATTTGATGGCTGAATCTGTTGAGGCCCCCGGGTTGGGAGCGAGCAATGAATGAGGGCAGGAGGAGGTAGGAAGGGAGAAGGCAAGGAGAGGAGAGGAGGTTTTTGTGTTGGAGGAGAATGGGGGATTAGTCCTGGTGTAAGCCGGGGCAACCCGGAGGTCACCCCCAACAAAAAGCCCGGCAAACAACACCCGTGGTTTTATCAGACTAATTCCCACTCGGGTCTGAACTCAAAAGCGAGAGGGCAGCGTGGATGCGAGTTACATCTAGTAAAGATGATTCCAGCAGGTATTTAATATGCACACAGTTGGTCTTATATAATTTCTTTCTTTCCCTACATAAAATGCCAGGTTTGTTTGGCTCCGTCTTTGCTCTCTGATATTAAAAAAGCTGCTAACATTTCGATACACTATGACAGACTTTTATCATCAGGATTTATTTTTAACGCGGGAAAACAGCCCATCAATCAAAGAGGGGGTCATTTAGGAGCTCACAAGACACTACTTGGATTATTTTCAACAAAAGGTTAAAACAAGAAAAAACAAAATGAACTAGTTAGCAGAAAGCTTTAACAGGTCAGTGGATGTTTCAACATGGACTCTGATCCAAGCAGGCTGGGAAAAGTTTAAAACTAAGACCGTGTTAAAAACAGACAGCAGAATAAAAAATGCTCTTCGGACATCACACAGGTGACACTTTGTGGAACTCCATGCAAGCGTCCACGGCTAAACGCAAGACTCCAGATTCTGACTGAGCCCAGGATCAGAGGTTAAAGGTCATGTGTTCTAACACGGACAGCTCAAAGTATCTCACTGTAAGGTAAGTTCTTTTTAAATACATACTGTAAATATAGAAGCTAAAATACAAAACAGCAAACTAGAATCTATAAGAACAAAATCATTTCTAAATGCAATGATGTACATTAGAGAGATTTTTCTGAGTTTTGACACAACCCAACTGACGTCAGGTACAGATGAACTTTTTCTTCGTTACTTTAGAATACTTCCTGTTACATTTATAAACCCCATTCCCCATTATTCGTGTTCTTGTTCATGGAGTTTACAACATTATCGGCCAGATGTTGAGGCTGTAAAAGACTTGCAAATCAGGTTTCGTGCTGCATGAAATGAAGCGCTACTAAAAAAAAGAGCGTCGTGCAGTCTTTGCAAAAACGCCAAGTTTGAGCAGGAAGTTAACTTCACTTCCTTCTCAGCTCCTCGACGCATTTCTAAAGCGTGGCTTCCTGTGGAAGAATGGGGATTAAAAAATAAAGATAATTTAAACAAAAAAAAAGTGAAGAGATATTTGACTATTTAATTATCACTCATCAAAAACTTGTTTCTGCAGGATATTATTATTTGTTCATTGTGATAAAAGGTGAGATGATTGCCTCTGAATACCGCTCTGATTGGACTTTTTGATCGCAAATGTCTTAATATGATGATAGGGAAATGGCAGAGGGGAAAGTGGAGGATTCTGCCGCAGCTATTCTGATTGATTCGCTAAACCTCGAGGTATGATGGGAGCGTTTCCTCCGCAAAGTGTAAGAGAAAGGGAGTCAGTAATTACTATTATCAGAGAAGTGGGACTCAAATGATCAGGCTTATCCTCGGGTCCTGATGTGACGCGAAACCCAGGTAAGATGAAATTATACCCGAGTGACACTTGTCTAGATACGCCACGCAAAAAGACATCAATCAGCGCATGCATCAGTCAGAAGTGCAGCTCGGTCTGGTCCACACTGTGCTATACGCAGCAGCTTCTATCATCAGGAGAGGCTGAGGGCTGGACCTGTGCATCCGCACATCCACAGTCATGTGTCTGCAGGTCTTCCTCCTCTCCTCATGTTCAGCTTGGCACATGTTTGGACACCACTGCTTTGGCACGTCCCACTCCATAACCCCGTGCACCCGCTTCCCCTCCCCTTCCCCAATCCATTCCATGTGCTCCTGGTGTCCTGAACGTGGATAATCAGCGTCAGTTTATCACGCCTCCGCATATTTCCCTCCCTCTCCTCCTATAAAAACCCTCACCTCTGTCGTTGGACCCGGTTCTGTCATGGGAGATTACGGGGGACCGATTGCACAAGACTGAATGTGGCGCGAGGAGATTAGCCGGGGACGCCATAGAAAATAGCAACGGGGCCAACAGATTCCTCGCGAGGGGGCCTTATCGTGCAATTACACGTTGACACGTTTTAACCATTTTTCAGCCTCTTAATCCGAGCAACCCCCCGCCCCCCCCTTCCTCCCCCTCCTCTTTTCCAAAAGCAGACCTATTGGTGCTGAGGGAGTCTCACTGCTCTCTGTCTGACTCTCTCCATCAGTCTCTGCTGCCGTCTAAAAAGTCTGCCTCATTTGCTCTCTTTATCAGCTTCTGTCGACGTTCCAAAATCTTTCAAAAAAGAGGGGAAAAAATACGGATGAACACAGCGTTATCTTTTTTTCTCAATTGGAAAAAAGACTTTTAAGATAAATTAGATGCCCCAAAAAGTTAACTCCTTTGGAAGAGATATAAAAAGATCAGTAACATCTAAGATCGAAACTGAACAGAAAAAGGATCATTTTGTGGCAAAATTCAGTCAGCCTGGAGGCGAGAATCAAAAGTCCCAATGAGTATGAACAGTTTTTCTGTCTATGTTCACATTTGTTTTTAAAAATTATTTGATGCTCTGCTCTGGATAATTGCTCTTGTTTTGGTTTTTCTGAGACTGATTCACAATGTGAGGATCTAACTGTACCCAAGGATGGAGCACGAACTGGACTGTGGTGATTTTAGTAATACTGAACATATTAGCTTAAATTCCACATAAAAAACACCAGATTCTTGCATGCTGTCTAATTTAGAGTGCATGTCCATGTTAAGCTGGTTGGGAAAGTTAGATATTTCAATATTTCTCCCACTGCTCACCCTTACCTTTTTTCTGTTATTTGGAATATATGTAAGATGTTTAAAGCTTTTAAATGTGCATTAAAACTGGCTTCTCACACACACACTGATCAGCTTTTTATTAACCTGATTTAGTTGCGTCTGAATGTTTGTAGATTCACCCACAGACCATTTCCATGATATGATTGAATTGAGCTGTTTTCTTTACATCCCTTCTGTTTATTCCAAGCAAACATGGTCCGAGGTAAAGGTCAATATAAAGCCAGTGTCTCACAGGCAAACTTTAATTAAAAAAAAAAAAAATATATATATATATATATATATATATATATATATATATATATATGACACAAAACAAGAAGGTGTCTGTCTGCGGTAAGGTTTTTGCATTAAAAAAAACAAAAGAAAAAACACCTGAGGGCAAAGCAAGTGACACAAATAATAGATTTTAAAGCACAAGTCCTGGCATCTATGGTGTAAAAGTAGCATTTTGGCTAATATGAAGATGACCTCAGTTAAAGTTAATGTGAAAAATAAAAAGAATTCCATTATAAATCTCCCTGCACTCTTTATAGTGGAGCAGCTGCCTGGAGGCATTTTAAACAAGTCACCAGGCATCAAACAGACTGTGTGGTGTCTCGTTCCCCACCGCTTCTCAATTCAATTAGAGCCTTTCATGACAATCAATTAGGGAGTACCCCCTAGATCTCCCTGGGGACCTATAATCATCACTCGTCGCCTGGACGCTTCAGTATAAAGTAACAGGGCCACTGGGAACTGCAAGGAGACAGTCTGCGGTTTATTTCAGGGTATTTTACTTCATATTATCCTGTGTTTGTTTTTTTCCCCTTTCTCACTGGCTGTGTGTGTTAAATGTAGATTTTCCCCCTGTAAGTTTTACCCGCCTGCGCCATTTTCCAGCATATTACGGGTTTACTAGGAAGGCTTTACTGCCTGTCTTTTTATACTTCTTGTCTTGTTTGTTTTAATAGTTCTTCCAGCTTTCACTCATAGCCAAAAGGTTAAATCACAGCTTCCTGAAACGCTGTTCTTAAAACAGAAACCATGAAGTACTTAATGATGGCAAAATTCTCCGCTGCGGGTCTTACCTTGCTTCATAATGGAGTAATTAGATGACTAATGAAGTCTTGAGTTTTCCACCCAAAACCATATGCTCTTGCTGTAGCTAAATATAATTTTCTACTCTGCTATATCCTCTGCTCTCTTATACTTCTCCTCTGTGATGCACTCAGAGATAAATATTGTACCTATATTTTTCACTATAACACACATATACACACACACACACACACACACACACACACACACACACACACACACACACACACACACACACTTATAATTCCCATGATCACAGGTTTTTGAGTCAAACAAACACACACACATCCCATAAATGTCTGTCTGTTCAGGATTAGTTAGATGTTTTTCTCTACAGCAGAGATGTCTTTCTGAGGGCATTTTAATCTGGATGCTTTTCTCTCATATTTTCATTACTTTGATGGGGAAATTGCTCCAGAACTGCTCGAGTATGTAACTATGTAGATGATTATTCAAAGACACTGGTATTGGTAACAATATATTATAAAAATCCCATCATTGTAGATATATTTTGGTCGTCTCCACTTCCTAATTCTCACCTATCGGGCAATGATGGAGTGAAATAGACTGTTTATTACATCATCAATCATTATTAGATGCCCTTATTGAACATACAGTAAAATGCATTAAACTGTGAGCTGTCCAGTGCTGAATTGAGCCAGTAGTCAGATTGCTTACCACAACTACTACATTTCTTTTTATTGGTCCTTTTAAAGTTTGCTAAACCAGACTCATGTTTGCTAACAAAATAAAGATTGTTACTGTCCCGCGATGGCCTAGTCTATGTTTCAAAACACCGGCAATTTACTTGCACACAGTTTTAAACCTGTTGTGGTCTTCTTCCGAGGGAAATGTCACAATTTTGAGCCACTGAACAACAACGCAAAATGTTTGCAAGTGGCTGTTTAAAGGCCTTAAATGAAGCAACAAGTGTTCTTTGAGAAAAACAAAACACTGGTCGAAAGAAGGCAAAGAAAAGCTTCAGGCTATCTACTTTTAACCAATTATAAATGCAGGAGCAAAAGTGAGGTCTCTTCAAGCCAATTACCTCAAACACCAAGGTGCTTTTCCTGGAGGGTTAAAGCACTTTAGTGCGGAAAGAAAAACGCAGGTGAGAGAAGAGGAAGGAATGGAAGAGAGCAGGAAAACGCTAACATGATTACAACTGTAGCTCAGGCTCAGGTAATCACTGGAGTTAAAAGGTCTCCTGCCAGCCCAGAAGCCAATGAAACACTCTCTCTTCCTTTCACCTCTGCAGAGGGGAACTCTGTCATTTGCAGATTGCAGGTGAGATCTGGTTCAAATCTCGCCTCACCTCAAACACACTGGTGAATTAGCGCCATTCATCAGCAGCGGTTCCATAATTATCTGGTGTAGTATGACATGGGGAGAATTCTGTGTGCATGTGTGTGTGTTTATATCTTATTACTCTGCATTTTTAACATATTCAGGCTGGATTTTTATTTTTTTGTATTTAAGAGTCAGACCTTTAAAAATGAAAAAAACTATTTACTGTCTAAGCAGGAGCCTTCAGTGCTGACTGTGTTCCACCCATGTTGGACAAGGCTTAGCTCTAATTTTTCCTTATCCTAACTACCAGCTTTCCTTTTATTGAATAAAATAACTGAGTCTCATGTCTGCAAACAACAGACCCTACAAACATAATGCAAACTATTTTGGTAAACTTGTATGACAGCTATCCCTTTATAGACAAGACATGCTGTCACGTACATCTCTCATTAAACACAGTGGTTTACAGAATACCAACAGAGTCACTGCTGATGGACAGGTGTATCCACGCAAGAAGCTGCAAAACTTTACAGGTAAAGGATCAAAATGAAGGTTACTTTGAAGATGGGCGTGGTTCTGACTCAAGAGTACTGCGTGCTAGTAATGATTATCTTACATTACTTGGCAAGTGTCACCATATGTCTGAATGTGTCGTGTATTCAGCTCTAGTTTCGTCCACTGAGGGGTTATGATTTGGGTAGCATTTGACTGTGTGCATGTCATTCTGTCTGTAAACATCTTGTGTTATATCGTTAAAGAAAGTATGATCAAGAGAAAAAGAGTGAGCTACCTAATTAGAAATATGCTGTAGCATAATATAATATAATAAGTTATTCATGCCCAGTTATGTACAAATCAATCATAATGTCACATATCCTTCCAAGTAAGTGGAGTTGTGCTAGAAACCCTAACTGTTACAATGCACGGTGATGCAGTTACAGGAACTACAACAGTACAGAAGATGGCCAAACACAACCTTATTGGGGGAAAAAACGGGAACCATTATCTACCTGAAATTAACAAAATGCACATATTTTATCAGTGTTGTGAACACTTTAAAGTAATATAAAACGTGTGATTTATAGACTAACACACCAGAGCACAATGCTCTTTTTTCCCCTAAAAAGGCCTAAATAAGTCACCTCCCCAAACTGGACTGTGAATAGAAGGAGTGTGCGTACATATGTGTGTAAGTGATTGTGCAGCCTCTACAGGCAGTTCATGCACTCATTATAACATGGTGACCCACAGTAGCCAAGGTAAGACACAGGGCAGAGAGCCATTAGTCACACTACTTAGGCTGTCTATCAGAGCAGTGTGTGTGTGTGTGTGTGTGTGTGTGTGTGTGTGTGTGTGTGTGTGCACTAAAGAGAGGGAAAAGAGGCAGAGCACCAAGACTCACTGCATCCAAACTGCATTAGTTCTTCAGTTAAATGCTGCCACTCTGCACATGCTATGAATGATTTGATCTTTTTTTCAGCATGTGTACAGCTGAAACATCCTAAAGACTTTGACTTTTTAGTGGACTTTAGATCAGTAGTGACATTAGGGATGTCACAATCTCAAAAATCTAGTCATCAGTACCAGCAGAATGACACGATTTTTGAAAATTGATTGTCCCATGTACTCAAACGTAATCCTAATTCCTTATGAAATTCCTTATGAAAAAGTGTTTTTATATCACTGCTGACAGCAGACCATTTATTTAAAATGTTAACGTTCTATTTTAGTGATGGGACACAGATTGTTAGAAGATTACCCACTGGAAGTATTTAACCAGAGGAACAAAGGTCTCCCAAATATAATGGCTACGTGCATTTCAGAAGGATAACACTTTGGATGTTGTTGAATATTGAATTATGACTCATTGACTGTCTTTGAACAGCTCAAGTCTTTCAGGTGCTTTGTTCAATTTGAAGGATTTCCTTCTTTGGTCTGAAAAGAGCGATAGCATTATTTGCATTTTGACTTTTGCAACTCAATTATGACTCATCCATCTCAAATACAGTACTTTCATTGCCAACTGTGTTTTTCTTATACAGTTGAAATGGCACAACTGTGGGATAAACAGTACACAACACGTTAGCTACCATGATGTCATCTGTTGGTTTTTGAAGTCTTGTTTTGAAGCCTCAACATAAGTTTCCACCATCCCCATCTTTCAAAAAAAGGTTGATGGGAAAAAAAGAATGGCTTGTTAGCCAATGAGCGTGTGATTTTATTCCACAGAAAGCAGAGGTGTGGACTTGAGTCACATGACTTGGACTCGAGTCAGACTCGAGTCATTAATTTTATGACTTTAGACTTGACTTGAAAAAATGTTCTAAGACTTGTGACTTGACTTGGACTTTTACACCAATGACTTGGGACTTGAATTGGACTTGAACCGGTTTACTTGAAAAGACTTGATATTTTACCCCAAATATAAAATTTAACATGCATATTATATAGAGATTGAAAATGTGACATCATTCACGGGTAGAACCGCAAAGGATTCTGGGAACTCGTGGCAAGCGGTACTAGCGCACGCAGGCTTTCAATTAAAATCAGTCACACAGCGATAAAAAGAAACACAAAAATGTCAAGAAGCTGTTGTATTATTAACTGCAATAGCCGGTCGCATGACAGCCACGGGAAGCCGACGGGTAAAGAGATCGGTTGTTATCGGATTACGTCGTTGAAGAGAAATTGTTCGAGCCATGTTTCTGAAGTAACAAAGAGGCGACTGGATTGCAGCCATTCAAAGACCAAATATAACGTCCCAGAACACTCCAGCTCACAGGTTAGTCTGCTCCAAGCATTCCCACAAAGGTCAGTCTGCTGTTGTAGTTAATGCGTCATTTTCATAACATAATTGGTGATATAGGTTACAAGCAAGTCTGGCGCTGAACAGAAATTGCCGCGCTATGCTCCTTTATTTATTGTGCATAAATAGTGAATTGTCCTGACACAATATTGCGTTTCGCTTCTGTTATTATGGTACATTGACAAAAACATATACTTTTATTCACAGGATAAAACAGGTTTTTTGTATCACTAATTGCCCAGTGCGATTACAGCATACAATATTATTGTCACTGCTACATTTCTGTGATGCTACCAGAAATTATTTCCACTGCTAATTAATTACCGTTGAGCTCAAAGGTTATATTAATAAACAGTTAACGAATGTGTATTTATGAAGACGATTTGTGAGACTGGTAAACTTATGATACGTACGATGGTCTTTACTTTCTACACGGTGCATTTCAAGGTCCTGTACCCATCCGTCGGTAAACTGTACCTGGGCTTGTTGCAGTGACCGGAAGTTACTAAACTTCATGAGTGTATAAATGGCCTGCATTTGTATAGCGCTTTTCTAGTCCATAGGACCCCAAAGCGCTTTACACTACATTCAGTCATTCACACACACATTCACACACTGGCGATAGCAAGCTACATTGTAGCCACAGCTGCCCTGGGGCGCACTGACAGAGGCGAGGCTGCCGGACACAGGCACCACCGGGCCCTCTGACCACCACCAGTAGGCAAACACGGGGTTAGTATCTTGCCCAAGGATATTTGGCATGCAGCCAGGATGCAGCCTGGGATCGAACCACCGACCTTCTGATTAGTGGCTGACCTGCTCTGCCACCTGAGCTACAGCCACTCACTCCAAGAAGCTATAATTATAAATATGCTACGATGAGATAGCTGACTTCATCTAACTAGCAAATGTTTTCCAGGCTACGTTGGTGATGCAGTTTTTTTTTTAAATGATATTTTAAAAAAAATATCATTTATTTATGTATGATATTTTTGTCATGCGATTTTAAAGCCAGTCCTACAACCGCATCCAAGAATAACATGCAGCTTATCTCAGAACTGTCGGTGAAAATTATTCTTGGAGCTAGGTTTAATTGAGCTGCATTTTAAAGAGGTGCAATTTCACAATTTGTGTATATTTTCTAAGTTCACTATTTTGTCATGTGTTGAGAAAAACACAGATTTAAAAATTACATGGTCTAATATTTACATTTAGCATAACTGCAACGTGCTTTTTTTCGTTTTTTTTTTAAAGACTCGAAAGGACTTGAAATTCAAAGTTTCAGACTTGTGACTTGACTCGGACTTTTACACCAGTGACTTGAGACTCGACTCTGACTTGCCTGACATTACTTGAGACTTGACTTGAGACTTGAGGATAAAGACTTGAGACTTACTTGAGACTTGCAAAACAATGACTTGGTCCCACCTCTGACAGAAAGTGCTCCATTTTCCAACGTGGTATCACGAACATTTACAAAATAAACTTATTTAATTCAATATGATCTAAAGCGAGTGACTGAGTCCTTAAACTCAGCAGGAAAGTGTTTATCCAGTCACAAAGCTGTTTTCCTGTAGACTTCCATAGGACCGGAAGTACTTTTACAACCACAGCTATCACCATCTGGTGGCCATCAGACAGAATAAAGGCTTGTTCTGTGAAATATTTTGGAAGACACCAGCCCGTGAACCTATATATTAAGTAGCCAACCTGGCTAATGATGAGAAGACGCACTTTACCATTAGTTTGCAGTTTGTCGCATTTCCAATCTCAACTAACGCTAACATCTGATTCACGGTCACTTTAAACAATGTTCCAGTTTATTACAGCTCAGCTCATAGTTCAGACCAACAGTTATGTTAACACAACAGGGATGAAAGAAGTCTAAAGAAACAGTGGAGCCTGGGTCATCAAAACCAATTACTCTGAAGGTCAAACTCACAGGTGAATGAAATCTACACAGTAATATTTCACATGTTTCTCACGTATCTGCAACTTCAACTTTGTAATTACAACCTTATTATAGGTGACAGGGATGCTTACTAACACAATCAAAATAAGACCCAAACTGTAAAATGATCATTATTGCCAAATTAAAGGATATAATGCATTTTTTGTTTGTTTGTTTTTAATATTAGCTGTTTTATTAAAGCTGTTTACTTTGCAGTTCTTAGTGCCATTAGAGAGTGTCTCTGCTCAGAAAGATTAAGTAAAAAACACCCTACTGTTTATCTACCCAGCAGTGTGTGATGTCGCTTACTAAAAAGTCTCCAAAGAGGGGAAAAATGTTACGGTCCCCTTCTGTTATGGTTGAGGAACGACTTTTTTAATTCTAACTTTTAATTCGTGATAATGTGAGTGAACATTTCCCTCCAGTGTCCATGCATCTGGGGCAATGCAACGCTACATGTTCATAATCAGTAGCAGAGAGTGCGTGCATGTGTGTGTGTGTGTGTGTGTGTGTGTGTGTGTGTGTGTGTGTGTGTGTGTGCATTAGGGCAAAACAATATGCTAATCTCTGGCGTGGAGTGGAGGGATTTGCTGTATAAAGAGTGAGAGAGAGACAGGGAAAGAGAGGGGAGCATGCTTGTTAGCGATAGCCTGGCTGAAGTTTCCTACACACACCCACCTCCCTGATCCACTTATGTAGGCCTTCTAGTGTGTGTGTGTGTGTGTGTGTGTGTGTGTGTGTGTGTGTGTGTGTGTGTGTGTGAGAGAATAATCTGTCAGAATATGTGGTGTCATCTATACATGGTTTTCCTGTTTGTGTCATTTGTGGATGTTGCATATTGAATATTGATATTGTTGTCTTTGCTGCGATTGTAAGCGTGCATGTGTGTGTGTGTGTAGGTGTGTGTTTATATGTATGTTTGTGTGAGTGCATGGGGATGATCTGTGTTGGCAGCCAGTAGTTATGGACTCAGATTAAACATGGAGAGGGATTCAGTTTGAGGGTATTTACAGATTCTCATTATAGCCTCAGAATCCGAGCGTGTGCAAACACACACACACACACACTCACACACACACACACACACACTCTAATCGTATCACCTATATAGCTTAATCTGTTTACTGTGATTAGACCAAATTTGAACATAGCATATTTTCAGTTTAACCTGGCTTCTTTGCTTCAGGTTTGAATGTACATGAAAATACACTGAATTTAGAAGGTAAAACCATATTTATAGCGCAGTGCCTACCTCTGTCCAGCCCTGTGCTAAACAAGAAAAGCTGATTCCTCAGTTTCTACTATACATGATGTTTCTTTATGACGTGTACACTTGAACTGACCTATGAACTGAGGTAAGTCTGGGAAGTATGCACAGTATGAATACAAATAATATACAGAGAAAAACCCAACAATCATATGACCCCCTATGAGCAAGCACTTTGGCGACAGTGGGAAGGAAAAACACACTTTTAACAGGAAGAAACCTCTGGCAGAACCAGGCTCAGGGAGGGGCGGCCATCTGCCGCGACCAGCTGGGGGTGAGAGAAGGAAGGCAGGACAAAAGACAAGCTGTGGAAGAGAGCCAGAGATTAATAACAAGTATGCTTCAATGCAGAGAGGTGCAAGGATTGCAAGTCCAGTCCTTGTATCTGATCATTTTCAGAGGAATGTTTTTGTTTGTTAAGCCATTTAACACTGACCTATGTTAGGTATAAAAAAGGCACCTAAGGTAAAGAATGAACCAGTGATGTGTGTACAAATAACAGAAAACTGAAAGCAAAGAAGCCACTTTATTTTGTATCACAAGGAACTTTGTTGGCCCTCCAGATCAGAAAGGAGAAACAGGCAGAAAAGGCTGAGGAATGCCAAGTTACACAAGTGCTGGACTGAAAATTAGTGGCAACCGGAAAGATTCATCCAAATGTGAAGTTTCTGATTCAAATCAAATTAAATCAAATCAATTATCGATATGTGCAAAGGATGTCAGGAGAGAGTGTCTGCAGGCCTCTGTAAAATGTGGAGGCTCTCTTACAGTATGGGGCAGAATTTCAGCCAGTGGTGTCGGGGAGCTTGTCAAAAGTAAAGGAATCCATCATGCAATACCATGTGGGAAGCAGCTGACTGACAACAGTTTCATTTTCATTCAGCATGACAATGATCCCAAACACACTGCCAGTGCAGTAAAATCTGGATAGAAAAATACACAGTGGAGCACTATCAGTCATGGATTGGCCTCCCCAGAGCTGGACCTCAACATTATTGAAGCAGTGTGGGATCATGTTGAGAAAGAACAGAACAAAAGGCAGAAACATCCAAAGCAGAGCTTTGAATGTCCTTCAACAAACCTGGAGAACTATTCCTGAAGAAATCACACGAAACAGTTCAACAGCTCAAGAGTTTTGCACAGTACAGTAAACAGAAATTATACCTGTACATCTACTGTCCAAGTCCATCTTGGAAAACAGCACCTTCAGAATATTTATAGAGCTGACATGATGTAAATTGGCAGACTCGAAACAAACCGTGATAACAATGGAGAAAAGTTCTATGTTGATTTTAAAAATATCTTAACCTACTCCCTATTTATATCATGTCTGATCAGTAAAAATAAATCATGTTTATTAAGATGTGAATGAGCAAAATACAAAAACCGGCAAGAAAATACTGCAGTGCTGATGAGGGATTATTCAACCTTGATCTAAACTTTGTGGATACACACAAAGTATGTGAACACTGCAGCATTCTTCATGTTGTGCACTTTACCCCAGACCAAACTCTTAAATCTAACCAACACGCAAAAAATTGGGAAGCTGTTAAACTTGTGACTGATTCTGTTATTGCCACATCTGGTGTGTCAGGGCGCCGACACCAAAGAACACCTTGTACATAAAGGGAAGGCGCAGGAAGCTTCTTGCATAACCTCATTATATCACACCGTTTTCGTGGAATAAATATTTCGAAGCAACACAGGGCCGGTAGAACAAGTTGTGCACACAACAGTGAAAGCTGATGGAGTTAAAGTGATATTTCAGGCTAATCTATTATTCATTCATTTGGCACTTTAGCTTCTAAATGCTTAGAAATGTTGACTGTGACTCCACGTCTGCTGATTGCAGATGAATAAACCAACTGCTGCTCCACAGAGCTGAGGGGAGTTGGTTTTTTGTGGGTTTGTCATTACCGGCGACCAGTTTCACGTAATCATTTAACCTGCACCTTATGACAGCTGGTACATCTTTTGAATATTTAAAACGCAAGAATAAACTAATAGGAAGAACAAAAGCAAGACATCAAACGGCCCGCCGACTCTACAGTCGTGTCAAACATCCTCATGAAGAAACTTTAGACAACGTGGCTCTTGTTTAGACACAAACTTTTTCTTGTTTTTTTTTTGTCTTTAAAGTAGACAACTTGGTCGGTGGAGATGAGAAGAAGAATTGGGGGAGGGGGGGTGATGGTGAGGGATGTGGAAGGATGAGAAAAAACAGAGGGAGGGAAAAGCAGTGCTGAAACACAACGGGAGCATCCATCCTTTAACCGGTGGGGAGTTATCGCCTAACGACAGAGCTTTTCCAAACGCTTTAAAAAGCACATTTGAAGATGTATTAGTGCATCCCCGGATCCACTTGCTGCCAATAGGGGGCTGCTCACTGGGCTTTGTGCATGTCTGTGTGTATATATGTGATTTTTTTTTTTTTTTTTTTTTTGTGTAGCTCCCTTCAAATTCCCTTAGCGAGCGTTGCTAAGGTGCTTTAGGGATGGGATTAGCTGGAGGCTCATCACACATTCCAACAGGAAAAAAAAGTATGAAGGAAAAGAGAGAGAGAGTCAGAAATGAGGGGAAGAATTAAAGGAAGAATACGGAGAAGAGAAGGAAGGAAGGACTGTGATAAAATAAACAAATTTAAAAGACTAGAAAAACTTTTTTTAAAGAAGGGAAGACGTTAAAGACAGGAAATAAAGAGGGAGGGGCAATGTGATAAGAAAATGAAGTTACACATGGATAACAGACAAGAAAGGAAAGCAGACGAGAGCAAAAAGATGGAAAGATGAAAAAATATAGAGCTACTGAATAGTTGTAGAAACGCCATGATTTTTAATGGTGAAAAAATAACAAAAATTTGGAGTAAGGAAAAGAAATAACAAATGGTGAGAATGTAAAAAGGAGGAAGGAGAGATGAAAGAAAGGAGGCAACATGGAAGGAGGTCACTGAGAAAGAAGAAAGGACAGAGTAGAGAGAGGAGGGAAGAGGAGTGAAAGAGTGAGCTTGCTGACTGTTGCATCAGCATGTTAACCGAGGGCAATATGAAGAGAATAAGCCGCATAATGAAGCGTGCAGGCAGCTGCAGAAATGTGTCCAGGAAGCCACCTTGTCTCCACTGCTGTGATGTCTGAAATCCATCAGAGGAGCCGTCTGCCAGGTTTGGCATCCCGGTTTAACACGACACTGAGATTAAAGACACGCAGGCAGATGAAACCGCTAATCTTCAAGATCGTGGGTTATTTTTGGTGAGGTGCTTATGCACTGCACTTCCAAGATCTCCGCTCAATCACGTTTTTTGCTGCGATAGCTGTTACTGCCTGTACCAATTTTAATAAAACAACAACGAAAAAAACGCCTCCAAATGACACGACAAAATGTTTGTTACCGTAAAGTGTTTTCTGATCTGATGCTGCTATCTAAGGACAGCAAGGAATACAATGTAAAAAAAAAAAATGAATGGAATACTCAGATCTCAATGGGAAAAAATATCATGCTGAAACATAAATGAAATGAAAATGATCAACCTACAGAGGGCTGAATTCAAAGACTTAAAATGATGTGGCTGGCTAGTCCAAATGGTGTTCCTAATGAGATGATGGATGGTGTCCCGGAGGATCTGCCCCCAGATCTGGAGCTGGGCATCACTGAGATCCTGGACAGGCTGAGGTGCAACCTTGTGGCATCAGATGAATGAAAACGTAATGTCCCAGAAGTGTTCTGTTGGATTTAGGTCAGGTGAGCGTGGTGGCCAGTAAGTGGTATCAGTTTTTTCACCCTCCATGAACTGTCCACATACCACAACATGTGTCCAGGCATTGCTGTATACCAGAAGGAACCCAGGACCCACTGCACCAGCGTTGCGTGTGACAACTGTCCAAAGATTTCATCCTGATGTTTGATGGCAGCCATGGTGCTATTGCCTAGGCTATAGAGGTCTGTCCATCACTCTATGGATGTGCTTCCCCAGATCATCACCACCAAACTAGTCATGCTCACTGATGTTACAGGCAGCAAATTATTCTTTATGTCACATGTGCTAAGGGTGAACCTGCTCTCATCTGTGAAAAACACAGGGTGCCAGAATGTGACGTGCCAATTCTGGTATTTGATGCCAAATGCCAATGCCAGCCAGTGAGCACAGGGCCCACTAGAAGACACCGGGCTCTCAGACCACCCTCATAAAGTGTTTCTGATTGTTTGGTCAGAGACATTCACACCAGTGTCCTGCTGGTAGTCATGTTGTAGCTCTGGCGATGCTCAAATCAAATTCAAATCAAATTCAAATTTTATTTGTCACGTACACAGTCATACACAGTACGATATGCAGTGAAATGCTTGGACAACTGCTCGTGACCTAAAGAAAACAAAAAAAGGAAAAGGCTATGAATAAGATAGGAAATAAATATGAAAAATTAAAAAGGGAAATAAATATGAAAAATTAAAAAGGGTAAATTTTACTAGGAAGGAATAAAATATAAATTAAGGTTAAAAATGAAATAACTGTACAACACAAATTAGAATGAAGGGTAAATTTAACTGGGAAAGAATAAGATAAAATATATAAATTAAAGTTGAAAATAAAATAACTGTACAACAAAATACACAATATAGAACTATATAAGAATGTATGAAGAAATATAAATAAATATATACACAATAACAGCAGCTGTACAAGTATTAACTGGAAATGAAGAATATAATGTCCAGTGTTGTGCAATCCACATTATGTCTTCTGCAGTGCAAATATGCTTAAAGTGATTAAGTGATGAAGTGAAACAATGTCCAGAATGTCCAGTGTGTGTGTAAGAACTATATGTGTGGGTCAGTACTGTGTGGTGGTGTGATTGAGAGACCGTATCGCCTGCGGGAAGAAGCTCCTCCTCAGTCTCTCTGTGTTGGTCTTCAGGGAGCGGAATCGCTTTCCTGACCTCAACAGAGAGAACAGTCTGTTGTTGGGATGGCTGAGGTCCTTCACCATCTTCCTGGCCTTGGTCCAGCACCGCCTGCTGTAGATTGAGTGCAGGTCAGGGAGCTCGGAGCGGATGGTGCGCTCAGCTGATCGCACAACCCTCTGTAGAGCTCGTCTGTCCTGCATGGTGCTGTTCCCGAACCAGGTTAAGATGTTTCCCGCCAGGATGCTCTCTCATCCTGTTCCTCCTTGCACACAGGAGCAGATATCGGTGTATCCTGCACACTCCATTCATAAAGAAGGGAAAAGGGATAAAAGGCAAGTCATCCCAAATTGTATAAAATGACAGCAGGTGTTATGCAGTGAGGAATTAAAATTTGACATTTTTGGTTAAAATTCAGAAAAGTAACATCAGGTTTTATGCAATATCATCTGGAAACGCATCTTCAGCATGACGATGATCAAAAGCAAACCTGGATAGAAAAAACAGACAATGAAACATTATCAGTCATGGATTGGCCTCCCCACAGCCCGGACTTCAACATTATTGAAAGCAGTGTGGGATCATGTTGACAGAGAACAGAACAAAACATCCAAAGAAGAGCTTTGAATGTCCTTCAAGAACCCTGGAGAACTATTCCTTTAAGACTACTTAAAGACATGACAAGAAAGCTGCCTAAGAGAGTTCAGACTGTGCTGAAGAATAAAGGTGGTCTTGGCAGATATTGACTTTCAAGCTTGTCAGAATTGTTTTGCCTTTATATTCTGTATTTCCATGTATGTTTGCACATGTTTAAAAATTGCTGAGATTATGTATTTTATTCGTTTTAGGGCTGTTTGTCATTTATTATTTTACTAATAAATAACAACTGTGAGCTGGAAAAAAGTTGAGTCAGTGCATCCCTACTGAGAATAAGAAGTCATGGTCCCTGAACCACTCGCTCTACAGTAAGTCCTGCACATTAAGCAGAACAGCTGCCACCCACTAAACTCCTATAATAGCCTAATGTACATGTCAGGTCTCATGTTTTACCTGTAAGACTCACATTTCAGTCCCTCTGATCACCATCTGTGATATGAAAACATCAAATTTCCACACAGACAGAGAAATACAGCATCTCTCCAGTGCCATAAAGTTTCTTAGGTAAGAGGCTGAGGTAGAACAGGCTGCCCAATTTGTACCCACATTTAACCCTACTGTACTTCTACATCAGGAGCTACATATCCTGCTATTCAAAGTCTTTTTTTAAACTTTGTTGTTGTCGCACTTAGCAGCACTGTGGCAAGCCAACTAATGGACCAACCAATTATGACAAGTGCATGGGGGGGGGGAGTTAAAAGCAGTAAAATAATAATAATGTTGATGTTTTCCTGTTTTTTGAAGTCCAAAGGCTTTTTTCCAGCTGTCTAATAAAGTTTAATATTTTCAAACATCTGACCTTCTCTTCTTCTTTTCTTTAAAGTCAATACCAGTTATAGATTTTAGTGATTTCTTTGAAATCTATCATCTTTAGACTGGCATGAAAACCAGCCACACTATACATTTACTGTATTTGCAAGCGTTTGCTTGTAAAGCAGCGGGATCAATGTTGCATAGGTGTGGTCTGTCAGAGCTCATGTTACCTGGCCCTGCAATGCAACCTGAGTTTCCTCTGTTTGGACAAATTGACACAGTGAACTGAGCCGACAGGCAGCCAGATTTCCCTCTCTGTTTATCTCCATCTCACTCTATTCATATTTACTTATCACTTTCTCTCCATCCTATTAAATAAACAGAACTGCAAACAGATTAACAACAAAGTTAGTGAATTTTTAACATTAATGAAGTGTTAGATATTTCAAAATTATCTCATTAGGATAATTCAGCAATTTAAGAGCATTTTATTCATTCTTTTTTTTTTTTTTAATCTTGAAACTTTAGATATCTTAAACTTTTCATCTATGCTCTGTGATTTGACCTCTCTTCCTTTTCTTTTAATATATTTTTTAATTTCCATCTTTCTTTCTTGTCCGAACCAACCGTTTAAGGTTTCCATGATCTCATTATGTGTCTATGAAAAGGGACAGGTAATGCAATCTGGCATGACGTGGCATGAATTATGTGTGTGTGTGTGTGTGTGTGTGTGTGTGTGTGTGTGTGTGTGTGTGTGTGTGTGTGTGTGTGTGTGTGTGTTTTGATTACCTGAATGGCGGTCAACAGAGTCTCCATTTCACCCGCTTATCTTGTCGAGAAATAATCATCTAATCAGATGCACACACACACACACACTGCATGAAAGCTTCTCATGCTTGCACAGCTGAATGCTTACACCCAACCAATGAGAACAGTGTTTACTTACAGCCCTTCTCTGTAAACTACCTTAAAGGGGAACTGCTGGTACTGAAAAGAGGAGCTTGTTTGTTGTTGAGGCACTGTAATAGGTATCAGTAAGCGAAATATTACTAAGTTGTCATATACTTTCATTATGAACACAAATACTAGGGGAATAGTGTGTTTATTTTGGGTTCATATAAACTCCAGGTTTTGCAAATTTTGACGTTTTTTTTAAATAGAGGATTTGTTTCCCATAAAAACAAGTTCTAGTCAGAGAAAAACCACCAAAATCATTAATGATGATAAAAAGATGAAGAAGAACACGTTTCCTACTAAATTTTCAGAAATAGCAGGACAAAACAAAAGTCTCTGTCAAATAAGATCAATTGTTGTAAAAGCTCTGGTTCTGTGCATTTAATTTCAGGAAAGGTTTTAAAGTCTTGCTTTATATGAAATCTTTATCAAACCAATAATGTGGTTAAGAACAATAAACTAAAAGGAGCAATGCTGATATGTTCTTATTAGTTTATCATCTATTGACAGTTTATCTATAACACATGTGTCAAACTCAAGGCCCGCGGGCCACATCTGGACCGGCCGACATTTATATCTGGCCCGCGAGATCATTTTATATAGATTTATTATTATTGTTATGCGATATGAGGCGCTAGTAACACACAAACTACAGATCCCATAATGCAGCGCCTCCTTGCCAAACGCTAGGCTAGCTGGGAACATTCCCAGTGTTGTGCCAAAAAGTGATTGTCTGCCAAAAATTGATTTCCAATGTTTCTGTGTATTTTTTATGTGTAATATCTTTACATATGTTCGTAAATAGACTTCGGTGAACAGGGTTTACAAAGGGGTTATATAGAGAATTAAAACAATATCTGTTTTTCAAGTATCTTTACAACTCTCTGCTATTGTACTTACATTATAACCAATCCGGTCCTTTATCCCCACTTAAAATATTTTTACAGAAATATTGTAATATTTGCTGCCATTTCTGCTGTCCTCTTGGCCAACTTACTCTTACAAAAGACATTTTTAATGTTAATGAGATTTTTTTTAACTGTTTAAATAAAGGTTATATAAAAGTCACTGCCAAAAACTGATTGCGGCTTCTACCTTGTTACACGAATGTTGTTTGTGGCTCAAGATGACTTTATGTCATCCATGAGGGATGCATTTGACATATGTTTCACATATTATAGCCCAACAAGTTACTTATAGCAGTTTAAATACGAGCAATCAGTTTTTGGCAAATACCGGAAATCAGTTTTTGGCAGACAATCACTTTTTGGCACAACACCGGTCAATCAAGTCAAACTTCTGTTATTGCGAAGCTAGCCCCCACAATGGCCAAGAGAAAAGTTGATTCTGAAAACAGAGCCTTTCAGCACCGGTGGGAGGCTGAATATATGTTTACAAACATTGCCGGTAAACCGTGTGTCTTATTAGTGGAACTAATGTGGCTGTGATTAAGGAATTTTATTTAAGACCGCATTACCAGACAAACATCACGATAAGCTGAAAAACCTAAATGCAGAGCAGAACATACAAAAAGTAGAAGAGCTAAAGAAAAATCTGACATTTCAGCAGATGTTTTTCACCAGAGCAAAATCACAAAGTGAAGCTGTTGTGAAAGCAAGTTTTATTGTAGCAGAGGAGCCAAATCAGCCCAGTACCGCTCTGAAGAGCTGCATGATGAAGCTGTGCGATGTCTTGTGTCCAGACAAAACGCAGATTTTGGCAAATGTGAGCCTGAGGAGAAACGTATGTCAAAGTGCAATCGACATGAAACTGCCCTGGGACAAACTTGTTGGACTTACAACAGATGGAGCGCTGTTGTGTGGTGAAAAAAGTGGACTAGTCGGCAGGATGCGAGTAAAGATGCAAGAGAACTGTACCGGTGAGTTAACAGCATGCATCACACACCAGGAAAGGTTGTGTGGTAAAGTCCTTAAAAGTGAGCATGTAATGATCACCGTGACGTAAACCGTACATTTTATCTGAGCTAAAGGTTTAAATCACTGTCAATTTCAGTCTTTTATGTGGGAAATAGATTCAGAGTTTGCCGACATTCCTTATCATACAGAGGTCCGTTGGCTGAGTTGGGGAAAAGTGCTCAATAGAGTTTTTGAGCTCAGCAAGGAAATCTGTCAGTTCATGGACGATGCGGTGAAGTCATTTCAAGTGAAGCTGTCACAAATGCACCAGTGCAACTTGCCTCGCTTTCCCTGTTGCCAAGTAATGTTGAACCAAGTCAGTGCAACAGTGTTCCCAAACGCGCACTTTGCTGATAAACTGAGCGCACTGAGTTGGTGACTTTGAAGCACAAAATGAGAATTTCGAGCTGCTTCACAACCCATTTACAGTCGACGTGGAAACTGATTCAGATGGAGCTGCATTGTAATGGGACACGCAAGGCAAAGTACGACACTGAATGGCCCGCAGAGTGTATTAGTTCCATTCTTAAAGCAACAACCCAGCTCCGTCTACAGCTCCAACCTTGTGTATGCTTTCATTTATTTTTTCTGGGGTTTTGGCAGCATGTTCATATTTCTAACTTGCATAATTTTGACAGGATATATTTTTATGGAGAGCAAAATATTTAAAGTTAAAGTTTATTTTTTTAAGTTTATTTATTCTGGATTTATATTCCTGTCTCTTTTTATTCATATTTATGTTTACAAAAACATTGTTTTAGTGTGTTCAATAAACGTTTATCTTGTTTGACCCGCGACCTAAAGTGTACCATGAGGTTTGGCCCCCTGTGCAATTGAGTTTGACACCCCTGATCTATATTATACTTAAAACATACTGTAAATCAAAGAATCCGTGAAAACGCAGCACTTTCAGCTGGTAAAAAGAGAGACGCTTTCATGACAGAAAACTCTGACTTTAAGCTCAACATAGCTCGCTAATCCATTAATGTCACCTCCATAATACACCCTTCAGTTCACCTCTGCCCACAAAGAACACCGACACAAAAAACGTTGTAGCTTTGGGAGGTCTCAGCATTCTCTAGTTTTAATTCTGCACTCCATTTATGCCTGTTAAAGTTTAGTAAAGTCACTATGCAGTACCCAGAATCAATTATTAAGCCTCTGTACATATGGTTAGGTTAAAAAGCGAGATGAGCACAATCTGGATCTTTATCTTTTTATGGCAATAACAGCAGGTGTTACATTAACCTAAAACTATGATTTAACGCAAAACTGTATAGTTAAGAGATATAAATATCAAGACAGTGAGAGCAGTATTACATCCCAACAATATGACACAGTAATATAATTACTCATATAAAGATGTGTCTCAGCTGTGCATAGGCCTTGTGCTGGAAGTCTCCTCTCTCTTGTTATTTCCAAGGCATAAAAAACACATAATTCACATACTTTCATTTCTAGCAGTGTTTGTGTCCACCGATGCTCTTTCCCAATGCTCAATTGGCAGGTGTCTATGATATTAAAAATCACATATTGAACTGCAGTAAAGTCACAACAGCAAGAGAACTGAAAAATAGATCAATCGGGTGGTGATGAAAAGAAAGGGAGGGAGGCTGATCGACTGTAGTTCTGACCTCTCTGCTCACACAACACTCAAACCAACCAAAAAAGAAAAAAAAATAAGCCTCTGAGCCCTGCACGGCCAGGGCATTTTACTGTAGCAATCCCCCCCCCCCTCCCACTCCCACGCCCTCTTAGCCACTAACCCCACGTGGCTGGACAGCCGATAAGTTGGAGCTGAGGACTAAAAGCTCCCGCAGGGCGAGCGACAATAGGACTCCTACAGCCATGGAAAGGAAAGTGCTCTCTCTCACTTTCTTCCTCAGCAACTCTCTCTCACTCTGCTTCGCTGTAGGGAGACATTATGGAAGTCATTATTCTGGCCCTCCAAGTTGCCACAGAAGCTTCGGGGCTTTGACCTGGCCGTGTGTGTGTGAGTGCATGCGCACACATAAGCCCCGCAGGACGTCCTCCAGCCCCACAAAGTGTGAGATGAGGAGAATTAAGAGTCATTTTTCCTGACTTTTTTTCCTGCTGAGGAGCTACGCCACACATTTTACATTTCTACTGGATACATTTTGATGTACACACACACATGCACACACGTAGCATGGGGTAAATTTAAAGTAGGTAATATTGAAAAGCTGAAATCCAAATCTACGCTGTTAGAGCTAATGACTTGGCTCAAACAAACTTATTATAAACATGAAAAACTGTCACCCACAGAGAGCGTTTTCTTGTTTTATTTTGAAATAATTATGCGTCAAAATGAATTGTTAATCAACATCATACTGGTCAGCATTTATGTAGAGTAAAGAGTGGGTGGTTTTTTTATATTATTATTCAGCACCCTTAACACTTATTACCATTTCCTGCCGTTTCAGTGGGGATTTTTTTATATATATATCAAACTACACTTCCTTACCGATGTAGAGGACAGCTGCTGTTATCATCTTGAATTACAGAGCAATTACAATCCTATTTTCAAAAAAATAGTTAAGAAAATGTTCAAAAGATGTAAAAAAATAAAATAAAATTAAAAGAAGTTGTGATTTTATTTTATTTTTTTAAAGATATGCTCTTTTTACATTTGCAACATATTAAAAACATTGGGACAGAAATTATGGATACCCCATTTTATGAAAAAAAATTATTAATTTGGGAACTGAGGAGATTAAGCTGTAAATTTGAAGGGAAACTATTTTCCTATCCTTGCTTTACATGAGATTCCAGGTGCTCACCAGTTCAGGGCCTCCTTTGGTGTATTTTCTGGTGTTATTAGTGGAAATGCATGCATTATATGGTTTGATGTCATCTAGCTTAAATCAAGAAGGCACGTCAATGACAAACACATTACTTGGATGTGTTTGTTCTGCTCTAAAAGCCTTCTGTTCAGCATTAAGGTTGCCTTCACAGTTGTGCAAGTTACAGAAACCATGTTTACTAATGAATCCTATCGTAAATGCTGGTTTGGAAGTTGGGGGCTTCCCATGATGCACTGAGCCTTTCTTCTTCCCTCACCTCCTTTCACTCTCCATGTGTTTATAATCACATGAATTTCTGCCCCTCTTCCAAAGTATGTCTTTTTTCCCATCTCCCTCCCCAGACCCCCAGTCATGAGTGGTTTGAGGAGCACAACAACGGGTCTCCACATCTTAATCCAATCGAGCATCTGTGGGATGTGCTGGACAAACAAGTTCGATCCACGGAGGCCCCACCTCACAGCCTACGGACTTTAAGGATCTGTTGCTAACATCTTGGTGCCAGATACCACATCTGAGTCCATACCTCGACGGGTCAGGGCTTTTTGGCAGCAAAAGGGAGAACAACACAAAATTAGGCAGGTAGTCACAATTTTATGCCCGATCGGCATTTTCCTCAAGAAAGTAGAATCATCTTTCAGACCAGCAGGTTATGTTGAGCACTGAAATCCAATATATCCCTCTCTGAGAAAACAGGTTAGACAAACAGGTTAGACCCTCTGGTTGGAAGAGTTATATGTTCAAGACCAATGAAATGCTGGGTGGCAGGAGAGCCATGTTTACAGCCATGATAGTGTTTATCTATGGCATACGCCATGCTTTTAGTATGAATGGCTATTATTATCTGAAATACACTGTTTGTCCAATAAGAGCTTGACTACAGGCGCTGTTGAGCATGTAGACAAATGATGTCATATTGTAGTCTGTCCATCCATTCGCTTCTGCTTATCCTTTTCATAGTCGCGGGGGGGCTTGGAGCCTATCCCAGCTGTCTTAGGGAGAGAGGCGGGGTACACCCTGGACAGGTCACCAGTCTGTCGGGCCAACACGTAGACAGAGACATCCATTCGTGTTCACATTCACACCTATGGGCAATTTAGAGTTTCCAATTAACCTATCCCCACTAAGAGCATGTATTTGGACTGTGGGAGGAAGCTGGAGTACCCGGGGAGAACCCCCGCAAACACGGGGAGAGCATGCAAACTCCACCGGGCCTGATGGTGGAATTGAACTCAGGACCTTCTTGCTGTGAGACAACAGTGCTAACCACCGTATTGTAGTCTATGAACCGCTTAATAGGAAATTTCTTAGGGGATTTCTTCCCTTAGCTATGTTTTTTATTATGAATCGTTACTGTTATAGTGAAGAAGAGTATTGCAATTCATGGGTTTCATATAAATCGCAGCATAGATGCATCAATCTTGAAATTTAGAGATGGCTAGATCAAAAGTGGTGTTTTAATCACATTTCACTGTAAATCACATTCAGAAACAAACTTGAAGTTATATTTATGTTTATATGCTTATATACTTGAAACATTCCAAGTTCTTCTATTGTGCCATTCCTAAACATTAGGATTTCATCCAAAAATCTTTTCCACAACTTGCATTCACATTTTCGTTATTCAGAAATTACCTCCTCCTCCCAGTCGCTGTACTGGAGCAGTTGCTGTACCTATGCCAGTGTCCTTCATTTGTAAAAAAAAAAAAAAAAAAAAAAGTAGCAGTCCTCAAATCTGAAATAATTATTTGTTAAAACTAAAATCAACTCTCTTGTTGAGAGTTAAAGGCCTCGTTGAGAAATATATTTGAAGTTAAACCCGTTTCATTCAGAGTACAAATATACAGGCTTTCCACAGCCATAGATACAAGCAGAGTTATACACAGTATAATTTTCCAAGCAATTTAATACATCATAGAAGGTGTTGATGCGACAATACCTTTCAAAAATGTTTCTTTTATTTGTCACTCATTTTAAAAATAAATAGAAAAACAAGCATGCAGCTTCGGTGCCCAGAAGTGTCACTCTAAGCGCCACATTTGTGATGTGTTGGCAAAATAAGGCAAGTGAATTTGCTCCAAAGATGCCTGTCAGATCATCCTCAGGACAATGCTTTTTAACTGCACTTTTTTGGGGGGTATTGTTTTAATGCTATCTTCATCCTGTAGTGTTACAGTTCAAGTTCAAGCAGCAGCAGAAAAAGCATGTAAAGATTCAACCGCATGACATTATTGTTGGTTCGGTTCAGGTAAACTGCTATTTTGTGCCAGAGAATTTAAGTTTATTTTCCAATATAGAGCCTGAGTCAGTGCAAAATTAACAGGCAGTGCATAAATAATTTTTCTAGACTTTGATGATGGTGACATAACTTTAGGTGAGCTGGTTTACAGAAGAGCAATTTAGACGTCATGAAGAATGATGCAGGGCTGGCTTTGCAGACAGTTACTGCCACCTAATCTAAATGTTACAGCCAGATGACGAGGCAACCAAATTGAACTGCACAGAGAAGCAGGGTAGCTGCTTAAATTGATGCCACAAAGACAGACACATCCAAAGCTGGTTTCCACTTTTCTCCACAGATGGTTTGTGGATGCATTTTTTAAACTGGCTAGTCCTTGTAGGGGTAATTCATGGGAATCCATACTGTCAGCTCTTTACTATAGCTTGCTCAATATTAACTGAAGGTTCAGGAATAATCCCCAAGGTCAAAATTTATTTTTTCTTGTGGTCATGTTACACTACTCCCATCGTTCAGTCTAAGACTATACTTATCTTTAGTTTAACTAGACTACTTAAATCTGTCATCATCACCTCTAATCTTTACATTATTCCCGTATTTGTCATGTTAAAGATCGTCATCATAGGTTTCTATCTGCCGTTATTGTGTCTGCCATTGTCACGAGCACCTTTATTTTCACCCTCATCATCATCACTGCTGTTGTCATCACTTTCCTCTTTAGGCTCTTTGATTGTTCTGGACCTCTTGTATCTTTTTATCCAGAGTCTAGAATGGGCCTTTAGCTTTTAGGCTGAGCGCCTGATGGTTAGAGAGAAAAGGGGACAGAAAAAAAGAGGAGGGACGGAAGAAAGCGGGGAATCAGGATGGAGGCTGTAATAGGAGACACGCAGCAGGGGGGCTGTTTACTGTCACTGAAGGAGGAGAAAGAAGAAAAGAGAGATGGGGGGGTGAGACGGAGGGAGACGAACAATGAGAGGGAAAGAGGGAAGATTAGAGGAAGATGAATAGATGAGGGTAATGTTCAGGGGGAAAAGACAGACAGCACAGGTTCTATACAGTGACAGAAAACGTTTCATAAGGCTTGTACCATCACAGTCTTCTACCATACCACCGTACAGTAACAAAGAACCTTTGTCCAACTTTCTGAAATCATCTGCTCCAGCGCCACTATATTCTAAGAAATGTTAAGGATTTTGAGAAATCTTTGACCTGGAAATGACCTTGTCTGACTTAAAATCAACAGTCAAAATTTTAACAAAATTTTCTGTATTCAATGACCTCCCTGTATAAAGACTGCTATATATCATGCTTGAAGATAACACTTCATTCATTTAGAAGCTGTTCAGGAGGTACATATAGAGAAATACGTCCACATCGTTAGCAGCTCGTGCTTTCACTGGAGTCATTTGTGAGTTAAACTATGACTGTTTACAGACAAGAATGGCACAAAAACAAGATCAGACCTTCAAGAGCTGGTTATGTCGCCCAATTTACTCAAACTGTGATACTAAAAACACTCATTAGAGTCTCATTTATTTAAATTTGTTTTCACTGGCAATTCTTTTGCAATATTTAGATTAATGCATTTTCCCTTGATAGGAACAGCCTAAGTAAAACAGCTTTAATAGCTTCTTCTCAGAATCCATCTCTTTTTTGGCCAGGCATGATACATAACTTCCCTGTGAATCTCTCTTGACCTCTAAACTATTTAAATACACCTACTCTGGTTCAAGTGGAATACGAGGATAGGATTATTCAATTCAGGATCAGAATAAGTCCACATGTATTACCTTGAGCTACTAATATATCAAAAACAACTACACTGTGGATAAAATCCAGAACAGTCATAATGAACCCTCTTTTCCAACAATGTGGACTGTCACACTTCCACACACAAAAAACAAAGATTCCTGGCACCAAGCAGCAGACAACAGCCCACTCACAACCACACAACTACTGATCTGAAAGCTCAAGAACTACTGATTCCATCAGCATGAAAGACGCTCTCACTTGCAGAGACACCATGAAGATTATGACCATCAGGATTTTATTCCCATGAAAAGTATCTTTAACTGTCTCTGTTTAACAAGAGATCATGCTTGGCTAACATGTTGACCTTTGGCAATCAAAAGACACCCCAGTAGAACTGGTTTCCCACCAGCACCAGCTCCGACACCGGGTTAGTTGAAACCACTACATGAAATTTGCCACAGCTCGGCTTAATCGGAGCTAAAACATTACATCTGCTTCTACAGACTGTTGCATTAAATGCATTAATGAGAATTCTTTTGAAAAACCTTTTAACTGCTACTTTTAAGTAGCAGATCAAGACTCCCTTTGTAATGTGAAGTTTAGGAATTGCTTCGCCCACAACTTAACCTTGATGTACTACTGCTTTACAGCCCTCCCCTAACTCTTTCACTCCTCTCCCTCACATCACCTCTGGTTTCACAGCAGAGACCATTCAAGGTAGCAGCTGCCAGCCACCGATGGATGCTTTGCTCTGCACTCTTCATGATTTTGTACATGAACTGGCACCTGGCTAGTTGAAAATAGGATAGCAAAAGACTCTGTGAGGGTTCTGCAAAGAAGCATGACTAACCACAATCAAAGGTCGGTCTTTGAGAGCCACTGCTCTGACATATACTGTCAAATTTCCATTACATAGAGATACACACACGTATTCCACACTATGAAGAGACATGGCCAGAAGCCATCTGGCGGGCAAGGCGCCAATGTGTTAGACATGATAGGAATGGTATAAAGCCTGGCTTACTGTAATCATGTTTTGGTGTTTTCAGGTTTGACTGAACTGCAGTGAATACCTGCCACCTTTTCCTCCAACCACCAAGTCCTGGCTGGATCTGATAAACTTTGAAATATACTGACCAGTTTATAATGACAAGTCATTACAGTTATAGAAGTGATGGTGGATGTTCCATACAGGTAGACGTAAAAACCGTCCAGGATGTTAATGGAGGTTTTGTTCTTCCCGTAAGTACAGTTATTATATTTCTTTGTGAGTATTAAAACACTATTAAAACAAACAAACAAACAAATTCATGCGTGCTTGTAGACTTGTTGCACACACATACACGCAGAGACGAACATGCACAGACACAATGTTAGGTCCCAGTGCAGTAGGGAACATTCACACACCGACACTAATGTATGCTGCTGCTTTGAAGATAGCTGAGCAATGGGGTAGGAGGAAGGAAAGAAATTGGTAAGGGATTGCTAGAAAGCACAGTTTCTAGCAATCAATAACAAAAAGGCTTCCAAAAGTAGCATGAGTGGTTCCTAACATGTTTAGCACGGTGCTGTCAAGCTACTTTTCGAACTTTGGACGTCGATTTCCAAGAAACTGCTCAAGACAACACGCATTGCTTTAGTTTTAGCAACAAGGTTAGAAGCAGCTTTGATATGAATCAGCTGCAAACAGACTGAAAGAACATTTAATTTCACCGTTGCAATGAACAGTACTGTCTTACTTCTGCCACGGAAATGTGTTTTTGGTAGCGTTTGCGTGTGTGCATGCCTGCCGGTCTGTCTCTAAACACAACAGCTTGAGAATTCTGATAAAACTTTGTAAGAGAGAGGCCATGTTAATGAGTCATTAAAATCTGGCTTCCATTTTCAATGTCACATCAATCCTTTATTGGCGGAAAATTGATAAAAATAAAAAAAACTTGTGGTGTGTGTTGTGAACATATAGAAATATGTCACATTTGACCTCTACGTGAAGGTCAATGGCTTGATCTGAAGGTCAAAGTGATAATAATGTGATAATGATGCCATAGATATACTTAAACCTATTTTTCTTATTGCCATTGTTTATACTGACAACATTTAGGGAATTATATATGGGAATTTTAAATATCATGTCATATTTGACCTCTGACCTCACTTTCACGTATGCTTTTCTGTCAAGTTGACCCCATAATGTGTTATATCTTTCAAGTATAATAATGAAAAATAAGCTACCCTGTTAGAAATATATTGTAGTTTAATATCATATAAGCAGCTTAGGTTATTCATGTCCAGTTCTTTGAGTGTGATATTATTTCCTAGTGCCTCTGAGTTTGTGATCTTTGCTTCTAGTCCTTGGTTCCTTTTTAGATGATGATGTTAGTTCTCTTTCGAGTCCAGCCTGTCCCAGTCTTGCGCGTCCTGTGACAGGTCACTCCTGACTAGGATAAGTGGAAGGGAATGGATGGATGGATGGATGGATGGATGGATGGATGGATGGATGGATGGATGGATGGATAGTCTCTTGTCTCTTGTGCATTGTATTTAGTCCTTCTTCCTTTGTCTCATCTTCAGTGATTAGTCCCAACTGTGCTTCCACCCGTTTCCTTTTCCCTCATTACCTTCTGTGTATTTATTGTCTGTTTCTCTCTCTCTGTTCTTTCTTGTGTCCTCCCTAGAGTCTAGTCTTGTATTCCCAGGCCCAGCCCTGTCTCACGTGCGTTCTTGGTCCTAACCCTGCCTGCCACAAAGTGTTTCATGGCACAAAAAAGAAAAAAACAAACAGAATATATAGAAAATCCAATACTATTTCCTTCAAATTAAATACTGACCAGAGGTCAAGCTGAGGTTTGAGCTCTTGGAGTGCTTCTTGTTTCTTTATATTTTCACATAAAAATTAGAAATAGGTGCCACAACTTACTGAAACTTGCAAACATACATTAACATACTGTATATATGGCAAAAACAGAGTTTTTACAATTCTAATGAGCTTAAATTCCAATATTTGGCATGAGTGCCTTTATTCTACAACACAACCTGAACATGAGTGGAGGGAAAAAACTAGAGATTGCACGATACCGCTTTTTATGTCCGATACTGATATCATAAATTTGGATATCTGCCGATACCAATATGAATCCGATATAGTGTATTCTTTGATCAATAAAACAGTTTTTTATAAATATGTTGCTGGATTTTGTATAATGTCATACTCAAGTTAAAAAACAAAACACTAAAGCTATTCTGTTATACTTGCATGCAAAAAATACACTGCACCCAAAATATGTCATAGTTCAGCAATACTGATCAATCTAATAAACTTAAAGCTGCACCAGCCTCCCTATTCTAGTATCTTAAAAAGCACTTAGCGGAAATATTAAACAACCTAACTAATAGGGTTGCCAACTCCCAGCAAAAATATTAGGAAACCACCCCCCACCCTCCACCTCACAATGCTTAATCGACATAATCAACTTTAATTTAATGCACGTGTAAAGCAAATGCACAGAAATCAATTATTTTTCTACAATAATTAAATAGATTCAACATCTTTCTTCAACAGAATTGCAGACTGCACAGATGGTACCTTCCCAAAGGAAAAAGTACTATAGCTTACTAGGATGTATATTAGACTTAATAGTTACTATATACAATAATGGATTTCTATACATTTAATCAGATGACCACTTTGGTTGTAAGATTCAGATAATTATTTATCAAAAGTTAGTCATTTTAAATGAAGTAACAAAGAAAAGTATTTTCTTGTGCCCCCCTTTTCCCTGTTAATGCCCTACCTGGCCCCCTGTCAAAACTTTGCTAGACCCGCCCCTGCACAGTTACCAGCTGTCAGCTACATAGAAAAGGATCCTGGTGTTATTTGTCTCTCAGAAACAGTTCATAACTTCAACTCATTCCTGTCACCTAAAAGGTAAACCTGTTTCTCCATCACCTGTTCAGCTCTGATGATTCAGTAAGGACATCTTCTGGTTTCATCTTCATGTTTCCCTCTCACCACATATCCAAACCGATATCAGGACCAGCAGCTTTACAGCTGTGGCTCCAGCAAACATCAGCTGATACTAGAAATTAATATTAAATACATTCTAACAGCTTATCAAGCTTAAATGTGCAGCTGTTTATCTGCTGGTCTCCTCTTTCTGGCGCAAAGTGGGCGATAAACAAACAAGTAAGACGGGACTTGCAACAGAAAAGCCGATCAGCTGATCATTGATCAGTTTCATGATTGCAACAGGGGAGGGAGGGGGAGAGAATGAGAGAAAAAGAGGCAGCTGTCCGTCAAAGATAGGATAACTCCTGCCTTTTTTTTGTGCCTTTTTTTCATTCTAGCTGAAGTACGGGACAAATCGCTTCCTTTTCGCCTCAGTATGGAACTCCAAGGGCCAGTCCAGCTGTGGCTCCATATATCAGTTGTTAAGCTTAACGTGGGAATAGTATGCAAAAATTCAGAAATGCACTTATACACTTTGCTTCTCTGGGATAGTTTTCGCCAAGATGAAATACCGCGGTTTGGAAGCATGTAGCGAGGCTCCAAATGCTCCACCAGACTACCGACATGTCTCGCAGACAACAGCCGCTCTATCACGTGACACATACTGCTCCAATGTGCTGAGCTGGGTTACGCCAAGTAGCGCATTTTGTGAGGCGATTTTGTGATACTTCGGATCGGATTAAATTTTTTATTTCTCTCCGATATCCAATCCAGTAATTTAGGTCAGTATCGGACCGATACGTAATATCGGATCGGTCCATCTCTAGAAAAAACAGCAGCCAATGTGTGAGATGTGATATTACCATCCATTTTATTTAAGATGCACAAAGTAAATAGAATAAAAAATTTAATAAATAAATCTTTGGGTCCTGGATGTCAAACTAAATGATCCTAAATACCTAATTCAGAATTGCCACCAGTGTATTGCTGAGTACAAATATGAAATTGTTCTCATGAACATTCTCTTCAACAAAAGGACTACATCTCTCATTTGTTCTGAAATACTCAAACAAAGTATACTGTATGTATTCCTCCACTTAAAAGGAGAGAAAATCCACAAAAGAGTGGAGGTGGAAATGGTAAAAATATATCTGATCTTTGCCCAGGAACCTTTAAGTAATTCGTTTGCTTTGCTTGCCACTAACTGCTACTGATTTTTACTCAGATTTTGTTGACATTTAGTCAAGTTTTCAAAGTGCTGAATACACCACATATACATAAAACAGCTGATAGGTCTCTTAAACTCAACACATATTTTATAAATCCAGTTTACACAGATAACCTAGGGGAGGATAGTCCTTTCTTGTCTAATTCTTAATGACAACATGGAACAGCATGACTCCCGAAATGTATAAATGCTTCCTTTAAGCTCTTGGCAAACAGTGCAGATGCTCTTCAAGCAAAAAGACGATGCTATAGATTAAAGAGTGCTTCTTACTCATTCATGGAAACACTCTTAACCTCTACGATTGATTCTTATCAGATAACACAGCCCTGCAGTGTACCAAGACCTCACTTACACTCACACTACACACCCACTCAAGCTCTCACCTGTTGTGCTCTTCCAGCATTCTTTACCTGGCACTGGGATCAGCTCCAACAACTGTCAATTATCTGTAAGCCAATCCCACAAACGATTGACAAGCCAGTAGAGCCAGGGATCAAGTTCGGTCTCTCTGGGATCTGTGTGTGTGTATGTGCGGAATCAAGCAACAACACTACTAAGCTCTGACTTCAAGCAGCTCATGTTGACTAGAAATCGATGGGCTGATAAACTGCAAAGTGTGTGGTGTCAGCCTTGTTGTCTCAAGACAGAAACCATGGGAACACATGGACACTGCTCATCCTTCAGCTCCCACTGACAGAAATCAGCATATAAAAGCACGCATGCATGTATTTTGTTAGACTGGGCAATAACATTAACCAATGGTTTAGCCTAATGATTTAATTATGAACTTTGTAAAAGCTACAAACAAACAGTTTTCATTACAGATAATAAAACTATGACATTTCTACACAAAGATTAAGCTTGGGGCAACCTGGAAAACAACTATTGTATGACTACTTAAAGGGACAACAAGCACTATTTTGGTGTTTCTGGTGTACAAACAAAGTTTCTAGCACAACTTTACCCACTTCCAAAGTTAGGGTTTGGTTAACTGGTAAATTGGCAGAAGGCCATGCAATAGACTGTCTACACCATACACTGTCACTAAATTCAGACCCTGAATCTGGGGAAGAAAAAGAGATGTTATACAGGACAGGAGTAAAGTAGGGAAAATACAAAAATAACCGATCATTTAAATCCACATACATACAGCTTGAGTGAGAAGTTTACAACCATCATGGGATATGTCATGGTAATTTGGGGCTTTTAATGATTTATTTGAACTGTTCTTTTACCAGGTCTCATCTTTAATGACTTAAAAAAGTCGACTGGATGCACATTTTATTTTATTTTTTTAACTTTGGAATTTACACAGAGTCAAAATTATATATATAGGCTCAGATATATACATATGGCCCACTGGTATTTGGTTAAATTACCCTGCATCACAATGAGATGTGATGTGCAATGGCGCGCTGCGAGAGACCCTGCTTATGCAGTTCAACAACTCGACCACGTTTAAAAACGGAAAGTTCCCTAATCCTTTGCCACCAGAACATCATGACAGTGTGAATACCTGACAGAAAATGACAATAAATTTTTCCACAGATTTGGCCTTTTAAAGGCATGTGGTCCTAAACTTAAAAACTGCCTCTTTCAGTTTAAGCATTCTTTTCAGTAAATTGCATCCTCAAATAAATGTTTTGTCTCACTCCCATTTCTTCTTGTTGGATGTTGAAGCTCTACTTGGAACCTTGTGAAGATCCAACCATGCAAAATAAGATTTTTTTAAATTTAAATAGATTTTGATTCAGACTGTATCTGGTGGGGCAAAACTACAGACACATGCATACGTGTTTGTTATTGGACATTTATGGGGACAAGGTCAAGACTTCTGCTTCTGAACTTTGTTATTGCCTGATGAAATATAATTAAGTAGAGATTAATTTCAGCAAATGTGTTCCCGCTTTAGTCCTAACACACTTGGGAGATTTAGTTTGTCACAGACAGTCAGGTGTACAGATTTGGACATCTTTATATTTTAAGTAGCTCACATTATCCAACATAAAGCTGAGAATAAAGAAAACGCTCTGATTATTAATCTCATTTTATGTGTTCAAACGTTAAGTAAGTATATTTTCCAAACACCACTTCTGCTATGAATACAGTCTGTCTTAAACAGGTCTTTCACACTGTGTGTTTACAAAGCAATTGTAACACCCAGTTCCCCTACCTTATAATTAAATTACACCCACGATCTGAAAGTTATAAGTGTTTTACTATACAATGAGAGAAACAGCTTTTATGTAATTATTAAAGTTAGTTGTGAAAATATATAGCGAGTTAAATGTTGGAACAGGAAGATATAATAAGTTATATTCAGGTTTATATTCTAACCGAACTTTTTTAGATCCATCCATCCATCTCTTCCGATTATCCTTATCAGGGTTGTTGGGGGGCCTGGAGCCAATCCCAGCTGTTAATAGGGTGAGAGGTGGAGTGTTTTTAATAAGAATTTTCATAGAAAATAAGAATGATGCCATGAGTAAGATCAAGACAGGTTTAAGGATGGCTCTTAACCTCTAAACCTGCATGTGTGCGTGTGTGTGGGTGTGTGTGTGGGTGGGTATTAATTTCCCGTGTTTAACAGTAATTATTCTCCTTTATTGTCCCCATACTGGGCCATCCATCAGATCCTGACAGTGCTGAATCAAACAGGCAACTTTGAACTCCTATCAGATATCAGCTGGGGGAGAGGAGGAGGAGGAGAGAGAGTGAAGGTGGAGGAAAAGAGTATTTTTCACATGGACTTTCTGTGTAAGTAACGCAGATGGCAAGTGAGTTGTTAAAAAAAAGAAAAGTACTGCAGACAAAGAAGTATTTTTGTGAGTAAATCTGTTCTCTGGCGTCATAGAGGTCAAAGTAATTCTGTCAGTTTGCACAGACTTCACATTAGGTGAACAGCCAGAAGCTGAGTATAAATGGCAGCTTGTTATGTGTATGAACAACGTGTTCTCAACCTGATGCATCAAATACTCTTTCAACTGAAGATACTGGCATCACACACCTTGTCCAATGTGCAACTGACTGCAGCTCCCTCAGAGAGATTGGTCAAGGTTTGCAAATAACTGTTGTCTAATTTATAAATGCAGACAGATTTCCTTTGTCTTTGTCAATGAGCATAACTCGAGGGAACTCGACTCAGCTGGCTGCCAGCTGGTTGCCAGCTGGTTGTATTGCTGAATTATCAGAAATAGATATATTCACAAGTTTAACTTTGGGGACATAAATTACAGTGATATTGTATTGCTCGTGTCTGGTAATTCCCACATCTAGTAGACACATGTCACTCCAATACTGCATGCAGAGCAGTAAAGGTCCATTTTTAAAGTGCGACAATATAAGCCTTAACAGAGGGATAGAAGTGGGCTCGGGCTGTTGGTTGACAAACTTGTCGTGCTTTACTGTTGAACATTTGTTTTAATGCTGTGGTCAGGAAAGAAGCGCCGCATTAAAGAAGTGGATGACACCAAATGGCTCCGAGCATCAGCCCAACCTGTGTCTGCACTGCATTCAGCTCCACAATCCTTGAAAACTCCCAGAAGGTTAAAAAACTTCACAAAGTGCCGCAGCTTCCCAGGCAAGTTCTATTCAACAGCTCCCCCTTGAGAATAGCAGCTCTCAGAAGCATCCAAGGTTGGAGGGAAAGAAAAAAAACAGAGAGGTAGAGAGGCAAAGTAGAGAGAAAGAGTGAGATGAAGACGAAAGAGGAGATGAATGCTAGCAGAGCTCAATGCTGTTTTCCAAGGCTGCTCAGATGGGATCAATTCAGAAGCGAGTGAGAACTGTGAAGAGAGGTAAACATATTAGAAGGTGTGTGTGTGTGACTGAGTTTAGCTGTGAGTGTAGGAGTTTGAATTCAGTCGGGGAGGTCTTTGTCTTCAAGTGAATCCAGTTAAATGGAGGGGTGATGAGAAATATGAATCCTCGGTCCAAACCAATTGATTGCCTGCAAGGTTAGCCGCTGTAACAGAGAAATATTAACCAAGACAGCCAGCGCAATGGACAGACGAGACAAACAATGATATCAAGATCTTCTATTCTCGGTGTCCTTGCTCCTTTGAGTTTTCTCCATCTCTAGCATGGTTATTTTCATTTATTTCTCCATAATGGTGAATAAAACGAAATTAAAGTGTTCTTCACTGAAGCCTCTTCTCCTTTGAAGTCCCTTAAAAAGAATTCGTAAGCCCCGTTTTATTGATCAGTTAAAAGCTTTATTTCAATACAAAACAGTAAAACAATTCAACTACATTTTTTTCTGGCGCTTAAAAACAAACACACAACAGTACAGCCAAATAAAGACAATTACACACACAGACAAAAACAACCAAGAGAAGATTGCAGTGAAAACCAGCACAGCGTACACCTCGGCTTGAAGTTCCTTCCACATAATGTTCGTGACTTTCTGAGTAAGATAAGTAGGAAAAGTATGTCTTATGTGTGGAACTTGTGCTTTGAAGTCCAGGTGTGAAGGCCACACACAACTTGCAGTGTCTATCTCTAGACTGTTCTAAATGTGGGAAAGAAACACGGTGGTCTTGCAGCCCAGGAAAGGTTCATATAAAAAGCCAGAAATCCCTTTTTGTGACCATTCATCTTAATCACTGAATGAGTGCCAAGGTCCACCCTTCATGGCTTAACTCCTTCAATACAGCATTAGTACTGCAAGAGCTAAACTTCCTGCAATTTCTTTAGAGAGGAAAAATATCTGGCAGTGAAGCACGATTTCATCTTCATAATCAGAGGTCAGCATCGTAACCCTTTAATTATCAAGTTTTTATTTTCCTCTGAGCTGTTAAGCATTTCTTAGCTAAATGTCACTTTTGAATGTCCAACCTTGACTCCAACACTGTTTGCCATTTAACTAGAGATCCAAGTGGAACAGTTTTTTCCTTTAACTGGACAACTTTTCCTTACTTAAATTGTTTAAAAGGTGTGTTGCACATGAGGTAATGTCAATTCTGATCTTGGCTGTTGGAAAAATAAAAGAACAGAAATTAATTTGAATGTCAGGAGACTATTTAGAGTCCTGTCAGTCACCATGACTTTAATACACACTGTATAAAGGTTATAAAGTAAACGATTCTATACCCCAGCTTTCTGGTTTACTGAAGCTTAAAAATTAACAAGTCAAAGTTAATCTAAAAACAAAAAACTTTATTAAAACAGGTGTGTGTGTGTGTGTGTGTGTGTGTGTGTGTGTGTGTGTGTGTGTGTATTTAACATTTCACAA